>NC_064923.1:567174826-567801751 GCF_023897955.1 Schistocerca gregaria
AGTTCATAATGGGAAAGGCCTTCATTGGTGTAGAGTCACTGTAAGGAAACTTCTAATGAAACAGACTACTCCAAGACATGTGCAAAACAAAATATAGGGCTATAGATAATGAGATCCTAAATGAAACGCATCTGGCTGTCACGGGGGCAATGCGTGGAGTCTTCGACGATTGTAGCAAAATATTATCGAAAGATGAATCACAAAAGTTGAAGACATTTGGATCACACTTGAAGGCTGTTAGTAGTACCAAAGCTAGTGCCCTGACACTCGTGGACTCTTGTCTTCAAACGTTTCCTTACAAATGAGAGCTCGGGCGCCTTGCCTCAACATAAGCCGGCCACTGTGGCCGAGCGGTTCTAGGCGCTTCTGTCTGAAACTGCTCGACCGCTAAGGTCTCAGGTTCGAATCCTGCCTTGGGCATAGATGTGTGTGATGTCCTTAGGCTAGTTAGGTTTAAGTAGTTCTAAGTTATAGGGGACTGACGACCTGAGATGTTAAGTCCCATAGTGCTCAGAGCCATTTGAACCATTTTTGATCCCCAATTTAATTCTGGCACTTCTGCAAATTTTAGTGATACAGATATTGGAGTTGTGATGAGAAACATCTGAATTCACTGAAATTGAAAATATATCCTAGGTTCCACGGTGTCCGTATCAAACTCCCATACCACATCCTCAAATTCATGGATCAAGGCATTCAGTTAGATCCAGTATATCTTGGCTTTCGAAAAGCATTTGACTCATGCTACGTTTATTGTTAAAAGTACGGTCGTATGGGGTATCAATTGATATTTGTGACTGGACTGAGGATTTTTTGGTATAGAGAACGGAGCGTGTTATCTCGAATGGAGAGTCATTAACAAATGTAGGAGTAATTTCAGATATAGTGCAGGCAAGTATGTTTGTTGGAACCCATGCTGTTCACGTTTTGTATTAATGACATTGCAGACAGTAGTAATACAACGTCAGTCTTTCTTTAGTTGGTGCTGTTGCAAGTAGGCTGTTTAGGTTTTTATACTGGTAACGCAACGTAGCGCTCTGTATGAAAATCACTGGCTGTGCTGTGTGCAGTCTGTGGCTGGTTTGCATTGTTGTTGGCCTTTGTAGTGTTGGGCAGCTGGATGTTAACAGCGCGTAGCGTTGCGCAGTTGGAGGTGAGCCGCCAGTAGTGGTGGATGTGGCGAGAGAGATGGCGGAATTTTGAGAGCGGATGATCTGGACGTGTGTCTATCAGAAACAGTACATTTGTAAGAATGGATGACATGAACTGCTATATATATTATGACTTTTGAACACTTTTAAGGTAAATAAATTGTTTGTTCTCTATCAAAATCTTTCATTTGCTAACTATGCCTATCAGTAGTTAGTGCCTTCAGTAGTTTGAGCAGTATTGGCGCTCGCTGTATTGCAGTAGTTTGAGTAACGAAGATTTTTGTGAGGTAAGTGAGTTGTGAAACGTATAGAGTTGCGCTAAAAAAATATTATGTGTCAGTTTAAGCACAGTCACGTATAATTTGTCTAAGGGGACGTTTCACTGTTAAAGGGTGACGATTATTGAACTATACGAAATAAAATCGTCATAACTTCAGAATGGTTTGCGTTATGACGTTCAAACTGTACGGGCGGCAGCGCGGAGTGACGGGAATTAGTATTGTTTGGTTTAGCGGCGAAGCCACTTTCATTTGGATGGGTTGGTCAATAAACAAAACTGACGCATTTTGGGGACTGAGAATCGCTTTCGCAGTCTCAACCGGTTACTGTGTGGTGTCAGAATAATTGGTGCGGTATTTCTTGATGGCACGCTGTCTACCGAAAGGTACGTGAAGGTTTTGGAAGTTTATTTCATCCCCATTATCCAAAGTGACTCTTATTTTGACAAGATATGGTTAATGCAAGACGGAGCTCGATCCCATAGAAATAGGAGAGTGTCTGATGACCTGAAGGAGCAATCTGGGAACCGCGTTCTTGCTGTGGGATACACAGAGGCTATTTGCATAGGCCTCGATTGGCTGCGGTATACTCCGGATTTGAACACAGGCGACTCCTTTTTGTAGGGCTGTATTAAACGCAAGGTGTACAGCAATAACAACAAAACCATTGCTGAGCTGAAAGCAGCCATTCAGGAGGGCATCGATAACATCGATGTTCCGGCACTTCAGCGCGTTACGTCGAATTCCGCTATTCGTCTCCGTCACATTATCGACAAAGATGGCGGGCATATCGAATATGTCACAACCTAAATCCCAATATCAGTGGTGGCGTTTACACGTTCAGCACTAATTTCCGTTTATTTATATAGTTCAATAATTGTTATCCTATGTGATATAATAAAGTATTGTGTGAAAAAAGCTGCCCTAAAACTGAGTTGGATCTTGATCAGATTTCGAAGTGATGCAAAGATTGGCAACTTGCTTTAAATGTTCGGGAATAAAAAGCTGTGCATTTCACAAAACCAAAAAACGTAGTATCCTGTTGTGTTGTTGTGGTCTTCAGTCCAGAGACGTTTAATGCAGCTTTCCATGCTCCTCTATCCTTTGCAAGTAACTTCTTCTCCGAACAACTACTGCAAGCTACATCCATCTCAATCTGTTTAGTTTACTCATGTCTTCATCTCTCTCCCTATACGATTATTACCGTCCACGCTTCCATCCATCACTAAATTGATGATCCCTTGATGCCTCAGAACGTGTCCTACCATCTGATCCCTTCTTCTAGTCAAGTTATGCCACAAATTTCTCTTCTCCCCAAATCTATTCAAAACCACCTCTTTAATTACGTGATCTACCCACCTAATTTTCAGCATTCTTCTGTAGCACCAAATTTCAAAGGCTTCTATTCTCTTCTTGTCTAAACTATTTATCGTCCATGTTTCACTTCGATACATATCTACACTCCATACTTTCAGAAAAGACTTCCTGACACTTCAATCTATACTCGATGTTAACAAATTTCTCTTCTTCAGAAACGCTTTCCTTGTCACTGCCAGTCTACTTTTTATCTCCTCTCTATTTGGACCGTCATCAGTTATTTTGCTCCCCAAAGAGCAAAACTCTTCTACTACTTTAAGTGTCTCATTTCCAAATGTAATTCTATCAGCATCTCCTGATTTAATTCGACTACATTCCATTACCCTCGTTTTGCTTTTGTTGATGTTCATCTGATCTCCTCGTTTCAAGACACTGTCCATTCCGTTCAACTGCTCTTCCAGGTCGTTTACTGTTTCTGACAGAATTACAACGTCGCTGGCAAAACTCAAAGTTTTCATTTCTTTCCTGTATATGGATTTTAATTCCTACTCCAAGCCGTTTTTTCTGTTTCCTTTACTGATTGCTCAATGTACAGACTGAATAACATAGGAGATAAGCTACAACCCTGACTCACACCCTTCGCAACCACTGCTCTCCTTTCATGCCCCTCGATTCGTATGACTGCCATCTGGTTTCTGTACAAACTGTAAACACCCTTTCGCTTCCTCTATTTGACCCCTGTCACCTTCAGAATTTGAAATAGAGTATTCCAGTCAACATTGTCAAAAGCTTCTACATCTACATCTACATGACTACTCTGCAATTCACATTTAAGTGCTTGGCAGAGGGTTCATCGAACCACATACTATCTCTCTACCATTCCACTCCCTAACAGCGCGCGGGAAAAACGAACACCTAAACCTTTCTGTTTGAGCTCTGATTTTTCTTATTTTATTTTGATGATCATTCCTACCTATGTAGGTTGGGCTCAACAAAATATTTTCGCATTCGGAAGAGAAAGTTGGTGACTGAAATTTCGTAAATAGATCTCGCCGCGACGAAAAACGTCTTTGCTTTAATAACTTCCATCCCAATTCGCGTATCATATCTGCCACACTCTCTCCCATATTACGTTATAATACAAAACGAGCTGCCCTTTTTTGCACCCTCTCGATGTCCTCCGTCAATCCCACCTGGTAAGGATCCCACTTGTTGCATCTTCTAAGTGTCCTTCCAATGAAACGCAACCTTTGACTCGCCTTCCCCACAATATTATCTATGTGGTCTTTCCAACTGAAGTTTTTCGTAATTTTAAGACCCAGGTACTTAGTTGAATTGACAGCCTTGAGAATTGTACTATTTATTGAGTAATCGAATTCCAACAGATTTCTTTTGGAACTCATGTGGATCACCTCACACTTTTCGTTATTTAGCGTGAACTGCCACCTGCCACACCATACAGCATCCTTTTCTAAATCGCTTTGCAACTGATACTGGTCTTCGGATGACCTTACTAGATGGTAAATTACAGCATCGTCTCCAGGTCATTTATATAGACCATGAACATCAGAGGTCCCAGGACTCTTCCCTGGGGAACACATGATATCACTTCAGTTTTACTCGATGATTTGCCGTCTATTACTACGAACTGCGAACTTCCTGACAGGAAATCACGAATCCAGTTGCACAACTGAGACGATACCCCATAGGCCCGCAGCTTGATTAGAAGTCGCTTGTGAGGAACGGTGTCAAAAGCTTTCCAGAAATCTAGAAATACGAAATCAACTTGAGATCCCCTGTCGATAGCGGCCATTCGTACGTGCGAATAAAGAGCTAGCTGCATTGCACAAGAACGATGTTTTCGGAAACCATGCTGATTACGTAGCAATAGATCGTTCCCTTCGAGGTGATTCATAATGTTTGACTACAGTATGTGCTCCAAATCTCTACTGCAAACCGACGTCAATGATATAAGTCTGTAGTTCGATGGATTACTCCTTCTACCCTTCTTAAACACTGGTGCGACCTGCGTAATTTTCCAATCTGTAGGTACGGATCTATCGGTGACCGAGCGGTTGTATATGATTACTAAGTAGGGAGCTATTGTATCAGCGTAATCTGAAAGGAACCTAATCGGTATACAATCGGGACCTGAAGACTTGCCCGATTCAAGCGATTTGAGTTGCTTCGCAACCCCTAAGGTATCTACTTCTAAGAAACTCATGCTAGCAGCTGTTCGTGTTTCGAATTCTGGAATATTCCATTCGTCTTCCCTGGTGAAAGAATTTCGTAAAACAGCGTTCAATAACTCCGCTTTAGTGGCACAGTCGTCGGTAACAGTACCATCGACACTGCGCAGCGAAGGTATTGACCGTGTCTTGCCGCCTGTGTACTTTACATACGACCAGAATTTCTTCGGATTTTCTACCAAATTTCGAGACAATGTTTCGTTGTGGAACCTATTAAAGGCATCTCGCATTGAAGTCCGTGTCATATTTCGCGCGTCTGTAAATTTTAGCCAATCTTCTGGATTTCGCGTTCTTCTGAACTTCGCATGCTTTTTCCGTTGCCTCTGCGACAGCGTTCGGACCTGTTTTGTGTACCACGTGGGATCAGTTCCATGTCTTACCAATTTATGAGGTATGAATCTCTCAATTACTGTTGCTACTAAATCTTTGAATTTGAGCCACATCTCGTCTACATTTGCATAGTCAGTTAGGAAGGAACTGAGGTTGTCTCTTAGTAAGGCTTCTAGTGATACTTTATCCGCTTTTTTAAATAAAATTATTTTGCGTTTGTTTCTGGTGGTTTTGGAAGTAACGGTATTGAGCCTAGCTCTAAGTCTACAAATGCTAGGAACGTAGGTTAGCCTTTCCTTAATCTTTCTTCTAAGATAAGTCGTAAGGTCAGTCTTGCCTCACGTGTTCCAGTATTTCTAACTGATCTTCCCCGAGTTCTACCAGTTTTACCATTCGTCTGGAAAGAATTCGTGCTAGTATTTTGGAGCCGTGACTTATTAAACTGGTAGTTTGCTAATTTTCACACCTGTCAACACTTGCTTTCTTTGGGATTTGAATAATTATATTCTTCTGGAAGTTTGAGAGATTTCGCCTGTCTCACACATCTTGCTCACCAGATGGTAGAGTTTTGTGAGGTCTGGCTGTTACAAGGCAATCAGTTGTTCTAATGAAATGTTGTCTACTCCCAGGGCCAACTTAGGTCTTTCATTTTCTCTGGCAAACTCTTCACGTAGTATCATATCTCCAATTTCAGCTGCATCTACATCCTCTTCTATTTCCATAATATTTCCCTCAACTACATCGCACTTGTATAGACGATCTATATACTTCCACCTTTCTGTGTTCCGTCGTTCTCTTCTCTCCAAAGGTCTCTTTAATTTTCAGTGTAGGCAGTATCTACCTTACCTCTAGTGGTTTATACCTCAACAGCCTTACATATGTCCTCTTTCCATTTCTGCTTAGTAATTTTGCACTACCTGTTGACCTCATTTTTGAGACGTTTGTATTACTTTTTGCTTGCTTCATTTATTCCATTTTTTATTTTCTCCTTTCATCAATTAAATTCAATATCTCTTCTGTTACCCAAGGATTTCTACCTACTTGATTCTCTGCTGCCTTCACTATTTCGTCCCACGAAGCTACCCATTCTTTTTCTACTGCATTTCTTTCCTCCATTTTTGTCAATTGTTTTCTAATGGTCTCTCTGAAGCTCTCGACAATCTCTGGTTATCTGAGTTTATCCAGATCCCGTCTCCTTAAATTACCAGCTTTTCTCAGCTTCTTCACTTTTAATCTACAATTCAAAACCAATATATTGTGGTTAGACTCCACGTCTGCCCCTGGAAATGTCTTACAATTTAAAACCTGCTTCCGAAATCTCTGCCTTACCATTGTATAATCTGCCTGAAACCTTCCACAATCTCCAGGCCCCTGTCGCGTACATAGCTTTCTTTCATGAATATTAAACTAAGTGTAAGCTATGATTAAGTTATGCTCTGTGCAAAATTCTGCCAGGTGGCTTCCTCTTTCATTCCTTACCCCCATTCCATATTAATCTACTGCTTCTCCTTCCCTTCCTTTTCCTACTATTTAATTCCAGTCCCTCATGACTAACAAATTTTCGCCTCCAGTCACTATCTGACTAATTTCTTTTATCTCACCACACATTTCTTCAATCTCTTTGTCATCTGCGGAGCTATTCGGTATATAAACTTGTACTACAGTGGTAGGCGTGGGCTTCGTGTCTATCTCCGACACAATAATGCGTTCACTATGCTGTTCGTAGTAGCTAACCAGCGCTGGTGGTTTTTTATTCATTATTAAACCCACTCCTGCGTTACCGCTATTTGATTTTGTATTTATAACCCTGTATTCGGCTGATCAGTAGTCTTGTTCCTCCTGCCACCGAATTTCATTAATTCCCACTATATCTATCTTTAAGCTATCCATTTCCCTTTTGAAACTTTCTAACCTACCTGCCCGATTAAGGGATCCGACATTCCACTCTCCGATCCGTAGAACCCCAGTTTTGCTTTCACATGACAACGACGTCCTCCTGAGTAGTCCCCATCCGGACAACCGAATGGGGGACTATTTTACCTCCAGAATGTTTTACCCATGAGGATGCCATCACCATTTAACCATACAGTAAAGCTGCATGCCCTCGGGAAAAAATTCGGCTGTAGTTTCCCCTTGCTTTCAGCCGTTCGCAGTACCAGCTCAGCAAGGCCGTTTTGGTTGATGTTACAAGGCCAGATAAGTCAATCATCCAGACTGTTGCCGCTGCAACTAGGCTTACGCATTACTTAATCTAACTTAAACTAATTTACGGTAAGGACAACACACACACCCAGACCCGGTAAGTACGTTTGCTGCAGAGCATAGGTCCTGTTTTCGGCGTTTCCTTCAGTTGAACAATTCGCGCATTGGACCTAGAATGTATCACGAACAATGAACATGTTACATTTTATCTACATCGGTACACTACATACTAGTTTAGTTTGGCGGGTGCATAACAAAAATTCGACAACGGCCTCATGTTCCTACAGTGAGAGTCCGTGCACAGCCGACAAGAGAGTTGATGTTTCTTTTACTACAGCAGCTAGGTATTTTAACTCTCGCCCGGCGTAGGTTTTTTTTTCTTTTTTTTCATGTAAGCTCAGTTCGAAGCTTACGAGTGTCTGTGGAAACAAGTACACTCCTGGAAATGGAAAAAAGAACACATTGACACCGGTGTGTCAGACCCACCATACTTGCTCCGGACACTGCGAGAGGGCTGTAGAAGCAATGATCACACGCACGGCACAGCGGACACACCAGGAACCGCGGTGTTGGCCGTCGAATGGCGCTAGCTGCGCAGCATTTGTGCACCGCCGCCGTCAGTGTCAGCCAGTTTGCCGTGGCATACGGAGCTCCATCGCAGTCTTCAACACTGGTAGCATGCCGCGACAGCGTGGACGTGAACCGTATGTGCAGTTGACGGACTTTGAGCGAGGGCGTATAGTGGGCATGCGGGAGGCCGGGTGGACGTACCGCCGAATTGCTCAACACGTGGGGCGTGAGGTCTCCACAGTACATCGATGTTGTCGCCAGTGGTCGGCGGAAGGCGAACGTGCCCGTCGACCTGGGACCGGACCGCAGCGACGCACGGATGCACGCCAAGACCGTAGGATCCTACGCAGTGCCTTAGGGGACCGCACCGCCTCTTCCCAGCAAATTAGGGACACTGTTGCTCCTGGGGTATCGGCGAGGACCATTCGCAACCGTCTCCATGAAGCTGGGCTACGGTCCCGCACACCGTTAGGCCGTCTTCCGCTCACGCCCCAACATCGTGCAGTCCGCCTCCAGTGTTGTCGCGATAGGCGTGAATGGAGGGATGAATGGAGACGTGTCGTCTTCAGGGATGAGAGTCGCTTCTGCCTTGGTGCCAATGATGGTCGTATGCGTGTTTGGCGCCGTGCAGGTGAGCGCCACAATAAGGACTGCATACGACCGAGGCACACAGGGCCAACACCCGGCATCATGGTGTGGGGAGCGATCTCCTACACTGGCCGTACACCTCTGGTGATCGTCGAGGGGACACTGAATAGTGCACGGTACATCCAAACGGTCATGGAACCCATCGTTCTACCATTCCTAGACCGGCAAGGGAACTTGCTGTTCCAACAGGACAATGCACGTCCGCATGTATCCCGTGCCACCCAACGTGCTCTAGGAGGTGTAAGTCAACTACCCTGCCCAGCAAGATCTCCGGATCTGTCCCCCATTGAGCATGTTTGGGACTGGATGAAGCGTCGTCTCACGCGGTCTGCACGTCCAGCACGAACGCTGGTCCAACTGAGGCGCCAGGTGGAAATGGCATGGCAAGCCGTTCCTCAGGACTACATCCAGTATCTCTACGATCGTCTCCGTGGGAGAATAGCAGCCTGCATTGCTGCGAAAGGTGGATATACACTGTACTAGTGCCGACATTGTGCATGCTCTGTTGCCTGTGTCTATGTGCCTGTGGTTCTGTCAGTGTGATCATGTGATGTATCTGACCCCAGGAATGTGTCAATTATGTTTCCCCTTCCTGGGACAATGAATTCACGGTGTTCTTATTTCAATTTCCAGGAGTGTAGTTGGCCAGGGTTGTATCAACTGCATACATACAGGGTGTTACAAAAACGTACGGCCAAACTTTCAGGAAACATTCCTCACACGTAAATGAAGAAAAGATGTTATGTGGACGTGTGTCCGGAAACGCTTAATTTCCATGTTAGAGCTCATTTTAGTTTCTTCCACTTACGCTCAATGGGGCACGTTATCATGATTTCGTACGGGATACTCTACCTGTGCTGCTAGAACATGTGCATTTACAAGTACGACACAACATATGGTTCATGCGCGATGGAGCTCCTGCATATTTCAGTCGCGGTGTTCGTACGCTTGTCAACAACAGGTTCGGTGACCGATGGATTGGTAGAGGCGGACCAATTCCATGGCCTCCACGCTCTCCTGACCTCAACCCCCTTCACTTTCATTTATGGGGGCGTTTGAAAGCTCTTGTCTACGCAACCCCGGTACCAAACGTGGAGAGTCTTCGTGCTCGTATTGTGGACGGCTGTGATGCAATACGCCATTCTGCAGGGCTGCATCAGCGCATCAGGGATTCCACACGACGGAGGGTGGATGCATGTATCCTCGCTAACGGAGGACATTTTGAACATTTCCTGTAACAAAGTGTTTGAAGTCACGCTGGAACGTTCTGTTGCTGTGTGTTTCCATTCCGTGATTAATGTGATTTGAAGAGAAGTAATAAAATGAGCTCTAACATGGAAAGTAAACGTTTCCGGACACATGTCCAAATAACATATTTTCTTTCTTTGTGTGTGAGGAATGTTTGCTGAAAGTTTGGATGTACCTTTTTGTAACACTCTGTATATTCCTTTCATTATTGTAATCAAATCCAAGCTATTGAAAAATACAAGAATTCTAGGTTGCGTTAAATAAATAGGTACCTTTTGGAATTTTTACTCTAAAATAGGCAAAAAATGCGTTAACTTCGAAATAGGCTGTTTTAGGTGCTATAAAGTTGACGGTTTCGAGTTTAAGTAGTCACGAAACGCATAATCACAAGTGTGTCTGCAACAAGAAACCCAGGTAAAGGATAGAGTTGACCCTAAGGCCCGCAGTCTAGTTACAAAATGTCTGAGGTTCCTCGTGCCCACCTCCTATGGACTGCATGAACAGGGTCTGATTCTCCCTGAGGCGGCCGGACCAGAAGAGGCAGAGGTAGGCCAGCAGGGAGTTGAAGCCGAGACCCGCGGCGTTGACGAGGCTGACGGTGGACGGCAGCGGGAAGCAGTACCTCGGCCGTACGTGCACCAGGCGCCGGAACAGGCCGCCCTGCATGCGCAGGCACAGCACCGGCTGTCCGACCTGAGCAGAAGCACGAGCATACCGCGCACGTTCCAGCGTGCTGCCGGAAACATTCACCACCAATGCTTCTGTCTACAGCTGGCCTACCTCAAAATTGGTGACTGCACATCCCACACGCCTCACGACCCCAGTACATTCGCTACCCATTATGACTGGGAAATCTGTGCTTCTGATGATTCCCAGGCGCAAGTAGTTGTCTGTGAAATTCATGCCGCAGTAGAAGACCTCCACTTCGATAAGGTCCGCCTTCAGCCTCACTGGTAATGGTGCCTTCTCAAACTGCGAGAAAAGACAGACATAAATACTCTCACAGGAGAGGTTTTGCTCACTTGCTAAGTTCAAGGAAGAAGTGACATCATATTATATTAACTGGAATAAGCCTCATACCGAAACAAAGGGCATACCATCGAATACTACTGGATAACTATCATTGCCAAAATGGAGTCTACAAACTCTTGTTTAGTAAGGATATTATGGACAACATACAGGACGAATCACCTAAAACTACCACAAATATCGCGGAAAGGGAAAGAGCTATTGAAGTGCAGTTTTCACAGAATGGGTTGTCAGACCGGGACTCATTTGCCAACCAACCAGCACATTGGTTGGTTGGTTGATTTGGGGCAGGGGACCAAACAGAGAGGTCATCGGTCCCATCTGATGAGGGAAGGATGGGAAGAAAGTCGGTCGTCCTCTTTCAAAGGAACCATCCCGACATTTGCCTGAATTGATTTGCAGAAATCACGGAAAATGTAAATCAGGATGGGTGGATTCGGGTTTGAAAAGTCGTCCTCCCGAATGCGAGTCCAGTGTGATAACCACTGCAGCACCTCGCTCGATCAAACAACAGATTGTAGTAATAGGCGGTTTTCTTTGCGGCGAGATCTATTTACGAAATTTCAATCAACAACTTTCCCTTCGGAATGCGAAAATATTTTGTTGACACCCACCTACGTAGGGAGAAATGATTATCTTAATAAAATAAATCAGAGCTCAAACGGAAAGATTTCGGTGTTCCTTTTGCCCACGCGCCATTTGAGAGTGGAATGGTAGAGAAGTAGCATGAAAATGGTTCGATGAACACTCTGGCAGGCACTCAAGCGTGACTTGCAGAGTAACCATGTACGTGTAGATGTATATGAACTTTATTATTGTGCAAACATACTGTTTTAAATGGAAAAATGCCTACCGACATTAACAAATCAAAGGTGGAGTAAATTCGAACATCAGTGGTGTTTGTGGCAGGCGTTTAGTGTGAGTCGTTTAGGCGAGATATCGTATTTTGAAAAGTTTCCACATTGACACTTGTGGTAGCACACACTAATGAACAACGCAAGTGCATACACTAGTTATATGGATTCTGACAAGTAACGAGACAGCTGACGATCACAGGTTGTGTTCAAAATGAACACCGGCAGTGGCAACACACGCTTCCAGCATGGTATGGAACGACTGCTGCACACATGCTAGCATTTCAGCGAATGTACCCGAGCAGGCTCCAGTAATCCATCGTTGTAAATCATTACATGTGGTTTTGCACGTCCTTGTAGACAGCGCCTTTTAGATTCCCCCACGGAAAAAGGTCTACAGGCGTGAAATCCGGGGAACGGGCTGGCAAAGGTACAGGTCCACTGCGTCTAATCCAACGATTTGCTAACAATTCGTGAATGTATGCTATAGTCTTTGTGCATTATGGGCTTGACAGCCATATTGTTGGTAACACAGGTTGCTCCTAGTCTGCAGAGGAACGTCTTCTAGCATCCGCGGAAAATGGTCTGCACTTTCCATTTCCGTAAATTTGCGGCGAATGTCTCATGTGACTCGCCGGTATATCTGGAGCTACTTTTATGGCGTATGACACACTACAAATAAGGTCTAAAAATAATTACTTGATAAAGTATTACAGCCTAAGCTGTTAAGGTCTTCTCGTAGCACAGTACAGCATACTTACATTAGTTAATAAGTATACAAATACATCCACTCATACAAGTCACAAGTAGACATTGTAGAAGGTGGAAGGAAGATGTAAGCCTAGGCATATAAATAAATCAGAATACAGCAGCGAACATCCTTTTATGCGATGATGATGCGCTGTATTAGTATTATAAAAGAACCAGAAGACCACCTCAAATGCTCCTTGTTTTAATTAAGTGATGATATCTTAGTTATTGTGTCGATCTATACTCTCTAAAAAAACATACAGTCACTGTAAGACTGTGTGCAATGAATTAACTAAACTTCAGCCGTGTTTACCAATGCAAGACAAAATATTCATGACAAATTCGTCATAATTAACATGAATGCCTCTAGAGACGGAAAAACCGTCACTATGTCAAAGTTATCGTAGACTGTCACGCTCACTATAACGAATCGAGCTCAAATATTTGTACGCTAGCTTAACTCCCGCTGCTTTGCTTGCGTAGACTGTATGGTCGGCAGAAATTTTCTTGTTTTTCTTCAATCGATGTTTTATATTGTTCACAAATTGCAACACCTTCAAAAGTATTCACGCTAATTAAGGCTATGGACACGGTCTTTTCGACACCACTTCTAAACAAAAAGCGATTCTGATAGCTGGAGTCGAAGGTTTTCGTTAACCGTGCCTTTTGCGTTCTTGAGGTGATCTTTCTGTAGAAACTTTCATTCCCTATACCTAACCGAGAGGTGAAATACCAATTTTGATAGATTTAGCTTTAAAAATATTTTAATATAACGAAATATTTTATTAAAAATTTTCATCCCTTAGTTCACCCCCAGGGCTTCCATATTCAGGAATAGTGAAACACATATGCCTTTAATTTCCAACCGAGACACCAAACATCACTTTCAACAGATGTATCTTTAAAAATATTTTCAAAAAACATTTCACCCGCTATTTTACCGCTTTAGTGGTTGAATATACGAGAATGCCGAAACACTTATTTCTTTTATTTCTGACTGATTTCGTAGTTGTACCATGAAAACTGTCTTCATGGCGACGTATTTTCGAAAACCCTCTTATTCCTTATTTCACCCCTAGGAGAGGAATTTCGAACAATTTCTTCCTAAACTACGTCTACATTATGAGGTCAACACCCTCTCCAAATTTCAACTCACTGTCCTTAGTGGTTTAGGATGGGCACTGATGAGAAAGTGAATCACTCTGGTCCTATTTCATCCGCTTAGAAGCAGAATTTTCAGAAAGAGTAAAGCACCCATTTTTTTATTTCCAACTGACAAGCCACTTACCACTTTTCAGAGATTTACTTTTAAAAATGTTTTTCATAATGAAATATTTTATAAGACTTTTCGCCCCCTATTTCACCCCCATGGCGGTTAGATTTACAAAAGCAGTGAAATGCATATTTTTTATTTCTAACACCAAATAAAAAGTTTCATAGGTTTAGCTTCAAAAATGATTGCATAATGAAATATTCCCGCAAAAATTTACTTCGCCTATTTCATCCACATATGGGCTGAATTTCCTTAAACGGTGAAACACGTATTTCTTTATTTCTAATCGAGAGTGCAAATTCAAATTCTAACACATCTAACTTCAAAAATGCTTTCGAAGTGGAGTATTTTCTTAAAAATATTTCATCTCTTATTTCAGCCCATTAGGGATTGAATTTCCAGAAGCACTGAAAGAATTTCTTTTTTGTTTGTAGCTGAGAAGTTAAATACCAGTTTTCGCAGATGTAGCTTTAGAAATACTTTTGTATTTCTTTAATAATTATTTAATTTAAAAAAAATTCATCCACTATTTCAAACCCATGGCGGTTAATTTTCCAAAATCCTATATATTCCTTTATTTGTGATCGAGGAACCAAATAACAATTGTCTTAGGTCTAGCTTCAAGACTGCCTTTATAGCGACATATTCTCAGAAACACTTCATGCCTTACTTCACTCCCTTGGGGGTTTAATATCGAAAATCCTTTCTTAAAGGACACCTATAGTATAAGATCAACATCCTCAACATCCTCTGCAAATTTCAAGTGCCTACCCTTAGTGGTTAGGGCTGGACGATGATGAGTAGGCGACTCAGTCGGTACATTGCTCTTTTATGTGTAGAGATTAGGTATATAACCCAAGCACTTCTGCGACATAGACCGACGTGTATACGGTACCAAATTTACTGAAAGAGTAAGTAAATGGATTTACGATTCAAGGTAACTGCAATGCGACAAGCTTCAGAAAGTAAACGCAGTTTTCCGTCTCCACCTATGACACCTATGACATTCAAACCAATGACACCCATGACATTCAAACCAATGAAAAATAAGGTCCTGTGTTCTGATTCCACAGAATGTAGACTTGTAATGGCGGAAAGTACAGCTCGTATTTCTTTAAGTGTAACAGAAACGCATAGATGACTCATTAATTAAAGTAGTAGACCACATATAATATGTAAGAGGACATACTTGAAAAGGCACTAGAAAACACGTATGATGACAAACGATAACAAGAGATGGTATACATCGTAAATCATGTTTATTTATTAATAACACGAAAATGCGTGACATTTGTACACCCACGTCAAAGAAAATTCTCACACAGCAACAAAATATCATTATAGACCGAAAATGAAAAAATTATTTGAATTCATGAATTTTGAAACAATATTACGTATAAGGGCATGAATGCGAATTTCACGAATATGTAAGACATGAATTCTGGGATCAACGATGTGTACGAGAACGTTCAACTCAGTCACTGTTACAGCGCATTTATTACAGAAATTATAATCCATCAAACAAGAGTAGAGATACATTCAAAGAGGAAAATAGAATGGGCTGCAAATTTTATGACGGGGAGCTTTCTGACGGTTCGATGTTTAAAGTCACTTGAACGTTCTGTTCCCGCTTTGTCTGCTGACACGCAGTGCTGGAGACAGCATAGTACGCCCATAAACATTCAACTAAACTGTTAAATCCCTTGTGACGCAAATTAAAGCGATTTACCACCTACCAACATTTTATCGTCGACTCCGTGCTACGACAACTCGGCATTTTGCACTTTAACAAACGTTTGGTATAGGTGAAAGAAGAGAAAAGTCACAGAAACAAATTCTAGGATCCATTGAGGAATGGACCAAGCAGTTTGGCACTTACACAGTCAGCTACTAAGCCACCATATCACTCACTGTTTAATGTGTTTCAACAGTTCCGGCATACTGCCAAGATGATAAAAACGGTCACATCATTTACAAATTGGGAAAATATTTGTTGTATGTAAAGGATTATTTAACTTGTTCTTTGCCATTATTTTTCAAAGAAATGGCTCTGAGCACTATGGGACTTAACATCGGAGGTCATCAGTCCCCTAGAACCTAGAACTACTTAAACCTAACTAACCTAAGGACATCGCACACATACATGCCCGAGGCAGGGTTCGAACCTGAGACCGTAGCGGTCGCGCGGTTGCAGACTGAAGCGCATAGAACCGCTCGGCCGCAACGGCGGCCATTGTTTTTCCCATGGACGGTCCCGACATCATTCATGAATATACAAAACTACTAAATTTCATTTTCCTCCACCACTGCTCCTATCCTGAAGCTAACTACTTAACAGACAGATCCTACATGCTATTGGCAAAGGAATAATTCTTGGTGATGCTTTTACATAATGTTGTACAACGGTGAGCCTTGTTTCGGGGTACTTCCCAGACTCTCCCCTCTCTAATAAAAGTTTTTTATATTTTGTTATTCCATTTTCAAATCATGGCTTTCACTTTTTTTCTGCAGCAGTCTTTTTCTAAAATTACAAAAACATGCTGCGGAATATTAAGGTTTTTCCAAATGTGAAAACATGTTCCGTCGCACAACATGGTCATATACCTAGGAACAAATATTCGATCGAAATTTAAAAGCATTGCAATAGAGAAAATTTTGTCAATAGTGCATTTAGTAGTTGTCTATCAGTACCGTTATCACTCTACTATGTATGGACAATCAGTAAGTGAAATCAAATCAAGCAGAGTACAATTAAAAACCATTTACAAGTTAAACACATTTCGAAACTAAAATTATTGAAAACTAACACAAATTTCCATTTTTAAGACATGTAAAACTGTTATGTAACTACCGAAACTCTGTTATTTTGCAAAAAATTACATGTTACATAGTAAAAGACCTTCAGTTTCAAGGTCCAAAATGGTGCACAACCTACTATGCATGGCTGAACCATCCACACGTTGTATCACTCGTTTTAAATACGTACAGACTTTTCTTACTATAACATTCTGTGACTGAAGACTGAATAATGTATTTCAAATTGTATTAATATATTGCACAGTGCTTAAAAGTACAGAACACGTAAATTTACTACTTCTACGCGCAACACAGTGTCGTATCTAATAACAACAAAAACCTTAGCAAATATCGGAAACTGGATATGGATGTCTCTAGTGTGCAGTCTTTCATGCGATTCTTAAATCAATCACTAGACCAACGTACCGACCAAAGAACGTAGTGCTTTCCTGTGTACACTGTGCTGTAGGTTTAACACTCTCCTCTACTCTAAGTGAATGCAATTATTCTGAAGTTGTCGCCATAGTTCGAACTATAAGACTATGACAGTATTCTGGCGGGTTTCTTACTGGTCACAAGTATGATTTAAAAAGTATTGTTTTACGAATTTGCAATGTCTTTCATCCAGACACCCCCCCCCCCCCCCCCAATTCTCCAGACAACCACTCTGGATGCCCCATTTAGAAACTCATAACGGTCTACCCACTTCAGTTGCGTATTTCACTGTAGCTAGACCAAGCAACTCTTAATTCAAATACGGAATTTGTATTTCTCTGGCACATAATAATTGATGATAATAAGGCAAACTATAAAATCGGTCAGTGAAGCAAAAACAGGAAAGAATTAATATTTATGATTGGTAACAGTAATGTACAAAAAAATAATATTTTTAATACTCTTTGCAGGTTTTAGAACAAGTTTTAATGCAAAATCAATGTACACGCAGAGCGATTAAGCAGTTGTAACGTTTTAGATTTCTGTTATACACTTCTGGAAATGGAAAAAAGAACACATTGACACCGGTGTGTCAGACCCACCATACTTGCTCCGGACACTGCGAGAGGGCTGTACAAGCAATGATCACACGCACGGCACAGCGGACACACCAGGAACCGCGGTGTTGGCCGTCGAATGGCGCTAGCTGCGCAGCATTTGTGCACCGCCGCCGTCAGTGTCAGCCAGTTTGCCGTGGCATACGGAGCTCCATCGCAGTCTTTAACACTGGTAGCGTGCCGCGACAGCGTGGACGTGAACCGTATGTGCACTTGACGGACTTTGAGCGAGGACGTATAGTGGGCATGCGGGAGGCCGGGTGGACGTACCGCCGAATTGCTCAACACGTGGGGCGTGAGGTCTCCACAGTACATCGATGTTGTCGCCAGTGGTCGGCGGAAGGTGCACTTGCCCGTCGACCTGGGACCGGACCGCAGCGACGCACGGATGCACGCAAAGACCGTAGGATCCTACGCAGTGCCGTATGGGACCGCACCGCCACTTCACAGCAAATTAGGGACACTTTTGCTCCTGGGGTATCGGCGAGGATCATTCGCAACCGTCTCCATGAAGCTGGGCTATGGTCCCGCACACCGTTAGGCCGTCTTCCGCTCACGCCCCAACATCGTGCAGCCCGCCTCCAGTGGTGTCGCGACAGGCGTGAATGGAGGGACGAATGGAGACGTGTCGTCTTCAGCGATGAGAGTCGCTTCTGCCTTGGTGCCAATGATGGTCGTATGCGTGTTTGGCGCCGTGCAGGTGAGCGCCACAATCAGGACTGCATACGACCGAGGCACACAGGGCCAACACCCGGCATCATGGTGTGGGGAGCGGTCTCCTACACTGGCCGTACACCTCTGGTGATCGTCGAGGGGACACTGAATAGTGCACGGTACATCCAAACCGTCTGCGAACCCATCGTTCTACCATTCCTAGACCGGCAAGGGAACTTGCTGTTCCAACAGGACAATGCACGTCCGCATGTATCCCGTGCCACCCAACGTGCTCTAGAAGGTGTAAGTCAACTACCCTGGCCAGCAAGATCTCCGGATCTGTCCCCCATTGAGCATGTTTGGGACAGGATGAAGCGTCGTCTCACGCGGTCTGCACGTCCAGCACGAACGCTGGTCCAACTGAGGCGCCAGGTGGAAATGGCATGGCAAGCCGTTCCACAGGACTACATCCAGCATCTCTACGATCGTCTCCATGGGAGAATAGCAGCCTGCATTGCTGCGAAAGGTGGATATACACTGTACTAGTGCCGACATTGTGCATGCTCTGTTGCCTGTGTCTATGTGCCCGTGGTTCTGTCAGTGTGATCATGTGATGTATCTGACCCCAGGAATGTGTCAATAAAGTTTCCCCTTCCTGGGACGATGAATTCACGATGTTCTTATTTCAATTTCCAGGAGTGTAGTTAACACATGCAACAAAATCTCTTAGATCTTATAACTCTCGTAAAAGGAATTAGACGCGAGAAAAGGTAGCAACAGAAGTATGGAAGAAAAGACAGGCCAGAAGCATCGCAAGTACTTACTAATCCTTCCGATGTACCTAATAACAAGGTACATTGGAAAAGTCTCCTTCCAGAGTACGTGATACGATACAATGGAGAACTGTTAAAAGAAACAACAGAAAAACTAAAATATGGAGGGCCAGAACAAACATTTGTGTTGAGTAGACGCCACATTTCATCAACGTAAATGGCAAATGGCACAATAAATGACAATGAAGATGAATTTGCACAAATATCTCATCATTTCGTTGAAGGTTCTGTCTTTCAAGAGGTGAATCGCAAACTCAGATAATCATAGTGAAAATAAAATAATTCCGGAATCAATTCCAGAGCATTTTATTGAGTTATTCGAAGTGTGGGAAAGAAAGCCATCGGGAGACGACGGTATCCCAGGAAGAAAGAGTGAAGACGGAAGAAAAGTTATTCGAAATGACATAACGAAGCTGCTTACAGAACGTTGTCATGAGAAGACAGATCTCGAAAAGTGATAGAACATCACAAGATGGGTGACAAGGCATAAATGACCCACGAAACATATCTGTCCAGTATTCGCAAGGTACAAACTCTTAAAGTGTTGCCAAATGCATAGAAAAAAAGGTGTTAATCAGGAAAAACAAATAGCTTTAGAAAAGGGTATAGCATAACTGTCCACTTGCAAGTTCTGAATGAAATTATAGAACGAGGAAATTCTGAGTCAATATGAACCACATCATTATTAACTGCACTCGAGAAAGAAGTCATTGATTCAACCAGTACTGAAAGGTACCGATGTCGTTCCATGACTACAGTGTGAAATTAAGAACTGAAGGAGCTAGGCATGGAGATTTCATAATTTAAACAGTTCAAGGCGACCCTATAGGAAGTTTTCTGGTTCTTAAAATGAGAGAAATGAAGGAAGAATATATGTTAGTGTCCAGCAAGTGGACCACCTGCGGCTCTTTTGACACTGCGCTGTCTGTTTCTTGAGCAAATAAACTTCAACAGCGAGTCCAAAGATATTATAGACCAAATATGGAAGTATTCATGGGATACATTCTAAAATAGTGTACACTGAGGTGACAAAAGTCATGGGATAGCAATATGCACATATGTAGATGGCGGTAGTAGAGTGTACACAAGGTATAAAAGAGCAGTGCATTGTTGGAGTTGTCATATCTACTCAGGTGATTCATCATTTTTCCGACGTAGTATAGGCGCACGATGGCAATTAACAGACTTTGAACTCGGAATTGGAACGCAGTGCTCGATGGTCTTTACATAACGACCGTAGGAATAGACATTTGCGTATAGTTGTCAGTGCTAAGAGACAAGCAACACTGCGTGAAATAACCGCCGAAACCAATGCGGGACGTACGACGAACGTATCCGTTAGGACAGTAGGGAGAAATTTTGCGTTAACTGGTTGTGGCAACAGACAATCGACTCGAACGCCTTTGCTAACAGCTCGACGTCGCATAGCCTCTCCTGGGCTCGTGACCACATCGGTTGAACCCTAGACGTCTGGAAAACCGCGACGTGTTTAGGTCCTGATATCAGTTGGTAAGAGCTGGTGGCGCAGACTCCACGGAGCCATGGGCCCAAATGATCAACAAGGCACCGGGCAACATGGTAGCTCCATAATGGTGTGGGGGGTATTTACGTGGAGTGAACTGGGTCCTTTGGTCCAACTGCAGCGACCATTGCTTATGCTTGGCTACTAAGAGGCCATTTGCATCCATTCATGGACTTCGCTTTTGTGGACGACAATACCCCATGCCACTAGGCCATAATTCTTCATCTACATCTACATTTACATTTACAGCCACCAAGCGGTGCATATCGGAGGGCACTATTTCCTCCCTCTGTTGACTCGCAGATCGCGCGAGGGAAAACCAACTGTCTGAACACCTCAGTACGAGCTCCAATTTCACTTATCTTTAAACGGTGATCATTACCCGATGTGAAAGTTTGTGATAATAATATATGCTCTACATCCTCGGCGAAGATCCGATTTTGGAATTTAGTGAGCAGTCGTCTATCTGCAAGTGTGTCCCATTTCACACTTTCTAAGAGATTTGTAACGCTTTCGCAATGTCTAAATGTACCAGTCACTGATCATTTCGCCCTTCTTTGGAGCTTCTCAATATCTTGAATCAAACCCAACTGGTAAGGGTCCCATAGAGACGAACAATACTCTAAGACTGGACGAACTTCAGTATTGTAAGCAATTTCCTTTGCTGAAGGACTGCATTGCTTCAGGATTCTACCACTAAACCTCAATCTAGAGTTGGTCTTACCCGTTACTTTTGTAATCTGATCGTTCCATTTGAGATCATTTCGAATAATCATACCCACATACTTGACGGATGTTACCGCTTCCAAAGACTGGGCATTTATTTTGTACTCGTACATTAATGGAAATTTACGCCTTCTTATACGCAGTAGGTTACACTTGCTAATATCGAGAGATAACTGCCAGTCATTACACCATGCATTCAAATGGTTCAAATGGCTCTGAGCACTATGCGACTTAACTTCTGAGGTCATCAGTCACCTAGAACTTAGAACTAATTAAACTTAACTAACCTAAGGACATCACACATCCTTGCCCAAGGCAGGATTCGAAACTGCGACCATAGCGGTCGCCCGGTTCCAGACTGTAGCGCCTAGAACCGCACGGCAACTCCGGCCGGCACAACACACATTTATTTTCTGCAAATCCTCATTGATTTGTTCACAGCTTTCGTGTGATACTACTTCCCTGTAGACTACAGCATCATCGGGAAACAGTCTAATGCCGCTCTCAATACCATCAACCATATCGTGTATGTATGAGTAAATCGTAAAAAGCAGTGGACTTATTACGCTGCCCTGGGGCACACCTGATGTTACGCTTGTTTCTGTTGAAGTCTTCCCATTCAGGACGACATACTGCTCCCTCTTTGTTAGAAAACTTTCTATCCAACCGCGTATGTCATTGGATAGACCGTACGCGAGAAATTTTTGAAGCAACCGACAGTGCGGGACTGCGCTGAACGTCTTTCGAAAGTCGAGGAATATGGCATCAACCTGCGAGCCGGTATCTAGAGCCTGTTGTATATCATGCGCAACGAGGGCCAGCTGTGTCCTAAAACCGTGCTGGTTTCTGCAGATGAGCTTCTCAGGGTCTAGAAAGTTCATTATCTCCGAACACAAAATATGTTCCATGATTCTTCGGAAACGGTTTGATAAACATCCTAGATAATTCGAGCCAATGATTTCGCCACTCATATCACCTTACATGAAGCCGCTCGAGCATTTGCAGGACATAATCGAGAGGTCACTTCGTGCACAAAATCCTGCACCGGCAATTATTTCTCAATTGTGGACATCTGTAAGGATAGCATGGCCCAAAATTTCTGGATGGTACTTCCAGTGACATGTTGGGTACGTGCCCATCGAATTGCTGCAGTACGCTGAGCAAAAGGATGTCTGACACGATACTAGGAGGTAACCCATGACTTTTTACCTCAGTGTAAAACGAATATATTTGAAAAAAGTGGAGCAAATTAAATAGCAAATTACGGAACAAGTTGACAATTCGCTATATTTAACGAGATTACTTGAAGAAATACAGCATCCAGTAAAAATAATGTGCCCTTCTTGCTGGATTCCTTCAAGTAATTTAATCCATCCTGACGGAGCTGAACCACCATTAATACAGATCAATTAGTATTTGATGCTGTTGTATACAATGGCTGGTTCTACAGGGAAATAAATTAACAGAAGAGTGAAAATGGGCTGAAGTGCTTTTGGTGAATCAGAATGCCCCGCTGTGTTGAAAAGGTGAGTTAACAAACACTGCGTATAACAGTTTTGGCTTGTGAAAGTGAAGCACTGACTTTTACGGCGAAAGACTTTCAAACACTGGGGATTGCTTAGTGATTAACGGAGATAACTAAGATAGATATTGTTAGAACAGGCAGGTAAGAAACAAATGCAGCAAGGAAAAGATTGGAGAGGAGAAAGTACTTACGACCTCAGTAACAAAAAAAATAAAAATAGGAGGGGTACAGAACATACAGGAAGGCGAATGAGTGACTGACAGGCCATAAGGTCTCCTTGGTGGCTCAATATTAGAGAATGTGCAAGAACGGCGAGGTTGCGGCAGGTTAAGACGCGATGAATGGAAATGGAAAATCATCAAAATTTGTGTGATCCATCTTTGAGTTAGATTACTTTTTAGTGAATCTGAACTCACAAATCACGCTGAATTTATTTCGTACGGATCGGAAATGAATTCTGGAGGTGATGCGACTACTTACCTTGACTTTGTCGAAGTCGCCATGTCCACTCAAGGTAACAGACAGTACCGAACGAGTAGCACTCGTTGCCCGTATCTGTGAATAAAAGAAATATCATCGGAAGACAAATTTACAAACACACAAACCCCCTCCCCAGACAAAACACACTCATAAAAGACGCACAAACACACACACACATACACACACACACACACACACACACACACACACACTACACATACATGACCGATGATGATCTTTAACTCCAAAAGCAACAGGTTGAGCCACTAAAGCTGATTTCATGCTGGGGCTCATTTAACCTGCCATTGCGTTAATTGTCTGAACTGTTTCAGTAGACAATATTGTAGTCTACTACTTGTTAGGTTTAGAGAAGCAGGTGTAGAGTTGTTGCTCAAAGTATTGTACATTTATAATACATTATGTTTTTTTTTGGTATATGTGGTGCAGATGTTTTCTTCTATTCAGATTTTTAAATTTCCAGCGTTGAGTGCGTATTTCGTTGAAGTGGTCCAGGCGGAATACCCTGTCGGTATAAAACACTTTTGTCTGAGTATTTTATTGATAAAGGAAACTCACTGAAATCTGATGAACCTCTGTACAGATTTAGCGCACTGAATTTCAACAGTTTTTAAATGAAAAACTCAACTTTAATCCAATGGCAACGTTACAATCAATAACATGAAGTACGGAATACGAATCCTTCTCATTATTATCTTTAAAAAACGTAAAAGAATATTTATATGGCTAGTTCCCAGCCATTTACAGATTTTACCTGGAAAAATTATTAATTACTCCTACTCAAGAATTCCTCTCCGTTATAGAAGTAACTGTTAAGGAGAAATGTCTTTCATCTAAATTTGGAAAAGTTTCCCCTATGAGTGAGATATTTTATTTTCATTGCTAGATTGTCAAAGTTGTATAGCTGCATATTTTACTCCGTTCTGTGCCAAAGTTAAAATGAAGATCAATTTTCTTCTAGTGCTGTACGTTTGAATATCTCTGTTACCATCAAACTCAAATGCTTTGTTAATAACAGATTTCATAAGTGATAAATGTACTGTAGTTAATATTCCCAACTGTCTACAGAAATTGTTGCAAAATGTACGTGTGTGAACCACAGTTATAATACTAATCACTTTTCTTTTGTTTAATGGGTACTTCTTGCCTAAATGTACTCATAGTTACCCCAGAATAGTATCCCACAATACACCGTGAACGAAAACATGAAAAATGACTGACTTCTAATTTCCCAAATTTCGCAATTATTCTCCTATCAGAAATAGGTGAACCTAAACATATTAAAATTCTACTACAGTAAATTGTTGTCCACTTTAAATTTAAACTAGTGTGCACATCTAAGATCTTACTAGTTTCTATCATGT
Organism: Schistocerca gregaria; assembly: GCF_023897955.1. Classification (NCBI taxonomy): domain Eukaryota; kingdom Metazoa; phylum Arthropoda; class Insecta; order Orthoptera; family Acrididae; genus Schistocerca; species Schistocerca gregaria. The sequence goes on from NC_064923.1 coordinate 567,199,696, forward strand.
TTACTTCTCCTTTTAAGTATACTAGGTTAATAGGAAGTGGAACATTTTCGACTATTCAAAAATTAGATGAGCTTAGAGTTAGCCTATTTGTGCAAACCAGTCAGTAACCTACACAAATATGTGCACATCTAAGAACTTACTACTTTCTATCATGTTTACTTTTCCTTTTAAGTATACTAGGTTAATAGGAAGTGGGACATTTCCGACTGTTCACAAATTAGATGAGCTTAGAGTTAGCTAATTTGTGCAAACCAGTCAGTAACCTACACAAATATGTGCACATCTAAGAACTTACTGCTTTCTATCATGTTTCCTTTTCCATTTCAGTATGCTAGGTTAATAGGAAGTGGGACATTCCTGACTGTTCAAAAATTAGATAAGCTTAGAGTTAGCCTATTTGTGCAAACCAGTCAGTAACCCACACAAATTCTTCATTTACTATTTTCTCTGCTGATGCTTCTTTGCTCGGCTTGGCAACAGTGTTTGATTCATCAGCAAATAGGGCTAATTCTGCCCCCTCATTCAGATCATTAACATAAAGCAAGAATGGTAGTGTGCGAATGATTGAAGTCTTTGGGTCTCCCATTGTAATTTCTCCACATTCAGGTGAGGTAGCAACCCTATTTTGTGTTACTCCAACAGCCTACGGTAACTTTCTGCGTTTTAGTTTTAAGGAAGGCCTAAGCCAGATATTTGCTAGGCCACATATTCCAGAAAAACTTAAATTCTCTAAATAATATTATGATTAGAGCACTCAAATGCCTGTGATATGTCACAGCAGAACTCAACTGAGGGTATTTGATGGTTTAAAGATTTTATTCTTTGCTCAATAAATGTGTAAATAGCGGATTTAGTAAATGGCACTTTTGAAATTCTTGTGTAGCGCCGGACCACCGGAAAGGTCACGTTCGACAATGTTCCTGGGTGCATCCAACCATCGGAACGTGATCATTGTTGTGATCAAGATGTTATGATGTGGAGCGGCATATGTTGCATGTATGTGTTGACCTCCTTGTGTTTGAACACGGTAGGCTTATCGGGCAACGTTATTGTTTTCACTGAACTCCTCCACTTAGTGCGTCTTTTCAGGGGTGCATTCGGCCCCAACTTAATTTTTAAGGGGGCAATTGTGCCACCGGATTCAACAGCGCTTTTGGAACAAGAGGATAATCAGTGATTGGGTGGCCTGCCAGTTATCCTGATTGAGATCCGACTGGACACGTGTGGATTACGTTGGGGAGACGTATTTCAGCACATCCACGTGCATCAACGACCATCCAGCAACTGCCAGCCTCACTGGTGGAACAATGGAACACAATAACTTCTTACCAACCTTCTGACCAGGAAGGGAGCTCGCTGTGGAGCAAATACAGGGTGTCCGAAAAGACTTTCCCTGATTACATAAATTGATAACTCAGACTAGAGGTAAGATACAAATATTAATCTAGTGTCGACTTTTTTACAACTATCAAAGTTTTTTTCTGTTTTAGGTTCGCAGTACGTAAGTAGTGGATGAGGTGCACTGCCCAAGAAACCATGTTAACCAATCAGGAGAAGGCAGAGTGTGTCCTGTGGTACCGTGAGACACGATCACCAACCACCGTGCAGAGACACTTCCAGACAACATTTGGAAGAAACCCACCTGATGTCAAGAGCATTAAAGCCTGGTATCAGAAGTTCAAGAACACAGGATCGGTTGCTGACCTTCCGAGGTCTGGTTGACCAAGAAACTCAGCAGGCAGGATGGAAGCTGTAAGGCAGTCTTTTCTGCGAACTCCGAAGAAATCGGTGCGCAGCGCCTCACGTGAATTACAGATGCCAAAAAGCTCTCTCTATGCCATTTTACACAAACGTTTATTATTTCGTGCATACGAAGTGCATATCGTTCAGGCCTTGTTGCCCATTGACAGTACACGTCGATATGACTTTGCGGTCGAAATGCTATCACGTATTAGGGACGATGATGGTTATCTCAGACGAATTGCCTTTTCCGACGAAGCGACCTTTTTTTTGTCAGTGGAGTAGTGTATCGCCCCTGGCGAGGTCATGGAGTGCACCAGAGGCAGTCCAAGGGTGAATGTTTGGTGCGCGCTATTGCACGATCAAATTATCGGGCCATTCTTCTTCGCTGAGGCTACCATCACATCTTCATTGTATCTGGACATGTTGCAACTGCATGCTGTTCCTCAGCTGCTTCGGTATCACCCCGATGTCTTGTTTCAGCAAGACGGTGCACAGCCTCATTGGGGTTTGGACGTCCATGCCTATCTCGATATGACCTTTCCTGGGCGATGGATTGGTCGTGATGGGCCAACGCTTTGGCCTCCGCGCTCTGCTGACATAACGCCATTGGACTTCTTTTTATGTGGTTATGTCAAGGACGAGGTCTACCGAACACGTGTACCAGATCTTAAAACCCTGCGGCAACGGATAACCACAGTCGTTGAATCGATCCCTCCAGTGATGTTGGCTAATGTGTGGACGGAAATAGAATTTCGCCTAGGTGTGCTACGTGCTACCAAGAGTGCTCATGTGGAAGTTTACTGATGTGCGAAAAAAACTTGTATAGTTTGTAAACAATTAGACACCAGTTTCATATTTGTATCTTACTTCTAACCTGAGTTATCAGTTTATGTAATCAGGGAAAGACTTTTCGGACACCCTGTATTACCGTCTGCATTGATAAAAGATCCTTTTAAGAACCATGTCCCGCCTTTTGTAATGTCCAGTGGACCATCATGAATCACAGTGACGTAAGTGTAATTTGTCACATTGAATAAAAGTGTCATTGCTGTTCGTCTCATTCCGTATTTTGTTAAGTTACCTTCTGTGCTATAATGTAGCAGTTCTTTCTACGTATGGTCCAAGTGAGCCGTGGTGAGCTGGCACCCATGTTATTTTGTTCCTATATCGTTGAGATCCATTGAGGTTGAGCTAAACTACCTTTGCTTTTCGCGTGTCTTACGTTCCCGGCAACCTTCGAGATCACGTGACATTTCACAGGGAGACGAGTGTCAACGGCTGCCGAACGAGCTTGATGACCTTTATATGTTGTGATGTGAAATCGGTCGGGCGTTTTGGCGACGTAGGCAGCTTAGAGATACAAGTTTTGTGACTTCGCTGGGAACAAAATTTGAAGTGAAGCGGTGAAGCTGTGGAACCCGCTCCTTCGTATTGTGTACGTGATAAGAAGTACGTGGTCGTAATTATGTTTTGTTGACCGACACACTGAGAGGCACTTAAATTTTATTATAATGGTGAGACTTCACAGTCGTAATTTAAGATGATGTGGAAGAGTACAGTTGGACTAGTTAAATGGTGGTCGTTATTTGAAAGTTTTCTGAGAAGTTTTACTAGTGCTCTGTGTTTCTTGTAATCAAATGATTTTATGTTGGCGTTTACAAAGTCTGCATGCTATTAATATAGTTGTTCATGTGTAAAATCCTTAAGGTCAAAGTTGCGAATTTGTCAGTAGTGTAACGCCTTCCTTTATACGCTTACCCATATATCGAGTCAAAGGTTCTGCCGAGTGTTTCTCTTTTTCAGAGTTACTGGAATGTCTTTATGATTCGCGCAAAAACCTTTGATTGCGCCAGCGCCTTGTCAAGGAGTGAAATGTCATCCAAGGTCTGGGCCTGGCAGTGTTTAAGAACCTGGCCACCACCGGGAGTTGATCACATACCGCCTTCCAAAGATTAGCATTTATCTTCCTTCCGCCAAGGTGTGTTAAGCTAGTAGATATATAAATATATATAGTATGTTACTTGTTCTTATATGAACCTGTTCCCTTAAACATTAGCGACTGGCAACTGGCTAAACTTTAAATTCCATAGCATCTCCTGAGTTCCTTGCACAGCTCTTTCTAGTAGCCGTTAATTAACACGTCTGAGCACGTTAACACTCATTTTTAAAGATCAGTGTTTCTGTTGTAGATTTTTATATAAGTGGTTGTATCATGTTATGTAATTGGATCTTAACTTGTCATTAGTGTTGAAGTGTCATTAAGTCACCCTTTATTGGTAACTGTTTTCATATGTATTTTGAGGGAAATCCTATATGAACTTTGCCAGTAATTCTGTTTCTTTAATAAGGGAAAATAAAGCGAGGGTGTTAGTGCCCTGCAACATTAAGTTTGTAATTGAGCTTTTAACAAGTGCTTCTTTAACGGAGTGAAATAGTAAGTTCATAAGGGTATTTTAGTGAAGCATGTTAAGTGTGGCCATCCTAATGTAGTAACCGGTTTTAAGGAGGTTGATAAAGTGGCTATATGAAGTAACTGATAATTGATGTCATGAAGGTTTCTATAAATCCCTGGCACATTAAGTTTGTTATAACTTTCTTTTAAGGGATTGTTTATTTGAGTACGGAGTACGTTGGATTTCTAACCGTATTTGCTAGGCTTTATCTAGTGGCTCGTCCACAATTTGTAATATTCAAATTGCTTAAAAGGCGTAAATTCAATAAAAGTCTTAATTATTAATTGTAACTACCAACCATGATTCCATCCCGCTTCCACTTTTATGGTATCTAAGATATGGTGGGTAAAAGTGGCACGAAAAGGGAACCACTTATCACCAAGGTTCATCCAGCTATGTTACTTGGCAGTGACACATCATAGGGAAGTTTTTCTCGATCTTACGTTTTGCACACCAGTGTTTTACTTTGTAGTTAAGCTTCTCTTTTTCTATTAATACTAACACCTAGGAGCAAAAGAAATTTATACACGTGACCAATATCGTGTAGGGCCCCCGCGAGCACGCAGAAGTGCCGCAACGTGACGTGGCATGGAATCGACAAAAGTCTGAAGTAGTGCTGGAAGAAGGTGATACCATGAATCCTGCAGCACTGTCCATAAATCCGTAGGAATACGAGGGGATGGAGACCTCTTCTGAACAGCACGTTGCAGGTCATTCCAGATTGGCTCAATAATAATCATGTCTACGGAGTTTGGTGGCCATCGGAAGTGTTTAAGCTCAGATGAGTGTTCCTGGAGCCACTCTGTAGCAATTCTGGACCTGTGGAATGTCGCATTGTCCTGTTGGAAATACGCAAGTCTGTCCGGATGCCCAATTGACATGAATGGATCCAGGTGATCAGACAGAATCCTTACGTATTTGTCACCTGTCAAAGTCGTATCTAGACGCATCATCGGTCCCACATCACTCCAACTGAACATGCCCCCCACCACTGCAGAGCCGCACCAGCTTGAAGAGTCCCCTGCTGACATGGAGGGTCCATGGATTAATGAGGATGTCTCCATACTCGTATACATCCAGCCGCTCGACACAATTTGAAACGAGACTCATCCGACCAGGCAAAGTGTTCCCAGTCATCACCAGCCCAACGTCGGTGTTGGCGGACCCAGGCGGGGGGTAAAGCTTTCTGTCGTGCAGTCATCACGGGTACACGAGTGGGCCTTCGGCTGCGAAAGCTCATATCGATGATGTTTCGTTGAATGGTTCGTAATCTGACTCTACCTTATGGCCGAGCATTGAAATCTGCAGCAATTTGTGTAAGGGTTGGACTTCAGTCTTCGTTGGTCCCGTTCCTGTAGGATCTTTTTCCGGCCGCAGCGATACTGAAGATTTGAAGTTTAACCGGATTCCTGATATTCACTGTTCACCCGTGAGCTGATTCTACGGGAAAATCCCCACTTCATCGCTACCACGGAGATGTTGCGTCCCTTCGTTCGTGCGCCGACTGTAACACCACGTTCACACACACATAAATCCCGATAACCTGCCACTGCGGCAGTAGTAACCGATCTAGCAACTGCGCCAGACACTTGTCTTATAAAGGTGTTGCCGACGGGCCGCGGTGGTCTAGCGGTTCAGGCGCTCAGTCCGGAACCGCGCGAGTGCTAGGGTCGCAGGTTCGAATCTTGCCTCGGGCATGGATGTGTGTGATGTTCTTAGGTTAGTTAGGTTTAAGTAGTTCTAAGTTCTAGGGGACTGATGACCTCAGAAGTTAAGTCGCATAGTGCTCAGAGCCATTTTTGAACCACGTAGGTCACGTAGGAATTTGCCGTTTGGCGCTCCTACAATTCTTTTTTAGTGCTCAGAGCCATTTGAACCATTTTGTTGCCGACGGCAGCGCCGTATTCTGCCTGTTTATATATCTCTTCATTTGAATACTCATACCTGTACCAGTTTCTTTGGCGCTTCAGGGTATGTACAATGTGTCACTTAGCTATACAAACTTCAAGGGGTCTATCGCATGTCTTGAGGAACAAACTGCGGCTATCGGCCCATGTGTGGAATTCTCATTCGATTACGCTACGCAGCGTCGGAGTTCCAGTGTGCAACGGCTGCCGCTTGGACACCTCTGGAGCAGAAAACGTGAGTTAGTGGGTTGACCATGTTTTGATAATCGTGTACGCGTTAGACGCTATCTGACGTCAGGAACGCTGTCTGGCTCACTGCGATGAGCCCCGCCACGGGTTCGTCAATATACAAACCCGCCGTTGCTGCGAAAGGAGCGGTAGGCGCCGGCCCCTGTACTTCGTTGCATTGTAGCACCGTTTGATGAAGTTTCCGGACCTAGCGGCCTATCCTCAGTTTGTTCCTCGACACAACCTCTACAGCACCTGTAAGTCTGTTACTATCGTTTTCTAAAACGCTGTGTATACAGTAAGGTGAGAAAAGTCATGGCCTAGCGAAATACACATACACAAAAGGCGGTAGTATCGCGTACACAAGGTGAGAAAAGGCACTGCACTGGCGAAGCCGCCATTGGATGGTGGTGGTTAGTGTTTAACGTCCCGTCGACAACGAGGTCATTAGAGACGGAGCACAAGCTCGGGTTAAGGAAGGATTGGGAAGGAAATCGGAGGTGCCCTTTTAAAGGAACCATCCCGGCATTTGCCTGAAACGATTTAGGGAAATCACGGAAAACCTAAATCAGCATGGCCGGAGACGGGATTGAACCGTCGTCCTCCCGAATGCGAGTCCAGTGTGCTCACCACTGCGCCACCTCGGTCGGTCCGCCATTGGCATTGAGAGATTCATGTGAAAAGATTTCCGACCTGATTATGGCCACAAGATGGAAATTAACAGACTTTGGACGCGGAGTGGTAGTTGGAGCTAGACGCATGGGAAATTCCAGTTGGGAAACCTTTAGGGAATTCAATATTCCGGGATCCCCAATGTCAAGAGTGTACCAAGGATAGCAAATGTCAGGCATTACCTGTCGCCACGGACAACGCTGTTGCCAACAGCCTTCACTTAACGACCCAGAAAGAGGCGATTGCTTGGAGTTGTCAGTTCTAAGAGACAAGCAACACTGCGTGAAATAATGGCAGAAATAAGTGTGGGTGCCATGACGTACGTGTCCGCTAAGACAGTACAGTGAAATTTGGTGTTGATGGCCTATGGCGGCAGATGACTGATGCGAATGCCTTCGCTAACAGCACGACATAGCCTGCAGCGCCTCTCCTGGACTCGTGACCATGTCGGTTGTATCCTAGACGACTGGAAAATCTGGCGTGGTCAGATGAGTTCCGACTTCAGTTGGTAGTAGCGTTCGAGTGTGGCGCAGACTCCACGAAGCCAAGGACTCAAGACAATGTGCAAGCTGGTGGTGGCTCCATATTGGTGTTTTTTTACAGGGATCATTGACTGAAAGAGGTTATGTCTGGCTAGTTGGAGATCATTTTCAGCCATTCATGGACTTCCTGTTCCCAATCTACGATGAAATTTTTATGGATAATAATGCGCTACAATTATTCAAGATTGGCTTGAAGAAGATCCTGGACAATTCGAGCGAATGATATGGCCACCCAGAGCGCCCCACATTATATCCATCGAACATTTATTGGACATAATCGAGTGGTCTATTCGTGCACAAAATGCTGCACTGGCAATTCTCTCGCAATGATGGACCACTATAGAGGGAGCGTAGCTCATTGTTTCTGCACGGGACTCCAACAACTCGTTGAATCGTTGCCACGTCGAGTTACTGCACTACGTCACACAAAAGGATTTACTACAGGATATTAGAACGTATCCCATAGCTTTTGTCACCTGAGTATACTGCCATTAAGCAAACAGCGCGTCGTAGGTACATTGACCTTGCTGGTGCCATGTTCCCTGACTTCTGGAAGGAATTCGATACAGTTCTGCACTGCTGTTTAGCGAACAAAATATGAGATTCTCAGCCGTCGTACATAATTTGCGATAAGGTTCAGGACTTTGTTGCAGATATAATTCAACACATGGCTGTTAACGGAATAAGAATAACTTATGTAACGGTACTGAATGTTGTAATTCCGGTTAGGCTGTACCAAAAATCTTTGTCTATATATCACGGCTGCAGTTTCAACATACTGCCACCGTCAGGTGATATAGGGCAATGGTAAACACTCAACAACATGAAGTTGTCAGGTACGGCTGCATGGCACCGTACATTGTAAAATCATTGCCCCATGTCACATGACAATAGCAAATCGTCGAAATTGCAATCGTGATATGAGATAGCCATTACTGTTCGATTACACTGCAGGCAACACATCGCTGGAAACGGTAAAACATGTAGGAGTAAGAATCCGGAGTGTCCTGAAGAGGAAGTGTGGTAAGTTCCTATGGGACCAAACTGCACAGGTCATCGGTCCCTAGGCTTACACACTACTTGAACTAACTTACTAACTTACTTTATGGACAACACACACACCCAAGGGAGGACTCGAACCTCTGAGAGGGGGGCCGCGCGAACCGTTGCAAGGAGCCTGAGACCTCACGGCTACCCCGCGCAGTGTCCTCAAGTGGATCAAAAATGGTTGAAATGGCTCTGAGCACTATGGGATTTAACATCTGAGGTCATCAGTGCCCTAGAACGTAGAACTACGTAAACCTAACTAACCTAAGGACATCACGCACATCCATTCCGAGGCAGGATTCGAACCTGCGACCGTAGCGGTCTCGCAGTTCCAGACTGAAGCGCCAAGGACTGCTCGGACACAGCTGCAGGTCTTGAAGGGGATCGGCCACATAAGACAAATAGTAGAAAAAGTAGACTACAGCGTGAAATCCATAGGAGAATCTTAAGGGAAGTATATCATCAACGAAAGTAGTGGCTTACATTACACTCTTTTGACCTATTCTTGAGTATTGTCCATAAGTTTAGATTCGTAACAAGTAAGATTCACACAAGAGACAGAGAAGATTCAATGAAGAACCGGGTGCCTCGTCATTGGATCGTTGACCTCGGTGCGAGAGCTTCACGGACATGCTGAATAGCCTCTAGTGACAGGCGCATAAGGAAGGCGTTGTGCATCATGGAAAAGCTCACTGTTGAAATTTCGAGTGCGTACGGCTCAAGAAGAGTCGAACAGCATATTTCCTCCCACAAACTGTGAGATCGGCCGTGTACGTGCCGCTCCAGAGGCAGCCCAGTAAGATAATTCCAGGCTGGTCTCCAGTGGACACCGAGTTCGCTCTTTATTCTCCCTTATTCGCCGCAATACTGAGGGGTGGAGTCGTAAAATTAAGAAAATAGAGGTCACCACAAGTGGCCACGCCCACAAAATAAAATGGTATCATTCCGCGCCTCTATATAAGTCGGCACCGGCAGGTATCCGACAGAAGGCACGGAAAACGTACTACAAAATGAGGTGCCTGTCACTGACGCAAGCGCCATACTGCTCAGTTATTATAGTTCCTTCTAAATTACTTTAGGATTGACAGTGGAACCGTGGAACAGAACAGCGCATCCCATATTGAGCTCGTACGCAATCTTACATTTTATTCAAATTCCTGAAATGGTAAACTGTACGACGTGCAAAGAACGAGCTATCCTCAGCTTGTTCTGGAAGGGTTATACTATGTTTTGATTTTAGTTTCATCGGCGGTAACAGATTATGAGAGGCAGTCAAATGGAAACCGAACACCCGCCACTGTGGGACTATGGAATATTTCCATTCGAAAGTTAACACCACACGCGTTAAGACACTTGTCCCACTGATAGACGAGACGGTCAGTTCCTGTTTCGCAGAAGGCGGTCGGCCGCTGACGGATCCGCGACCGCACCCAGTCTTGCACTTCTTCGACCATCTCAAACCGCCGTCCACAAATGTCTTTCATCAGGTCACCAAACACGTGAATATCACATGGTGAAAGATGCGGGCTGTACAGAAGGTGTTGCAGTGTTTCCCAAACAAATCGCTGAAGCGTAGCCTTCACCCGAGTGGCAGTGTGGGTGCAAGTGTTATTGTACAACAGGATGATTCCACCCGGCAGCATTGCGACAGCTGAGGGCAAACGCCAAAGCCAACAGGGGAAACATCGCACATCTCCACAGCCACAGAAATCCAAAGCTATTCACACAAGTTCTGGTAAACTCATGATGAGCTCCTTCTTCGACTGCAGGAGCCCTAGAGTTCCTCGAGCGTAGAACCGTAATCAACATCCAGCGCTATGAACACACTTTGCAGAACCTGCGGTGCGCCATAAAGTCAAAACACCCAGGAACCCTGTCAAACGGAATCATCCTACTTCACGATAACGCCAGCCCCCACATTGCCAATCGGACGAAGGCTTCGCTTCAGCGGTTTGGTTGGGAAACACTGCAACGTCCTCTGTACAACCTGGATTTTTCACTGTGTGGTTTTCAAATCTCTGGAAACCTGAAGAGACATGCGTGGACGTCGGTTTCAGACGGACAAGGAACTACTAGAGTGGCCGCGGTTGTGGATCAGTCAGCGGCCGCTTGCGTTCTATGAAACAGCAATTGAACTTCTCCCACTCGGATAAATGTCTCTTAACACGTGCGGTGATTACTTTTTAATGAAACCATTCCATGGTCTCGTTGTGGCCGGTGTTCGGTTTTCATCTCAATGTCCCTTCTATTAAAACGATATATGAGCTGATTAAAAAACTGTTTTTTCTGACGATACTATTGAATGTTCTACGTTTGAAAATATTTTTTGTTACTGAAAATATGTGAACACATTATGCAAAGGAAATCTGAAAAGTAAATTATATATTCATCTTTTCCGAAACGGAAATCTGTCGGGGATGTATAACGCGAAATAATTTGACGTACGCAATGGTCCTCTCGAACGCAACATAATTTAGATAAGATGTCTGTATGGTGGGAAAAGTGGCAATTGACGATGAATAGGGAATAGTGTGAAGTTATTCACATGAGTACTAAAAGAAATCAACTAAATTCCGATTATGCGATAAGTCACACAAATCTGAAGGCTGTAAATTCAACTAAATACTTAGGGATTACAATTACAAAGAACCTAAATTGGAACAATTACATAGATAATATTGTGGTAGAGCAAACCAAAGACTGCGATTCATTGGTAGAACACTTACAAGATGCATGAGGTCTACTAAAGAGACTGCTTACACCACGCCTGTCCGCCCTATTCTGGAGTATTGCTGTGCGGTGTGGGATCCGCATCAGATGGGTCTGACGGATGACATCGAAAAAGTACAAGGAAGGGCAGCTCGTTTTGTATTATAGCGAAATAGGGGAGAGAGTGTCACAGATATGATTCGTGAATTGGAGAGGCAATCATTAAAACGAAGGCTTTTTCGTTGCGACGGGATCTTCTCATGAAATTTAAATCACCAATTTTCTCCTCCGATTGGGAAAACATTGTGTTGCACCCACCTACATAGGGAGAAGCGATCGTCAGGATAAAATAAGAGAAACCAGGGCTCGCACAGAAAAAATTAAATGCTCGTTTTTCCCGCATGCCGTTCGAGAGTGGAATGGTAAAGAGACAGCTTGAAGGTGGTTCATTGAACCCTCTGCCAAGCACCTTATATTGTGAATAGCAGAGTAATCACGTAGATGTAGATGTAGAAGTACCAATCGACCTCCCATACGGTTTCGTTACGACGGACGTATCGACAGGTTTGTTTTGAACCTGTTTTTAAATTTTCTGATGCGTCTAATTATTCTTATCATAACAAAAAAGGATTATTCCTGCTTATCACTGTGGGAATACGCATCTTAAACAGGCTACTGTCGGGAGAAAGTACAATAGCAATACAAAAAAAGCAAGGCATCTGTATTGCAATACTTATATTGTTAAAAAAATGGCTCTGAGCACTATGGGACTCAACTGCTGTGGTCATCAGTCCCCTAGAACTTAGAACTAATTAAACCTAACTAACCTAAGGACATCACACACATCCATGCCCGAGGCAGGATTCGAACCTGCGACCGTAGTAGTCGCACGGTTCCGGACTGCGGGCCTAGAACCGCGAGACCACCGCGGCCGGCCACTTATATTGTTAGTAGTAATGTTGATTTTGTGTGATTCAGACTGAATTCATGAGATGAACTTCATCTGCAATTAGCTGCTGATAAGTCATTTTTATTAAAACTTCATATACTACAACCATGTAATTCGACGTTTTGCATTCCGTTTGTATTGATAACACCAAGTCTCGTCATCAACGAAGATTTTTTCCATAAAGGAATTGTCCTCGTCTAGTATTTCAAAAGCAGCACGGGTCAACGCGTCGTTGTTGTTCTTGAGCAGTAATGGCGTCCAGGATAAACTTTGCACACTATTTTCTTATCTTCAAAACATGCTGGAGGATTTGCTGCAGACTTGATTTAGAAGTGTTCCTTTTTGATTTGTGACACAGAAACTTTGACACGCTACTGTCGCATTTACACTATTTAACACTGGCTGCTCAAAATGACCGGTCAGATACACATTTTACAGTTGTTAGTGAAACGGTCACCGTAATTATTCAAACTGCCGCCGTAATTACTGCGCTGTCGTCGCTGATACGCTATAAATAAAATCCGTCAGAACTTTTTGGACGCCCGGTGTAGAATTATCTTAATCCAGCAAGACCGGTTTTATCCTCTAATACTAATTTTAGTGTTCTACATCTAATTTGTGGTATTGTTGTAAAAGAGATTGCTAATTATCCAGGATTGAAGTAGTTCTTTGTTACATGTTTTATTTCTGTTATGAGGTAATTAATACTGTTGATATTCTATGTTCCTACAACTACATAGATATTTCTTCTTTTCTGACTGAAGTGCCAGTTCCCAGAGCAATTAGAACAAAAATTTTTGAAAATGCAGGCTTAATAGGATTAGAGGCTGAAAAAAGAAAAGAAACTGATCAATATTAAAGGATAAATACAGTGAGAAGTTTAACAGTACTAGAAAGTCAACCTAATTAGAATATGGGCAATTTTAAAAGCTGATGATACTCGGAAGTTGGACAAAATTAGAAAGTGGACAAAATTATTATTGTACTCGACTAAATTTGAAAAAAATATTAAATCCAAAAGTCTAAAAGGAATATTAACACAGATATTATTAAAATTACGTTGTAGTTATTTACAGGTTTTGGAGAGGCAAATGTGTCAAAACTATTTTGCTCTTGTTTAATCGTGTGCTCAGATACATATATAGACAGAATGACGTAAAGCGTTGGTTTAGTTAGTTAGCAATCATCTAGTTGTCAATGGGGTGTGGGTCACAGACGTCTGAAGTCGGTTTCTTGAGTTTGTCGGCCAGGTGTTTACACGATGTACATATCCATTGTGTTGTGTGCTGTTGCCATTGAAGGGTGTTTTTCTCCGGATTACAGCAATAACTCGTCTATACCGTCGGTAGATTTCGCCCACACATCCACGCATCTGTGTCAGTCAACACTTTGTAGTTGACATGATAGTAGCATTGTACATTTCCTGTCTGTGCGTAGTATTGTTTTCTTCCCTGTCTGGACGTTACATCTCGAAGAGGTGCGACTACGTATATGAAGATGAGCGTGATGAAGATAACGTTAAGTATTAACTACTCTCACCTCTCTACAGCCGTGCACTCCTCCAGACTTTTGTAGATGACTATGTGTGTTCGTTGGAATTTACCGTAATTCATTCTGATATGTGTACTGAAATCTTTAAGTGACATCTGAGTTCTGTGGCCTTGTCTGTCAGTTTAGAATTTACCTTTAAGAGCTCTACCTTTATATTTACAAGTACAACTACACCATATCCGTCCTTCGAAATTCACCATGCGAAGCGTAGTGGAAAGTCTTGCAATATGGCCCTCCCCCCCCCCACTTCCCTTTCTCTCTCACCAAACCTGCCCTACCTTTCTTACACCATTCTCGGCTGGTAGACGGGAAAAACGACTTTAGGTACCCAACTGTATGGGCTGTATTATCTCTGATTTTACCGTCGTCATCATTACGTGAGCTATTAACTGAAGGAAGCAATATATTCCTTGAACTAGTTTTGAACATCGATTCTTGAAATTTTTCAAGTACTGCTCGCTGCAAAACACAGTCTCTCTCTTTTAATGTCGCCCAATGCAATTAGTTGAGCTTCTCTGTTTCACTCTCATAATGATTAGATAAACTTTCAATACGATGTTATTCATAAACGCCTTCAGAGTTTCAGAAAACGGCTGCACAAAAACTACAAGATATACACGAGAATGACGCCCGCGAATTACTATTGATATTTCAAACACAAAATTAACAGCTAGGAGTAATCTGTGGCTTAGGACCTTGTGTAAATTGTAGCATCCAACACTCTATCGTACACAGTCGTAACAGGACACCTTTGGTGAAATATAACACACCGATACAAAATACACTTTCTAATTCTTTTGTTCAGTTAGGTGTTAACAATGTACAGTTGCACTGCCTTGATTCCGTCTGAAGGTTGCTGTTTTACGAAATTTGCGTTTTGTTGGCTTACTGCTTAGCATGTTTACAATTTTACATCTATTAGTAGTTGCATCACGAAAAGTTACGGAAACTCAGTGAACAGGTGAATACCTGTGTGCAGGCCTAAATGCTGTGAAGAAAGTTTTCTAATCATATCCAAACGAACAGTGGCCGTCAACACAGATTAAGGCTGACCTTCGGAAGCAAACGCTGCGAGCACACTGGAAATTTCTACTCTGGAGATATGTCATGTTAGAAGAGTGTTCCACGCACAGAACTGGAACATCCACTGAGACATTATAGCTATGCTGGGGCTTTGTGGTATGAGCAATAAACACATGTTAAAGTGGAGGCGTTGCGTAAACAGCTTAAAAAATGCCTACGAAGTACCTTTCTTGTGTTTGTGTTGCACTGGTGATTAATAGACTACAAAAATTATTTGCTTGGACATTGTGCACGTCACCGTTCAGTGTCGGTAGTGTTTACAAGTAATGGTAGAACAGATAAGAGATAAAGTTTGTGACGTCTTACCACAGACGGCGCGGTAAACTGCAGGGCTGAAGAATCCATCGCCAGTAACGCAGACGCTGTAATAGAAAAATATAAACACAAAATTTTGTACATGGCTGCACGTTCACAGACCGTGAATAGTTACAATTGAAAGAAAACAGCCCTCGGTCACTATTTTTAATGAATTAACCGAGTTTCAACACTGATGGAAGTGTCTTCCTCAGAATTTAAATCAAAGAATGGTCTATCACATGGTCACAGAATTATGACTAAAAATGTATGATATAGTGTACAAGTACGGAATCATCGTGAACGACTGGCAGTACTTATATGCCATTTATACAATATTATTTTATAAATGACATATAAGTACTGCCAGTCTTTCACGATTATTCCGTACTTATACTTTGTATCATACGTTTTTAGTCATAATTTTGTGACCATGTTATAGACCATTCTTAAATTTAAATTCTGAGGAAGACACTCCTAGCAGCTCAAGAAACCCGGTTAATACATTAAAAATAGTGACCGAGGTCTATTTTCTTTCAATTGAAAATATAAACATTTATCTCAAAATGGGAGTTCGTATCTGACGCACAGTGTTCAGTTCGTGTTTACACGCAGCAAACAGACATACACAGGACAGTTTTATTTAGAAGCAAATGATAACTCTACAACAAAGAAAAAATTTCGAGTACTTGTGTCAACTAATTTCCCAAAAGTCTTCTTTCTTGTGTCTGAGTTCACAGCTGCTGTTGTTTTCCAGCGTAGAGTGCTTAACATTTAGTTGAAAATAAACACTTTATTTGATTACTTAGGAATTAGTTAAATTCACCCCCTTAGGTATTATCAAACTAAATCCAACAAAAATTGCTATGCTTCAAGCATGTTATGATTCGTTCGTCAGTGTGAAGAAGAAGAACGTTGTGAAGGTGTAAAAATGATCGAACTATCAGTTTAATAATTCATGGTTGCAAAATATTGACACCAATCCCTTACAGAATACTAAAAAAACTGGTAGAAGCCGACCTCGGGAAAGGTCAGTTTGGATTTCAGAGCAAGTAGGTACATTCGAGGCAGCATACTGACCCTACGACTTACCTTAGAAGATAGGTTAAGGAAAGGCAAACTTCCGTTTACAGCGTTTGTAGACTTAGGGAAAGCTTTTGACAATGTTGATTGTCATACTGTCTTTGAAATTTTGAAGGTAGTGAGGGTAAACTACAGTGGATGAAAGGCTATTTACAACTTGCACAGCAACCAGTCGGGAGCATGAAAGGAGCAGGTGGTGAGAAGGAAGTGAGATAGTGTTGTAGCGTATCTCCGATGTTATTCAATCTGTACACTGAGCAAGCAGTAAATGAAACAAAAGAGAACTTTGGAGTGGAAATTAAAGTTCAGGGAGGAAATAACGATAGGATACGATACTGGAGTTAGGCACCAATTTTTTATTGTAGTCATTCCATTCTACAGCTCCAGGCGCGGCAGAAATTTTCACTGTCGTCATTCCATTTTGCAACTGATGGTCGTACATATTCGCAACTGCCAATACGTGTAATGTAAAAACTTTGGTGTTTGCTGATAACGTTGAAATGCTATCAGAAACAGCAAACGACATCAAAGAGCACTTGAACGGTATGGATACTGTCTTGAAAGGAGGATATAAGATGAACATCAATAAATGCAAGACAAGGATAATGAAGTGTAGTCGAATTAAATCAGGTGATACTGAGGGAATTAGCGTAGGAAAAGAGACACTGAAAGTAGTAAATGAGTTGTGTTATTTGGGTAGCAAAATAATTAATGATGGCCGAAGTACAGAGGATATAAAACGTAGACTGGCAATGGTAAGAAAAGCATTTCTGATGAAGGAAGTTTGTTAACGTCGAATATAGGCTACATTGTTGGGAAACCCTTTCTGAAGGTGTTTGTAGTGTAGCCATGTATGGAAGTGAAACATGGACGACAAACTGTTTAGACACGATAAAAATAGAAGCTTTTCAAAGATTGCACCACAGAAAAATGCTGAAGATTAGATGGGTAGATCAAGCAACCAATGACAACATACTGAATAGAACTGGGTAGACAAGAAATTTGTAGCAGAACTTAACTAAAAGAAAGGGTCGGTAGGTAGGACATGTTCTGAGACATTAAGGAAGCACGAGTTTAGTGCTGGAGAGAAATGTGAGATGTAAACGTAGATGGAGACCAAGAGAGGATTACAGTAAGCAGGTTCAGAAGGATGTAGGTTGCAGCAGTTATTCGGAGATGAAGATGTTTGCACGGGACAGAGTAGCATGAAGAGCTGTGTCAAACTAGTCTTCAGAGCGAAGACCACAACAACAACATTCTGTAATCATAACACATATAATTGTGATGTAGCTTGGTAATGCCCCTCTGGGCGAAATTAGTTATTTGATAAATAATGAAATACAGCGTGTATATCAAAATAAAACAACTGTCTACGCAAAAAATAACTTCTTTTACCCAAGTACCCAGAATATTAGTATTTGGGCGGAATTATTTTTCAGTTCCACGTGACGCAAAATTATCCTGGGTGAGTATTGCTGCAATGCACTTTTCGGAACAATCAGGGGCAAAACTACCATAACGCTCACAGATCGTCCGGGCAGTAAGAGTGTTTTGTTTTCTAATTATCTGTTGAAACGTTCACCCACTGCATAAGCAAAATATTTCCCGGTCACTTTCAAGGAAGCAACCATTAAGCTGATGGGCAAATCCGAGGCGATCGTTCACGTTCCACCTTCTACGGAGACGAGTTACATCAAGAACTTCTGCAGTTCTTGATTCGGAAAATGAATTCGAAAGATTGTTCAGTTGTTTTCTGCAATGCAATGATTTCACAGAGAGTACAATATGCCTGTTTGAACCTCTGAGCCTCTGTTTTTATCAGAGTACTGCTTATTATGAATTATCTTTAATAGACACTATCTTTATTAGACAGACCATAAGATCTAAACTGGTTCCCTGTTACCGCTTACCAGAACATAGGCTCCACCGTGCTGTTGTGAAGTCCAATCTAAAAAAAAAAAATCATAATATTGTTGTACACTAGACTGCAGAGTGAAAATCCGTCTCTAATGACCCCGTCACCGACGGGATGTTACTTACACTTGTGACTTAATCCGGCAGAATCAACCTAAGTATTGTTACTATATGGGAAAACAGGTTTCTCGGTGAATTACATTCATGAAATCTTTTCTGCTAATCAGACGAGTCATGGCATCGTGTTGTGGCAACGTTTCGATGAATTTCCCAGTTATCATCTTCAGGGGCAACTCATCGAAACCTTTCGACAATATGAAGTTACTACTCGGCAGATTAAACGAGTAGATTTAATCTACATATTACTGCAATGTACATGTATTTACAATCTATAACAGTCGTACAACAGTATGGGATTTGCTTTAGAAATATTTTTTTCTTTTTAGTTACATTTAAAGTGTTTCAGGTTGTTTGATCTTATAATATGTTTATTAAAGTATAGTTAGTATATATATTTCTAACACAACATTGCATTTAAGAGTGAAAAATAATGGAGACAAAAATGTGTTTCTTGTGCAGCCTTTTACATTTAAGACACTGTACTAATTCCTGACTTATTTTTGATGGGTTGTTTCGTTCCAGATTGTAAGTACAAAGACAGTTTTGGTCGTCTTCATCAGACAGCTGAAGGTTATAACAGAGAGGAAATTCGTTGAGACAGGAGCCCCGGCTAACAGACGCTTCGGAAGGACTAGTTCGTGAGAGAAGACTGAAAGGAAGGAGGAGATACAAGATGATAGACGGCATAAAGGGAAGCGAAAATTACATGGACCTGAAGAGGGTGACAAAGGAGAGGAGAAGATAGAGAGTTACCATGTAAAAACCTGCCATCTAGCAGAAAACTAATGATTCACTTTAAAATTAGGCCTTTTCACATATTTCCTTGTTCTTGCTTTTAGCGGTTTTTTGCCCTTACCTTGCTCTCATAGAATCAATTCTTTCTATATGATACTCATTTGGTCCAATTTTAATTTTTTTTAAAATTTAGGTTCAAATTAAATTGTTTAGCAATTTCTACCTTTTATTTTTCTGTAATCAATAGGTCTGAAACATAACGCTGTGGAGCTAGGACAACGGAACCGCCACCAACCAACAACCAATCCTCAGAAGTCAACACCTGTGAAGAACTGGTGGCAAGAATGTTTGACGGCCTCGGCGATCATTTGCGACACGCTAAGAATTCTCCAGAAGATGCGCCAGTAATTTCTTCGATGAAGTTAACTTTGTAGCGTCGTTGAAGGCAGAAATTTCGAACGTTTGCAGTAAAAAAAAATTGTATCTGGGAAAACAATAGTTTTTAAAATATGATTTCTGTCTCCTTCTTCCTCGGTGTCTTAGCTTACAAGTACTGATTTACTTGATAAAGTAGAAGTTTATTCATGCTCTCCGTACATTATCAGAAACTAAAACACTTGGGTTTTTTATATGAATACCACAAACGCTGATCGGAACTGAAGTGCTGCTCGTGTAGTGAAGCTAATTATCTTCACAAACTAGTGGTATTATGGTGCTTTTAGTATAGTTAATTTAATAATGAGGCTTTACCCAGTGAACATTGCAGAAAAAATCTCGTGGCGAATCCAGCCAACTGTAGAAATACAAAAGTTCCCCACACTTGGCTGTTCAACTTAAACATTACCCTTCAGCTAAATTAGCCAATAACTGTGGAAATAATCGGGGTTTATCCAGTAAACATCACAGAAAAATCGCGTCTCATGAAACCAGCCATGGATAGTAACATAAAGTTTGCCTATCTTGATTGTTCAGTGTAAGCATCAGTAACCATTTCAGCACAACAGGTATTAGCTGAGCCCAGGTAGGTTAACTGTACACAGTGTTCCTGACTGGCTGCCGATTAATAGTAAAAGTTCCATAGCGACACATTTCCGTCTGGTGCTTACCTAGACATTTTCTGCAGTATCAAATATTCCCTTTTCTGCTCTCACCAGCATCTTTATTTCTGCATCCAGTATGTATACTTCGCTTTATTGTAATACCAAGGATTTTGCTCCGTAATCGCTGTTCCAAAAGCATGTCTATCAGAGTAGCAGCGTTGGAGCTTAGAAATACATTTATGTTGAAAGATTGTTACTTATGCACATAATCGACCTGCAAAGTTATGACATCGAACTCAAACACCGCACACCCAACATTAAATAGCCAAGACTAAATTTGGTCAGACAGTAAATTTTCTCTTGTTAGTCGGTTCTGCTTCTCAAACGTTTCCTTCGCAAAGGCGAACGTTAAAAGATGTAACCTCATCTGGCTGAAGTCGCGCAAAGCGCTTTTGTTGCAGTAATTATAGAACACAGCCCAGATGCAAGTGCAGACATTATTCTGAACATTGATCAAGAGTTAGAAATAGTGATCGATACCGTCGTTGTTAAAAAATATAACTTTAACACTCACTGTGTCACATTTTGTATTACCCATAAAATATATTCGGTAAATTCTTCTTCTGTAGCGTTAAGGATAAACAAAATTCGACCTCGACGGCAGTCACTCTGTTCAAGATAAGCTGAAATGTAAAGTTACTTAGAATTCAAATATGCATCGGACAATTCCTCGACCTCTCCCTTTCGTAAGCGAGACAATGACAAACGGTATCTCCAAATACGAAACGTCAATCCATGTATCAGCTCTTGGGCCGCTGTTTGCTCCACGCTACCACTGGTGGTGCAAGATTATAGCTCTCTACGCGTAAGCTACTGATAGTGCACCAAGGAATAACGTAACAGTACCTCGGTTAGCTGCACCAGCCGGACATACAAGGCACCTCTGGAGCACTGTACAAGAGCTGGGCGCCAGCTAACGAGATGTGGGAGAGTGGGAGGGAGCGGAACGACGCGGATTGGTAGTCGGTGCGTCACGTGACGCAGGGCTGCAGATGTTCTGTTGCATCAGAGAGGCTGCTGAAGGAGAGGACGTCGCAGAGCAGTCGCTCGAATGTAGCACATAATCGTGAGCCGAACGTCAGGCTCTTGCAAAATTCTGGAACGCGTTTAATTCTCTTATATTATGACGCATCTAGAGTAATAAACTTTCCTTTATAGGAATCAACGTTGATTCTGCAAACAGAAATCTTCGTGCATGAGATCATACCCACATCTACAGCTACACCTACATGATTTCTCAGCAGTTCACACATAAATGTTTGGCAGATGATTAAAAGAACCACTGTCTGACAGTTTCTTTACAGTTCCCTCTCTCCAATAGCAACTGGGAAAACACAACCTATAACCTTCCCTGCGACTTCTAATTTCTCTTGTTCTCTAATTTCTCTTGTTCTATCACGATGGTCATTTCTCACACTGTATTTGGGGGTCAACAAACTGTTTTGTCATTTGGATGAGGAAGTTGGTGATTGTAATTTCATGCAAGGTCTCGCTGCAACTGAAAATGTTTGGCAGCTTATAAATATAAATGGGTCTTTTTCGTATCTGAACTTAACACACACCGAAGAAAGATTACAGTACACAATATTATTGCTTATTTTACTAACTTTGCTTTTTTATGTGCTTGGGCAAGGCATCTTTGTCCGGTATGTTAATTAGGACCGCGCTCTTGCAGATTCACCTTTTATCTTTTATATCGGACTTCGTATTTCAGATCAGCACCCGAAGACGTCGATGGTTCATGCTAGACGACTATCTTTTCAATTTACGGATCCTTTCTTTGCCAAGCCAAGACACTCAACAATCTTACAAGTAACTAGTGACACAAAATAAAACATACATCGATTAGTAATAATTATATTCTGAAATAGAAACATAACTTAAAAACACACTAACATCATGTGACTACGAGTGCCGGTGATTGCAACTCATGAATAAAATATTGAAATAATACAATGTTAATGGCGGTTACCACACACGTCCGATCTGTACAGGACCTATCCAACAAAAAGTAACCAGTACTTTCGTCATCTGACGATAGTAATTCCTACTCTGTTTTCTAGCGGCTGCAGCAATGCTTGCATAGCCGTGGATTTCATCTGTGGTTTTTTAATGTATCTTTATTTTTCAACTTATAACTACGACGTTTTCCTAAATAACGGCTCAGCGTGCCAATGTGCCTTTAAAACCTCTACTCACTTATCATACCCATAACACCCTCTCCCTTATTCGCTATAACACAAAACGAACTGCTCTTCTTTGAAATTTTTGGACGTCCTCCGACAATCTTATCTAGTAAGTAGTTCACACCGCACAGCAGTACTCCATAAGAGGACGGAAATGCGTTGTGCAGTAGTCGTTTCAATAAATCTGTTAATCTTGTGTAAGTGATCTCGCAATCTTTGATTAATCTTCAACATAAGTATTTTTTGTGCTCCCTAGATGTTTAGTTGAATCGAGAATCGTAAGGTTTGTGTGGCTTATCGTGTAGTGGAAATTTAACATATTCCTTTTGGTGTTCACGTGGATGATTTCACGCTTTTCACAACTTGCAGAATTCTACTCCGAATCATTCCGTAACTCGTTTTGAGCTTCTGATGGCTTTACTAGACTGTAAACGACAGCATCATGTGCAAACAATGTAAGATGGCTGCTCCAATTGCCTCCTAATTCGTCTGCACAAACTAATAATAGCAGATGCCATGTAACACGTCCTTGGGGAACGCCAGATACGAAACTCTTCCGTTTTACTTCATGGCTTTCCATCAATTAGGAAGAATTGCGATCTTTCTGAGATGAAATCACGGATGCAGTCGCACCACTCAGACAATTATTCGTTGGCATGCAATTTGATTAGAAGCCTCTTATGAGGAACGCAGTCAGAAATCTTCCTGTAGCCTAGAAATATAGACTCCCGGCAGACAGTACTTACTACTCAGTGCGAACTGAGCCAGTTCTGTTTGCAGAAGAAGGATATTTTCCGAAACTGTGCTAGTTACGCGTCAACAGATGGTTTTCTTCAAGGTAATACCTAATAATAGAATACAGTATAAGCTCCAAAGTCCTATTGCAAATTGGCGTCAGTGATACTGGTATGAAATTCAGTGGATTAATACCGTTTCCCGGATTTTGGACTGACATTGTGGCCGACGGTTCTAGGCGCTTCAGTTTGGAACCGCGTGACCGCTACGGTCGCAGTTTCAAATCCTGCCTCGGGCATGGATGTGTGTGATGTCGTCAGGTTAGTTAGGTTTAACTAGTTCTAATTTCTAGGGGACTGATGACCTCAGATGTTGAGTCCCCTAGTGCTCAGAGCCATTTGAACCATTTTGAACCGGATTTTGTAATGGTGTGAGCTGTACAACTTTCTAGTATTTAGGTATAGATCTTTCGTCGAGCAAGCGGTTGTGCATGATTGTTAAAAACTGACTTATTTTATGGACATACTTAGAAAGGAATCTAATTGGCATACAGTCTTTCCTTTAATAATTTTTTAAGTTTCTTTTATATGGTTCCTAACAGGCAGAACTCAATACTATCTCTTACTGGGGTGAGACCGTCAGATTTAAAAGAAACTGGTGAAAATTATGAAACTAGTCTATTTTGCAATTTTTACATTCATTAAAAAGTTACGGAATGAACAATACTTTCTGAACAGAGAAGCAACTTAAAAGAATTATATCTGATTTAATTTTAGAATATACCGCAGATACCTTTTTTGAACAGTGGAAATTTTGAGAAACTGTTTTAAGTAACATATAAGTCTATTCATAGTGTTCTTCTTCGTAAACTCTACTTCTCATTCATCAAAAAATAGTGCTATGTACAACCATAATAACAAGATCAAAGTCAACACCTGCAAATGCATCGAACGATGTACTTTAGTAGGGAGAATAATGAGTTTTTATTTCCAGTGGATAATAAAATTCCTCTAGGTCTGTGACAGCATTAGCAATGCGTAAAACTGTCGACATTTCGGCCGTTATGCCAAGAAGCCTTCTTCAGGATGTCGGAGCACTACACATTGGTAGTGCGGTCACAGACCCCGAAGAATTTTATTGTTTGTAACAGTGACCACGGAAGCCTACGAGTACATGTTACAGCGGAGTTGGAGATTTTTCCTTCTACTACATTGAAGAGAGGATCCATTCAGGATTACTGTCGTCCATAGAACCATTTCGTCACAGTTGTTACTTAATGACAGGGTACGTTGCTATGCTGATACACACAGTCATCGTATTGAAACTGTTCCTCTACTGTATGCAATACACAACGCTGAAAAATGTGTTAATATCCTTCCGTATTTAGCGATTTC
Organism: Schistocerca gregaria; assembly: GCF_023897955.1. Taxonomy (NCBI): domain Eukaryota; kingdom Metazoa; phylum Arthropoda; class Insecta; order Orthoptera; family Acrididae; genus Schistocerca; species Schistocerca gregaria. Next base: position 567,224,141 of record NC_064923.1, read on the forward strand.
TTAAGAACAATAAGGGGGCAACACCTTACGGGGGAAAGGATTGACTGGGAGCAAGAGAGGCAACATGGGACATTTTAATTTCTACTGTCTATGCCTTCACAAATAAATACATAAAAGTTTGTCAGCATGACCAGGAAGGATTCAGGATTCACACTTATAACAGTGAAAGTTCAAAAACACAACAATTTTTTTTACATGTGAAATTTCATCATTTTTTCACTTACCATTGGCTGCATTTGTTGCTATAAGTACGTTTTTCTTCATAAGTAAGAGAGATACTTCGATGAAATTTGCACAGCATACAAACCATACTAACAGATGTAAGAAAACTCTAGAATTTATTTGACTTACGAAAAAATAAATGACCTGTTACATTTTAAACCTCATGTTTAGAAAAAAAATCTAATTTTATAGTCAACTATCTCAATTTTTACCACAGTTTTTAATAGATTTGGAAAATTCTAAAGCGGTCTTTTATTACGATAAGATGACGGAAAACGACGTATTGGTTGTTTAAGGCTTTCCGTTGACCGAGATTTTTGCATCCTAACTTGGGTGCTATTATAAGAACACCGCTTCAAGGCATCGATGCAATGATGAATTATCAAAACATTCCTTTTTGGTATGATTCGTTATAATTAAATGCCCCTTTAACCCATATACACCATGTATTTTAATGATCTTGATCGTTAAATATAAAGAGTAAATAGTAATAACAATTAGATAACGACTGGTATTAGTTGACGAACAACCACCCTTAGATCTAAAGAAACAAACATAAATACTGCCTTTCAGTTAAAATGAAAACATCGTAACAATATTTTTAAAAACAACTTTCTTAATGAAAGTCTAAAACCATTAAAACAGTAAACTCTACATTGGTACTGAAATACAAGATTAACATCATTACTAAGCATAATTTGTAAATAAGAAGAATATAATAATTCCAATCCCAAAGAAAGCAGGTGTTGACAGATGTGAAAATTACCGAACTATCAGTTTAATAAGCTACAGCTGCAAAATACTAACACGAATTCTTTACAGACAACTGGAAAAACTAGTAGAAGCCGACCTCGGAGAAGATCAGGTTGGATTCCGTAGAAATAGAGGAACACGTGAGGCAATACTGACCATACGACTTATCTTAGAAAAAAGATTAAGGAAAGGCAAACCTAGCTTTCTAGCATTTGTAGACTTAGAGAAAGCTTTTGACAATTTTGACTGGAATACCATCTTTCTAATTCTGAAGGTGGCAGGGGTAAAATACAGGGAGCGAAAGGCTATTTACAATTTGTACAGAAACCAGATGGCAGTTATAAGAGTCGAGGGACATGAAAGGGAACCAGTGGTTGGGAAGTGAGTAAGACAGGGTTGTAGCCTCTCACTGATGTTATTCAGTCTGTATATTGAGAAAGCAGTGAACGGAACAAAAGAAAAATTCGGAGTAGGTATTAAAATCCATGGATAAGAAATAAAAACTTTGAGGTTCGCTGATGACATTGTAATTCTGTCAGAGACAGCAAAGGACTTGGAAGAGCAGTTGAATGGAATGGACAGTGTCTTGAGAGGAGTATATAAGATGAACACCAACAAGAGCAAAGCGAGGATAATGGGATGTAGTCGAATTAAATCAGGTGATGCTGAGAGAATTAGATTAGGAAATGAGACACTTAAAGTAGTAAAGGACTTTTGCTATTTGGGGAGCAAAATAACTGATGATGGTCGAAGTAGAGAGGATATAACATGTAGACTGGCAATGGCAAGGAAAGCGTTTCTGAAGAAGAGAAATTTGTTAACATCGAGTATAGATTTAAGTGTCAGGAAGTATTTTCTGAAAGTATTTGTGTGGAGTGTAGCCATGTATGGAAGTGAAACATGGACGATAAATAGTTTGGACAAGAAGAGAATAGAAGCTTTCGGAATGTGGTGCTACAGAAGACTGCTGAGGATCAGATGGGTAGATCACATAACTAATGAGGAAGTATTGAATAGGATTGGGGAGAAGAGAAGTTTGCGGCACAACTTGACCAGAAGAAGGGATCGGTTGGTAGGACATTTTCTGAGGCATCAAGGGATCACCAATTTAGTATTGGAGAGCAGCGTGGGGGGGGGGGGGGTAAAAACCGTAGAGGGAGACCAAGAGATGAATACACTAAGCAGATTCAGAAGGATGTAGGTTGCAGTAGGTACTGGGAGATGAAGATGCTTGCACAGGATAGAGTAGCATGGAGAGCTGCATCAAACCAGTCTCAGGACTGAAGACCACAACAACAACAACTTGCCATTATCCGAAGACTTGTTATAGCATCACTATTTGCATATAAACCCACTAGGAGACTAATTGCTGCATGCACTTGCCCATGACCTTCATGGTTTGCTAATTATAACTGACAAGTGGACAAGGACGCACAGTTACAATTTTGAAAACCAAAGGGATAAATTAACTAATATTATGAGGCACTTTCAATATTATAGAGATAAGTACAAAGACGTGCACAAAATTCTTAATTCCAGTACAAATATAAAACTGACTAAATCTGTGTCTGCATTAATATATACAGAAGTAATTATCAAATGGTAGGAATTTCAAACAAAATATAATTCAAGACATACCTGTATAACCTCTGTATTTTCAATAAATGACAACTTTTAAAGTCTGTGTTTGAATCTAATATTACAATCATTTAGTTGTTAATTCATTACATTGAGATCAAGACATTTGTAATTTGTAATAAATGAAACATATCTCTTTTTTTCCCACATCCAACAATGTCAGGTCCTTGCAAATAACATATCGGTGGTTAAGGCTTCCGGAACATTATATCATCAAAAGCATAGATGTATAGAACTTGTATGAATTGTTGTGTAGTGGATAGGGAGCATATTGTGATCTAAAAGGTTACCAATTCGCTTCCTGTTCATATTTTTTATCGTTTAGGCGTAACATCAAGGGTCGGCACGTCGACCTGGAAAGTTACAGCAGAGAGGGCTGTGAGATGACGTCAGCCATACTACGCTGACTAGGGCGACACCACGATAGGAGCGACCCTTATATGAACCGAATACAAGTGCCGCTCTGCCTAGCCAAGGGCGCACTAGAAAACGACCAGTCATCCAAATGCTTTAGCCATGATTTATGTATTGTTGTGTTTTTCTTGCATTGAAATTGTATACACCAAAGGACAGTGATTATTTGCATGTAGCCAATTGCTTGCGACACCTCTTAGTGAAAACGCAAAGTTAAGTGTTGTCAATATAACTTGCTGTAATAAACTCCATTAATCAGATTTCCATGAATGATTGTCTAGCTATCCAAGAAAACAGCTTCCTAGACGCATTATAGTAGACGACTGGGCAGGATACATTTGACGACGAGGATTCACAAACAAACCCCGCGCCTCACGGCCGTGGAATTTCATTTTGTGTTTTGCTGGTGCCTTGATTCTCTCTTGTCTTTACTTTGCAGGCGTGTTTACTTGCTTTAACAATCTGTGAGTGAAACCTCAAGGGACTTAACTGCTAAGGTCATCAGTCCCTAAGCTTCTACACTACTTAACCTAATTTATACTAAGGACAAACACACACACCCATGCCCGAGGGAGGACTCGAAGCTCCGCCGGGACCAGCCGCACAGTACATGACTGCTGCGCCTTATACCGCTCGGCTAATCGCGCGCAGATTTAATAATCTCTTATCGTGTTTTTGTTAAGCAGTGTTTTCTGGCGGGCGCTGCAGAAATTTTCTTTGCTTTTGTACTTATTTTTCTTGCTTGCCTTGTCTGTTTCATGCAATAGTCTCTTCCAACACGCCCACGCCATCTATCCCACCCTCTGCTCAGGTGCCACAGCCGCTAGCGTTAGAGGCAACACAGGTAATGCAGGTGTTTCAGTTCCAGACTCAGAAAATACCTACACTGCTCAGCACTGTAAAGCAGCGCCTGGCCAACACAATGCGCCTGCTGGAACAAGCAACACCTACAACAGGCTTACCACCTTTCCGCCAGTTTCATGAACAAGAAGACGAATGGCTCGAGTGGTTGCAATAGTTTTAAGCCCACATAATTGCTCTCAACGTCCCAGGTACTTTGAAACTACCCTATTACTTGTCCGCAGTAGGAAGTGCAGTGTTCAGACTTATGCAGAACTTACATCCTAACGCCACTCTGAGTGAACTTTCGTATGATCAGGTTGCAGATTCGCTAACTAACTTTTATGACCTGCCGTTCTATATTCACGAAGATACAAAGCTGGTACTTTTTGCCGATGATACAAGTATAGCTATCACACCCAACAGACAAGAATTAACTGATGTAATTGCAAACGATGTTTTTCATAAAATCATTAGGGGGTTCTCTGCAAATTTGCTCTCATTAAACTTTGACGAAACACAGTATATACAGTTCCACACAGTAAATGGAATGACACCATTAATAAATATAGACTTCGATCGGAAATAGGTAGTTACGGCAGAATATTCAAAATTTCTAGGTGTATGCATTGACGGGGGGGTGGGGGGGGGGGTGAAATGGAAAAAACAAACTGAAGATCTTCTGAAACGTTTGAGTTGAGATACTTACGTAATTAGGGTCATAGCAAATTTTGGCGATATGCATCTCAGTAAATTAGCTTAACACGCCTATTTTCATTCTCTGCTTTCGTATGGCATCATATTCTGGGATACCTCACATTAAGTAAAACAGTGTTCATCGCACAAAAGCGTGTAATCAGAATAATTGCTGGAGCTCATCCAAGATCATCCTGCAGACACTTATTTAAAGAGCTAGGGATCTTCACTGTAGCCTCACAACATACATATTCACTTATGAAAATTTTTATTAACAATCCGAACGAATTCAAAAGTAATAGCAGCGTACATAGCTACAACACTAGGAGAAAGGATGATCTTCACTACTCAAGATCATTAAATCTAACTTTGGCTCAGAAGGGGGTAAATTATTCTACGAAGTGTCGTATCCATGATCTATGAAACAATTATTTAATAGCAAAAAACGGTCAGAACCAACTTATCGCGAATGGGTAACAGATCTGCAGGACATGAAGCAGAAATGCAAATTCAAATGTGCTTGTGATTCTTTATATTCAAATGTTATGTTGCGTGATGTGATGATGTACAGTGTACCTGGTGTCAAACTCAAAGAAAAGATTTTGGAACAGTCCATCCATCATTTCAGTAGGTAGTGCAACTACTAGATCAGTATGATTCAGTTGCCCTATTGGCCTATAAATCTGAGACACCATCAATTTGTCGGATTGCGTCCCTCCTTTGCGACCGGCCCATTAGGCTGCGGCAGCTTGCGCTCTGCGCTCGCCACGCCGAGTAAACAATGCTCTACGCCGCATAAGCAGCTCGCTACACGGGTGAATGGAATTACATCTTGCACTCGGTGTTATTCGTGGCACAAACGTCAAGACTGCACTCCAGACAAGCTTATTCTTACGATTGTGGCAAGAAAGAACATGTACGATGTGCATGTTTGCAGTGGAACAAACGTAAGAACTCGGCCCACTCCCAAAAATCTAGTCACAAGGCTCATGTAAAATGAAGATGAAGTGTGGCAAGGGCCTCCCGTCAGGCAGACCGTACCTCTGGTGCAAGTCTTTCGAGTTGACCCCACTTCGGCGACTTGCGTGTCGATGGGGATGAAATGATGATGATGATAAGGAAAACACAACACCGAGTGCCTGAGTGTAGAAAATGTCCAACGCGGCCAAGAATGGAACCCGGGCCGTTAGGTACGACATTCTGTCTCACTGACCACTCAGCTACCAGGAACGCACACAAGGCTCATCTCATTAAAGCTGTACATTCAAAGTCTGCAACAGGCATTAACAAGACTGGCATGCGTGCTGTTTCTTCAGTGAAATAGCAGTCGAACAAACTTTTTGTTCAATTGCTTCGTTGTAGGAAACATGTGAAATTTCAGTTGGACACAGGAATCTCTGTCACATTACTAGATCGTCACACATAAGAAATGTTAGGCTCCCCATGCTTGTCTAAATCTAGCACGCAACTGATGGCTTATAATGGGAAATGTAATTTGCCTGCCATGTATCGCTCGCATACGCGAACAGTGACTTTTACGATGCTACCATCACGTTATTGTGAGAACATGTTTGGTCTTGACTCATACGATTTGTTTGGCTTTTACATCTAGGACAATCTGTTGTCAGTGTCTGCATTCCATGCAAAAGACAGTGTAGCTAGCTTGCTAAAAGAATTCCTGGAAATCTTTTCTGGAGGTTTACGCAAGGCTGACAATTTTGGTACACATATTACTCTGAAAGCCAAAGCTCAGTCGAAAGTTTGATGGGCCGGAACTGTTTCCATTGCGTTACGGGACGAAGTCGCTGCAGAACTTAAAGAATTGCAAGATAGCAGAGCTATTGCGCCCATACAGGCTAGTCAATGGGCAAGGACACTGGTTTTGCTCCCCCAACCTTCAGTTCGCCTTCGCCTCTGTGTTGACTTTTCGTCTGCAGTCAACCCAGAAACTGTGATTGATACTTATCCATTCTCATGGAAAGATTAGGTGCTGGTAATCACTTTTCAAAAATTGATTTACGCGACGTGTATCTTAAAATACCGCTCTATGAAGAATCTGAAAAAGTGTGTGTAATAAGTACTCATTTGGACTTGATTAAATATTTGCCTTTGCCTTTTGACAGTGCTTCCGTACCCGCCATTTTCCAACGGCATTTGGAACAGCTCACTGCGCAAATACCAAAATGTTCAAATAATTTGGACGATATTGTCGTTGCAAGTCGTACACCGGAACAACATATTGCAAATTTGCTGACACTGCGGGACGACGCCACGGAGCCTTCTCCTCCTCAGCCTGCTGTCGTCCTACCGATGGAGCTGGACCCACCCACACTGCAGCAGCCAACAACTTCCACATCTGGTTACTGGCTTCCAGAGGTGGACACGTACCCTTCTGATCGTTTTCCGGGGGACGTTTTTGGCAGAGCGAAGGCCGGATGGCGGGGTACGACTGGGTGCTTGACGCCCCCTACAGCCACAGCTTCCGGTCCAGCGCAGCGTCCACTGTCCGGCCTCCTCCGCCGTTGTCGCGCTCACTACACGACGACGGTCCGCCATTTTGGGGAGGGGGGAGGGAGAGGGGCGAGAAATGTTTCGGCGTAACATCAACCGCCGGCACGTGGGCCTGGAGCGTTAAAGAAGAGAGGGCTGTGAGACGACGACAGCCGATACTACGTTGACTAGGACGGCACCATGACAGGAGCGGCCCCTGTATGAAGAGAATACAAGTGCCGCTCCGCCTAGCCGCGGGCGCACTAGAAGACGAGCCGTCATCGAAACATCTTAGCCGTGACTTATGTACTGTTGTATTTTGCTTGCATTCAAATTGTATATACCAAAGGACATTGATTATTTGCATGTCGCCAATTGCTTGCGACGCCTCTATGTGAAAACACAGATTTAATTATTGTCAATTTAAGTTAGTGTAATAAACTACACTAATAAGATTCTCTTGAATTGTCTAGCTATCCAAGAAAACAGCTACCTAGGCACACTATTTTAGACGAGTGGGCAGGACACGACATTTACATTCACCTCCATATACCCTAAAAGCTTCTCGTTCTTTCAATTTCGTAAATGTCCTGTACTATTTGATGTTATTGACAATTCAGGAATGACTTTGTTTGGTTTTGTGAACATGCCAGGGAATATGGACTAATAAACCAGAAGACTATTGTCTATGGCACGTTCTGATCCGCAGTCAGTCCCTGTTTATTTATTTATTCACCCTATAAAATTTGCGATTCTGGAATACATAATGCGTTCATAAATATTGTGCATTGAGCACAAACACAGATGCACACACATGTTCCCATGCACGAACACCACTACTTGTACAAAAAGTACAGAAAATATAACAGTAATTATGCAGTAAATAAATGACTTCGGCCACAGGAGTGCTTTCACTACTTGAAATAGGATGTTTTACACATTCTTCTTTCAAGGATCTCGCATTTCACAAGTAGTGGGACAATGGAGGTACTGGTGCACTTTTGATATCAATTGATATCAAGTTAATTAAATTGTTCATTCAGCTACCCCCACCCCCTGAAGACGTCAAACATTCTCCTCAGCCAGCACATGGATCCTCAACCCGTACCTTTCCCCTCTGCTACACCTGCTCAGCCTTCCCTATTTTGGCAATTTCGAATTTTTCGGGGAATTCTGAATCTTGGCGGTAAAATTCAATTATTAAATCAGATAATGTAATATTAACGAAAATCGTTGATGCAGATTGTTTACAAAATGGAAATTGTTTACAAAGTGGGAACAGGTGGTTGAGATGAAAAAATTAAGAGGGCAGGAAATCGGAGAATTGCTTACAGCAGAGGACATAATTTTCATTTCATAGGGTAGTCTTGTTTACCTTCTGATCGTAATGAATACTGAAATCAAACTGCCATTATGACACATGGTGGACTGCCATGTGCTAGCACAGTGGCACTTGAAATTGCTGCTACACATTGCGCTCATGTGTGACTGAATGAGCAGCCACACTAGGTGCACCTTGTGCGCCAGCTGTCACGGTACCTGGCGGCCTGCAGCGGAACCGTGGGACCCACCCAGGCCATGTCTCAGATGCCTTGTGTGACGCTGAGGGCTCAGCCCACATGAACCTGGCCGCCCCCCCCCCCCCCCCTGCCCTCTGCGTCCGCGCTGAGCTACCCACCTGGCATGTCCTGCACCCAGCCAGGGTTCAAAGAGAAGTGACAGACGATTGCAATGTGAGCCACAGTTCTCAAAGCGTGTGGCAATGGGTGTCTCCTACAGCCTCTAGAACGAACAATAGACTTTTTTTCGAAAGTTAGTGTCTTCATTTCGCAGCTGTGCCATGATAAACAACAACATGTATTTCAAAGGATGCAGCTGACGACAAAGCCTGATTTCGAATAAATCAAACTTCCTACAAACAAAAAACAATGCTTCCAGCCACGTGTAGCAGAATCAAAGGAAAAATGAACAAAGGGTGTTTTTCAAAAGAAATTGTTTCCTATTTTCTAGCAACATGCTGCCACTTGCCAGCAAACAAAGGATGTTTTTGAAGGTTCCATCTATCTGCCTGTCCCAGAATTTTTTTTGGAAGATATCTCTCCCCTCACAGCAGCGTTCTGTTTCCTCAGCCACCTGCACCAAACCTGCTCCAGGCCACTTGAACAAACAGAAAGCGTGCTCTAACTTGCTGGCATGGCATTCTCAATTCCTATTAGTCGTACAGAAAATAGAGAGTGGAGCTTGAAGGTATATAAAACTCCCCCCTCCCCCCCAACACACACACACACACACACACACACACACACACACACACACACACACACACAACCACCATCAGAATGTCTGTGGCAGTGCCTAGTTGAGTTCGTCTGCTTGTCACAAGATGATACGCTCAGCCAGCAGCAGCGCCAATGGCAGTGGTGATAGAAAATGGCCAAACTTGGAGCAATTGCCATGTAAGTGTTCATAAAAAAAAGGTATGAGTTCACATTGCGACAGTTATAAAATTTCATAGCAAATTATTAATTTTTTTCGAGATTGTGATACACTTCCATAATGGCTATAGTTCTCTTTCTTGCTTATGCAGCATTCATTCCCGAAATACTAGGATGACGACGTCCAGCTGTACGTGCGCAACTGGTTAACGTCGCAGCCCCTGGAATGTTATGAGACAGTGATTCACGTCCTGTGTCACAGTGCGACAAGTGTCCCAACACCCACGTCAATACTTCTAACATAGAGGTACTGGTTTCTGTAATTATGCCTCCGGCTCGTTCTTTTTTAACGCCCCTTATATTATTTCAATGTTTTTTCCTACATGACCCTGATTTTACTCAACCAACTGCCAGGACATACAAAATGCTTGAAATCACGACACTATTGTCCACTCACTTCTTCATCTGTGATGGACAGACACGTATTTCGCTATTGTTCTAAGGCGGCCAGTCTTTCTGAGAAATATGATTAACGGCTTGCAGGGTGCGTCCTGTTCTAGGGACTTTTGCCCATCTGTGACTGATTTCCACAGACCAGAAACAGTATACGACTGCTACCACATGGATCTCTGTGGCGACAGGATAGAACAGGCCTGTATCCGTACCTGCAATAAGAAGAGGGAGCGATGAGGGGTGGTGGGAGGGGAGATAAGACTGATTCTAAGTTGGTTAATCTGCGACCACCCGTCGATGTGGATACACATGCAGTTGCCGTCATTTTCTCCTGGTGCAATCTTTAGGGGTTAGCTTCTGTGGTAGTTCTGTTATTACAATGAATTTTCTCAGTTCCCAGCACATGTGTTGCATTATGGTCCGTTGTTTATAAGTGCAGGTTATCTTACGACAATTTCGATGTGTAATTAGAATAGTGAAGCATTTTCCAACAGCTGTTCTAGCATGTATCGGCCTTCTTACAATTTAGCGATGGTCTGCGGCCGTATTCCATCTTACTATTTACACGTTATGCAGCAGCTATGCCAAGAGGACCTCGTGGGGGCAGTGGAATAGGACGAAGTTGTGAAGAAACCAAGACAGCATCGTTTTCTTGAATTTCGAGCACCCTGGCTGTAGGGTGTTTGTCGAGCAATGCAGCAGGAGGCGTCTGTAGCGAACTTGGACGTGAAACAGTGATAGACACAGTCCTCTGACGTTTGCTTACAAGTAATACACTTATTAATTTCCTCTCTGGCCAACAGCAACATCATCTCAGTTGAACACGTTTCCCACCAAAAGTAAAGATAGTACCTTCCACTCCAGCATTTTTCCCGCCAGCTTGTAAATAAGGGGATCCTTCTATGTAGAGTTTATTTTGAGTGTATCCCCCATTATTTTAGAGTTGTATTGTAAATTTTTTTTCCCAGAAGGATAACAACAATTGCATGATATAGTCAATTTTTGGGCTGTGCTTCGATTTTAGGCGCTCCTTGTAAAGAACTACGTATAAAGATGTGTAATTAGGCCCAATTATTATGATTAATTACGTAGTTAGGACCAATATTTACTTTAGCTTCCTACCCAAATTAAATAAAGTACACTAACATAACCTTCGTCTCGTGCAGCTGGACAGTTTCCAGATGTGTGACGAGGAGACAAACTTAAAGGAAGTAGCAAGGTATGAAAATGAGGATTTAAAATCTAGATTGGTTATGGTACAAGCTGATCTAGAAGCAGGGTGAATACAACTGGACAATTTAAAAAAGGGAAATACTTCTCCCCAAACTCTCAATGAAGACCATCCAGTGTTGTTGGAAGACGACGTAACTATGGGTGCTCATAAACATCCAGTTGTGACAGAACAGACACACATACATCCTTTAAATTACGAAGGAATAGAGGACACATTAATGCAGGAAGTCAAAGACGAGAGTACTTCGGAGGTTAAGTCCGATACTTCGAGTAACAGTCAAGGGTATTGTCGTTAACACAATAGTAGATAGTGGGAGTGCGTTAACAGAGATATCAGAGCCGTTATTCAGTTGTTGCAATGGTGAAAATGACTTATTCTAACAGAACAAAGATCCAGAGGTGTTAAAAGTCAAACGTAACTGCAAATACAAGGACTCGGTTGACATTCGTCAGCATTATTTCTTGAAGAATGTCGTGCTGTTCTACAGATGCATTGAATAGAAATATTTGCGTTAGTCATATGGCAATTAGGCATGAAAATTAAGATATAAATGGATCATAGATGATACAGCAAACGAATGTAGATATGTTTCAGGTAGTAGCAGATCTCAAGAGACAGACTGGATGAGCCACAAACATGTAAATATTCAAATATAGGTACAATAATACTAATCATTTAAATGGTTAAAGTAGGTCAGAAGAAAATGAAAGAAAACTACTAGTCTGATGTACTAACTAACCTACATTTCAAAATTCAATGCTCATTCACGGACTGAAGGAACCGTTAAAAATTAAATAACATAAGGTGTAAATAATAAATTTCTGTAAAGTGCGGGTAAAACTAGTTAAATATGCATTCTATTATTCATGTAAATATTCGATGTAAAGTTCATTGAAAATGTAGATAAAGAAAATTGTAAGTATTGTTAATGAGGTGAAATAGAGAACACACGCAGTGCCACATCACTACAATCGTTTGGGGAAGGTATACAAGCTAACAACAGAAGGGGTAAGTCGACCGGAAGCTTCAGTCTGAGTGTGAGAGTTTATACGATTGCACAACAGTGTATTGGCAACAAACCAGAGACTGAAGTAAAGAATTTACTGACTAACACTTCACATTAATGTGGAGACCGAGCCAGGTGTATTTTGAAGAATATTGTCCCACTCCTCACCCCAATAGCGTGAATATGGGGAAAACCATCAGCAGCGAGGTATAAAGAACACACACCTGCAAGGAAAGTGAAGTGACACAGTTAGTGGCGACACAATAGAAGCGACTAACATTAGCAAACCGTCGGTAACACCTCCATAGTACAACTACCTGGAAAATTAAACTCAAATTATTTCTCACAATACGAAATGGAGAAGCTGATAACTGAAAGCAAATATATCACTTCCGAAATTATATATTCAAACTTAACCATACCTCATAACAACATTACTGGCAATACTTCTAAATAACTTTCACTGAATAACATCGAATCCCTAGGCCCGAGAAGTTGCAAGTTCCAAGAAAGAAGACATGAAAACACCACAAGAAATGAAGAGAAGAACAGGTCCCAAGATGAGGTCAGAAGACAGCAAGATTCCTTTCTAAATCCTATATCTTAAACCAGTATGAGATTTGGCAGAATCAACACAAGGCAATATCCAACAAAACCGTGGCAGTTATTTCATACTAGCTATTAAGCCAACCAAAGGCGGTCGAACCATCAAACAGTGTACACATAATGGGGACATCAAACTGTAGCAACCATCTAGGGGCTACACTCTTCAACCTCAGTAGCAACGATGTCAATAAAGCACAAGGCTACCTACGTTGTTACATCATGGCATTGCCTTGGATGAGCAGTTTGTCGTCAAAACGTTGCAACATGGAATTAACCACATAATGGCATTTGTGATCACACACTCAGAATTGTAAATGTCGATAATCTTCATCAACATCATGTCGTGTCTACAACTGTCTAGCAGTCTCAACCACCACTGATCGACAGCAGCACCAGGAAGCAAACCCAGCCCAAAGTTTAAAGTGTAAACTGCGTTAAGAAAGAGTTGTGTGTGACAAAGTTATTGTAACATTTTAAAGAGCACAAAAGATAATCGCTCCAACAATGAGTTAAGATGCCTGTAAATATACAGTTGCACCTGTACCACTGAGAAATAGTACTTTATGTGTTTAATTTGTATTTTATATGTCAATTTGTAAATTGTGAAAGTATATTCATAAATGTCCCATGTTTTAAATTTTGTATTTCATGTACAAATTTTTAAATGTCCATTAAACCTAAATATGTTAATAATTGCAGATTTCATGTACAAATTTGAAAAGTCCAATAAATCTATATATGTTAATAACAATTTGTGTATTGCAGATATTTTGGAAACATGTGTTTCAATGATAAATAATTTGAATGACTATGAAGTTTGTGTAACAGAAAAATATTAACTATTTTAAATATGATAACAATTCAATATTGATGTAGTATTTACTTGTTGAGAATGGAGATAAGAGAAACAAATGGTTCCTTAACTTCACTCATCTTTCATAATCATCAATATCATAAATATTTGAGAATTGTGGAATGCCTGAAGTTATTGTAAAAAGAGAATCTAAAGGGCAGATGGCCTATTTTTATAGAAGTTAACCATAAGTACTTGAGAGAAAATGCCATGTAAAGCAATACATTTTAAATCAAAATGGAATATTAAAACAACAGCGTCTAGTATAAAATAGAGCTGTAGCTAGACAATGATTAAAATAAATTGATTTTATAATTTTGCAATGCAATGAGCAATACCTCAACCATTGGTCACAGCAGCACAAAATTAATTCAGAAGGGACAGCATGTGTAAAGCATCCAGATTTTACAGATCTTACATGAGCTTAATCCATAATGACAGTACGACACAGTACAATATCCTCAGAAAATAATAATTATATTACATCAACAAAAAGCAATTGCAGTAATGTCATGTACCGAAAACTAGCAAAACAGTATCTACCAATATTTGGACAGGGGCATGCATAAATAAGTTAAAGTGAAATGCGTTTTGGAGACGAACTGTGCATGTGGTTAATGGCATTGGAAACCCCACTTAACAAGACAACAGCGAGCTTCAGAGCAGAAAGGGATAACGCCAGAACAATACAGTATTCCTTTTAACATAAATATGGCCGAGACCAAGGGTAAGTGGCTGGATGCTTTTAACAGGGCTAGGCGGTGACCCGGAAAGGAAAATAAATGAGACAGCGATTGGCTGAAGCCATACTGGGTGAAGCAGATGCTACGCAGTGGAGATATCCCCATTATATAAAAGCATTTTGAGAACTAAAATTTATATATTTCTCTCGTCTCACAGCGGACCGCTGAAGTGTGGGGAAAATCGCGAGGGCGTTGAGAGCTTTGCTTCTGCGAAGTGTGGACGATATGCTTCACATATTGTGGCGACAGATAGCAAAGAGGTACCAGTAGTTAATTATTCCTGCGGGAACGTTTGTGGGCAAAAAAATTGTGCACATTGCTCCAACCCTTAGCGAGTGTGCAATAGCCATTATTTCGACTAAGGAAAAATTAATGTTCTATGGAATGCAGGAAAGTTGAGACTGAGTGAATTCAGTCAAGGCCAGAGTAGGGAATTAGCGTTCCAGATTCAGTACGGCGACAAAACCATTGCAGAGTCCGCTTGGTAAATTACCACCGCACATTAGGTCACAGTAAATGTTGAGTTGACATTTTGCTCACTCAAATTGCGTACGTATTGGCCATTGAATAGCAAAAGATAGGATACTAACTTACCCTTTCACATTCAGTACATGAGAGTTTTTCATTGGTTTACAAAGTAAAATTATTCTCCATCAACTCAGTGCATTGACCAGCTACATCAGCGTAGATGTAAGTTAGCTGATGAAGATATTTATTCATTCGTTCCTGAGATAAAATTTTTCATACGTAGATATAACAATTTTAATAATCGCCGATTGAATATGTCTAGGGTTAAAAATTTTGTTGAACGTTATTATTGTGTATCACTTGACCCCTGAAAGCACAGTTGGTAAATTATATGTAGAATGAAAAAGGGAATAGCTGTTTTGTCTTTCTAGAATAGATCCCAAACTTTCACTTTTATCAATTCATGCAGTCTAGTTACGTGACAGCTGTATTTGTAGCTATTTTTGTTACGATTCAAAACTAATATTAGCTGCTTTATAGGACCAGGTTCATAATTATGTAGAATGTCTCTTTAACACCCTGAGTTTGAGAAGACAGTTCAGATGTTTTATCCATTTGCACACCTCACAATTCATTAAATCTTTTGTAAGTCGTAAATGTCGTGCAGCGAAGAAGATATTGTGTACATCTGTTGTTGTTGAAAAAGTGGAAGAAACATGACACATTTGATGTAATGAAAGAACTGAACGTGTGCCCAGAACTTTTCCAGCATTTTTACAAAATGCCTCAAAACTGTTTCTCTATTGCTCTAAACGAAGTGAAGGATTGTTTTCAGAGAAAAGCAACGAAAATGGAATTTTTTGATCATAATTTCTATTTTTCAGATGATTTTTATTTGTAGATACACCTGGATGTTGCAGATTTTGTGAGAGATGTTCCAAATATTTCCACAATTTTCCAAAACTGATGATACATAAATATTTCACTGCTGTAGATCAGAAATTTCTCGTTATAGGGAACAGTTTCCTACCATGTGATCGATATCTTGCCTTCACAAGGAGGAACAAAAATCTTGTCACTCATAAACCTGGATTGCAGTCATTGGCAACCCTGACGGATTCTTTTGTGCAAGACGTAACCAGAGGGATTCAGCGATCTTAGCTCACTAGATCACGGGTTACGCAGAAGCTCATTCAGTATCACTGAGTATGACTGGCTACACATTTCATCTTATAATCCTACTACACTACAGGGAACAAAAAGTCCTAACATCCAGCAACCGTGGATTTGTGAAAGCATTGCAAAGAAGCTCAGAAGTACTGGGAAAAGAAATCTGCTGTAAGATAACATTTCAGTTTTGCCTACCTTCTGTGATTAAAATTCTGCCAGAAAAATTGCAAAGAAGAAAGCTTTGCTTGACATGTGTCCATGTATGCCAGCTGAAGAAAGGAATTTCTGTGAGCAAATACCAAGCGAATAGTGGATTTGCACCTCTGTCTGACAAACGCATTAACAGATGACAGAAAATGCAGTACTGACTAAACATGTTTAGAGTAATTGTAACAGTAATAATGTTGAATTTTTCCGTACCTGCTTCTGCTGCTTTTGCAGATTGCATTGCAATAAACGTTGTGTGTTTTGACCTGTGTTGTTGCACCTTATCAAAGCAAGGTCTCTATTTGTGCAATAAGTAACAGAGAGAAACTAGAGTGTTTCAGGACAACAAAGTTTTAATTGCACAGATCCAAAGTAGTACGCCCAGGAAAATAAAAAAATAGTGCTATTTGTCAAAGACAACATCAGTAATTAAGTAGTAACTGTTACAAAAATGTGCAAAATGGCGTTTTACCTGATGTACACTGCCTGCATCAAGAAAACCCGAATAGGTAAGAATGAAGTACGTTTCAAACAGGTAAGCATAAAATATGCAGAACAGAGAACGAATCCACAACAGGGACCACTTCGGTTACCAGTAGATCAATAGCAGAATCCCATTTCTCATTCATTGTTTGCTGGAACACATGCCATTTGTTCGACAACATGTGAACGAAAATAGTTACTGAACTTTTCGTGAATTAAACTGTTAGTGCAGACAAGAACAATTTACGCACATGGTATATAGCTAACTGTGCCGCTGGATAAGATATCGTCTACCTTTAGGGTGAAAATGAAAATAATCTTTAATGCAATACTAACTTAAAATGTGATTGTAACTAACTTCATAAACAAGAGCAACAAATCCGCTTAGTACATGGCCAGAACGTAGAATGTTGCGTGTTGTAGCACGTCGCGACCAAAAGCAAAAATATATAACTTATTGATTTGGGAGCTGAAAGAGTTATCATTTTGAACACAGCAACCTATGACCTAAAACTTACCGAACATAAACGGACCATTGACTAGATCCTTCACTGTAAATTTCTCAAAATTCGTATTTGGAATGTATCACAATAACTGTGGATAACAGCGAAAATAAAAGCGGTTCACCACTGAGCTATGATGTCAGACTACAAGATGTCGAAAACAAAAAATTTTTTCATAGTAGAGAACACGTGTGAATCCCAGATCAGTGGTTTTTAATTTTTTACGCGGAAGATAACAGTTTTACTGAGAAACTCTCTCCAGATAAGGATGTAGCTTTCATGAAATGTGTTCGCAGTTTCGATTATGGATAACCGTGACCTGTAAAATGAAATGATGAAAATCTGTGTGACCGAGCGAGGTGGCGCAGTGGTTAGCACACTGGGCTCGCATTCGGGACGACGACGGTTCAATCCCGCGACCGGTCATCCTGATTTAGGTTTTCCGTGATTTCCCTAAATCGCTGAAGGCTGGGATGGTTCCTGTGAAAGGGCACGGCCGACGTCCTTCCCCTTCCTTCCCTAATCCGATGAGACCGATGACCTCGCTGTTTGGTCTCTTCCCCCAAACAACCCTACCCAAAATTTGTGCCAGCACAGGACTCGAACCCCGAGTCACCACCTATCGCGAGCGGTGGCCCCTATTAAAGTCTTGAAAGTCACTTTCCCGGTGTCGGCGGCTAAATATGATATTTCAGGGCCTATATTGTCTCCATCACGCATCCCGTCGGTGCACCACTGATGACGACAAACGGACTTGCCGTGGACCACGAAGCGACGAGTACATCTCTGTGTGAATTGTTCCATTGTTAACATGGAGCCATGCCGGTGTGAATTGGGCACAACAATCCGACGCCTTGGGTTCACTGTCAAAGATCATCCTCCATGCAGCCTCGACTTGTCCCCATCCGATTTTCATCTGATTCCAAAACCTAAAGAAAATCTACGACAACTTCTCTTTGTTAATTATGAAGCTATGCAGGTAAAGGTGAGGCTGTGTCTCCGTCAACAAAGTCGTACTACAGTGGTGGTACCAGCAAACTGGTCTCTAGTTGGCAGAAATGTGTTCATCGCTAGTGTAACACTGTTGAGAATTAAATATGTAGACATGAGGATCAAAAATGTAGAATGTTAATAATGTTTGTTATATTTAAAAAGCTTTATGAGTTTTCATATAAGGAATCGGAGGCGTTACTTTTCAATGTGACCTTGCACATCAATCGTGACAAAGGTTGCCAACTTTTGAGTCAGATAAAGCATTTTATTTCATGGAGAGGTGAATAAAAAGTGTATTTCTAAAAAAGAATGTTTGAACTCATTAGGTTCTCCTTGAATTGAACCTTGTATCGCTTCAGCGGAGCACCATGGGACCTTCTACCTGTGCTCACTTCACTACACAAAGTTAGTCGAGGAAGTCTATCGTTTCTCATTTTCTCATCGACTGGAGATGCCCAATCCATCTTATATAGTGACCAGTGACGGAGGTTTCTATAATGTCCATTTACGTCTTTTCAAGAACAGTTGTGCTTGATATGAAGTTATCCCATTTGATCTTCTTAAGGTATCTAAGCTTCTACTGGTAGAAGTGTTTTAGTTTCTTACGATTTATGCGTTACAACATCCAGCTTTCACAACCATTGGGCAGGGCAGAAACAATTACTACTTCATGCAACACCTGTTTGATGAGTAGTGTCGGATATTAATTCAGGAAGACCCGATGAGAGAGATGCCCAAAAGTAACATTCGCAGCACGTATTCTGTTTTCCACGTCCATTGAGCAATTATTTTGTAAGTTCTACTCCTGCATTGTTTACAGAGCTGTCTCATAAAACTTGGCTCGAAGCGCAGGGAAACAGTACTGACATGAGAACTCATTTTTGTTCCAATGAGTAACATGTAATTTGTCGGACGATTCATTCTGGTACAGCATTCGCCCAGACATATCAACGCGAAGAGATTGAATCAATTCTACATAGGGTTCATGGCAGCCGAAACTTTTTGTAACATTCCTTGCCGAAAAGTGTATTTGTAGCAAATGACTCCACACAGATAGTAAATATCTTCAATGACTTTACCTCTCATACAAAAAGATGTTAAATGGCGGAAACCACCTTTACGAGATACGCTCGATACATCACAGCCATAGTAACAAGTAAGTGAAAACCGGAGCTCCAGTCAGCACAAAAATGGGCCTAATGGCTTCACAAAGATTATCAACCCAACAAGAGATTGCAGCGTCACCTGGGGTTGGGACATTCCTGGCCCTGCAGGCTATGGGAACCGAGTGGGTTGGTGGAATCCGTGTATGTCACTGATCATGAAAGGGTTAAAATGTTGTCAAATTATAGCAGCTAAGTGTCATCCCAGTAATGCAGCAATATTATAAGCAATCTCAACATCATACAGTTATTTGTAGATAGCAGGGCGCTAATTGTAAACACGGCGAACACGGCAGCGAGGCATCACGGCGAATAAGCAGCTTTGAGTCTGTGTGGTTACTTACATAGCAACGTGCAAACATTATGACGTCTGTCAATTGATAACGAGCATAGATCATAAACCCAACAACCAGCAGCACAACACAGAATATGAGCGGTCCTCGCCCTACGGTAGTGACAGGAACAACTGACTGAAAACAATCGGTTCAGTCAGTTGCTGGAAAATAATCGACTCATTCCGGTGTAGTTCTAAGTATCGGTTTACTTATTCATTCCTTTATTCATTCATTCAGTTCGTCAGTCTCCAGGAGCTACCGGATAAAAACCATCGATTCATTTGGTTGCAGTTTTACGTATCAGTTGGACTGTTCATCCGTTGCTTTGAGTGAAACCAGTCTGTGGGAGCCAACGAATGAAAAAACTCGACTAATTTTGTTACAGTTTTGAATCAGATGGTTTATTTACTCATTCATTTCTTCTGAGTGAAGCAACTCACTGGAAGCAACCGAATGAAAACAGCCAACACATTACCTTATACTTTTCCATACTTGCTGAATTCTTAATTCATTCATTTCAAATCAAGCAAGTCTCTAGTTTTTCTGTCAGTTGAACACTGAACTCTGTATTCGTTCTTTCAAATGAAACCGCTCATCAGTGATTTAGTTGAATGATCCATCCATTCATTCATTTGAATGAAACCAGTCTGCAGTACTTTCATTAGTTGAAGTAAATCAGTGATACACAACCAACGTGGACATAACCGTAGAGAGAACGCTACGCCTAGGTGTAGGTGTACACTTCTCAGAGGGTATACCAAAGTTAAAACAAGCATTATACATTTTCATTTAATAAGATAAGTAATTCTTCTTTTCATCGTTTAAAACTGTGTAATACATTGCTTTAGATTAAATTGTTGCAGATGAAATTAACGTGTAACTAATTAAGTTGACGTGTACGAAGTAGAGCATAAAGTCCTATATATGAAAAAAAAAGGAACATTCCCAAATTTCAACAACTGTTAACATACTGTTTTCGTGAAAAGATTTGATGATGTTCGGTAATTAAACATCATTTGACTGTAACCCCTAAACACTTTTTCTGCCATTTATTTGAGTAGCAGGCGTAGTCTGTTCTCAACGAGATGAAGGAATTCTGGGGGGGGGGGGGGGGGGGGGGTGAAGGGGGGGTTATGTGGGCAGCGGTGAAAGGCAGCCCTGCCCACCGACTCTCAGTGCATGGGCTACAGAGGGTTGAGAGCGAAACCAAGTCGCGCTTATGTCATACAGTGCTGCCAATACACTCCCCGTCGCAAATCAAATCATGCTCCAATCAGGCCGACACTAATTCTTGGTTTTTGCTTTCCTGTCACTTGCTCTTCTCCAAGAACTGGGGGGCCAGATCCGAATGGGCATTCATCAAGAAATGCAATAATTTGCGAAACACCACAGCACGGCACATTAATCAATTCGCAGGGTTCTGTACTAGATCGGTGAGTATCGCAGGGCCCAGACAGAAAACAAGAGCGGGCCAAATTCGAATGAGGTCTACCAACCTCCACCGGTCCAGAACTAGGGATTCCTCATTCATCTATTTGTAAAAGGACTATAAATACATTGTGAGGAAAATTACGTTAATGGCTAAGTACATAGAAATCATAAAAAATAGTTAACATTTACCGCATTTGTAAAGTAACAGGAAGCTTACATCGTTTCACAAGCATCAGAAAGTACAACTCACCTTCACACATTTGACAGTTAAGCTTATCTCTAGATATCACTGTAAAAAATCTGTTTATACGCATTCCCTGCTGTATACAGTTATGAGCGGAACCACCAATGAGTAGCTTTTGGTTCGTTTTTCCCCCGATGTTTGTGAATAAACATTTACCTAAAAGTGAACTTTGGGCGTGGGTTAAAACGTCGAAATGTTCAGGGGCATGGGAACTGCGAATGGAGTCAATTACGTAAGTGAGCAGAAAGTGATCTTAGGGATAAATTCAGTGCGATACTCAATATCAGCAAGAAGATTCCTATTAACTGTATTACGGAAATTCAAAGGACATTAACGAATGATGGCAAATATTTCTTGCGAAAGAAACACTTTCGACAACTGACAATACAGGCTTAAAAACCAACTGATTCAGTCATCGATGAATCTAAAAAATATATCATATTGCTTTCTAGTCCTAAGTCAACACAGCATTACCGAAAGAGAATTATCGGTGCGAACTTTCAAATAATAAATAATGATTTGATGGTGTAGTGTGGCCCTCAACTACGTATCCTCTGACTCAGAGATGAAACATTAAAAGCTTTGGCTGGTTTTGTTGTCTAGGGTCTGGGGTATGTAGTTGCCGCATTACAAGTCTACAGTATACAATATGAACATACACACGAATCGAATGGTCGAAGGTTCCTATCACTCGGCAATTGCCAATTTTGTAAATGAAAGATTGCAATTAAATAAACTCTGCAGTACTATCTAAACGACTTTAAATGATGAGTACGACAGTAGAAGTACTTTTGAGAATGCGGTATATTTCTGCAAAATACTTATTGGTGTCGATGGTCCAGCAATTAAATACAATATAAGTTGAATAACAGGGAAACAATAGATTCCTACTGCACGTAATTAGCTATGAACAACAACATAGCTCGCGAGATATTCACTTCTAAATGCACACTACGTCTTCACTGTAGAAGCTACGGAAATCTCACAAGTGCACAAGTCGGTACTCCGAAGTATTTCTATCTCCCGCGAATACAGGCAATCCGCTCCACTCTCTCCAAGTCTCTTCCGCGACCGTGCGTCCGTTGCGCCGTACTGTCCTGAACTCCCTGTGTCCTGTGCGACTGTCCTGCCACTTCCATCGAGTCTTCCCATTCACGAGTGCTGTGATTGGCTAGAGCGCTCCCGCCATGTCTTCAAGCAAACGTACACTCACAAACACAAAACACTTTCGAAATACTGAACTTACATTTAAATAACTTGAAATTAAATAAATATTCCTATGGCTGGACCATAAACACGCTCTAAAACACATTATTAAATACATAAACAGATAAAATAAACATATATCAAAGGAGTAGAAACAGAAGGTAGGCCAGCAGCCTAATGTCTCTGTGCTTTCTAAAACACAGTAAATATTTAACCAATTTCTTCATGAATAGTGTATCTCAGATATAAACAAAGAAATAGACGAATAAATATATTTACAAGCATGCTGTTACCGTTTTTTCGTGTAACTGTGGTACTTATAGCCTGACACGATCGATAATAATTGGCCACTTTGACCTCCAATAACTCATGTACTGTTCAAGATACATGCCTGTAATTTATACCAATTTAGGTTTACACTAATAGCTTTCTAAAGTCACTTCCATCGACAAAATCTAATGAACCGTTTAGATTTTGGAAATTCGTTGCTGGGAGTCACTTGTATAATTTAGTCAGATACTGATTACACCATCAGAATCGTCGTCCAAATAATGGTAATGTACATGTTTCTTTTTGAGGTATCATGATTCATCTGGCTAATATTAATTTCTATACGAACTGTGAAATGTCTGCCATTAAGATTTCACAAAGTCCACCATCTTTGGCACTCTCCGCATACAAGTCTCTTTCATCTACACAGCGCCACCATAGAAATCCCAGGCACGCGGCCGATGGACCATGCGCTGGGACTACCCCTCATGCTCAGCTAACGTTCGGCACCATGTGGTTGCTGCCAGGTCGCGGCCTGCTTAGACGCCCCTTTGTGGCCACGCCAATTCCGAACTTAGAATATTTCCAGGGCGCCACAACTCGCCTGTTACCTCAAAGCTGGAAGAAAGAGAGGAGCTTCGACAAATTTAAGTAAAAAAGTCATAATTAATTTATTGAAACATAAATTTAAAATGCAACACCAGTAACTAACCTTTTAAAATCTAAACTAAACTCTGCCCGAACAGACGATAAAGACTCAACTGTACCGACTGGCTGCCATGTATTCTCTGCCCACAGGTGTCACTGGGATGCGCATATGGAACGGCGTTTGGTCAGCACAATGCTCTCCCGGCCGGATGTCACTTTACGAGAACAAAACCACTATTTCTCAGTCAAGTAGCTCCTCAGTTTGCCTCACAAGGGCTGAGTGCATCCCACTTGCAAAAAGCGCTCGGCAGACCCATTCAAGTGTTGCCCCAGGCTGAAAGCACTTAACTCCGGCAATTTGATGGATACCGGTGTTACCACTGCGGCAAGGCCGTTGGCGTTAACCTTTCAATCCGAATCAGAAATCCTTATTTAACGCAGGAGTACGAAAAATTTGGTATTTATGAAAGTAAATGCATAAAGCAATTAACCCAAGTAATTGGTGTGCCACAGCAGAAGGACGTACTCGCTGGCTCACAACTACAGTACTTCACATACTGCTTTAGATTTTGAGCCGTTACATAGAAAATTACAAAATGGGAAACGGCAGAGATGCAAATTTCGCCAGGCGCAGCCACGCCCTCCGCCCTCGACTATGTGTAACCTATGTCGCCGCTTGTTTCGTGCCAAGACTATTATACTGCGCCGTCATTGCCATCTCCACAGCAGAATTGTGATGCAGTGATGCAAACACAGTGGGAAAATGTAATCTTGGAATCCAGTGTCAGCCGACGACGACTCTGCTGTCTCCATTTTTGGAGATAAATTATTCTTGAACCGGTCTGATTGTTTTCAGCCTGTCCGGATAGGAAATAACTTTTCATCCACTTATTTGCATTTCAAATTAAGCTTTTATATTCTAACGTTTTTCTACAGAATACTGTACTTCCTTTTGTCTTCGCAAAAAATATGCTTAAGTCTCTAAAACATAGAATTGTCTATTTTTATTTTCCCTTCCACAAGTCAGTAGTGAACATTCTTACTGCATGAAATTATGAGGGCGTGATGATAAGTAATTTTCGAATTTTTTATGTGACAACTCTTACAGCTTTTTGCTTAAGGGGAGCCGGAGGTGCCTATGCTGCACATGTTAAAACCACTAACTCTGAGGAACATTTATGAATAAACTACCAAATAGAAAATTTCGATTTTTTTTACATATAGAGTGGTTTAGTATTGCAGTTATGGCAGAGGGATATTACAGTACCTTTTCTAGTTTAATTCCAATTATTTTTTTTATTCATGACCCAAATTTTTTTACAAATAATTGCTTTATAATTAAACTGAAATGAAACTACTGAACTTATTGCCAAATGGCTGTGTTACAATGTAAGTTTGACCACTAAGAGTGCTGTATAAAAATTTCATCTCTCTAGCTTGAGTGGATTTTGAGAAAATGTTCCTTATATTCGAAAAATTCTAATTTACGAGAAATGGCTATCAAAGTTCCTCAATACATTCCTGCACTATAGAATGGATTATCAGGGTCTTCTTCTTCATCCTCCAAAAGCTTCCTCTTCATATGCCTTTCTCTTCTTTCTGCTCCTCTTATTCTTTCTCTGTCAATATTTCTTAGTGCTCGTACAGTGTTCACCCCAGCTGTAAATCCTAATGCCTTCAGAACTTCACAATTCACACTGTTCCCTTGGTTGTAGGTTGCTATTGCATCATAAATGCCAAAGTGCAGTGTTTTTATGCTTACAAACACCCTTTTAGGAATCACTTTCCAAATTAAAATGTTTACGTTCTCATTAAGATTCTGCATCTTTCCGTGTAGACATTTGTGTAACAATTCTGGCTGTGCTAAGTCATGAAAAATTGGTTTTATTGCATTTGTCACAGCTGCTGGCAAACCATGTTTATGATCATAATCCTTTTTTGCATTGTATTTGCACCAGGAATCTTTTGGGCACAGGCTGTGTTGAGGGTATTCATTGGAAGAGGCAGTATGAAGGAACAATGCCCACACTGCTTTTCGCATGTCACTAACATTACTAGTATTTTTCCTTATAGCATACCCACAGTATTTCTGTAGACATTCAATCACCTCATCG
Organism: Schistocerca gregaria; assembly: GCF_023897955.1. Lineage (NCBI taxonomy): Eukaryota > Metazoa > Arthropoda > Insecta > Orthoptera > Acrididae > Schistocerca > Schistocerca gregaria. The sequence goes on from NC_064923.1 coordinate 567,249,759, forward strand.
GTAAGCCTGCCTCTCCCTCCTATTGTCTTTCCATCACTCAGCTTACTTGAACCCAAAGTTTGTTTGAGCCTTTGAAGCTGTGCACCCATATGCTTTTGCACATGCCCAATGCATTCCAACTTTTCAACTACAAATTCATTTCTATATGGTTTCAATTCCTCTATAGTCTTGAAACCTTTGGAGTCGCCATCCCCAAGGTAGTATTTGTACCTAACGTTGTATCTGGGAACTGAACGTTCAAAAATTTGTTTCACTCCACCCACTTCCATTGCTCCACTTGATTCACTAAAATTTGCCTCACAGGTTCCACTATGCTCTCCTATGATTTTATTTTTGCACCTACAATGTTTTGATAATATTGCAACATGTATCACTTTTGCACTATCACCACAAGTAGCAGTTACAACCCCATTCAGGGATTTATGACCCCTCTTCTGCCAGAAACCATTTAATGCCACTACCAAATCCCTAGAATCACCGTTCATTTCTACAGATTCCTCCACTGCTTCCTTCATGGTTTTCAAAGCCACATCTTCAACAGAGGATCCTACCAGTTCACAGAAGTACCCAAATTTGCTTGGAGGCGATGGCAAGTTCATAATACCACAAAACAGTTTACCAGCAGCAGACTCTTTTCCAATGGATCGAAGACCATACATAAGTCGAACATTCACGTCAAACACTCTAGATCGTCAATTTTCACCAAAGAGACTGGCATGTGGATTGTAGAAAGTCACTTGATACTTGCAACATGCACAGATTATCTTCATCTCACAAGCTAAACCAAAGTGCTTTGTTATCTCTAGTCTCACTCCTACACTTGAACACATTTTGCTCAGAACACTTTCTTTCAGCACAGAAGATAATAATCCAATATTCAGTACTTCGTTAATATCATCACTATAAGTAACATATTCACGAAATCTGTCACTTCCACCAGTGAGCTTCTTGTTAGAAGATGTCAGAGGGCTATGGCCGGCCATGTATTGCTTAGTGCAAGAACGCACTGTATCAGTAATTGTAGTATCGCTACTTGGTATTAGTGTTAATTTTCTTTTCCCTACGTTCTTCCTCTTCTTATATACACGGTTACTAAAACATGGCATCGTAACCAGAACAACGCTTTACACAAGAAGTATAATACTACCAACAACAGGCGCAATACTGAACTAATTCGAAACGGTAAAGAGCAAAGAGACCGTGTTCCGCGCTCTTAGCGCTTCATTTGTCACAGAAAACAATGTAGCCAACCCTTGCACACTGACCGTATGCGGAACATAAGGCGCTGTATGCGTAACAGGCCGAGAAAATCCCAAGCAGTTCGCCAGGAAGTCACGAGAGGGTGTTAGATGCATTCGGCAGCCGCCCATTTCCTCTGCAGACGTGGGGGAAAATGGTAATAATTCCACTTTTACGGCGAGTAGAACAATAATTCAAAGTTTACATTAAAGAGGAATATTCCAATTAATTTTCGGTAGCAAAAAAAAAATCGTAAATTTTTGGATTTGACCACCTCCTGCTCCCCTTAAAGAAACGTTACTGATATTCTGTGTTTTTATTTTTCACGCTTACATATTTATTTCTCAACAGACAGGCTGGCGACGAACACGTACCTCCATGTGAGAGACCAGTTTGTTGTTATCGTCACTTTAGAAAGTTTGACTTTGTTGACGGCACCACAAACTCCATCTGCTTGCACTACTTCATCATAGTCGAAGTTTTAAGTCCTCGGAGGCGTTCTTCAGGTTTTGCTAACAGATGATAATCACATGGAGCCAAGTCGGGACAGTATGGACGTTTATCGATGACAGTTAACCAAAAACGCCGGATTGTTGCAGATATCGCTAACGTGTAGCATGGCATTTTCACGCTAAAGGAGAGGGCGCTACATGTGTGGACGGACTCTTCGAATTCGAAACACGATTACAGCATACTGCTTTCCAGGTACCGACTTATTTACGTTACTCAATGCCACGTTAAACGCTACAATTTGTAGCCCTCTAGCGGCAGATAGCAAATGTGTAGGCATGCAAATATGGAGGTAGAATTTTGATAGCGTTTGTGTTATTCACGAAGGCATTCCTTTTCAGCACGTTCTCGTATAACAAAAATAGTCATTGTGACTTAGGTCTTTTCTCCTTTGCTGTCAAACGGCCATTTCCACATAGATGAAAGACAAACAGAAGGATACGACAAGATTTTCTCACAAAACAGGAGTTAATGAAATTTCTGACTATATGTGAGCATAAGCGGTAGAAGCATGTCTTCTAGTACACAGCACAAGGAGGTAATGCAAACAATGCAGCACAAAAAGTAGTAGATAATAACTAATATCTCATTTAATTATTACAAAATGACAGTAGATATTTCCATCCTTGCTTCGAAAAAATACATAGCTCTTAACTTTTGAATCTTTAAATCATATTCACTAGTTACTGCTGGCTATACTCATGATTATCAGATCCCACGCCCTTTCCTCATAAAGTGGTTCCCTTAAACTTAACTCATGTCCAGTGTCATGTTATGTTCCACTTAATATAATGTAAGAATTATAAATAATGTGGGAAAATTACATGAATTCACATATTCAGAATTCATTCAAGAAAAACTCTAACAGTTATTTATGCAGTATGGGATATAAGAAATAACCCAGTATTGAAAGTATTAATGATGTAGCAACCTAACACAAGAGGTGTAGTTGTTTTGGACACCCTACACACAAGGTGTGACGGGATAGAGCGAGCGGGGTCACTCTGTTAGTGTGCTTTGCTAGCCTAGTCCCTTTGTGCAACATATTACTGCACTGTCGATAACCTGTCACAAGGGCATTGGCTGATGGAGCTGCTTGTGGGTGACAAGCAATACACTCATCGACACACCATGCTAATTAATTCTAATCGGAGTAAGCTTTGGCGCTGATGACTCAACATATCTTTCAATGCAAGAAATTCTGATTGCCAAGACAGAAATTTTATACGGTGCCACCGGACCAAATTCATGACAGCCGAAGGTTAGCATTTCGCTGTTATGACGGGATGCTGGCATGTCTAATAAAATTGGTTGCTAATGTTGTTTTCACAACTATACTAAAACCAAACGCAGCAGGAAAGTTCCATGAAGGCCCAACATTACCGACCGGCCGCCGTGTCATCCTTAGACCACAGACGACACCGGATGTGGATATGAAGGGGCATACGGTCAGCAAACCCCTCTCCAGCTGTCCGTCTGTCTGTTTAAGAGACCAGAGCCACTACTTCTCACACCCGCTTGCCAACAGCAGTACACCGGTTGGTCACCCATCCAACGGCTAGCCAAGCCTGACAGCGCTTAACTTCTGCGATCTGACGGGAACCGGTGTTATCACTGCGACAAGGCTGTTGACTTAGAACTACACTGCCTGACAATGCACTCAGCAGGGAGGAGAAAACGAAGTGAAACTGCACAAGCTGACAGGCTATGAGATGTTTTCCCCGTGGCTACAGTATCGAGTCAAATTTTCAAACAATTTAGCAGTATGTACCACTTACGAAGATCCTGGATACTGACAGTGGGACAGAAGTAAAATCCCAAGTGGAGAAACCTAGAACTTTTACTGCCCACGAGAGTTATCTCAACACCAAGCAGACAGTTCATAAAAACGGGTGTCATGTGTAAAGAGCATATTCCGGTTTAAATATGGCATCACATTACTATTTGCTAGAGATGTAACACAAGAGAACTGGTGCATTGTTGAGTAACACGATTGTTTGGCCCGCGGCCACTGTTGAGCTTGGCAGCTTGGCGCTGTGTCGCGCTGCTAGAGGGCGGGATGCTTTGGAACATGATGAAACGAGCGCCTCTGGGACCAAGGCATGAGGAAAGTGGTTGGTGGAGTCAGTCTGTGGACAGTCAAGAACGGGAAGCTTCCTCCAAAACTGATGCGTGGAGGAGCCGAGTATGCGACTTCACAAAATGTCAGTACGGGCCCTGCCTACTGTGTGGACAAGAGCAACTCTATGGGGCAATTGCTGTCTTTTCCCAGGTGAGAGGACAGCGATTCAATAGAAAACGCAGACGGGGTCTTTGACATTACGACAGGAGCACTGGAAGGGTGATTTAGCGATCAACATTGTCATTTTGGTCGGTGGAACATAACGTATAGTGAAGAGTAGACGCAGGCCGGTATGGCCGTGCGGTTCTAGGCGCTTCAGTCTGAAACCTCGTAACCGCTACAGTCGCAGGTTCGAATCCTGCCTCGGGCATGGATGTGTGTGGTGTCCTTAGGTTAGTTAGGTTTAAGTAGTTCTAAGTTCTAGGGGACTGATGATCACAGATGGTAAGTCCCATAGTGCTCAGAGCCATTTGAACCATTTTTTGAAGCGTAGACTCAGTAGATTCAGTGTGGTGAATCATCACTAATACCTCACATCGACACTCCATGTGTACAGTACGATGTTTCGAGGTTATTTTGTTGGTTCAAATGGCTCTGAGCACTATGGGACTTAATTTCTGAGGTCATCAGTCCCCTAGAACTTATAACTACTTAAACCTAACTAACCTAAGGACATCATACACATCCATGCCCGAGGCAGGATTCGAACCTGCCACCGTAGCGGTCTCGCGGCTACAGAATGTAGCGCGTAGAAGCGCTCGGCCACCCCGGCCGGCGGTTATTTTGTGTTACCATGCTGGAAATATGGTTATTTTCTCTAAGAGAAAGCTATTTTGATCTTTGTAATTTTCATTGTTAGTGTGATCAGTTTTATATACAGTATCTAACACAGAAAAATATTTATGATTATCATTACGCTATGAGCGAAATTTGCGTAGTTTGTAAGTATTCTAGTGAGTTGACGGTAGCATTGTTTAGGTAAGGATTTGGTGCCGTGAGTGCCCGAAGATCTAGATTTAGTTAAGGGGCCACATAAATAAGCCCTAATTAAGGCAGAGAGTTGTTTTCTGATTTTTTGTTTGTTCTACATGGTTATCTGTGGAACTTATTTTCATTCGGCGTTTTAGTGTATATGGCCAAGGGTAATACACTGTAAACTATCATTCTTGTTATATGGCACAATGTTTACTTATATTTTTGTTGTACTGAGCAGAAGAAATTACCCTCTTATTTCAGTCCCTGGTTTCACGGGCTATAAGTACGTTTCAGATTAATTTCTGTTATCCAGAATGAAATTCTCAATCTGCAGCGGAGTGTGCGCTGATATGAAACTTCCTGGCAGATTAAAACTGTGTGCCGGATCTGCCTTTCGCGGGCAAGTGCTCTACCATCTGAGCTACCCAAGCACGACCCACGAACCGTCCTCACAGCTTCAATTCTACCTGTACCTCCTCTCCTACCTTCCAAAAGAAGCTCTCCTGCGAACCTTGCAGAAGTAGCACTCCAGGTTCGCAGGAGAGTTTCTGCGAAGTTTGGAAGGCAGGAGACGAGGTACTGGCGGCGGAATTAAAGCTGTGAGGACGGGTAACCATCTGTCCCAGACATGGTTGCTCCCTGATTTTGAATGAACGCCTCGGGATGTCCCCTGTCAACCAATCGCTTCGTTTAGTTAAGTAATGCCATAAAGCACTTTTGTCCCCGATTCCTATTAAGCACCTCCTCATTAGTTACTCTACCCACTTAAACTTCAGCAGTCTGTTGTAGGACCATATTTCAAAAGCTTCTATTCTCTTCTTGGCAGAACAATTTATCTCTTTACAAGTCTACGTTCAGGGTAACAACCCTCGTAAGTACTTCTTGAATATTAAATTTGAATTCAATATTAACAAATTTCTCTTTTTCAGAAATGATTTCCTGCTGTTGACATTTCGAGTTTTATATAAGTTTTATAAAAGTCATCACTAAACCTCAAAGTTATCCTCCCTGAACTTTGATTTCCTTTCCAAATTTCTCCTTGGTTTTCTTTACTGCTTGTTCAATGTAAAGATTTAATAACGTTGTCTGTAGACGCTTATACTTTCTCATTCTTTTCTCAACTAACACTTCCCTTTCATGTCATTCGGCCTAAGGGCAGTCCGGTTTTTGCACAAGTTGTAAATAAATTTCGCTCCCTACATTTTATCTCTGCTTCCTCGAAAATTTAAAAGAATGTCTTCCAGTTAACATTTTGAAAAGATTTCTTTAGACCTGCAGATGCTATAGATATACGTCTGCCTTTTTACATGTATCTTCCAGCCTACCTCATAGGATCAGTATTGCCTGACTTGCTTCTAAGATGGTGTGCTAAAAAGTAATGCCTCCGAATATTTTACGAGATAACTCTTAAGGATTTTTAAATAATAAAAACATCATTTACTGTCTACATCTTCATTCTTCTACATATTTGCAGCCCTCGGCCGCTACAAGTCTCCGAGCTGTAGCGTGTAACATGGCGTTGTGCAACATAGTTATGTTGTTGTTGTTGTGGTCTTCAGTCCAGAGACTGGTTTTATGCAGCTCTCCATGCTACTCTATCCTCTGCAAGCTTTTTCATCTCCCAGTACCTACTGCAACGTACAACCTTCTAAATCTGTTTAGCGTATTCATCTCTTGGTCTCCCTGTACGATTTTTACCTTCCACGCTGCCTTCCAATACTAAATTGGTGATCCTTTGATGTCTCAGAATATGACCTACCAACCGATCCCTTCTTCTAGTCAAGTTGTGCCACAAATTTCTCTTCTCTCCAATTCTATTCAAAACCTCCTCATTAGTTATGTGATCTACCCATCTACTCTTCAGCATTCTTCTGTACCACATTTCAAAAGCCTCTATTCTCTTCTTGTCCAAACTATTTATCGTCCATGATTCACTTCCATACAGGACTACACTCCATACAAATACTTTCAGAAATGACTTCCTCACACTTACATCTATACTCGATGTTAACAAATTTCTTATCTTCAGAAACGTTTTCCTTGCCATTGCCAATCTACATTTTATATCCTCTCTGCTTCGACCATCATGAGTTATTTTGCTCCCCAAATAGCAAAACTCCTTTACTACTTTAAGCGTCTCATTTCCTACTCTAATTCCCTCAGCATCACCCGATTTAATTCGACTACATTCCATGATCCTCGTTTTTGATGTTCATCTCATATCCTCCTTTCAAGACACTGTCCATTCCATTCAGCTGCTCTTGCAGGTCCTTTACTGTCTCTGATAGAATTACAATGTCATTGGCGAACCTCAATGTTTTAATTTCTTCTCCATGGATTTTCATTCCAGTACCGAATTTTACTTTTGTTTCCTCTACTGATTGCTCAATATACAGATTGAATAACATCGGGGATAGGCTACAACCCTGTCTCACTCCCTTCCCAACCACTACTTCCCTTTCATACCTCTGGACTCTTATAACTGCCATCTGCTTTCTGTACAAAGTGTAAATAGCATTTCGCTCCCTGTATTTTACTGCTGCCACCTTCAGAATTTGAAAGAGAGTATGCATTCAACATTGTCAAAAGCTTTCTCTAAGTCTACAAATGCTAGTAACGTAGGTTTGCCTTTCCTTAATCTATTTTGTAAGATAAGTCGTAGGGTCAGTATTGCCTCGCGTGTTCCAACATTTCTACGAAATCAGAACTGATCTTCCCCGAGGTCGGCTTCTACCAGTTTTTCCATTCGTCTGTAAAGAATTCGTGCTAGTATTTTGCAGCCGTGACTTATTAAACTGGTAATTCGGTAATTTTGACATTTTTCAACACCTGCTTTCCTTGGGATTGGAATTATTATATTCTTCTTGAAGTCTGAGGGTATTTCGCGTTTCTCATACATCTTGCTCACCAGATGGTAGAGTCTTGTCATGGCTGGGTCTCCCAAGGCTATCAGTAGTTCTAATGGAATGTTATCTACTCCCGAGGCCTTGTTTCGACTTAGGTCTTTCAGTGCTCTGTCAAACTCTTCACGCGGTATCATATCTCTTGTGTCATCTTCATCTATATTCTCTTCCATTTCTATAATATTATATTCAAGAACATCGCCTTGTATAGACCCTCTGTATACTCCTCCCACCTTTCTGCTTTCCCCTTTTTTGCTTAGATCTGGGTTTCCATCTGAGCTCTTGATATTCATGCAAGTGGTTCTCTTTTCTCCAAAGGTCTCTTTAATTTTCCTGTAGGCAGTATATATCTTACCCCTATGTTGGTGCATGAAAAACATCGCTCTGTGCCGGCCGGTGAGGCCGTGCGGTTGTAGGCGCTTCAGTCTGGAACCGTGTGACCGCTACGGTCGCAGGTTCAAACCCTGCCTCGGGCATGGATGTTTGAGATGTCCTTAGGTTAGTTAGGTTTAAGTAGTTCTAAGTTCTATGGGACTGAACCACAGATGTTAAGTCGCATAAGGCTCAGAGCCAACCATCGCGCTGTAATCGAGTTCCGAGTTCGAAGAGTTCCTGCACACATGGCACACGCTGGCCTTTCACATGACAACGCCAGAGCGCTGCATGCGCTGCTACGTCTGCAACAATCCGACGCTTTGGCTTCGCTGTCACCAATCATCCTACGTACGGTGCCGACTTGGCCCAATCTGATTTAAATCTGTGATGTGAGCTATTGTCATTCGTACAACGACTCTTCAGTTTTCCTGTAGTCGCTATCTATCTTTCCATTAGTTATGCACTTTGACAGTGGTAAAGCTGCCCAAGCAGAGGTGAAGTTGCACTCTTTATATTTTCTTCTTTCGTCATTTACATTCAACATCGAAGTATTGTTATCGGGTTTTGTCTCTTCGCCTATTAGATCCTCTGCCGCCTTCACAGTTTCTTCTCTTTCTCTATTCCTTTCCCTTCTGTTGCGTTGCTTTCTCCTGCGGCAGTCAGCCATTGCCTAATGCTTCCTCCGAAACTTTCAGTAACTTTCTTTTCTTTCATTTCATTCAAGTTCCGGCTCCTTAACTTTCGGTCCTTCTAAAATTTCTTCTGTTTCAACCTATCCCCAGTCCATGTTCTCCTGCTATTTTTCTTTCACTTCTTTTTCCTACTATCGCATTCCAGCCTCCCATCACAATTACATTTTCATCTCTCTGAACTATCTGCGTAATTTCTTTTATCGTCGGTGCTATGAACGTTATAAATTGCATGCATACGTCAGAGAATTGGTCACCTTGTCCACTGTAACTCAGAGAAAACCGCACCTCGACATGTTTCGGTGTTTTAGCTACATCACCGTTATAACACAGTGGACACTATATTAATGGTTCTTTATTGTGATAGTACCCAGTTGCACTTTTACTACAAGCAAAGTAAGAAAAGTCAAGTTTGTGTGTCTACTGGTTGCTCGCTAGGTTCCAGGAATATGTAACTCCAGCGGTGTTTGCTTGCGGGAATTACGTACAGTACTTGTGAGACCCGTGTGTTGCCGTGCGGTCTTGTCAGCTTGGGGTCGTAAGCCGCAGTCTCGCCTTGCCCAGAGCCCCCTCATCCGCTTACGCACTTAGCGATGCCAGCACGAGCGAGAAGCTGCACCGGCAGCGCTTCGGGGCCCTCGTGACCTCTCCAGACTGATTAGCACGCTTACAGTTCACGAGCCTGCTAACTGAGTTGCGCCAAGTGGAGAACCACGTTGCAAAAGAATAGCTTCTTTTATTAACATTTATTTTCGGATTCTACGGGACCGTGATAGCCGATGATACACCGTCGTGGACATAGTAACAACATTATTTTCAGAATTGTGAGAAGACATTAAAAAAAGATAAATAGTAGCATAATAAATATACAACCAAGATTTGCTATAATTTATTCAACAAATTGTGTATATTGTTTCTCAAGTCAACATCCTTTTTTCTCAACACATCATAACAGTAAAGGGATGAATGAGGTAACGCTAGAAAGATTTTTTAACTTGTTTCTGACACTGCATACCGATTTTGTGCTAAAACTATCTGCGGGAAATTTTAATATAAATGGGACTTAACTATCAATGGCAAAAGGGCGTCATGGATGACCAGCTTCATCCATATGTTTCACTAAGCTAACTTATTAATCACGAAAAAGGGACTCCTTTTTCATGTTGTCGTATTACAAATTTCATTTTATTTATTTTAAAGTATTTATTAACTGGATAATTTGTATACAGTTGTGAATCCGTACAGTCCGACGCGGGGACTGACAACCAACTATGTCCCGTACAAGTCTTAACATTCATTAGAGCCGTCAGGTTTACCGCCTCATATACTAAAGAAAAACACTGTTGTCATGTTGATCAGACAGCCGAACTCTGAACAGGCTTCAGGAAATGAAGCTGGCTTGGTTGTAACGGAACTCAATAAATTCACAATTAATGCTCAGCTAACCGGCACCGGGAAAACTGTTCTAATACTAGGGATAACATTAACGCCATCTCATCAAACAAGTCACAGAAACAAACTCTTAAGGAAATGGATTGTATTTACCGTATCCGGTCCTTACTCACGCACAACTGTATGGAGCCTTTTCAATGGTAACTAAATAAACCAACATGTTTGTATCCCTTAAAGAAAACGAAAAATGAAAAGTACACGTGGATTACATTCTTACGTCAATTATCGTTTACACCAAGATAGTGTAATGCTCTGTAAAGAATTTTGTTCAAAATTAGATGTATATACAAAGATGGATCATAAATTCATGATTGTTAGTTCACGTCGTTCGTTTCATTTTTAAAGATGTTTTCTCTTCATTCCCACAACTGCCCATAAGCCAGTGACTAAACCTATTCCGAAAACTGTCATTATTTTCAACTATGAAAGTGCGAAAGTTTCGCACGGATCCCCTCATAGGTTATTAAAGCGACATGCGTTCTTCTGATACGAGAGCGTGCACACAAATGACTCTTTCAACTTAGAATTGATAAGACATTGTTAGTTGCTCAAATTGTTTAGTTCTGCTGGAGTATACTTAAATTGGAATCTGTAGAATAGGGCATACATTTCTGTACAGCGGTTAAAGAGCTGTTATCAGTGCAGAAACCTTTCCTCTGCCGTATGAATCCATACAGTTAACGCCAAAAATCAAAGCAGTACGTTTACAAGGATGTCAGGGAATTCTGACACTTGAACTATGGTCTGACTGCAGTTTCCTGGGCTAAAAATATTCTCTCGCAATGCTCAGAGTTGATCCAAAACATGTACCACGGAATACAATTCAGTGAAAGCATTTCAAGGACAATAGCAATGACGAATCTTGTTTTCGCACAATATCCAGTCATTCTAAGAAAGTTCCACATACATCCTCACTTTCAGGAATATAAAATGTTTGTCACTGTTCATTTGATCATTTGACCACAGAAACATTCCTTTTTTAAGGGAGTTCGGCATACAAACACTCCACAACTTCCACTTGTGGATTTCATCTACGTAATGTGAGCAGTTTGATGGCTACAGACAATTCCACATCTCCTATTTAAAAGTTCCCATGTGCTGTTAGTTTTTGTATCTATGTGCTGATGTGGTCTTCAGTTTGAAGACAGGTTTGGTGCAGTTGTTCTTACTGCAGGTGGTGGCAGCTGTGGGTGTACTAAAGTTCGCACTGTGTATAACCCACAATCACTAACAAATTTAGTCATATGTTCTTCCTGTTATATTGCATACACACAAGTAAAATTTCGTTATGTGCTGTCCTTCCTGACGCTTCAATTTCAATGGCCAGTAGTGAATATTTACAATTTACACATATCCACAATCTGATAAATAATATGGCTACTAGATTACGCAGTAATGAGTCAAATATACATAGTCTTGGCGTATGCTGCTCAAGCTGTCATCACACTGAACGATGCAGCTAACGTGGTCACAGACGAACACCCGACCTCGCTAGGGACGAGCTGCATAACGTGATTTGCGCTCTCAGCGCTCTCCAGCGGCCGTCGTCGGCTGTATTTCGCTCGCAGACCACACAGTTCCTCTACGACAATGGATGCGTACGGAATGGTTGCGTTAACTCAGTTCGCCATTGTCAAAGAATAGCGGAAAAAATCACGAGGAATATTCTGAACTCGTCCTCGGCCCGCAACAACGAACTGCTGGATGAGGAATACTACATATTGCTGTACAACAATCTGAGGTACGTACTAGTAGACGTTATTCGTTAACTCAATTGAATTACCATCCCATTTTCGATTCTAAATTGAATATGGTTAAATTATAGTGTATAATATCAGTTTGCCCATTGATTGTCAACACTCTGAAATAACGTACTTCATCACATAGGGTTCAAGATCGAGATTCGTTTCGTAATTTTATTCGAATGGAATAGGAGATTTTTTCGAAACTGCTCAACATCAATGAAAAAGATGTTTACCGGCATATTATAGACAGGAGCCAGTCCATTAACCCAGAGATCTGTTTTACAGATAAATTTATAATAGCAAAAACTTCCAGTGTCTAAATTGCGTTTATCTTCAGACAAAAGCTATCACGTTAAGGTTTCTGGCCACTAGAAGAGCATTCCAGTCCTCGGCCCTTGCAACAAGAATTGCAGCAAATACGTTATTTATGATAAATAACATCGACTTTAGGGGTTATACTTGTATTAAATAATAAAGACCTCGACTCTTTTAGAAGAGAAAAAGGTAAAGAAATCTGCAAGTAAGTGTACGCCTACCTCCTACATTTCACCTAACACCTGAGTAGTTTATGACGCTATCAATTACGCTACACCATCGACACAAAAACATGCCTCCGTATATGGTACAGACTTGTCTATACTCTAAAGACTGTTTAAACAGATATCATTATTTGATATTTAAAAAGGAAACTATAGCAAAAACATACGCTTTTGATAGATCATCATTGTGCTGAATCATTGAAATGGTATAGTTTCGTGACATGCATGTTATAATACTAAAAACGTCAATTACACGACGTCTTCACCTGTCAATACGTCGTTTCTTCTCATTTTATTATAAGAAACCGTAGCTACAATGACGCGTTTCCGACAGACGCTCCATTCGCTTATGCTTTGAAACAGTTTACACTACTGGCCATTAAAATTGCTATACCAAGAAGAAATGCAGATGATAAACCTGTATTTTTGGGCCAAACATACTCTACTAGAACTGACATGTGATTACAGTTTCACGCAATTTGGGTGCGTAGATCCTGAGAAATCAGTACCCAGAAAAACCACCTCTGGCCGTAATAACAGCCTTGATACACCAGGGCATTGAGTTAAACCGAGCTTGGATGGCGTGTACAAGTACAGCTGCCCATGCAGCTTCAACACGATACCACAGTTCATCAAGAGTAGTCACTGGCGTATTGTGACGAGCCAGCTGCTCAGCCACCATTGACCAGACGTTTTCAATTGGTGAGTGATATGGACAATGTGCTGACCAGGGCAGCAGTCGAGCATTTTCTGTATCCAGAAAGGCCCGTACAGGACCTTCAACATGCGGTCGTGCATTATCCTGCTGAAATGTAGGGTTTCGCCGGGATCGAATGAAGGGTAGAGTCACGGGTCGTAACACATCTGAAATGTAACGGCCCACTGTTCAAAGTGCCGTCAATGCGAACAAGTGGTGACTGAGACGTGTAACCACTGGCACCCATACCATCACGCCGGGTGATACGCCAGTATAGCGATGACGAATACACGCTTCCAATGTGCGTTCACCGCAATGTCGCCAAACACGGATAGGAGCATCATGATGCTGTAAACAGAACCTGGATTCATCCGCAAAAACGAAGTTTTGCCATTCGTGTACCCAGGTTCGTCGTTGAGTACACCATCGCAGGCGCTCCTGTCTGTGATGCAGCGACAAGAGTAACCGCAGCCATGGTCTCCGAGCTGGTAGCCCATGCTGCTGCAAACGTCGTCGAACTGTTCGTGCAGATGGTTGTTGTCTTGTAAACGTCCCCATCTGTTGACTCAGGAATCGAGACGTGGCTGTACGATCCGTTACAGCCATGCGGATAAGATGCCTGTCATCTCGACTGCTAGGACGTTGGGATCCAGCACGTCGTTCCACATTGCCATCCTGAACCCACCGATTCCATATTCCGCTAACAGTCATTGGTTCGCGATTAACGCGAGCAGCAATGTCGCGGTACGATAAACCGCAGTCGGGATAGGCTAAAATCCGACCTTTATCAAAGTCGGAAACGTGATGGTACGCATTTCTCCTCCTTACATGAGGCATAGCAACAACGTTTCACCAGGCAACGCCGGTCAACTGCTGTCTGTGTATGAGAAATTGGTTGGAAACTTTCCTCATGTCAGTACGTTGTAGGTGTCGCCACCGCCGTCAACCTTGTGTGAATGCTCTGAAAAGTTAATCATTTGCATATCACAGCATTTTCTTCCTGTCGGTTAAATTTCTCGTTTGTAGCACGTCATCTTCATGGTGTAGCAATTTTAATGGCCAGTAATGTAACTTCATAATAGGAGAAACTTACAGTGTCTGAATTGCGTTTATCTTTAGACAACAGCAATCACGATAAGGTTTCTGGCCACTAGGGAAGCATTCCAGTCCTTCGCCCTTGCAACAAGAATTGCAGCAAATAAATTATTTATAATAAATAACATGGACTTTAGAGATAATACCTGTGTTAAATAAATAATAAAGACCTAGAATCTTTTTAGAAAAGAAAGGATAACGAAATCTGCAAGGAAGTGCACGCTTACCTTCTACATTTTACATACATGACAATGAGTGGTTTATGACGCTGTCAATTGCGCTACACCATCGACACAAAAAGATGTCTCCGTATATGGTATAGACTTGTCTATACTCTAAAGACTGTTTAAACACATATCATTAGCTGATATTTAAAATGGAAACTGTAGCAAAAATATACGCTTTTGATAGATCATCATTGTGCCGAATCATTGAAACGGTATAGTTTCGTGACATACATGTTATAATACTAAAAACGTCAATTACACGACGTCTTCACCTGTCAATACGTCGTTTCTTCTCATTTTATTATAAGAAATCGTAGCTAAAACGACGCGTTTCCGTGAGACCCTCCATTCGCTGATGCTTTGAAACAGTTTATATTCATGCCACGTACTCTACGAGAAAGAAAGTGCAAGAAAAACGATGTCTGCATCTACATTCATACTCCGCAAGCCACCCAACGGTGTGTGGCGGAGGGCACTTTACGTGCCACTGTCATTACCTCCCTTTTCTGTTCCAGTCGCGTATGGTTTGCGGGAAGAACGACTGTCTGAAAGCATCCGTGCGCGCTCGAATCTCTCTAATTTTACATTCGTGATCTCCACGGGAGGTATAAGGAGGGGGAAGCAGTATATTCGATACCTCATCCAGAAACGCCCCCTCTCGAAACCTGGTGAGCAAGCTACACCGCGATGCAGAGCGCCTCTCTTGCAGAGTCTGCCACTTGAGTTTGCTAAACATCTCCCTAACACTATCACGCTTACCAAATAACCCTGTGACGAAACGCGCCGTTCTTCTTTGGATCTTCTCTATCTTCTCCGTCAACCCGATCTGGTACGAATCCCATACTGATGAGCAACACTGAAGTATAGGTCGAACGAGTGTTTTGTAAGCCACCTCCTTTGTTGATGGACTACATTTTCTAAAGACTCTCCAAATGAATCTCAACCTGGTATCCGCCATACCAACAATTAATTTTATATGATCATTCCATTTCAAATCGTTCCGCACGCATACTCCCAGATATTTAACAGAAGTAAATGCTACCAGTGTTTGTTCCGCTATCATATTATCATACAGTAAAGGATCCTTCTTTGTATGTATTCGCAATACATTACATTTGTCTATGTTAAGGGTCAGTTGCCACTTCCTACACCAAGTGCCTATCCGCTGCAGATCTTCCTGCATTTCGCTACAATTTTCTAATGCTGCCACTTCTCTATATACTACAGCATCATTCGCGAAAAGCCGCATGGAACTTCCGACACTATCTACTAGGTCATTTATATGTTTTGTGAAAAGCAATGGTCCCATAACACTCCCCTGTGGCATGCCAGAGGTCACTTTAACGTCTGTAGACGTCTCTCCGTTGATAACAACATGCTGCGTTCTGTTTGCTAAAAACTCTTCAATCCAGCCACACAGCTGGTCTGATATTCCGTAGGCTCTTGCTTTGTTTATCAGGCGACAGTGCGGAACTGTATCGAACGCCTTCCAGAAGTCTAGGAAAATAGCATCAACCTGGGAGCCTGTACCTAATAATTTCTGGGTCTCATGAACAAATAAAGCGAGTTGGGTCTCACACGATCGCTGTTTCCGGAATCCATGTTGATTCCTATAGAGTAGATTCTGGGTTTCCAAAAACGACATGATACTCGAGCAAAAAATCTGTGTAGAATCGAACTGGTATTCCGTCAGGTCCAGTGGACTTTCCTCTGTTGAGTGATTTCAGTTGCTTTTCTATTCCTTGGACAGTTATTTCGATGTCAGCCATTTTTTCATTTGAGCGAGTATTTAGAGAAGGAACTGCAGTGCGGTCTTCCTCTGTGAAACAGCTTTGGAAAAAGGTGTTTAGTATTTCAGGTTTACGTGTGTCATCCTCTGTTTCAAAGCCATCACCATCCCGGAATGTCTGGATATGCTGTTTCGAGCCACTTACTGATTTAACGTAAGACGAGAACTTCCTAGGATTTTCTGTCAAGTCGGTACATAGAATTTTACTTTTGAATTCACTGAACACTTCACGCATAGCCCTCCTTACGCTAACTTTGACATCGTTTAAGGGCATACAATGTGGCGGCTGCTATGTCCTCCTTGTGACGTACAACAACATTGGCCACGTTCCTCCTGAAAGTCGAATTCCACTCCGTGATGTCACCAGACCGTTGTCCACGTTCGTTTTCAAGTCCCGTGAGAGGGCGGTTTTAGTGCCATAAAATTTCTCTCTGGTATTGCGTCGAACCGCCAGTAACACAGGGCCACCGCAGTGCAGTATGGACGGCGTTGCGATGTCTCCGGCCTGAATCGCGATGGGCCAGACAGCCAGCCCGAAAACGGGTGTGTGGGCGGAACGCCAAGCGGCGGCACAAATGAAACACCATTACCGTGGCACCAGTGACGGTGGGGGCTGGAAGGGGGGCGCCTCGCCTCAATTGAGGCCTTATTCGGCGGTAATCGGCATTCAGGCCTCGTAAATTGCTCTCGGCTGCTCTGCTGCTCCCTGTGTTGTTGCATTGGCTCCAGAACACCCGCGCCACGTCGCAGAGCGAGCAAAAATAGGCCTGCCACACCACGGGAGGCGGAAAAGCGCGCGGTCGATAACCGTCTGAGGTAGTGCGCCAAACGTGAAACGACGGCCTCCGTAGGCGAGAACTAATGCTGCAGATGAGTCCGTATTATTATGCGGGGAGACGTCGAAAACTGGATCTAACTGCACATAAATTCGAAGGAGCTGTATCAGTTTCAACGGGAACCACTAGTGAAAGTAGGCTGTTTAGGTTTTTATATTGGTAACGTCATGTAGCGCTCTGTATGAAAATCACTGGCTGTTCTGTGTGCAGTAGTGGTGGACAGGAAGCCGCGTATGTTAGAAATCACAGTGATTGAGAAGTCACAGATATCACAATAACAACTTTACAAAATCTAACTGCGATTTCAGTCACAGTTAGCAGTCGCAAGTAGCATTTCACGTTCAGCGCTGTGAGCCATCTGTTGGCCGAATTCCGTACTGCTTTCTGCGATTTCAATGACAAGTCGCAACTAAGAGTCGCAAGTAGCAACTAAAAAGCGCAGTTAGCGGTGCTATCTGTTGGCCAAAGTTCGTACTACGCTCATCTCTGGGACACGCTATCGAGTCCAACTGCGATTTCCGTGACAAGTCGCAACTAAGAGTCGCAAGTAGCATATAAAAAGTGCAGTTAGCAGTGCCATCTGTTGAGCAAAGTTCATACTACGCTATTCCCTGCCGAGTCAAACTGCGATTTCTGTGACAAATCGCAACTAAGAGTCGCAAGTAGCAACTGAAAAGCGCAGTTAACATTCTTTTCCTAGTGCCATCTATTGACCAACGTACGTACTTCGTTATGAGAGCCTTGTGCCTCACGAGATCGATGTGCTGTGTGTGCTTATGAAGGGTTTATTTCAATAGTGGTACAAGTCCATTTTTGTTCATTTTGAGATACAGAGTCGTAAAGTTAAATGAGCGCTGAAAATCTGTAGTTGAGATACCAGAAATATTCAAGCATTGACTTCTTGGTAGAGATGAACCTTTATTTATGGTTGTTTGGATCACTAATTTCAGAAGCATTATAGACAGAAAAGTGGAGGTAATGGACTTGTACCACTATTGAAATAAGCCCTTCATATTATATGACGACATGCACATTCAGCATCAGTTATGGTTGCTCAAACACAGCTGTGACTCTGAATGTATTATATTAATAAGAAGCAACATTGCCTTTTTCTCCTGAAAATATCAAGTAACGTAACAAATGTGTTTGATTCCGCTTCCAATATGACAGTTTTGGTTAATACTCCACATGCCTACAGGACTTTGCAATGTTAAAACAGCAAAACTCAGACATCTGTATACGTGTAGTGAAATGCAAACAGTATTATTGAGTCACATCAATGCCTCATTTTTGTTCCGACACAGTTGAAGACTCGGGAGAAAAGTTTTACACCTGGTGTTCTACATGGCAACTTCACACACAAGAACTTTTTGCCGACACTACTACCACCTACATAAGTAAGCTTTTCCTGTGTTACTTTCAAGTAATGCACCTAAGCTATTCCTGTTTTAACTGGAAGATCTGTACTTTCCACTTTCATATTAACAGCCTCAAAATGCATATTGTAGACTTCGGGATATGTTACAGGTCAGTGTCACACCAAGATTGTGGAGGGAGGGGAGGGGGGGAGGGGGCATGTCACCCTCCAACTAGTGTTTACCAATAAGTAAGTGGCGGAAAATTATGGGTGTAGGACGGCTTAACGTGTGGAAAATGAGATTTTCATTATTGACTCACTGTATTTAACATTTATTATTCCATTAAAATCGCACAACATCGTCAATAAAACACAGTTTAATCACTCATATGCACACTTATTTCACAATTATGTCACTTTTAAACTGAAAAAATCCTCTAAGAGCTGTCTTGAATCTTCACGAGTCTCTCAACGGCCTTGATGTGGATAGATACGTACAGCAACCAGTAATCAGGGTCAGAACTGTGTCTGCAAAATCACAAGGATTATTAAACAATTTTTGCTGTCACTAATTACAAGCAATATAATTGAGAGAGTAGATTCCTAACATTTGCTGTAATGAAAGCCACTCAATGGGGTGTTTGATGTTGTTGCTGTGGTCTTCAGTCCTGAGACTAGTTTGATGCAGCTCTCCATGCTACTCTATCCTGTGCAAGCTTCTTTATCTTCCAGTAACTACTGCAACCTACATCCTTCTGAATCTGCTTAGTGTAGTCATCTCTTGGTCTCCCTCTACGATTTTTACACTCCAAGCTGCCCTCCAATACTAAATTGATGATCCCTTGATGCCTCAGAACATGTCCTACCAACCGATCCCTTCTTCTGGTCAAGTTGTGCCACAAACTATTCTTCTCCCCAATCCTATTCAATACTTCCTCATTAGTTATGTGATCTACCCATCTAATCTTCAGCATTCTCCTGTACCACCACATTTCGAAAGCTTCTATTCTCTTCTTGTCCAAACTATTTATCGTCCATGTTTCACTTCCATACATGGCTACACTCCATACAAATACTTTCAGAAATGACTTCCTGACACTTAAATCTATACTCGATGTTAACAAATTTCTCTTCTTCAGAAACGCTTTCCTTGCCATTGCCAGTCTACATTTTATATCCTTTCTACTTCGACCATCAACAATTACTTTGCTCCCCAAATAGCAAAACTCCTTTACTACGTTAAGTGTCTCATTTTCTAATCTAATTCCCTCAGCATCACCCGACTTAATTCGTCTACATTCCATTATCCTCGTTTTGCTTCTGTTGATGTTCATCTTATATCCTCTTTTCAAGACACTATCCATTCCGTTCAACTGCTCAATGGGGTATCTTTCACATTTGCAAGAACGATCTCACTCAAGTAATTATCTCCATCGAAACACTTAGAAACTAACCTCTCGTCTGACGAAAACGGTCTAAAGAGCAGTGGCAATTTCAGTAGTTCTGTTGACAATGATATTTTGAGTTATCACTTTACTGAGTGACTAAATGTAGTTCGCGTACCCGTGAATATAACAATATGTTAGAATTCATTTTCTAAACAAGAACTACTACGGTATTTCATGGCTACTTACATATTAATTACACTATTAATATTTTCACAGTTGTTTCTTTAATACATAATTAAAGCCAACGGAAGAACTTAAAACATTCTTACTAATGGCAGGTTTGTTGAGATGCAGTTTTCTGTGTGGACAGATGTAACCTTTTCACACGGTGGTAAGTCGCAGAAATCGCAGGAGTCACAGAAATCGCAGAAGTAGGAGAAATCGCAGAAGTAGCAGAAATCGCGGAAGTAGCAGAAATCGCAGAAATAGCAGTGGCGGAGGGATACACGACGTAGATTCCTTAACTGCCACTCTTAACTGCGACAAATCTCAGTTAAGAATAACAGATACTGAAAAGTAGCATTCACAGAAATCACTGATATCGGAAAATCGCAGTTTAGCCCATCACTACTGTGCAGTCTTTGGCTGGTTTGCATTGTTGGAATATTCTAGTGTTGGGCAGTTGGATGTGAACAGCGCGTAGCGTTGCTCAGTGGGAGGTCAGCCGCCAGTGGTGGTGGATTTGGCGAGAGAGATGGCGGAGTTTTGAGAGCGGATGATCTGGACGTGTGTCCATCAGAGACAGTAAATTTGTAAGACTGGATGTCATGATCTGATATATTATGACTTTTGATCACTATTAAGGTAAATACATTGTTTGTTCGTTATCAAAATCTTTCATTTGCTAACTATGCTTATCAGTAGTTAGTGACTTCAGTAGTTAGAATCTTTTATTTAGCTGGCAGTAGTGGCGCTCGCTGTATTGCAGTAGTTCGAGTAACGAAGATTTTTGTGAGGTAAGTGATTCATGAAAGGTATAGGTTATTGTTAGTCAGGGCCACTCTTTTGTAGGGATTTTTGAAAGTCAGACTGCGTTGCGCTAAAAATATTGTCTGTCAGTTTAGTGTGATCAGAATAAGTAAAGAGCGAAATGTCTGATTACGTTCAGTTCTGCTCAGCTGTTTGAAAATCAAATAACGTAAGGGGTTTACCAGCACAGTAATTCAATAATTTTTTTAAGGGGACGTATCACTAGCAAAAATTACTTGATAGTCATATACCATCAGGACGAATGAATAATGATACGCGACGCAAGTTACAAGTGACAGCGCGTATTTTTTTATAGTGCCAGATATAAGGGTTCCGGGAACAATCAGGAAACGGCAATTTTGTTATGGAGCACAGAAAATGAGTTTTCATTGTGGTTCGTTCCTGATTTTTACTTTTGGACCATCTAATTACACGGAATGAAATACAATTTCTGTGTCATACGCGTTTGGCCTTCATTCTCCAGAAATCATCACTCACCTGCAAAACGTTCATATTTTTTATACTATTTAACTTACAAATTTTTGTTTATGCTATTTGCTTTACATTTAGGACGTTATATATACAGGTTATAAACATTCTGACGGGTGGTTTTACTACTATGTAGCAATAATTTAAAGTTCTACTTACACGTTTCCTTGATGTTATTCTACATATTGTGTTTTTCTTCCGTTGTTAGCGCTGTTCTGCTTCCTGTAACTGCCATTTTAAATTTTGTTTTCATCTTTCACAGCACTAAGTTCTTGACAATTGTTTTGATGTTACGTTTCGGTCGGTGCTGCCAATTGCCGAATGTTACCGCCAACGACAGAATGTTATTGTCAACTATTGAATGTGTTCTTTTTTTGTGATACCTGTGATGCATTTGTGTGTGCGTGTATGTATATACAAAAACTCACACACACACACACACACAAGTGCGCACATAAACAGCTCACAGATATCAGAAAAACACTTTCAGTGGTTGGCAATAATATTCGATCGTTGGCAATGACATTCGACAGTTGGCAACACCAGCACAAACGTGACAACACAAGTGTTCTGTTCCTAGTACTGTTAAGTCTAAAACAAAATTTCAAATGGCAATCATAATAAAAAGAAGGACAACGGTAACAATTGAACAAAAACACAACATATAGAACAACTTCCACTGAAACCTGTAAATAGAACTTAAATTTTTTACTATATCATAGGAAGATAAACTTCCAAAACTGTTTAAATCTATATATACAAAATCCTTTATTTAAACTAAGTAGTATAAACTAAAATATGTGAATTACGCAGTATAATAAATATGTATAAATTCCAGGCCATTGAAAATACCTTGCTAATAATAAAGGAGAAACGTGTGTGACACAAAAATTGTATTTCATTCACCTGTAATAAGACTGTTCAAAACTGAAAATCATCAACGCATCGTAATATTATACGCATCTAAGGACGACAGGACTACAAAAGTCGAAGAATGAACTTTTAATTTCAAAAAGATACACATGTTTCTCTCGAAAAGTAATTATTTCAAACAAAGTAAATATTTGAGTGTTTTGTGTATTGAAACTAATGAAATAGTGCTTAATGCTTTGAGTTCCAGAAAACTTTGAAAAAATTGAAATGTTTCACGAAATTAACCTTTATTGTCATCGTAAGCAATGAATGCAAAAATAAATTCTCAAAAAGTAAACAACCGATTGTTTTATGCAGCAGCTTTCACAGTCGTCAACGTTCCGTCATTTCCCATGGAAACATGGTCAGAAACACTTCCACGGATGATACACATCTTATATTAACATTCAGTCCTACGTCTAATTTGCACGACGTAAACCGCCTTATTTGTGAGCTTATTACGGCTCGGTCCTCGTCACTGTTCGTTCCGAACTGCGATTTCAACGAGTAAGGAAAGACCTGGCTGTTTTATAGCTAGCTTAGTATCTTTTGATGCATCGTTCCAGTTTGATGTACTTAAGTTTGATAGAGTTTAGTCAGGTTAACATTTAATTTTTTATGATTTTCGTCATGGACGGATTTCAGAGCTGTTTACCTTACGAGTGCACATTGCATCCCACGCCTATAGTGTCACTGTGAAGTTCTTGAAGCTTACCTTATATAGGCAGACTTGATTCACAGCGTGAGGCCAGTGGATTGAAGACACACTGGAAGTACACGATTGGTGATAAACTACTGAATGCTCCCAAAAGGAACATAATCAGAGACTTGCAAGATAACTTGTCTATAATTGCCCTGTGTTGGCTCTTACAGAGCATGCTGTGTATACCCATCTGCAGTCCAAGTTAAGCAGAAAAATAACTGCGAGAACTGAGCTGTTAGTTCAGATCTCCGCGATTAATGACAAAATGAAATGTAAATACTCTGAACTGTCTGTGTTTCTAACAGTTGTCAATCTTCCATATAGTTTTGTGATTAAAAAGTAATATAAAGACTAACATACCTTTCCGAAACATTTCCTTCCCATCAGCATTTTTAAGTTACTCGTATTGATTCCACACGGTGCTTATTTTGCTTTGCCACCTGTTGTGCTTCGTTTTACGTAAACTAAGGCAGACAAGTCGGTTACGTTTCCCTGTAGAGGTCACTGAGGCAAGTGTCCTCTGCATTACGATTTAAATTAATATTTGTTATACAGTATGTTACATGTACACCACAATGAGCTATATCATGCAAAAACAGTCTCATTTTCCTGATGGCATTCCGTCCTGTCATTCCATGCTGTGGTTGTCAGGAAATCCTACCTGAATGATGTCAAAGTTAACTCACTCCACTTAACCAGATGAAACAACGATGTCAGATACCGCTCTGCCATTGGTTTTTGGGGTGGTTTCCTAACAGCTACCGTGCGAATGTAAAGGCGGGGGATGGAGCCCCTTAGGGAAATAGCGTACAGGGCTGGAAAGAATTACAACATGCACTCGGTTTGTCTGCCGGGGGGCCTCATTCGAGATGTGGAGGCGGCCTTGCGAGATGTGGAGGCGGCCTTGCCTGCGGCTATCGAGCATACAGGGTGCAGTCGTCTGCAAGTAGTTGCTCACGTCGGCGCCAATGATGCCTGTCGCTTGGGTTCTGAGGCGATCCTCAGTTCGTACAGGCGGCTGGCGGATTTGATGAAGACCGACGGCCTCGCACGCGGGGTGCAAGCAGAGCTCTCCATTTGCAGCATCGTTCCAGAGTGGATCGGGGTCCTTTGGTTTGGAGTCGAGTGGAAGGTCTCAACCAGAGGCTTCGTCGGCTCTGTGACGGTCTTGGCTGCAGATTTCTAGACTTTCGCTATTGGGTGGGGTATTGTAGGACGCCCCTAGATAGGTCAGGGGCGCACTACACAAAGGAAGCGGCTCCTCGGGTAGCTGAGTACTTGTGGAGTGCACATGGGGATTTTTTAGGCTAGGCAGTAGTGCGAGGTGTCCTGATGAACACTCACCAGTCGACGTGCAGGCAGGGAAGTCAGGACGCGCTCAGTGTAAAGACACTTCAGCTATCAAGATATTAGCAGTAAATTTTCAGTGTGTTCGGAATAAAGTTCCTGAATTTACTGCCCTCCAGGAAGCGTGTGGTGCGCAAGTTATTCTCGGAACTGAGACCTGGCTGAACCCTGAGATAGGAAGTTCCGAAATATTTAGTGACGGTTGGAAAGTGTAGCGGAAAGACAGATTAAACACGGTAGGAGGTGGTGTTTTCATTGCAGTTGACAAAAATATTGTGTCTACGAGGTCGAAGTAGAGTGTGATTCTGAAGTTATCTGGACACGTTTAACAGGGCTAGGAGAAATAAAGTTAATTGTCGTGTTACTACCGGCCACGAGGTTCCACTGTGACCGTTCTAGAATCATTCAAAGGGAGTCTACACTCTGCATTGCAGAAGTACCCGGATTATGCTATATTAGTCAGAGTGGACTTCACCCTGCCTAGTATAGTCTGGGATATCTATGGATTCATTACAGGTGGTATAGACAAGCCGTCGTGTGAATTACTTTTTAACTCATTATCCGAAAACTGTCTTGAGCAGCTAAATCGACAGCCAACGCGTAATGGAAATATTTTAGATCTGGTAGCCACGAACAGACCAGACCTCATCTACGGTGTCAGTATTGAAACAGGGATTAGTGATCATGATTGTGTCACTACGACTATGGTTACGAAAGTTAAAAAGTCGGTCAAGAAGGCCAGGAGAGTATTCTTACTAGAAAGAGCAGATAAGCAGTTGTTAGCATCCCACTTAGTAAATGAATCGACTTCATTTACTTGCAGTACGATGGACGTGGAAGAATTATGGGCAAACTTTAAACACATTGTAAATCACGCATTGGACAAGTATGTGCCGAAAAAGTGGATTACGCACGGAAAAGACCCACCGTGGTTTAACAGCGCAATTCGCAGAATGCTCAGGAAGCAAAGACAGTTGCAGTCGCGGCACAAGAAAGATCAGGAGAATGAGGACAGGCAAAACTTAGTAGAAATTCGTGCTGCTGTAAAAATAGCGATGCGCGAAGCATACAACCAGTACCACCATCATACCTTGACAAAAATCTTGCTGAAAACCCAAGGAAATTCTGGTCTTCCGTAAAATTGTTAACCGGGTCGAAGACTTCCATCCAGTCACTCACTGATCAGTCTGGCCTGGCAACGGAAGACAGTTAAACGAAAGATGAAATATTAAATTTAGGATTTGAGAAATCTTTCACGCAGGGGGATCGTACGAACATACCTCCGTTTGAGTCTCGTACAGATTCATGTATGGAGGACACAGTGATAGACATCCCAGGGGTTGTGAAGCAGCTGAATGGGTTGAAAGTAAATAAATCGCCAGGTCCTGATGGAATTCCAATTCGGTTTTACAGAGAGTACTCTACTGCACTGGCTCTTTACTTAGTTTGTATTTATCGCGAATCTCTTGCCCAACGTAAAGTCCCGAGCGACTGGAAAAAAAGCAGGTGACGCCTGTATATAAGAAGGGTAGAAGGACGGATCCTCAAAATTACAGACCAATATCCTTAACATCGGTTTGTTGCAGGATTCTCGAACATATTCTCAGTTCGAATATAATGAATTTCCTCGAGACAAAGAAGTTGCTGTCCATGCATCAGCACGGCTTTAGAAAGCATAGCTCCTGCGAAATGCGACTAGCCCTTTTTTCACATGATATCTTGCTAACCATGGATGAAGGGTATCAGACGGATGCCATATTCCTTGACTTCCGGAAAGCGTTTGACTCGGTGCCCCACTGCAGACTCCTAAGGTGCGAGCATATGGGATTGGTTCCCAAGTATGTGAGTGGCTCGAAGACTTCTGAAGTAATAGAACCCAGTACGTTGTCCTCGATTGTGAGTGTTCATCGGAGGTGAGGGTATCATCTGGAGTGCCCCAGGGAAGTGTGGTAGGTCCGCCGTTGTTTTCTATCTACGTAAATGATCTTTATCATAGTGTGAATAGCAATGTGCGGCTGTTTGCAGATGATGCTGTGGTGTACGGGAAGGTGTCTTCGAGTGACTGTCGGAGGATACAATATGACTTGGACAGGATTTGTGATTGGTGTAAAGAATGGCAGCTAACTCTAAATATAGATAAACGTAAACTAATGCAGATGAATAGGAAAAAGAGTCCCGTAATGTTTAAATACTCCATTGGTAACGTAGCGCTTGACACAGTCAAGTCGATTAAATATTTGGGCGTAACATTGCAGAGCGATATGAAGTGGGACAAGCATGCAATGGCAGTTGTGGGGAAGGCGGATAGTCGTCTTCGGTTCATTGGTAAAATTTTGGGAAGATGTGGTTCATCTGTAAAGGAGACCGCTTATAAAACACTAATACGACCTGTTCTTGAGTACTGCTAGAGTTTTGGGATCCCTATCAAGTCGGATTGAGGGAGGACAGCCGGCCGCGGTGGTCTCGCGGTTAAGGCGCTCAGTCCGGAACCGCGCGACTGCTACGGTCGCAGGTTCGAATCCTGGCTCGGGCATAGATGTGTGTGATGTCCTTAGGTTAGTTAGGTTTAAGTAGTTCTAAGTTCTAGGGGACTGATGACCACAGCAGTTAAGTCCCATAGTGCTCAGAGCCATTTGAACCATTTGAGGGAGGACATAGGGGCCATTCAGAGGCGGGCTGCTAGATTTGTGGTAGGTTTGATCATTACGAGAGTGTTACGGAAATGCTTCAGGAACTCGGGTGGGCGTCTCTGGAGGAAACGAGGCGTTCTTTTCGTGAATCGCTACTGAGGAAGTTTAGAGAACCAGCTTTTGAGACTGACTGCAGTACGATTTTACTGCCGCCAACTTATATTTCGCGAGAAGACCACAAAGATAAGATAAGAGAAATTAGGGCTCGTAAAGAGGCATATAGGCAGTCATTTTTCCCTCGTTCTGTTTGGGAGTGGAACAGGAAGAGAAGATGCTAGTTGTGGTACGAGGTACCCTCCGCCACGCACCGCATGGTCGATTGCGGAGTATGTACGTAGATGTAGATCTCATCCACACCTAAAACAAATCGAGCATACCGATACCTGGGATAAAAAAAGTAGAGTGTTACAGAAAGCAAAAAGCTGCAGTACTGAAACGCTATTAAATATAGCTTGAACAAAATTCATGCAAAAAGTTGTAACAACAATATCTGAAAAAGATGTAAGCTTAATTCAGAAGCCAAGTTTACTCTAGGGCCAATATGTATAATTTGTATTTTTTCTTATGCACTCATACACATGGATGTACTGTATTTACTGTTCTATGTGTTATATCTGAAAACCCTAATTCGAAATAAACTGTTTGCTACACAAAAAATTGTAAGAATGTATACAGATACACTCATAGAGAAATGTAAACAACAAACGTTTAACGAAACAATGAAAATGTTGCACTTCTATGTAATGGAAAACTACGACAAGGTAATAGTGCTACGTACTGTTATTTTGATGCTTGTTCCCTCCTTACATGTATTAATGTATTTTCCTTGTGAGTGTATGTGAATTATCGTTCCAAAACTTCGTAATTTATTATCAAAACATTGAATAATATGTCACTGATAAAGAACTTTAAAACCTTAAGATTACACGACGAAATACAAAAATGTAGCAAATGCGTTTTTGGGTACCAAATATATAAATTTCCACGGATAATCTTTGTGAGTCCAACCTGCCATTTTAACGCCTCTTCCAGAGTAAGGGGAAAATAATGTTAACTCTTCAAAATGTTAACTCTTCAAACTAAATTTCGAACGTAGGCACAAATTATTACGATTCTAATAATTTCATCCTACACTGATGGCAATGTAACCCCTCAGCATTATTTTGCGCCTCCAAAACACTAAGTTTCATTGTTGTTGTTGTTCTCTTCAGTCCAGAGACACGTTTGATGCAGCTCTCCATGCTACTCTATCCTGTGCAAGCTTCTTCATCTCCCAGTACCTACTGCAACCTACATCCTTCTGAATCTGCTTAGTGTATTCATCTCTTGGTCTCCCTCTACGATTTTTACCCTCCACCCTGCCCTCCAATACTAAATTGGTGATCCCTTGATGCCTCAGAACATGTCCTACCAACCGATCCCTTCTTCTGGTCAAGTTGTGCCACAAACTTCTCTTCTCCCCAACCCTGTTCAACACTTCCTCATTAGTTATGTGATCTACCCATCTAATCTTCAGCATTCTTCTGTAGCACCACATTTCAAAAGCTTCTATTCTCTTCTTGTCCAAACTATTTATCGTCCACGTTTCACTTCCATACACGGCTACACTCCATACAAATACTTTCAGAAACGACTTCCTGATACATAAATCTATACTCGATGTTAACAAACTTCTCTTCTTCAGAAACGCTTTCCTTGCCATTGTCAGTCTACATTTTATATCCTCTCTACTTCGACCATCATCAGTTATTTTGCTCCCCAAATAGAAAAACTCCTTTACTACTTTAAGTGTCTCATTTCCTAATCTAATTCCCTCAGCATCACCCGACTTAATTCGACTACATTCCATTATCCTCGTTTTGCTTTTGTTAATGTTCATCTTATATCCTCCTTTCAAGACACTGTCCATTCCATTCAACTGTTCTTCCAAGTCCTTTGCTGTCTCTGACAGAATTACAATGTCATCGGCAAACTTCAAAGTTTTTATTTCTTCTCCATGGATTGTAATACCTACTCCGAATTTTTCTTTTGTTTCCTTTACCGCTTGCTCAATATACAGATTGAATAACATCGGGGAGAGGCTACAACCCTGTCTCACGACCTTCCCAACCACTGCTTCCCTTTCATGTCCCTCGACTTATAACTGCCATCTGGTTTCATATCTTTATGTATTATTTCAAAGATATTGTCATGTATGATGCTCAGAGCAGAGATTTAATTGACTTTCGGTGTATTCAGTTGCCTCCCTCTTTGCTAAGACGGAAAAGTCGCCAAGGAATATCAGTCCACGTTCAGTGTTAGAAAGAAACAGTCGTTATTATAACCATTTCCGCTATGTACCCTTATCACCCAACACATGAGGCATAGTAACTACTGTTTTATGCTGCGTAAATACCTGAAACAATTTTTCATAGGACGTAGAAGTGTGTATGCCTCGAGAATTATCAAATGTTGTGTTTGTAACAAAGAACAAAATAACCAAACGCAAATAAGATTCTGGTTCTGTGGTTTTTTTTTCTTACGTGTCAGGTAGATTTTTATGTTCCTACAGTATTATCTATGAGGGACGGAAAGCAAAGGTAATAGTTTTATAGCGTTTCCTGGTCCACAAGTAAAAGGATACGCAGTGAATTATTAAAATATTCAGTGTAACATACTGTAGGCAAAGGAATAAATAACCCAAGTAAGCATAGCTAAAATGTCTGCCAAAGAGGAGGATGTAAACATTGTTGGAGTGTAATGATTGTCAGGTACACCTTCTCATCTCAGCTGGAGGACTGAACGTTGTAGACAGAGATGAGGTAGTCCAATTCCAGCTCTGGAAATGTGAATTTTGAAGCTCCGTAACACAATTCTAGGGTGGAAATCTTACACTCGTAATCGTTGTAGTTTAAATGCCTTTTTACGTCCAGTCTGAACGTCCTTAAGAGAAAGTCATGTCATCCCCTTTATTCGTACTTTTGTAACTTACCATGGTGAAATTTCGTTCCTTTTATTGTGTTCATATGAAAGAAGCGCTGGCCAATTTCGCAAAATTGATTGCGGTATTACCGGCGAACAAAGTCGCAATTACGAGGCTACGTAATGCCACGATGAATTATTATCCGAGAGGTCGGTTTTTTTTAGATGGGGGTGGTTCCGCGCGTGGGTTGTGCGGGAGGCTGTATGTCAGCCACGTATGAGTTGTGGGAGGCAGCCGTGCGCACTGCGAACCACGAAAATGGTGGCTGAAGTCATGGCTCTATTGTTCAGGAAGAATTATATCAACTAGAGGTCACTTGTGTGCGCACCAGGTGCTCCATTCTGGAGTGGGATTGCTTCTCAAGAAGCTGAACTACATCCGCAAGGTGAATTATAAGTGAGGAAAAGAATTTCGTGATTAGTTTCACACACTGAGCAACAAAAATTCTCCTTCCAAATACACAAAAATTTTGTGTTTGGTCGTTTCATTAATATTCTGGTTGCTTGTACCCATTTCAGGAACTTACTTTTTACTTATTGCCTGAAACAGTATCATATTTATTTATCAAAATTTTCGACTGCTTGTTGCGCACTATTTACAAACTTGTTTAACGAGTGCATCAACGTAGCCTGCACTGTAGAATTGGCCCCTTTAGTCAGAATACCTGTATAATCAATAAGCATTACTATTTTTGTCCTGTTTTTAATTGTAATTGGTAAATCACAAATGCATGACCCGAAAATCCGTTGTTCACAAATCGAGCCACGGGGGACTCTGTGCTTTACGTTTTCCCATTCAGAGTTTATTGTTACAGCTACCCTATTAAGGCAACTCGTTTTTTTCAGTTTTTCTAATATTATAGTCAAGCAGGCCGTTTGGCCTTCATGTCACAGAATGGAATTATTTAAAAACGACGTATAATGTCTACATGTCAAATGCCTTAGCAGGGTCAGGGAAGGTTCCCACTGTACACGTTATGAAATTTAGTTCACCTAGACTCTCATCTTTGAGACTTAATATAACTCTCCGTGGAGTAGCCACCTACGAAGGTACAGTAAACAATTTTTTGTAGTGTGTATTAAGTAGTGTGCTACATTAGTCTCTGAAATCTCTCTGAGAACACTGCGAGCAGGGAGACGCTGCCATCCTAGCATATTAAATGCCTCTCTCCACTTTAGTGGACTGGTTTCACTATCACATGTTTCAGTCTCTCAGGAAATATCCCATTTTTCATCGACTGGTTCCACACATAGCACATAATGTGACAGATAAACCTAAAGCATACTTGAAAACCGTAGCAGATACACCACTATATCATGAGGATCGAGTGCTTCCAATAAATTTTTCGATTACATTTTTTTTTCTTTTTACAGATACCATGAAAAGAAATGCATTCAACTCTAAGATGTTACTTTTCGAAAATTATGGTCCCGCAGGGCATATGTCCGACAGATGAGACAGCACACACCAATATAACTAGGAGCGAGGGCGGCTCTAGGTACTGTAGTTTTAATGCGGATGCGCCGTATCTTACGAACGTGTGCGGTATTTGGAGAATGCTGAGAGTGGTGGGGCTAATGGGTCGAGGCGCCACTTGCGCGTGACAGGTTGAGAATTTGGGTTGGATGGGAAGCGTGTCCGTGTGGCTAAGGTGGTTAAGGTGACCATTCTACAGAAGCGGAGCATCCGGGATCGAGTTTCTCGAACTTTCTCCAAGTGCCTTCCGCGATCCCTTCGCAGATGGATTATCAATACTAGGAGCAGCTAACGCACGTCCCGTAAACCTTTCTTTTATCCTCCTTCCCTGCTTGGTAGAAAATTATTTACAGTGGCCCACGCCTAAAGTGTTGGAGTTTTCTTCCTTTTGGGGAGAGAGGGGAGGGGGCTTCTCCATAGGTTTGGGCTAAAATCGACGGTGGCATTAGTGTCTCCCTTTTTGTAGATTCACGCATATTCGTGTGGGGAACTCAAAAAAGCTCTAATCAGAGACTCACGAATTCGAATCCCCTCATATTTGAAGAAAAAAATGCCCGTCCGACACAAATTTTCAACCTTCAACAATGCTTTAGTTCAATCCCAGAAGGTGGCCGAAGTCCTAATTTTACGTAATATAGTTTTTTTATGGTCGCTGTATCACCAGTTGTGTTTCACTGACAGCACGCATGAAGAACAAAGGTAACTTTTGACAGGAAACCATTTACTTTAAAGATGGGGGTTGCTTAAAACAGTTGAAAGCGCAGAACACTCACCAGGTTCCAACTGTACCTGGCCCCAAAGCACAGGAAGCTTAATCTTTGTCCTGCCACGTAGGTCTCACGCGACTCGCAGAATTTCGTCTAAATCTTAGAGCAATTTGGGTTGTTTATAGCGACCGAGCCACCTTCAAAGATTTCAGTTGCAGTGAGGAAGACGCATACCCGAAGCGCCAGCACGTCGGAGACACGCGAGGCATGAGGCAAGCTGTGGAGCAATGTTGCCTTCGCCAACACCAAGGGGTGGCGTCGCAGCTGCTGCTGGGGTGACTCACCGACGCTGAAGCAAAAGTCGGTGTGACACAGCGTGGTGAAGGTTCTAAAAGCTTCTCTGTAGCGCTTGTCGTTATTAACTTCACAATATGGATTTCAGATACGTCGTTTTCAATGAGCATTCGCACCCTTCTAGCTTTGGGAGATGAAGTTGTGATGGCAGGAGAGGATCAAGTAGGTAAAAAGACGAGGGCTGGTAGAAATCCTTGGGTAACAGAAGAAAAATTGAATTTAATTGATGAAAGGAGGAAATATAAAAATTCAGTAAGTGAGGCAGCCTAAAGGAGTAGAAACGTCTCCAAAATGAGATCGACAGGAAGTGCAAAATGGCTAAGCAGGGATGGCTAGAGGACAAATGTATATATGTAGATGCTTATCTCACTTGGGGCATGATAGATACTGCCTACAAGAAAATTAAAGAGACATTTGGAGAAAAGAGAATCACTTGCATGAATATCAAGAGCTCAGATGGCAACCCAGTTCTAAGCAAAGAAGGGAAAGCAGAAAAGTGTAAGGAGTATATAGAGGGTCTATACAAGGGCGAAGTACTTGAGGACAATATTATGGAAATGGAAAAGGATGTAGATGAAGATGAAATGGGAGATACGATACTGCGTGAAGAGTTTGACAGAGCACTGAAAGACCTGAGTCGAAACAAGGCCCCGGGAGTAGACAACTTTCCATTGGAACTACTGACAGCCTTGGGAGAGCCAGTCCTGACAAAACTCTACCATCTGATGAGCAAGATGTATGAGACAGGCGAAATACCCTCAGACGTCAAGAAGAATATAATAATTCCAATCCCAAAGAAAGCAAGTGTTGACAGATGTGAAAATTACCGAATTATCAGTTTCATAAGTTACAGATGCAAAATACTAGCGCGAATTCTTTACAGACGAATGGAAAAAAGTGGTAGAAACCGACCTCAGGGAAGATCAGTTTAGATTCCGTAGAAATATTGGAACATATGAGGCAATACTGACCCTACGACTTATCTTAGAAGCTAGATTAAGGAAAGGCAAACCTACGTTTCTAGCATTTGTAGACTTAGTGAAAGCTTTTGACAATGTTGACTGGAATACTCTTTTTCAATTTCTAAAGGTGGCAGGGTAAAAATACAAGGAGCAAAAGGCTATTTAGAATTTGCACAGAAAGCAGATGGCAGTTATAAGAGTCGAGGGGCATGAAAGGGAAGCACTGGTTGGGAAGGTCGTGAGACAGGGTTGTAGCCTCTCCCCGATGTTATTCAATCTGTATATTGAGCAAGCAGTGAAGGAAACAAAAAGAAAAATTCGGAGTAGGTATTACAGTCCATGGAGAAGAAATAAAAACTTTGAGGTTCGCCGATGACATTGTAATTCTGTCAGAGACAGCAAAGGACTTGGAAGAGCAGTTGAACGGAATGGATAGTGTCTTGAAAGGAGGATATAAGATGAACATCAACAAAAGCAAAACGAGAATAATGGAATGTTGTCGAATTGAGTCAGGTGATGCTGAGGAAATTAGGTTAGGAAATGAGACACTTAAAGTACTAAAGGAGTTTTGCTATTTGGGGAGCAAAATAACTGATGATGGTCGAAGTAGAGAACGTAGACTGGCAACGGCAAGGAAAGCGTTTCTGAAGAAGAGAAATTTGTTATCATCGAGTATAGATTTGAGCGTCAGGTAGTCGTTTCTGAAAGTATTTGTATGGAGTGTAGCCATGTATGGAAGTGAAACATGGACGATAAATAGTTTGGACAAGAAGAGAATAGAAGCTTTCGAAATGTGGTACTACAGAAGAATGCTGAACATTAGATGGGTAGATCATATAACTAATGAGGAGGTATTGAATAGGATTGGGGAGAAGAGAAGTTCGCGGCACAACTTGACTAGAAGAAGGGATCGGTTGGTAGAACATATTCTGAGGCATCAAGGGATCACCAATTTAGTATTAGAGAAAGGCGTGGAGGGCAAAAATCGTAGAGGGAGACCAAGAGATGAATACACTAAGCAGATTCAGAAGGATGTAGGCTGCACTAGGTACTGGGAGATAAAGAAGCTTGCACAGGGTAGAGTAGCATGGAGAGCTGTATCAAACCAGTCTCTGGACTGAAGACCACAACAACAACAACAACAACAACAACAGTACCTAGGGCGCTGTATGAACTTAATTCCAACACTTTCCATCTTGTCCAGCTCTCCAGCTGCAAAAAGGGTGTTTGTCGATACTAACAAAGCTTCGCCCTCCGTTTAGTCTCTCCGATGCCCAGAAACGTTGCCAACGTTGCAGGGAGGGGGTGTGTTCGCAGGAAATCTACGTCTTAACTTTATGAACTGGCGGCAATATTCTTCGACCAACATGTCTCAAATCATTCCAACAGCCATGTATCCTTTTCCTGTGAGGATATGCCGTAAGTCATTGGCTCTCAATTCTCTCGCGCGTTCTCTTTCCCCTGGTGCATAATTGGAGCACTTGTAGGAAGAGGTGTTATAATTGGCCACCACTTTTGTTTTCTTGTCATCGCTGCGACACCATATGTGGTATCTACACTCCTGGAAATGGAAAAAAGAACACATTGACACCGGTGTGTCAGACCCACCATACTTGCTCCGGACACTGCGAGAGGGCTGTACAAGCAATGATCACACGCACGGCACAGCAGACACACCCGGAACCGCGGGGTTGGCCGTCGAGTGGCGCCAGCTGCGCAGCATTTGTGCACCGCCGCCGTCAGTGTCAGCCAGTTTGCCCTGGCATACGGAGCTCCATCGCAGTCTTTAACACTGGTAGCATGCCGCGACAGCGTGGACGTGAACCGTATGTGCAGTTGACGGACTTTGAGCGAGGGCGTATAGTGGGCATGCGGGAGGCCGGGTGGACGTACCGCCGAATTGCTCAACACGGTGGGCGTGAGGTCTCCATAGTACATCGATGTTGTCGCCAGTGGTCGGCGGAAGGTGCACGTGCCCGTCGACCTGGGACCGAACCGCAGCGACGCACGGATGCACGCCAAGACCGTAGGATCCTACACAGTGCCGTAGGGGACCGCACCGCCACTTCCGAGCAAATTAGGGACACTGTTGCTCCTGGGGTATCGGCGAGGACCATTCGCAAACGTCTCCATGAAGCTGGGCTACGGTCCCGCACACCGTTAGGCCGTCTTCCGTTCACGCCCCAACATCGTGCAGCCCGCCTCCAGTGGTGTCGCGACAGGCGTGAATGGAGGGACGAATGGAGACGTGTCGTCTTCAGCGATGAGAGTCGCTTCTGCCTTGGTGCCAATGATAGTCGTATGCGTGTTTGGCGCCGTGCAGGTGAGCGCCACAATCAGGACTGCATACGACCGAGGCACACATGGCCAACACCCGGCATCATGGTGTGGGGAGCGATCTCCTACACTGGCCGTACACCTCTGGTGATCGTCGATGGGACACTGAATAGTGCACGGTACATCCAAACCGTCATCGAACCCATCGTTCTACCATTCCTAGACCAGCAAGGGAACTTGCTGTTCCAACAGGACAATGCACGTCCGCATGTTTCCCGTGCCACCCAACGTGCTCTAGAAGGTGTAAGTCAACTACCCTGGCCAGCAAGATCTCCGGATCTGTCCCCCATTGAGCATGTTTGAGACTGGATGAAGCGTCGTCTCACGCGGTCTGCATGTCCAGCACGAACGCTGGTCCTTCTGAGGCGCCAGGTGGAAATGGCACGGCAAGCCGTTCCACAGGACTACATCCAGCATCTCTACGATCGTCTCCATGGGAGAATAGCAGCCTGCATTGTTGCGAAAGGTGGATATACACTGTACTAGTGCCGACATTGTGCATGCTCTGTTGCCTGTGTCTATGTGCCTGTGGTTCTGTCAGTGTGATCATGTGATGTATCTGACCCCAGGAATGTGTCAATAAAGTTTCCCCTTCGTGGGACAATGAATTCACGGTGTTCTTATTTCAATTTCCAGGAGTGCATTTCAAAGTAGCTGAGCACTTTAGGCCCCCGGTGGTCCCGGTCGCCTACGGTGGACTGGAAGCCAAGCGGTGACCTCTCCAGTTGTCTGGATGCTAGGAAATGACTGTGGACGCGTCAGAAACGCAAAAGTAAATTAATTAATTCATGATACCTATATTCCTGCCGAGTACAATGTGGCCCGCATAACACAGGCTGGCTGAGCTTGGTGATATCAACGACCTTCCCTGAGTCCTCGCTGACTCGGAGTGATGACACCAGCTCCAGGCCGCACAAGTCTTGCTAGCGCAGTGCGACGTGCTGTGACGTAGCGGTGGAAAGCCCTTACTTCGGCCGCACGTGGCTGGGGGCACCCGGCTGGCCGGCCGGCTCGGTGGCGGACAATAGGCCGCTGCATGTAGGAGGCCCCGGGTTGGAGTCCCGGCGCTGTTGGCACGAGAAACGTTCCGTTTGCATCCCTACGTAATTTGGTGCTCTCCGATACACACGATCGAACAGAGGAGGAGTGGTACTCAAGCGTCAACTTTAGGTTACGCTATCTCCGGATGTAATTAACATTTTACAATGCAACAAACGGCACTGATTACGTATTTGTTTATATGTTCACATATGCTAGCAAAACTAACGGGGTTCCATTTAAAAACACGTAGGTTTGTGTTAAAATCATACTTCCGTGCGTTTTCTTATGGTTTGTATTAACTAATTACACTAGCCACTCTTCTCACGTTCGGTCTGTGGAATCGATTCGTCAGTATTTGATGTGGTTTACGA
This sequence comes from Schistocerca gregaria, assembly GCF_023897955.1. Lineage (NCBI taxonomy): Eukaryota > Metazoa > Arthropoda > Insecta > Orthoptera > Acrididae > Schistocerca > Schistocerca gregaria. The sequence continues at coordinate 567,287,077 of NC_064923.1, forward strand.
AATATATCCAGCGGTAATGTTAGGTGACTCATCCTGATATATATATATATATATATATATATATATATATATATATATATATAATTGTTTTGTAAATATTATTTGTATTTTTACGCTGGGTCTGGCCTATGAAAAACTATGCTATCGAACGACTACATCGATAGGTCGTGTGGAGAACCAAAGTGTTTAGGATTTTGGTAGTGTTAACTCTGCCGCATGGAGCGCGGGCAGAGCGAGTCTGGCTGGAGTAGGGCGGTGGAGCAGGTGTGTTGTATGACGCTCCAGCGAGTTACCGCGCTTTCGTGTTTTGGCAGCATGTAATTGCGCTCGACTTGCCATAATAATTTCTGACATGGTGTCGCGGACGGGAAGCATTAGCTGGCGCACACTAAGAGCCCGTTTCGCCTGGTGACCGTGTCGAGAAGAAGGCGCGCCAACATCCAGCTTCTGCAACAGTGACGGCCGACAGTGAGTGACTGCTGCCACCTCCTCGATCGAAGGCTTCAAACCTTCAGTCAACCAACAAGGAAGAATGGAAGCACGTAAAGTTTTAGAACTATATGGCAGACCTCAGCTTTTCAAACTGTTACATCACATAGTTACAGCAACTTAGCATGAACCTTTGTTGCTCATTGTCCAAATTGCATTACCAAGCAGGGTCCCTTCCTTTTCCGGAATGAACCCGTACGCCAGCATTAAAGTAATATCATTCCATTTCACTGCTTTAATTTCAAAGTTCAGTTAAAGTATTCATAGCTGGATACAATATTTAGATTACACAAGCACAAATTAGGAGTGCGAGTTTTGTTGCCACATTTTACCTTACCTGTGACTGCAGCTCAGATTGTTACGTACTAAATTTTACTGTTGTTAATTGTTCAGAATCATTTAATTCAAGTTCAAAGTAAAATCTCTTATTTCTAAATTGTTTATATTCAAGTAGCTTTCGAAATGATTGTTGAGGTAGCCCACGACTAACCTTATTTTATTAAATTTGATAGTGCTTCAGAAACAAAGTTCACTATTAATTTCAGTCACTAAATTAACTTTCGATTTTCCAGTTTTATTTATTCTTTTGCTCAATTAAGTCAGAGTGTAGCGAAATTTATTACTTCTGACAAACATTCAGTTTTCACACAAAACGTGTCAACCTTCAGTTGCCACGCTTTTAGTGCTAATTATAAGTGCATTAGTCTTTCATTTTCAATTATAGTAGTTGTCCATAGGACTGGCGGCTGTAATTTTCCCCAGATCTCAAATATCTAATTAACGTCAATTAATTGTTAACGTGACGACCGCACGTTTACTTTCTTTATTAACTTTACCCCTTTTCAAAATTAATTTCCACCAATTTCATTTGCATTTTTTCTTTCATTTATATGTAACCCTTTCCTCCCTCTTTACCGACAGATTAACTTCGGTGACGATTGCTTTTCCCAAATTCCCATTAGGTACACGCGATTTAATTTTCCACTGTCATTAAGGTCGATAAGTGAGGGGGAGTCCCATAGTGCTCAGAGCCATTTGAACCAACCAACACGCGGCCATCTCTGGCACCAAGGCGGAATCAGCATTCATGGCAAAAGACGACAGATCTCCATCCTGCCCTCTAATGAGCTCTCGCTTGACACCAATACAGTCGTAGATGGTGGTGGTATGGGGTCAGTGAGTCGCACGCTACAGGACGTTTGAACTAATCGATTTCTAGCAGTTCGTTATGTCACTGTGGTGCCAACAGCTGCTCAAATTAATGCTGCAGATGCAGTACGATGCGCCAGAGCCATACGCCGAAAACGATGGCCTTCCCCCTCGGTAGTGCCACATGATCGTCCGGACCCGGGTCTTCTTGCGACCATACACTCATCTGACCACCGCTGCCAGCAATCAGGAACAGCGGCTAGTTGCTGCGAACTCTTCCAGCAGTACCGCAGATGGAACATCCAGCCTCTTGTAGCCCTATCACACGAGCTCATTCAAGCGCAGTGAGGAGTTGATAATGGCGTCTTTGTCGCCTTAAAGGGGTTGTTGATTAACACCAATTCACCACGTCCAATCTCAAAGGTGACTTACGCTCACTACTGTTACAGCGCGTATTTAAAGCAAACCTGATCTGCATCCTCATAATGGCACTACCAGCGCCACTCTTATACGATCGGCACGAAATCTGACTGGACATCATCTACCAGATGTAGAAACAGGCACAACTCACTGGTATTGCGACTTTCTTCCGTTAGTGTTTGATAAAGTTCAAAAGTCAAAGCATAAATAACTTTCTTCAAAGAGTAGTTATTGTTGCATATTTGGCGTTATATTCTTCGAATAAATAAGTATCTCGTACTACATACTTTCTAAAGTAGCCAGTGGCCTTCCTCGGCGTTCATGCTACTACCATACCAAATTTCATCACAATTCGGTTCAGCGGCTTATTCGTGAAAGTGTAACCGACAGAGTGGTTTTCAGTTTTATAATATTAGTATTGTTTCATAGACAGATACAAAAATATCACAGTTTATCTCTTAGATAATAAAAAAATGTGTGTGAAATCTTCTGGGACTTAACTGCTAAGGTCATCAGACCCTAAGCTTACACACTACTTAACCTAAATTACCCTAAGGACAAACACACACACCCACGCCCGAGGGAGGACTCGAACCTCCGCCGGGACCAGCCGCACAGCCCATGACTGCAGCACCTTAGAACGCTCTGCTAATCCCGTGCGGCTCTTAGATAATAACTGGTCACTCAGTGCAATATATCATATTAGTATTTGCTCCAGCACTCCGTCTTCAAGGCACAAGTGGCCCATCGGGACCATCCGACCGCCGTGTCATCCTTAACAGAGGATGCGGATAGGAGGAGCGTGTGGTCAGCACACCGCTCTCCCGGTCGTTATGATGCTTTTCTTTTACCGGAGCCGCTACTTTTTGGTCGAGTAGCTCCTCAATTGGCAGCACGAGGCTGAGTGCACCCCGAAAATTTGCAACAGCGCATGCCGACCCGGCTGGTCACCCACCCAAGAGCCGACCACATCCGACAGCACTTAACTTCTTTGATCTGACGGGAACCGATGTATTCACTACGTCAAGGCCATTGACAGTATTTGCTCTAACTAATGTAAATTTTTATTCGGCCTTAAAAAAAACTATTCACTTCAGCAAATTAATTTTTTATTATTCTCACGTACTTCACATAATATCTGTATCTTAATATTTACGAATTTTTAGAAGTAACGTTTTTATTTGCGTTACCCAAATGATGTTTGGCCATGTTTTCGTCATATTGTGTAATGCCTTAAAACTTGGAATGGTAATCATTAAACCGATAATTACTCAGTTGTACAGTACATTGACAACACAGGGGAAGCACAGCAAAATTTATAAAGGAGCAACTGAAATATTCGACGGATGAGTCGCTCACCGAAACACACGGTGAATATTCTCGCGAATTCATAAAATAAACACACCGCAGCAATTTTTAAAACTCTCTTACAGCGCCAAACAGTTAACGAACACAGTGCGAAGGCTCAGTTTGAAAGCTTCAGAGAACCACCTGACAATTTTTTAAAAATCTGAAACCATTAATGCTTAAATCTAAAAAAAACTTTTTAATACTATACCTGTGTTTGGTTGCTGTATTCAAGCTATAATCCTACAGCCACCTTTTTCAAAATGTCTTTTTTCGACAAGATGACAGGAAGGAACAGTGCAATACACGCTTTGAGGCTGATTCACATTTCTGTGGAACTCTGAACTGTCACTGGCAGTACGGTATATGCATCTGATTGCGTCATACCGCCGGTAACCATGACGTCACGTCGCTTTTCATACGCTACCGGCTGTTATCCAGACAGGCCGTGACATCAGAGAAGCGCTTTGTATCTGTAGCTGTTTGACGGTATTCTGTCGCTAAAGGCAGCCCTACCAGAGGCGTCTCACCGCGAATAAGCTTTCGTCTGCCTGTCTAGCTGTCTGTCCCTGCTCGTCGCTACGTGTCTGCCAGTTGATTGGTGCTCCGGCGTTTCATCTCATGTCCGACACCTTATCACCATTACCTGCTCGTCGTGTGTCCAAGCTATTTACCTGTTTTATGCTGCCAGCTAACTGGTAGCGGCCCACGACAATTTTTATGTACATTCACCAAATAGGATGATTGAACTTTTAATTTGTAGCGTGGCAACGAGCGGGATCCACGCTTTATTCCGCCGCATTCCACCGTGATCATACAATAAATGATTTCATGAGCTAATGTAAGCTCGATTTATTCACATTCAGAAAAGACGATGTCGTAGGAAACATTTATGCCAGCCTGTGTGGCAGAACGGTTCAAGGCGCTTCAGTCTGGAGCCGCGCGACCCCTATGGTCGCAGGTTCGAATCCTGCCTCGGACATGGATGTGTGTGATGTCCTTAGGTTAGTTAGGTTTAAGTAGTTCAAAGTTCAAGGGGACTGATGGCCTCAGATGTTAATTCCCATAGTGCTCAGAGCCATTTGAACCACTTGAAACATTTATCATGTATTTAATTTCGTGAGCTAATAGGGGTAGGAGAATATTGTGAAGTATCTAATGTCTAGTATCTATTAGCAATGTCGACGTCTAATATCTAACAAACAAAGTCACGAATTTTGGTGCTGAATGTCTCAGTTACAATTACTATCTCAAGTAACGCCTGTAGAGTGCCCTTATGCAGAAGACAGTTTACCAGTAAAGACTGCGGTTATCTTGTTTCCACCGCCAACAAAGACTTTTAGAGGTAGCGGTTTGAGCCAATATTGCTACAGCTGTATCTATGTAAATACTAGTTATGATATTTATTACAAACGTATAAAGTATTCTGTCCTTGTATTAATACTGTACTATATGCATAACGTTAGACAATGAAAAATGCTTGATCGCAAAGATGGCTGTGTTGGTATTATAAGCCCCTTTGGTGCTGGCAAAACAAGCCTGCAATATGAAAGGTCACTAATTTTAATCAATATTGAACTTTTGTTCAATTTTGTGTTGCAGAAGCATGGTAAAGACTTAAGACCTAGCAGATAACAACAGAAAAAAGAAATACTTTTGATAAACAAGATAATGTACGAGCTTTGAAGGCACTATAGAGCAAACAATGATCCTGTGTGGACAGCAAAATGCTGGGACAGTCTTCAAGAAGATTACTACTTTGTACAATCTTATAACAGTATTGGATTTAATAAAAGTGTCTTTGTCGTAATATTTTGCTAAGCTTTTTGAATGTACCCCATGGGGATCGTAGTATAAGCACATTTTTTCACATATTGAGTAAGATCCTGTAAAACAAATTACCTTTTGTGACATAATGTCGCAAAATTTGCGTGATAAATAAGTGAAAGACATGATGTAGTATGTGCCGTAGTGTAGCGGAATAGTAAAGAGTTGGAAACGTGGAGTATTGTCAAAGTTTCGTTGCCTATGCCGAGAGCCAGAGGCAGTATGTTAGCCAGGAGGTAAGAGGATTTCAACTGTATCGAAATGTGCCGGCACGCAGGGGAAAATGGCCTGATTACACACAACAGGCGAGAGAGAATTGCTTAGCACGCGGGTTTGTGTTAGACGGAGACTTTCGTAGAGTGTAAGACAGAGGTATAGCTTAAGCTGTACTGCATTTTATAACTTCACGTAAGTCTGCCGTAACAACATGTAACTCTGTCGCAAGAACAACTAAGGGGCGAGTACGAAAGATGAATCAGCAGTACAAGTGGAATGAATGCGTTCATTACAAAAGAGCATGACGTCAGGACGTCGCTCGTGCTTCCTTTAAATACGCCAGCTTTGATAGCAACAAGGCACTCGCAGTCAGATGTGTACTTGGTCGCTGCGTAGCGCTCACCTCGGTGATCGACATATTAATGTTGCAGTAAGGGCGACCCATCCAGTGGCAGACGTGAGGGGACAGTACCAGCTCTGGTCCTCGCTGCTGCCACTGTCAATCGTCAACCCAGGATTAGCAGACATCGTGGCAGACTCGCTCGCCGTCAGTGCTGGCCACATCAGTGAGCCGTTGTCGTGATCATGTGGGGCCTAGGCCCTGTGCATCCGCCGTCACACGACACTGGGGGATTGCAGCCCGTTCCGCCCGGACGAGCCACCAGGAGGAGCAGGGAAGAAGGTATGGTGTCTATCCCACCACGTACCTCACCACTCATGGTAATGTCGGTGTGCGTCAGTGAAAAAGACCAATAAAAAGGTGTTAGCATGCGGACGTAATATGCTGTTCCAGTCTGTTCTGTACCTAAGGTCCATCATCGTTCCCTTTGGATCTCTACGCAGTTCGGTGCTCTCCGATACACACGATCGAACAGCGGAGGAGTGGTACTTAAGCGTCAACTTTAGGTTACAATATCTCCGGATGTAATTAACATTTTACAAAGCAACAAACGGCACTGATTACGTATTTGTTTATATGTTCAGATGTGCTAACAAAACTAACGGGGTTCCATTTAGAAAACGTACGTTTGTGTTAAAAAACATACTTCCGTGCATTTTTTATGGTTTGTATTAACCAATTCACTAGCCTCTCCTCACGTTCGGTCTGTGGAATCGATTCGTCAGTATTTGATGTGGTTTACGAAATGTATCCAGCGGTAACGTTAGGTGACTCACCCTGTATAATATATAAAGACACAGAAATGTCATATCTTCAGGTAACAAATAAAGGAAAATAATTTATAGTACAATAGATGGAAATAGGAGGATATGAATTTCCGGCGTTACAACTCAACATATGAGGTCATCAGTCCCCTAGAACTTAGAACTACTTACCTAACTAACCTAAGGACATCACACACATCCATGACCGAAGCAAGATTCGAACCTGCGACCGTAGCAGTGGCGCGGTTCCAGACTGAAGCGCCTAGAACCGCTCGGCCACTTCGGCCGGCACGCGTATTGGTTGGAAGGAGGGTGGTTGAAAACCTACAAACAATCTTGTCTGCGTGCTAGATACACTGGAGCTACACCTGGAGTTATGGTCTGGGAAGCGATTTCGTATGACAGCAGGGGCAGCCTGACTGCAAAACTGTACGTCAATCAGGTGGCTCGAACTGTTGTGGTTCCATTCATGAGCAGCATTTCAGGGGCTGTTTTGCAACAGGATAAAGCTCACCCACATACCGCAGTTGTAGCCCAACATGCTCTATAGAGTGTCGCCATGTTGCTTTGTCCTGCTCGATCCCAGATCTGTTTCCAATTGAAAACGTATTGGACATCATCGGACGACAACTCTAGCGTCATCCATAAACAGCATTAACTGTCCCTGTACTGACCGACCCAGTGCAGCAGGCATGGAAGTGCATGCCACAAACTGACAACCGGCACATGTACAACACAATGCATGGCGTTTGCATGCTAGCATTCAACATTCTGGCGGTTACACCCATTATTACTGTACCAGCATTTCACATTAGCACTGGCGTATCTCACGCTTCTACATGTACATCTACATGGATATTCTGCAAATCACATTTAAGAGCCTCGCAGATGGTTCAGTCGAACCACCTTCACAATTCTCTATTGTTCCAATTAAGTATAGCGCGCGCAAAGAACGAACACTTAAATGTTTCCGTACGAGCTCTGATTTCTTTTATTTTATCATAGTGATCGTTTCTCCCTATGTAGGTGGGTGTCAAATATTTTCGCATTTGGAGGAGAAAGATGGCGATTGGAATTTCGTGAAGATTCCGTCGCAACGAAAAACGCCTTTGTTTTAATGACGTCCAAATCCTGTATCATTTTAGTGACACTGTCCCCTATTTCACGATAATACAAAACGTGCTGCTCTTCTTTGAAATTTTTCGATGTACTCCGTCAATCCTATCTGGTAAGGATCCCACACCGAGCAGCAGTATTCTAAACCAGAACGGACATGCATAGTGTAGGCAACGCGGTCTTTGATTATCCATCCCCACAACATTTTCTATGCGTTTCTTCCAATTTAAGTTGTTCGTAATTGTAATGCCTAGGTATTTAGTTGAATTTACTGCCTTTAGATTTGACTGATTATCGTGTAACCGAAGTTTAACGATTTATTTTTAGTACTCGTTGGGATGACTTGACATTTATTTAGGGTCCATTACCAATTTTCGAACCATACAGATGTCTCTTCTAAATCGTGTTGCAGACTTTATTAGTCGATAAACGACAGCGTCATCTGAAAACAACCTAAGAGGGCTGCTCCGATTGTCTCCCAGATCGTTTATATAGATAAGGGACAGCAAAGGGGCTATAACACTGCTTTGGGGAACGCCAGAAATCACTTCTGTTTTACTCGATGACTTTCCGTCAATTACTACGAACTGTGACCTCTATGACAGGAAATCACGAATCCAGTCACGTAACTGAGGCGATATTCATTTAGCACGCAATTGCACTACAAGCCGCTTGTGTGGTACAGTGTCAAAATACTTCCGAAAATCCAGAAATACTGAATCAACTTTGAGATCCCTTGTCAATAGCACTCAGCACCACATGCGAGTAAAGAGCTAGTTATGTCTCACAAGAACGTTTTTAAACTCCATGTGTGTCAATAGACCGTTTTCCTCGAGGTAATTCATAATGTTCGAACACAACATTGTGGTACATTGTAAACACTGACAGTGTTTGATAGTACAGAGTATTTTCTGTACCTTTCAGTATACGGCAAACGTTCATATGAAGTTTTTTCTTCAAAATCACTAATACTATCACTCCTCAAAGCATGTACCTTTCCTCCTGGCTCACCCTGTATGTTCCAAAATCTTGCTGCATCTCGACGTTAATGATATGGGCCTGTAATTTAGTGCATTATTCTTACTACCTCTCTTGAATATCGGTGTGACCTGTGTAAGTTTCCAGTCTTTGGGTACGGATCTTTCGTCGAGCGAACTATTGTGTATAATCGATTGTTAAGTACGGAGCTATTGTATCAGCATACTCTGAAAGGAACCTAATCAGTATGCAGACTGGACCAGAAGACTTGCTTTTATTAAGCGATTTAAGTTGCTTCACTACTCCGAGATTATTTACTTCTGCGTTACTCGTGTTGACAGCTGTTCTTGATTCGAATTCAGGAATATTTTCTTCCTCTCCTTTCGTGAATGAATAATGTGTTTATTAACTGTGCTTTGGTAGCATTGTCTTCGATAGTATCTCCATTGCTAACGCGGAGAGAAGGCATTGATTGTGTCTTGTCGCTAGCATAGTTTACATACGACCAGAATCTCTTTGGATTTTCTGCCGGTTTCGAGACAAAGTTTTTTTTGTTGTGTTGGGGTTGGGTTGTTTGGGGGAAGAGACCAAACAGCGAGGTCATCAGTCTCATCATCGGATTAGGGAAGGATGGGGAAGGAAATCGGCCGTGCCCTTTCAAAGGAACGATCCCAGCATTTGCCTGGAGCGATTTAGGGAAATCACGGAAAACCTAAATCGGGATGGCCGGACGCGGGATTGAACCGTCGTCCTCCCGAATGCTGTTATAAGCATCTCGCATTGAGGTCCACTCGAAATTTCGAGCTTCTGTATAAGATCGCCAATCTTGGGGATTTTGGGTCTGTTTAAATGTGGTATGTTTCTTTCGTTGTTTCTGCAACAGTGTTCTGACCTGTATTGTGTACCAAGAGGATGAGCTCCGTCCTTAGTTAATTTATCTGCCGATACTATTTCTTTGAATTCAAGCCACACCTGGTCTATACTGATATTGTTAATTTGGAAGGAGTGGAGACTGTCTCTCAGGAAGGCGTCGCTGCGCGGAGAGGCCGCGCGGTGAGAGGCGCCATGTCACGGATTGCGCGGCCCCTCCCGCCGGAGGTTTGAGTCCTCCCTCGCGCATGGGTGTGTGTGTGTTGTTCTTAGCATTAGTCGGATTATGTTAGTTTAAGTAGTGCGTAAGTCTAGGGACCATGGGCCTCAGCGGTTTGGTATCTTATGAATTCACACACACATATATTTTGAAGGCATCAAGTGGATTTTTATCTGCTTTTTTGAATAGGTATATTTTTCGTTTATTTTTGGACGATTTGGGGGTGACAATTTCAGTCTCGCTACGACGACCCTGTGTTCACTAATCCCTGTATCCGATCTGATGCTCGTTATTAACTCAAGATTGTTTGTCGCTAACAGGTCAAGTGTGTTTCACAGGCGTTTACTATTCCCATGGTCTCATGAACTAAATGGTTGAAATAATTTTCAGAGAATGATGGCGCCAAATAAGGGAATTTCCTTGGCTGTTCTGAAGTGTTCCCTGATCATGTTATCTGGATTCGCCTCCCTATGGTGCACGGATGGCAATTGAATCTCAATGTAGACAAGTGTAATGTGATGCGAATACATAGAAAGATAGGTCCCTTATCATTTAGCTACAAAATAGCAGGTCAGCAACTGGAAGCAGTTAATTCCATAAATTATCTGGGAGTACGCATTGGGAGTGATTTAAAATGGAATGATCATATAAAGTTGATCGTCGGTAAAGCAGATGCCAGACTGAGATTCATTGGAAGAATCCTAAGGAAATGCAATCAGACAACAAAAGAAGTAGGTTACAGTACGCATGTTCGCCCACTGCTTGAATACTGCTCAGCAGTGTGGGATCCACACCAGAAAGGGTTGATAGAAGAGATAGAGAAGATCCAATGGAGAGCAGCGCGCTTCGTTACAGGATCATTTAGTAATCGCGAAAGCGTTACGGAGATGATAGATAAACTCCAGTGGAAGACTCTGCAGGAGAGACGCTCAGTAGCTCGGTACGGGCTTTTGTTAAAGCTCCGAGAACACACCTTCACCGAAGAGTCAAGCAGTATATTGCTCCCTCCTACGTATATCTCGCGAAGAGACCATGAGGATAAAATCAGAGAGATTAGAGCCCACACAGAAGCATACCGACAATCCTTCTTTCCACGTACAATACGAGACTGGAATAGAAGGGAGAACCGATAGAGGTACTCAGGGTACCCTCCGCCACACACCGTCAGGTGGCTTGCGGAGTATGGATGTAGATGTAGATGTAGATGATGAATATACCGTTTTCGCAGCGGAGCTCCACGCGATCCTGAAGGCGCTGGAGCAGATGAATCGTGTTCGGGGCAATCGATTTATCCTCTGCTCCGATTTTCTTAGTGCCTTACAACCATTGCAGAATCTGTACCCAACTGAGGAGATGGTCCAGCTGATATATGACCAACTTTACTTGCTCCAAAGGCGGGGTATGGAGGTGTTCGTCTGCTGGGTGCCTGGCCCTGTAGGAATATTGGAAAATTAACAGGTCGATCGGGCTGCCAAGGAGGCCTGCAGAGAGCAGGATGTGGTCCAGTGTCATATTCCCTGCAGTCAGTCATTTCTGCACTCCACAAGAAGTGCATGGAGTTGTGGGAGGAAGAATGGCTGGCGGTGACGGCCAGTAAACTGCGGTTGGTGAAGTCAACAACTCGGACGTGGCGTTCCTCCTGCCGGTTGCTCAGGCGGGAAGAAGTGACCCTCACGCGTATTCGGATTGGGCACTGTCCTCTCACACATAGCTTTCTATTACGGCTGGAGGATCCCCCGTTTTGTGATGATTGTGGTGTGTACATCTCTGTCTGGCACATTTTAACAGACTGCATTTTATACTGCGATTTAAGGGCAGAAGCACAAGTTGATGGGGATCTGCCCTGTGTTTTAGCTAATGCTGAGATGTGTGTATCTGCGGTTTTAAAGTTTTGTGATGTGTCTGGACCTTGGCCTAAACTTTTAGGCTGGAGGTTTTAGTGTATTGCAAAGTGGCTGGCTCCATCCTTTTCTCCTTGCGGTCAGCCAGCCACTTCCATCTGCTATATTGTTTTAGCTCCCTCTACCATTTTCTTCCTGTGTTGTCCATGTTTTACTGCTGGCGGCATGCTTCGTCCCACGCTTTGGTGTGGGAAGCACATATTTTTCCAAGCTTTTTACCTGTGTTTTACGTTCTGTTTTATCTTACTCTTCTATTTTCTTGACACCCGTGTCAATCTGTTACTGAGCAGGCCCTGAAGACTATGCCGTCGTGCGCCCATACAACCCTCTCCATCATCCATCATAACTGCTGAAAATAATTTTCATAGAATTCGTTTAGCACAATTTCGGAAGATATTTTATGCGTAACTCCGGCATAAACATGTATTTTACAACATATAGAGGGTAAATTAAAGACACCATCAACTGTAATCGTATGAGTTGGCTACGTTTTTGATATCAAACTCAAGTTTTCTTTGAACCTTTCAGCAATTGTATGATCTTAATTGGGAGGTCGGTAAAAGGATGCAATTATTATTTTATTCCGGTTGCCAACCACGACCTCTGCCAATACTAACTCACAGGAACTATCTACTTTAATTTCGCGACAAGATAAACTACTTCTAACAGCAACAAACACGCCACCGCCAACCGTGTTTTGCCTATCCTTTCAGAACACCGTTAGGTTCCTCGCAAAAATTTCGGCTGAGCTAGTCCCCGGAAATGGCGTCAAATAAGGTGACTTACATCATCTAGCCGATCATTCCTAACGAGGTCTCCCAGCCAATGAATCATAACCACATTGCCTATCATATCATGATACGCGAATGCTTATATTTACTATCCTGGAAGTGCTTAATGCATATTTCCAAATTAACATAATATTATTAAATGCGAAGGGAACTCGGTCGGTTACATTTTCACACTAAACTGCTGAACTGACTTCTATTAGTCTTGATATTGAGATCTCTTCAGCCTTAAAGAAAACATTTAGCCTCTTTGAAAAGTATTTTAAAACCGAAGAAAATCGACCCATTACAGAGTGAATTGCATCATGTACGCGTTGTGTAGATATCCCGCCCTCCGCATGCACCGCTCAGCATCATGCATGATGCATAAATGTGAGGTAAATCGATCGAGAGTATATATATATATATATATATATATATATATATATATATATATATATATATATAGGGTGTTACAAAAAGGTACAGCCAAACTTTCAGGAAACATTCCACACACACAAAGAAAGAAAATGTGTTATGTGGATATGTGTACGGAAACGCTTACTTTCCAAGTTAGAGCTCATTTTATTACTTCTCTTCAAATTATATTAATCATGGAATGGAAACACACAGCAACAGAACGTACCAGCGTGACTTCAAACACTATGTTACAGGAAAATTTCAAAATGTCCTCCGTTAGCGAGGATACATGCATCCACCCTCCGTCGCATGGAATCCCTGATGCGCTGATGCAGCCCTGGAGAATGGCGTATTGTACCACAGCCGTCCACAATACGAGCACGAAGAGTCTCTACATTTGGTACCGGGGTTGCGTAGACAAGAGCTTTCAAATGCCCCCATAAATGAAAGTTAAGGGGGTTGAGGTCAGGAGAGCGTGAAGGCCATGGAATTGGTCCTCCTCTACCAATCCATCGGTCACCGAATTTGTTGTTGAGAAGCGTACGAACACTTCGACTGAAATGTGCAGGAGCTCCATCGTGCATGAACCACATGTTGTGTCGTACTTGTAAAGGCACATGTTCTAGCAGCACAGGTACAGTATCCCGTATGAATGGCGGTGACTCGAGGAAGTACAGCACATACTGACGAAACTAAAATGAGCTATAACATGGAAATTAAGCGTTTCAGGACACATGTCCACATAACATCTTTCCTTTACTTGTGTGTGAGGAATGTTCCTGAAAGTTTGGCCGTACCTTTTTGTAACACCCTGTATATATATATAAGATGTCCCATTTACCTTGACCATCCGAAAAAACTGTTCGTCCAGATGCAAATTACAAAATTTTTCAAGCAAATGTTCTTTAGCCGTCAGGGGAACATCAATCAGCATGACTGCCTTCGTTGTAGCTTTGTTTATTACAAAGATATGAACAGCGGTATGACTTTTTTAGACGACACCCTGTATTTTTTATTCGGTAATTCGTTTCTTCTCCTAAAGACCTCTTCAAAAATGTATCACAGTGTACCATGCACTGAAACACAAGTTATTAATTACATAACACAACTTGGTCGTTGACGCTTCCAGCGCTTAGTGCAAAATGGAACACATCCACTTGCTGACATTGACAGAGGACAAATGTAAACATAAATAGAATGCAAACCCGTCATTCCGTTAACCATCGTCAGTTGAAGAGTTGTGTGAGTAGAATGTACACCAACGAAGAGAAGGTAGAAATGCTACTCATCTATGGGGAATGTAAGTTAGCAGAACAGTAACTGGAATACTGTTTTCTTATCTACGGGTACGTCTAGTACAGTAATTTAGTCGTGTAGAGTAGGCATACAGTTAAGGCTGTCCTTCCTACTAACTGCATCGACATAACGTTCCTTTTATTGTTGTTGTTGAAGGTAGGCGCAATGCTATGCAGGCAGCGGAACTGTGCAGAGAGCGATATCCTGACAAGAACCCGCGTTCCCGGCGGATCTTTTCTCGTCTTTTAGCGACGCCTCAGGAACCAGAAAGTTTCAACCTACGACAACGCAATCGTCGTAGCACTCGCATAGACGATGCCAAAGTTACTGTTCTCGCTTTCGTTGCTGTGAATCAGCATGTGAGCACAAGACAGCTTGAACACGAGACTGGGATTCCTAAAACCAGTGTACATCGTATTCTTACACGTCATCGGTTCCATCCTTTCCTTGTACACCTACATCAAGAATTGCATGGGAATGGTTTCCAGAGTCGTGTACAGTTCTGTCAGTGGCAGAGCAGCAAATCTTCACCAATCCGAACGTCTTCACCAATCTTCTTCGACCGTGGATTTACTTTCAAAACCTTTTCTTAAGAATTTACTTCATTTATTAGCGATTCATAAAGAACATTAACACATTTAATCACACTATGTGAGCGTGGAAGTAGTTGCCAGTGGGTAACTGATGAAAATAAATTTCTTTCAACAAATGGGAATTTTATTCCTAAAAGTCCTTTTTTTTTCTTTGGAACAGATTTAAAATTATAATCAGAAAGCACCCTCAAAATATCAAGTTACAATTTTATTCAGAGGCAGAAAGAACAAATGTAATGGCTCTGAACACTATGCGACTTAACTTCTGAGGTCATCAGTCGCCTAGAACTTAGAACTAATTAAACCTAACTAACCTGAGGACATCACACACATCCATGCCCGAGGCAGGATTCGAACCTGCGACCATAGCGGTCGCTCGGCTCCAGAGAGAAGAAATATTGACAGTATGAGCTTTCGGGCTGAGAACCTTGCCGCTGGCTTTTGACACGGCCATAGTCACGACCGCTCACAACAACCTCTGAAAGACTACACTGGGGCAAATCTGCAACACACCAGATTACTTGAAACTAAAAATTTTAACAACTTACACAAGCACATAAACTATGCACCCCATAGGAGGGATGGAAATGGTACAAAACACTAACAATAGAAAAATTAACTCGCCACCGAAGGTGCGACTTGGTTTAAAAAAAATAATCTCTAACCTTGGAAGGGTGGCAACTTTATATACTGAAATGACCGTTTAAATAAAAACCCATGAAATGTAGTCTTACTTAAAATATACAAACATGCTCTACGTTACACATTACCGCTTCTCAAGATGATAGGCAAGATAACAACATATTTCAGAAATTCGGCCGTTACACTGCAAGCAATAAATTCGTTAACACCCAGTCCGACAAACAAGACAGAGGCAGCTATTAACGTATGGCAGACCGATAGACAGAGAGACAGACACTGACTGCCTAACAAATGCGGACTGAAGACAGACGAGCAAGCTGTGGACGAGAGACTGAGCAAGAAAACAAGTAGGTTTTAACAAGTAAATGAAACAACATATCATGAATCACTTAACTTCTAATAAACTGCGATGTCTGGCGAAGACCTGGCGCAGCACCCCCAAAACGCTCTCCCGAACCGGCCGCTGCCAGCCGCTTCAACGGACACAGGAAGGCGCGCCGATCTCCCGCCTCACGGCGTCGCAGCTCGCCCCGGCCAGACCGATGTCGTGGTTTCACTCCTGTTGCTCTCGTGTGAACCGCGAAGCCACTACCCCTTTCTATACGACGCTGCCCACTGTACTCACGTGGGGACCTCAGATGCGCCGACGCTCAAGGTGGACACGTCATCTCGTGTCTCAGTGCGCGACCGACAAATCGACCGATCCTACCGCCAATGATCGTTGCCCGAGCAACTCGAGCAGACTGGCGGCCTAACGCGCAGACTCAGATGCAGGATTTGAGCCCCAATCGGGCGACAACTCGCTGAGTTCTCTTAGTGGCGGAGTGGCAAGACTCCCATTTGCCGGCTATAAAGTTTGATCCAAACGACAGACACACTAGCACTCCGACGACAGACAGACACAAACTGCCGCACAAATGCGAACGAGAGACAGACCAGCAACTGGTGACGCGAGACTGACCCAGACTCACTCCGACTGACCAACTGCCACTCGCGGGCTCATCGCGCCCATTAAATGCACGTGAACAGGCAACCTTTCCCCTTTTCCACCAGAGGGAGACACCAAAGCTGCGATTGCCACAGCGGCGCCACCGCCAGAAACGGAGAGCGACTGCTTCATACAATGCGCTGCAGCGCGCTCTTCAAAACAGCAAATTTTACCAACGCTCAGTTCTATTTAAGATGAATGTTCCTTCTCGAACAAAGGACAGGTAAATACAAGGAACATGCATTATTTGTCCAGCAACAACTCACGATGGCTTAGGTAGGTGAAACATCAGTGTCAATGGAGAGTTAACGTCTGGTGTAGGGTGCCAGGTACTGCAATTATTGGCCCTCATTTCGTCGGTGATAGTCAAAAAAACAGCGCAGCTTATGCCAACTTACTCAGTCGAATTCTTCATTCTCTTCTGGATGAAGTGCCTCTAGGAATCAGAATGTTTATGTGGTACCAACACGATGGATCTTGTGGCGATACCTGTATGACACCGCTAGCCCACGCCTCTCGCGGTGTGCGTTTAACCCCATTTAAATGACGCGCCAAGCGCGCGCCCAGCGGCTGTACGATTAATTAAATAATCGGCGTGCTAATCACAGTTGAAATCTCTGGTCCAGAGGGACGTGAAGAGGCTGTGGTCCAGAGAGAGAGTAGAGTCAGTCGAGTCTTGTTCAGTCTTAAGAGTCAGTCGAGCTAGAAAGTGTCTTGTGAAACGATCATTCTGTGGATAATATTAGTGTGATGATTTCTTTTATATGTGTTGTGTTGTCTTCTTCGATGAGTAAAAAAGAAAAAAATATAGGTAAAATAAATTTTTGTGATGTCCATCAATAAGTTCATTCCAGTAAAAATAGAACCACTTCCCTTCACCTTTATTCACCCTTTTTTCTTTCTTTCCTTTCAACAAAACAAAAACAAAAAATTACCACCCACCTTTTTTTTTTTTTTTAATTCCGGACATCACAATCTCCAGCACATAATGCATTGCGTGCACGTCTTGTTCTGAACCGAAGGTATCCTGCCAGATGGATTGGTCGAGGAGGAACAGTTACTTGGCCTGCTAGGTCTCCTGATTTAAATACTATGGACTTTTTTCTTTGGGGATGCATTAAAGACGTTGTCTATCGCAATATTCCAACAACTCCAGAGGACATTCAGCAACGTATCGTGCTTGCTTGTAATTCTCTTCAGCAGGCAACACTGGAAGCACTAAATAATTCTTCCATTCAATGAGTGCACCGGTGTATCGGTGTCCAGGTTTACAACTTTGAGCACCTTTGAATGTTCTATTCGTGGGCAATGGTACAGGAGAGTCAAGGTCAATTTGGTGTTATGTTTTTACTTGGTTTTCATTTGTTTTATGACAACTCCAGCAAGTGGACGAGTTTGTGATCCCAGGCTCAAAGTCATGTTGTGTTATGTAATTAATAACGTTGTGTTTCAGTGAATGGTACATTGTGATACATTTTTGAGTAGATCTTTGAGAGAAGAAATGAAATACAGAACAAAAAATACAGGGTGCCATTTAAAAAAAGTCATACAGCTGTTCATATCTTCGTAAAAAACAAAGTTACAATGAAAGTGATGATGCTGATTGATGTCCCCTGACGGCTAAATAACATTTGCTTGAAACATTTTGTAATATTCATCTGGACAAACAGTTATTTAGGGTGGTCAAGATAAATGGGATATATTGTTAACAAACATCTCGAAAAGCACTTGACCAAGTTACGTCAAAGTCTCTTGGCCGATTTACTTCAAATTTGTATTATCAAATACAACAATGAAGAAAATTAAATGGAAAATTAAATACCTAACAAACAAAATTTATCGTGGTATCTTATCTGTAATTCTATCACGAGAATGAATTACAGCAGCAATACTCGTCTTGGAGATAGCACCATAAGACTTCATTTGATCGCAGGACGAGCAAAATCTCCAGGGTTTGACAGAAACGTGATTGTAAACTTTTATTTATTGATTAGTTGCGGTTGTTATGTGTGATGCCCTAGAACATATATTAATCCATGTTCACAGTCTTCCTGTTATTAAAATCCACAGCGCCATTTAAGGCTTTTCTTTATATACAGGGTGAATTAGCTAAACCTTGCGCCGAAAATATTGCGGAAATGGAAAATGCTAATGATGTGCGGTTTTCACAGAATGGGTTGGTAGTCAGGGGCTCGTGCTGTAATGCAATAAACAGATTGTAATAATACTTAGAAAGCGTATAAACTGTGCAAACATACAATTTTTTAAATCAAGCAATGCCTACTGACATTAAAAAACTGAACGTATGCTAACTTAGAATCTCAGTGGTGCTTTGTTCCATTTAAAAATTCTATGTTTGCATAAAAATTACAGTTTCTAAATATATTTACAGTCCTTTTATTGATTAACAATACGAGCCCCTAATTACCGATCCGTTCTATGAAAACAGCATGGCAATAGTTCTTATCATTTCCGCAAAATTTGCTGTGCAAGTTTTATGTGATTCACACTGGGTATATAGATTAACAATATGCACATATTTTTAGAATCAAAATATTTTTTGCAGAAAGTGTATTGAAGTGACATAAATATGTATTTTACCGTTAGATTTTACGTCATCATGCATTACATATATATTATTTTGATCTGTAATGTAAAATAGACTCAAAGGATAATCTACTATTTAAATGTTATTACTAAACTTTTTTTTATATTGGTGCATAGTTGTAAAAGTTCTCATCGGAAGCCTAGAACTTCAGGTTTATGAATGCAGCAGGTGAAGACGCATTTATTCTTTAACATCCAGTGATTCAAATATGCGTTTCCCATGCGGCTTGCATTCGCAAGGAGTATCAGCAAGACACTTGGAAGATATTACATATCCTGGGCAACGATGGGCACTGCAGCTAGTAACATATAAATGTGGCCTGCACAATAAATCATTGTCGAGTTACAGAGTAAACATCCAGAGTGCATGAATACTAAATGAAACTAGAATTGTACGCGGACTATGACAATATACGCCCTATGGCAGCATTATGTTCTTTTAACTGATGATATAAACTGCTGAAAAATATTAGGAAGTGAGTTATTGGATGACTGTGTTTTGCGCAGTTAGAATTATATCAGAGAAGTAATTCTTGTGTTCATGATTCTCTGTCTCCTGTAGAAGATTCATTATACTACCATTCTATGTAAAATATAGAGGTTGTCTCCTGTGTTGACAGCTGTATGACTATTTTCGGTAACATGACAGCCGAAGGCTGCTTGTGTCATTATTTCATTAAACGGATGGATGTTGATACGTTACAGCGCCAAACAATTGAAATCTACAACGCGATGCCTCAACATGAAACCAAGTAAAAGCTATTTGATGATTACTTTTAAAACAATCAGAAACCGGTAACTGTAAAAAGCAAACAAAACGTGTTCACCATACTTGTAGCTGCTTGCTGTGATCAACTATAAATACTTAATATTTATTTCTTCTGGAGTATAATTTTTTGTGTCGTAGCCTGACAAAACAGGCAAGTCACTGCCAAGAAACATGTAGTGTGGGTAAATCAGCATCGACGATAAGTCGATGGCTGAATATGATGAAGAAGAGAACATTGCGAGTACAAGTAACGTCTGTCTATCAGTACATATGAGCTGGATCAGAATATTCTTATACATCAACACCTAGTCAACTGAGTTCCAAATTAGAATTTACGTCCATAAATTGAAGATAATCAAAGTATTCGAGAATCAACGTAACGAACACATCTGGAACGATATGCGAACTGGTCTTCGCGTCGTGGTGTTATTTCCCATAGAAGGCCAGTGGACATCACTGCGGAAAGTGTTTACCGCGACCTCTGGACTCTTGGCTGCCGAAGGCAGAACTGTCCGCCACGGAGATAATGTAGCCGAGACTGTGTCCACATTGCTGGGGTGGCGTGGTGTTACAGTCTGTAGGTTGGATCGGCTATCACAAGATCAACTTTACAGAACACATGGCGTGTCCTAGTTTCGTTACCACTGCATTCAGAAGAAAATAAGAAATGCAAGACATTAATTACTTTTTAGGAATTTCACTCTTTTTTATTAGTGATACTCTTCGTTTGCGTCCGGCCTCCTACATCATCTGCGAACACTACGATGTTCCCCAGTGGACTGTTAATAGGACCGTGTTATTTGTGTGTTACCTTAATGACTTAGTGGACACTATAGCAGGCTTTTTGCAGATGATCAGTAAATACTACAGTCGTATCCAGTTATATATTTCCAGAACATCAGTCAGGTGCGACGGTAGGCAACTAGCTCGTAATGCGGAAACATGCAAAGTTGTGAGCTCACAGAATGTAATCCATGTGAGCCGTCGACTTTAGGTTTCATGAATCACAAACAGGACTGTCATACACAATTTTTCCGCAATAAAAATGTGCAGACATGTGAATTTGAACCAACACATGGCTAAGTTCGACGTAAGGTAAATGGCAGGAAAGAGCAGTGTATCTACAGAACAGGCTGCATGCAGATTCTTGTACGTTCTATAGTTGAATGCCGCTGAACCCTATGGGAGCCATATTAGCTTGAACTAGCACGAGTCGATACGAAAAACGATAGTATCGGGCTTGTTCGAGTGACGAAAGTCAGTGAAAATCTTAACTAGCAGACACTAGAAGCTAGAATCTGCTTAAGAATCTTCAAGAACCGCTTTCCAGTAGGAATGGAAAAAATCGACCGGTTAAAACCGATACCGTTATTTTAGTTCTAAAAAACAAGTGATTTCCGGTGTTTGTTTAGTCTCAACTAATAGAAGTCTTTCTTATTTTTTGGCTAATAACAGGGTAAATAAACCGAAATATCAGTTAGTCATAGTAGCACTGCCAAAACTTGTCTTTTAAATAATAAACGAGTAATTTATATTATTAAATTTTCCATTGCTTTTAAATGCTGCATTATAATTTCAAATGAGAAAAGCGATAAGTGCTATTTTGGTAACAATGCAGACAGAAACGAGCAACAAACACATGGCGTAAGACTTGATACATCGTTGCTGAGACAATATGTGCGGTGTGCAAGACTTGCGCCGTCTGGTCTATATGATAGTTTCTCGCTGTTGCCGTCGGACGTCAATTGTATTACAGAATGGTACCACACCTACTCTCGAAATAATTTACGGAGTCTGGTATCAGTGAAGTACAGAGCTCCATTAGCTGTAAAAGATTACAAACAGAAACAGCCTCAAAAAAACTTGCAACATCATTTGAAAACTTAAAACTTTACAAATCGTCCACAGTTCACAATAAAAATATTAACTAGTTGATCTGCTGCGTGTGTCTACATAATATACTTTCACCTCCTTAAAGACATTGAAAATAGACCAGTTAACACAAAAACAGAGTCCTTCATTTATAGTTTTCGTCCTTTAGCACTTACTACTCGTAATGCCCCAATAGTCGTACAATACCCGATTACAACATGATTTTTGAGCTGAGTTTCAAAAACATAGATTGAATAGGAGAAACTAGTGAATTTCTGTAATATTCAACCCCTTATTACTTGATGAAAAGAGCTGGACTATTTTTTTCTTTTATTTGCCTATTTAATTTAATATTTTGATTCTTTTTATCTTCAGACTGATAGTCACAATTTTTCACTCTTTGTTCGATTTCTATCTTTATGACAGAAAATAATAGTAACAAGAAACTGAAAACCGGCTATATCAGAAATCGGATATTTTTGCGGTTTTAACAGCCACATTGAACCGGTGTGGGAAAAAAATATAATCGACAACTGGTTGTTTCAGCGATAACGGCCATCCCTATTTTACAAGGTAATGACTCTGAGTGTTATTTAGGGCCATACTCACCCACCCCGTCTATATCGCGAAGCCTCTGGCACAGATGGTTACAAGCAGTCATTCTCTCGACAGCCAACGAAACGACGGTTTACTGTGACTCGCAAACTACAGATGCAAACGCTGATAGAAACGAGCGATGCCTTATCCGATTGTCACAATTCCGACCGAAGTCCGAACTATGATTTCAGCAAGGGTTTCTTACAAGTAAAACAGTTTTCTGTATCAGTCGATTACTTATTTCTGCAGATCTCAGAGAGGGTCTCGGTTTCAATGAATACAAAGATAGCTTTCTATTTGATGGAAGGAAGTACATCTCTGACATGTGTAACATCTTTCCAAGTGAGAGTGTAAACATCATATACAGTGGAGAGCACATGTAACATACAGCAGTATGCAGGCTTTATTCGACTCTACTTCCCTTGTAAGAATACTTTACTCTCATAAATTCAAGATTTTTAATTTTGATTTTTTTAAAAACACTATTTTATACTAGCAAAAGACGCAACATAACCTGCCTTGTACTTGGTCAGCTCCTGTGGAAAGGCATCTGTGCTCTTCACGTACACCAACTATGTAACTAAACGATTTCCCACCTGCAGATGATGTGAATCATCGAACCGCATAGTGGCAAAGCGTAAGGGGCTATCAAAAAGTTACTATTTGAGGGCATTGCTGAGGCGTACATTCAACGTAACGTGACTTCGGTGTCCGAATACATGCTCTGACATGTAAGGAAGGAATCAGTGTGACATTCGTGTCTTTCTGACATGCATGCACTAAATGTGAAAAAGTGAACTATGACAACGTTATTAGCAAATGCTTCCAAACAGGACCAAAACTGCTGTTATTCTTTCCTTGTCTGCCGAAGGACAAAAACTCATGTACACTACTGGCCATTAAAATTGCTATACCAAGAAGAAATGCACATGATAAACGGGTGTTCTTGGGCCAAATATACTATACTACAACTCACATGTGATTACAATTTCACGCAGTTTGGGTGCGTAGATCCTGAGAAATCAGTACCCAGACAAACCACCTCTGGCCGTAATAACGGCCTTGATACGCCTGGGAATTGAGTCAAACAGAGCTTGGATGGCGAGTACAGTCACAGCTGCCCATGCAGCTTCCACACGATACCACAGTTAATCAAGAGTAGTGACTGGCTTATTGTGACGAGTCAGTTGCTCGGCCACCATTGACCAGACGTTTTCAATTGGGGAGAGATCTGGAGAATGTGCTGGCCAGGTAATATATCTCTTAAAAAAGTGATGTAACTATTTATTTAGAGGAAACCTCTCATAGTAAATTTGTTTGTCCTTTGATTTATCGTTATATGTTACTGATTTTTAATTAGTTAGTTTTTACGTTTAGCTTTCAAAAAAATACAAAATAATGAATTTCGTAGGTTGACAATTACGTATTATATCTGGTTTTATCGAGCGCCAGGCTCCCTACATATTACTGTAAATGCAATAGCGTAGTATTACTCAGCTCCAGTTCACTAACACAGAAAATAGACAAGTTTTAATAAAATCATTTCACTGGATTACTTCAGTTAATCTCACTGAATATTTTTACATAATTTCTTCCGCTCCGGCTATCAGACATGGTGCCGTGAAAAAACATTTTTGAATGTACCGCGTAATGGCGGCTAATTGTTAACAGTCAAAGATCACTGTTACTCGCTCCGCAGCAGCTGGAAACATGCTAATTAATTTTCATTAAATATTCTTTTCATAAGATAAATGTGGCGTAGGTTCTTGAAATAACACACGGAGATCACTTTATACTAATATATTCTTACTGGGACACAGTTTACACCATTAAATATTTGCAATTACGTTACGACAGAAACAAATGCTTGCGTAGCACAATAGCTTGCGTACCTTCTTCCAGCTAACACCAGAACGAACAGACTAGACAGAAGAACGAGCATTGCATTGTATTTTATACTCTTGCAAAGATAATATTTCTTTTAATTACTTACACATTATAATCTCATACAATAAAAATAATGTTATTTCTGCATCTATCGAACTATATTGTATATTTTTACAGTTAAGAGTTATTACCTTTCGCAGATAAATCGATATTTGCAATTCATTTTGAGTCACATACAGTCATTTTTATTTATGTTTCACCTCGATAATGGTGAATATTGCAAAAGGGACACTACACAGGACAGCAGTCGAACATTTTCTGTATCCAGAAAGGCCCGTAGAGGATCTGCAACATGCGGTCGTGCATTATCCTGCTGAAATGTAGGGTTTCGCAGGGATCGAATGGAGGGTAGAGCCACGGGTCGTAACACATTTAAAGTGCCGTTAATGCGGACAAGAGGTGACCGAGACTTGTAACCAATGTCACCCCATACCATCATGCCGGGTGATACGCCACTATGGCGTTTACGAATACACGCTTCCAATGTGGGTTCACCGCGATGTCGTAAACAGAACCTACCGCAGCCATGGTCTCCGAGCTGATAATCCATGCTGCTGCAAACATCTTCGAACTGTTCGTGCAGATGGTTGTTGCTTTGCAAACGTCCCCATCTGTTGACTCAGGGATCGAGACATGGCTGCACGATCCGTTACAGCCATGCGGATAAGATGCCTGTCATCTTGACTGCTAGTGATACGAGGCCGTTTGGACGCAGCACGGCGTTCAGTATTAGCCTCCTGAACCCACCGATTCCATATTCTGCCAGCAGTCATTGGATCTCGACCAACGCGAGCAGCAATGTCGCGATACGATAAACCGCAATCGCGATAGGCTACAATCCGACCTTTATCAAAGTCGGAGACGTTATGGTACGCATTTCTCCTCCTTACACGAGGCATCACAGCGCCGTTTCGCCAGGCAACGGCGGTCAACTGCTGTTTGTGTGTGAGAAATCGGTTGGAAATTTTCCTCATGTCAGCACGTTGTAAGTGTCGCCACCGGCGCCAGCCTTGTGTGAATGCTCTGAAAAGCTAATCATTTGCGTATCACAGCATCTTCTTGCTGTCGGTTAAATTTCGCGTCTTTAGCACGTCATCTTCATGGCCAATAGTGTAGTTTACCACGAAAGACAACCAAACGGGATGCAGGATATGGTCGACGTGCTGCTGTGCTGTAATGGTGTTGCGGATGACAACCGAAGGGGTCCTGCAAAGGAAATAAATAGCACCACAGATAGTCGCTCTTCATTGTCTGTCTGTATGGCAGGTGACAGTCAGATTGCTACCCCACCCAAGTCCAGGGTGTCATTGTCTGTCTGTATGGCAGGTGACAGTGAGATTGCTACCCCACCCAAGTCCAGGGTGTTTCTGACACATCTCCACCGGTCATCGGATCTGAAACCTGGCCTGGAGTGGAGCTGCGCAGCGGTTGAATATCGGTGTGACTGTCGTCCGCCATATGGCACGACAACCAGGAGTGATGATCTTGGCTGCCACTTCATTTCATAGCAGGACCTCCACTCCACCTTCACATCACAACAGTACATCGACGATATTCTAAGCCACGTTTTGTTGCCCTTCACGGCAAGCCATCCTGGACTTACAGCTCAACAATATAACGCCTCCTTGCACACGACGAGAGTTTCTCCTGTTTGTCTCCGTGCTTGCCAGACCCTACATTGGTCAGCAACGTCGAAGGATCTCTCCCCAACTGAGAATCTTTGGAGCATTATGGGCATGACCCTCCAACCAGCTCGGAGTTTTGACGATCTAAGGCGCCAACTGGACCGGCGGACACCCAACAAAAATATCAACCAATGCCAAACCGAGTAACTGGTTGGATAATGGCCAGAGAGAGACCCATGCCTTAATGAGTTGCAGAATTTGTGAAGATCGTTCTCTTGAATGAATCATTCAACTTTTCTGAAATTGTAATCATTTGTTCGTCTGTACACGTACACGACATCTACCAATTTCCGTCCCATACGGATAATTACTTCGTGATTCGTTTTCTTTTTTCTTTTTTTTCTTTTTATTGGTGTATTTTTCAACGGTCGCAGCCCTCGTGCTGCTGTTCACTAAGGGCGAAATATTCAAGGGATTTTTATTGGTGACTGGGGATGTGGAATTCAGCCTGATGAGGACAGTTCTGTATCTGCATCTACATCTATACTCCGCAAGCCAACGTATGGTGTGTGGTTGGAACGTGCTTTGTATATCCTCTGTCACTTACCTACTTTTCTGTTCCAGTCGCGAACGGTGCGCCTGAAGAATGAGTTGATAAAGATCAGCGTGAGCTCGAACCTCTCTAGTTTAAAGTTAATAGTTTCTTGTCGAGATATGAGTAGGAGGAAGCCAAATATTGACTGACTTTTCTAGGAACGTACACTCTCGGAAGTTTAACAGGAAACCATACCGTGGTGCAGAACGCAGTCTTTCAGCGTCTGCTTCTCGAAGTGGCTGAGGATCTCCGTGCCGCTTTAGAGCTAATTAAGTGAACCTGTTAAGAAACACGCTTCTGTTCTGTGGATCTTTCTGTTTCTTCTATCAGTCATACATGGTACGGATTCCAGACTAATGACCTCCAAGACATTGTGCTCACTTCTCTGTAATTGCAAATATTTTCTTTGTTTATGTCGTTGTTGCTGATACCCTTCTGTGATAAGTGATTTTCGCCAACAGCTTATTAAAAAAATGTATATATATACATGTATGTGTAGTATACAGGGTGTTACAACAAAAAGGTACGGCCAAACTTTTAGGAAACATTGCTCACATACAAATAAAGAAAAGATGTTATGTGGACATGTGTCCGCAAACGCTTAATTTCCATGTTAGAGCTTATTTTAGTTTCGTCAGTATGTACTGTACTTCCTCGATTCACCGTCAGTTGGCCCAATTGAAGAAAGGTAATGTTGACTTTGGTGCTTGTGTTGACATGCGACTCATTGCTCTACAGTACTAGCATCAAGCACATCATTATGTAGCATCAACAGGTTAGTGTTCATTACGAACGTGGTTTTGCAGTCAGTGCAATGTTTACAAATGCGGAGTTGGCAGATGCCCATTTGATGTATGGATTAGCAGAGAAGTTGCTGCTGTACAAAGTAACGTTGACCACGTCACTGTATGGAGAGTGCTACGGGAGAACCAGTTGTTCCCGTACCGTGTACAGCGTGTGCAGGCACTATCAGCAGCTGATTGGCCTCCACGGGTACACTTCTACGAATGGTTCATCCAACAATGTGTCAATCCACATTTCAGTGCAAATGTTCTCTTTACGGATGAGGCTTCATTCCAACGTGATCAATTTGTAAATTTTCACAATCAACATGTATGGGCTGACGAGAATCGGCAGGCAATTGTGCAATCACGTCATCAACACATATTTTCTGTGAACGTTTGGGCACGCATTGTTGGTGATGTCTTGATTGGGCCCCATGTTCTTCCACCTACGCTCAGTGGAGCACGTTATCATGATTCCATACGGGATACTCTACCTGTGCTGCTAGAACATGTGCCTTTACAAGTACGACACAACATGTGGTTAATGCACGATGGAGCTCCTGCACATTTCAGTCGAAGTGTTCGTTCGCTTCTCAACAACGGATTCGGTAACCGACGGATTGGTAGAGGCGGACCAATTCCATGGCCTCCACGCTCTCCTGACCTCAACCCCCTTGACTTTCATTTATGGGGGCATTTGAAAGCTCTTGTCTACGCAACCCCGGTACCAAATGTAGAGACTCTTCGTGCTCGTATTGTGAACGGCTGTGATACAATAAGCCATACTACAGGGCTGCATCAGCGCATCAGGGATTCCGTGCGACCGAGGGTGGATGGGTGTATCCTCGCTAACGGAGGACATTTTGAAATTTTCCCGTAACATAGTGTTTGAAGTCACGCTGGTACGTTCTGTTGCTGTGTGTTTCCATTCCATGATTAATGTGATTTGAAGAGAAGTAATAAAATGAGCTCTAACATGGAAAGTAAGCGTTACCGGATACATGTCTACATAACATATTTTCTTTCTTTGTGTGTGAGGAATGTTTCCTGAAAGTTTGGCCGAACCTTTTTGTAACACCCTGTAGAACTACGAGCGCTGGCCGCTGTGGCCGAGCGGTTCTAGGTCGTTCAGTCCGGAACTGTGCTGCTGCTACGGTCGCAGGTTCTGATCGTGCCTGGGGCATGGATGTGTGTGATGTCCTTAGGTTCGTTAGATTTAAGCAGTTCTACGACAAGGGGACGTTAAGTCCTACAGTGCTCAGAAAAATGGTTCAAATGGCTCTGAGCACTATTGGACCTAACATCTATGGTCATCAGTCCCCTAGAACTTAGAACTACTTAAACATAACTACCCAAAGGACATCACACAACACCCAGCCATCAACAGGCAGAGAAAATCCTTGACTCCGCCGGGAATCGAACCCGGGAACCCGGGCATGGGAAGCGAGAACGCTACCGCACGACCACGAGATGCGGGCACAGTGCTCAGAACCATTTTTGAAGTGCAGCTTTATGTGGAAGTGAAACCGGCTATACAGCGTATAATACCATAAACCTCCGCGATAAACAGTGTGCAACAGTTACTGTGTTCTGCCCACTCGTCTAATATAGGGTGCCTATAAAACTGATTTCTCGGATAGCTAGACAATCATTTAAGCAAATCGTTTTAATGAGTTTATTATAGTCAGTTGACAAAGCTTAACTCTGAGTATTCACAAAAATGTGTCGCAAACAAATGACGACACTTAAATAATCAGTGTCCTTCAGTACATACAATTTCACTGCAAGCAAAACACTACAGTTCATAAGTCACTGCTGTAGCGTTTGTATGACGTCTCGTCTTCCACTCTGGGCGCGGCTACGCGGCGCGCTGCTTATATTCTCTTCATTTATAGGCCGCTCCTGTCTTGGTGTCGCCCTAGAGAGGGGTTCGTCAGCCTACTTTTGGCTGACGTCGTCTCACAGCCCTCTCTGCTCTTCCGTTCTTGATCGTCGTGCTGGCGGTTATCGTCACACCGGAACGACAGTTCCGTTAGGACAGCTTGTGTGAAATTCCAAATTACAATGCTATCTCGTGACGAGATGCAACGTTACGATCCTTGAAGTTTCAAAATCAGCTGTGTAGAAAGTCAAAGTGCTGCATTGTTGCAGCAGGCATGCTGGCCACGAATGACAGTTGTCAGAAAATGGCGGTGGACCAGGAGGGCAATATCAAGTTTTATGGGCCTAGTAGCGTCTGCGGGCGAGAGTTGGGCCCGAATGCCAAGAGGCAGGTTCCTGGATGCTCCTCCATGACGACACCCCATCCCACAGAGCTAAGACTGTGCTCGAGTTTTTGGCCAGAAAATGGATCACTTTCCTGGATCACCCACCGTATGCGACGTATTTGTTCAAACTGAAATTTGTTCAAACTGAAATTTGTTCAAACTGAAATTGGCAATGAAAGGAGACCGGTAAGACGCAATTAAGGACATCCAAGAAAATTGTACTCCAGTACTAAGTGCAATTCCAAAAAGACTACAGTGACTGTTTACATTTAAAACGATTTAAGCTGTGTTTTGATTCAGGGAAAGACTGTTTTGAATAAATGCAATGATTCAATGAACATAATCCATGGCTTTTATTTTTCATAGCCACAGTCCTAACGGAAAAGGGACACACTATGAATGGAGATGATCAGCTCTGATCGAAACAACTAATCGAGTAAAGCCTTTGCGATCAACAACTGAATACAAATAATTGAGCAAGTTATCTGAAAGAGATCTACCGGCTCCAGCTTGTGTAGGCAACATTAACGGTGGGTGTCCTGAGATGCTTATTACTGGCATTCAGCGTCGTTTGGGTAGTGGTAAAGTCATCGCCTCATTCGGCACCGCGCGGTCTCATTAATCTGATGGCCAATTTGAATCTTATCTTCTTCAGTTTTTGTATAAGTTTTTCCGTCAATTATTTTATTGTTTCCTTCAGCAAAAATGCATTTAAAACTAAGGCTCGTAGAACGTGTTGGAGATATCACTTTTCGCGGGACGTATTTCAAGGGTTCAGCCCCAACTGTTCTTCATCACTAAAATTTATTACACTCAAGACTCGAGTAATTACTTCTGCCGCTGTACGGGTCATACTTGATGGCCATTTTCAGTATATAGATAAAATTAAGGGCAATTAAAAACCTATTCTTATTTGTTTATTTATTTATGTGTTGTTTTCTTTTCGTCTGTTATCTACGAGATCTGGTCAAAAACTTTCGGAAATTTTGTCCACAAATTTTTTCTACCCTTACCTTTTACTCCTTCTAAATACTCTCACCCACAATTGATCGTACCTCTACCAACGTTGTTTCCACTTCCAGAAGCTGTCTTGATACGCCTCTTGCTGGATCGTACGAAGTATCGTCTGCCAATTTTCTTTTATCTCGTCGATCGTTGCAAATCTGCGTCCTTTCAACGGGGCTTTCAACTTTGGAAATAAAATAAATTAAAAAAAGGTCCTCAGGGGCCACTACTGGGAAATACTCTCACCCACAATTGATAGTACCTCTATCAACATTGTTTCCACTTCCAGAAGCTGCCTTGGTACGCCTCTTGCTGGATCGTACGAAGTACCGTCTGCCAATTTTCTTTTATCTCGTCGATCGTTGCAAATCTGTGTCCTTTCAACGGGGCTTTCAACTTTGGAAATAAAATAAATTTAAAAAAACGTCCTCAGGGGCCACTACTGGAGAGTACGGAGGATAAGGCAGCCCAGTGATTTCATTTTTTATGCAATAGTCACGCACCAACAGGGATGAATGTGCGAGTTCGTTATCGTGATGTAAAATTGTCTCACCACGTTTCAGGCCGTTTTCTTCTCACATTTTCTCGCAGGCGTCCCATCACGTCCCCGTGGAACCAACGATTGACAGATTGTCCTAGTGGCTCGAATTTATGATGAACTAATCCTTCAAAGTCAAAGAAAGCTATGAGTATGGCTTTGACAATAGACGTGACCTTATCACGGTATAAGTGTATATTTTTATAATTATATATTTTATGATTTTGGTTGGGGTAGCTTTAAATATTGTGGGCTAGCATGAGACTTATAATTAACTTAAACCACGATAACACTCGTACGGACATCGGCTGCCCCGAAGTACGTACGATATAATATTTTTTAAACCCAGCTCGCGAGTCTTTTTAAACCCAGCTCGCGAGTCACCGCCTTCTAATAAATAGTTTACGTGAGCGCTGCTATTTAGAAAAGAAAATATGCGTATTCTTACGCAAACTGTAATTATTAATATGGGTCGCAGGGGCTACTAGTTATTTAGGTACCAAATTACATAAAGATTAACTGAGATATTGCGGAATGTAATGATTTCCAATATTTCTAATTCATTATTTGCAAGGCAAAACTGGAGAGAATCTCGTCTGCCGTTAGTCGGTGAAAGTGAAACATACTGAACTCATTCAGTGCTGTGAATTTTGGTAACTGAAATTAATTTTAACTTCGAAATTAATGAAAGATGAAAACTGAGAAGTCTCTCGCATTTACATTGAATATTATGACTTGAAATTTTAATTATATGATAAAGTCAGCGTAATAGCAGACTAAATCTTGCTATGGGAGGTGAGCTCCCTGCATTACGAAGTCCTGTAAAAAACCTTGTTAATTATAATTAATGGCTGCTATCATGAGAGGTGACAACTACTTTGTTAATTATAATTAATGGTTGCTATCATGAGAGGTGACAACTATGTCAATCATTCACACTTCCTATTAACAATTCCTATTGTATTTTTCAAAAATACAGATAAAACTTACGTTAATTTTCAGACAGCACTACAAAGGTGGCCTACCGCGAGACGAAAAAAAAAAAAAAACCAGGAGAGCTAGTTCAATCAAAGCATTGTCTTTGATCTTCATGGCCTATTTTACATAGAGATTACATTAAAAAACTGTGTTATGTTAGTTACATCGATATTTGTGTTTTGATAATAATAACTTACGTTCTTTACTATTTGTTATACATCGCGCGCATGTACACAGTCTCGAAATATCTACATCTACATCCATACTCCGCAAGCCACCTG
The DNA here is from genome assembly GCF_023897955.1 of Schistocerca gregaria. Lineage (NCBI taxonomy): Eukaryota > Metazoa > Arthropoda > Insecta > Orthoptera > Acrididae > Schistocerca > Schistocerca gregaria. Next base: position 567,319,346 of record NC_064923.1, read on the forward strand.
ACGGTGTGTGGCGGAGGGTAACCTGAGTACCTCTATCGGTTCTCCCTTCTATTCCAGTCTCGTATTGTACGTGGAAAGAAGGATTGTCGGTATGCTTCTGTGTGGGCTCTAATCTCTCTGATTTTATCCTCATGGTCTCTTCGCGAGATATACGTAGGAGGGAGCAATATACTGCTTGACTCTTCGGTGAAGGAATGTTCTCGAAACTTTAACAAAAGCCCGTACCGAGCTACTGAGCGTCTCCCCTGCAGAGTCTTCCACTGGAGTTTATCTATCATCTCCGTAACGCTTTCGCGATTACTAAATGATCCTGTAACGAAGCGCGCTGCTCTCCGTTGGATCTTCTCTATCTCTTCTATCAACTCTATCTGGTGCGGATCCCACACTGCTGAGCAGTATTCAAGCAGTGGGCGAACAAGCGTACTGTAACCTACTTCCTTTGTTGTCGGATTGCATTTCCTTAGGATTCTTCCAATGAATCGCAGTCTGGCATCTGCTTTACCGACGATCAACTTTATATGATCATTCCATTTTAAATCACTCCTAATGCGTACTCCCAGATAATTTATGGAATTAACTGCTTCCAGTTGCTGACCTGCTATTTTGTAGCTAAATGATAAGGGACCTATCTTTCTATGTATTCGCATCACATTACACTTGTCTACATTGAGATTCAATTGCCATTCCGTGCACCATGCGTCAATTCGCTGCAGATCCTCGTGCATTTCAGAACAATTTTCCATTGTTGCAACCTCTCGATACACCAGTGAACTTCCGATGTCATCCACCAGGTCATTTATGTATATTGTGAATAGCAACGGTCCTATGACACTCCCCTGCGGCACACCTGAAATCACTCTTACTTCGGAAGACTTATCTCCATTGAGAATGACATGCTGCGTTCTGTTATCTAGGAACTCCTCAATCCAATCACACAATTGATCTGATAGTTCGTATGCTCTTACTTTGTTCATTAAACAACTGTGGGGAACTGTGTCAAACGCCTTGCGGAAGTCAAGAAACACGGCATCTACCTGTGAACGCGTGTCTAAGGCCCTCTGAGTCTCGTGGACGAATAGCGCGAGCTGGGTTTCACACGACCGTCTTTTTCGAAACCCATGCTGATTCCTACAGAGTAGATTTCTAGTCTCCAGAAAAGACATTATATTCGAACATAATACGTGTTCCAAAATTCTACAACTGATGGACGTTAGAGATATAGGTCTATAGTTCTGCACATCTGTTCGACGTCCCTTCTTGAAAACGGGGATGACCTGTGCCCTTTTCCAATCCTTTGGAACGCTTCGTTCATCTAGAGACCTACGGTACACCGCTGCAAGAAGGGGAGCAAGTTCCTTCGCGTACTCTGTGTAAAATCGAACTGGTATCCCATCAGGACCAGCGGCCTTTCCTCTTTTGAGCGATTTTAATTGTTTCTCTATCCCCCTGTCGTCTATTGCGATATCTACCATTTTGTCAACTGTGCGACAATCTAGAGAAGGAAGCACAGTGCAGTCTTCCTCTGTGAAACAGCTTTGGAAGAAGACATTTAGTATTTCGGCCTTTAGTCTGTCATCCTCTGTTTCAGTACCATTTTGGTCACAGAGTGTCTGGACATTTTGTTTTGATCCATCTACCGCTTTGACATAGGAGCAATATTTCTTAGGATTTTGTGCCAAGTCAGTACATAGAACTTTACTTTCGAATTCATTGAAAGCCTCTCGCATAGCCCTCCTCACACTACATTTCGCTTCGCGTAATTTTTGTTTCTCTGCAAGGCTTTGGCTATGTTTATGTTTGCTGTGAAGTTCCCTTTGCTTCCGCAGCAATTTTCTAACTCGGTTGTTGTACCACGGTGGCTCTTTCCCATGTCTTACAATCTCTCTTGGCACATACTCATCTAACGCATATTGTACGATGGTTTTGAACTTTGTCCACTGATCCTCAACACGATCTGTACGTGAGACAAAACTTTTGTGTTGAGCCGTCAGGTACTCTGTAATCTGCTTTTTGTCACTTTCGCTAAACAGAAAAATTTCTATTTACGGCTGAAATCATCGATGCAGTAACCGCTTTATGATCGCTGATTCCCTGTTCTGCATTAACTCATTCAAATAGTTCGGGTCTGTTTGTCACCAGAAGGTCTAATATGTTATCGCCACGAGTCGGTTCTCAGTTTAACTGCTCAAGGTAGTTTTCAGATAAAGCACTTAAAAATATTTCACTGGATTCTTTGTCCCTGCCACCCGTTATGAACGTTTGAGTCTCCCAGTCTGTATCCGGCAAATTACAATCTCCACCCAGAACTATAACATGGTGGGGAAATCTACTCGAAATATTTTCCAAATTATTCTTCAGGTGCTGAGCCACAACAGCTGCTGAGCCCGGGGGCCTATAGAGACATCCAATTACCATGTCTGAGCCTGCTTTAACCGTGACCTTCACCCAAATCATTTCACAATTCGAATCTCCGTCAATTTCCTCCGATACTATTGCACTTCTTATCGCTATAAACATGCCTCCCCCTTCACTGTCCAGCCTGTCTCTGCGGTATACATTCCAATCTGAGTTTAGGATTTCATTACTGTTTACATGTGTTATATGAGAATGCAAGCTTTCTCGACGAATCTTGAAGATAAATTCTTCTCGGGTTGACAGCCGAGTCAATGCGTTGTTCTCCAGCAACGTTTCAGCAAGTTTCTTACTTGCCATCTTCAGGCGAAGTGTCGGGTTCACGTCTCGTCCGGGTCTTTATAGCCGCTGGACCACAGGCATCTCTGCATCCTTGGCGCGGGTCGGGCCAATCAGACGCGAGCAGAATCGGCGCGGCGGCGCGTGACGGGGGGGGAGCCGCGGGCGCCGGGTCCTGGCGTCTCGTCTCGGTACGGCCTGTTTATTCCATATGCCGCCACCGACCTACCTCCATCGGAGCGCTCTCGTCTCATTCTTGATAATGTTGTATTCCACGCGCTGCTGAGTTGGAAGCCACTGTCCCGATTGACCAGGTTGTCACTAACCCGTATCTCCACTGCCTCTTTAATAACTGAGTCCCAGAAACCTTTCGCTCTACACAGTCTCTTGGTTTGTTCAAACTGAAACGTGTGTTCTTCACTGAGGCTGTGCTCCGCTACCGCGGATTTTTCTTTTTGTCCGAGGCGGACGCTTCTCACATGTTCAGAGATGCGTTGCGTTATGCAACGCTGCGTCTGCCCAATATATTGTTTCCCACATTCACAGGAAATATTGTAGACACCCAGAGTTCTTCATTGAGCCCAGCATATTTCTGATTTTTGTTGGAGGATGGAAGATGGTTTTTATCTTGCTTTTCTCCAGTATCCTGGCAATCTTGACCGTGGGTGGTCCTGTGTACGGGAGGAACGCCAGACTTTTGTTGTTCTCATCTTCCTGAAGGTTCTTCTCCTTCTTCTTCTTGCTCATATGGAGAGCGCGTCTAATCTGCGTGTCAGAGTATCCATTCATCTGGAAGGTTTTCTTCAGGTGCTGAATCTCAGCAGATAAACTGTCCTTGTCGCATATGTCATGAGCTCTGCGGACCAGGGTAGTGAGCACAGATTTCCGTTGTGCTGGATGATGGCAGCTGTCCCGTGGTCCAGCGGCTATAAAGACCCGGACGAGACGTGAACCCGACACTTCGCCTGAAGATGGCAAGTAAGAAACTTGCTGAAACGTTGCTGGAGAACAACGCATTGACTCGGCCGAGAAGAATTTATCTTGTTTACATGTGGTTTCAGCCAACTCTCTGTCCCTAGTACTATATGGGCGTTGTGACCGTTTATTAATGAGAGCAGATCTGGGACCTTTCTATAGACGCTCCTGCAGTTCACTATTAGCACATTAATATTTTTATTCCCTGTTGCATTTTGCCTACTCCTGCCTTGCTGCGCCACAGGAGGCGTCTTTTCGAGCCTAGGGAGGGAATTCTCTAACCTAAAAAAACCCCATGTGCACTCCACACGTACTCCGCTACTCTCGTAGCCGCTTCCGGCGTGTAATGCACGCCTGACCTATTCACGGGGACCCTACATTTCTCCACCCGATAGCGGAGGTCGAGAAATTTACTCCCCAGCTCTCTGCAGAATCGTCTGAGCCTCTGGCTTAAGCCTTCCACTCGGCTCTAAACCAGACGACCGCGATCGGTTCTGGGAACGATACTACAAATAGTTAGCTCTGATTCCACCCCGAGAGCGAGGCTTTTCGCCTTCACCAACTCCGCCAACCGCCTGTACGAACTGAGGATGACCTCTGAACCCAGACGGCAGGAGTCATTGGTGCCGACATGAGCAACAATTTGCAGTCGGGTGCACCCAGTGCTCTCTATCGCCGCCGGTAGGGCCTCCTCCACATCTCGGATGAGACCCCCCGGCAAGCAGACAGAGTGAACACTGGCCTTCTTCCCCGACCTTTCCGCTATTTCCCTAAGGGGCTCCATCACCCACCTAACGTTGGAGCTCCCAATAACTAATAAACCCCTCCCCCCATGTGCCTGCTCGGACCTTGCTGAAGGAGCAGCCACATGTCCACTCACAGGCAGAGCGGACGATGGCACACGGCCAGCCTCCACATTGACCCTCCGCCTCGTGCGCCGCGAACACCGCTGAACCCGCCACTCCCCTTGGGGAGAGGGTGGCCCAACCGCGCCCGGTACCCGCGAAGATGTCTCGACAGCAGGGACAGTGGGTGAAGCATGTAACACCTAGGATGTACCTTGCGACGCACCAGACTCCCCACTGCCGCTACACTCCGAGGCAGCAGCCTGAAGACGGCTGACCGCGGCCATCAACACGCTCAGCTGTTCGCGAAGAGTGGCCATCTCCTCCTGCGTCCGTACACAGCAGTCACACATCCTATCCATCCTACGGAATCAATTTACTGAAGAGACTTAACCAACTTTTAACTAGACTGCTAATTCACTAAAGGCGGCTGATTGACTAAACTGTGATTGCTAACCACTTCTTGTAGAAAACAATGAAAATAGCACTACCTGTCTCTGGACTGTATTCAAAACAAACACTAGCACTACTAGCACTATGGCTGACTGAAGGGACTCTCTCTGACTGTATTCAAAACAAACACGAAATCTATGGAACACTATTACTAGCACTCGACAGTTAAAGCTTCCTAAAAGCAAAAACACACCGAAGAAGAAGTGACAAGTAAGAAAAATACAGTTAATACTTAAATTAAGGTAGCTCGCTGCACAGCAGACGTGAAGCAGACGGCGGTTAGGGCGACACATAATTTATAATTCACACGTCTCATAACAAAACCTTCCTTTCTCTTTCTCCATATGTCCATTTATGTGACGTACCGTCACAACCTGACGAACTGTTACTGGTCTTCGAGAAACTTTCCCGAACCACTGTGAATACTGAACTTTGCTCTCAACATCATAACCGTAGACCCACGTCCCATCAACAGTTATTTTTCTCTTGAGGGACATTGCTTGATCGAAAAGCTCTTCACAGATTGCGAGGCGAAGATCTTTCTGGTCTGACGAGCTAGGCGGCAACACGATGCATTCCAAGATGCTCTGTCTGGACTTGATGACTTGGTCCTAGTGAAATATTACATTTGTCTGTAATCTCTTGGACAGTCAGCCCTCGACTGGCACTCACCATTTCGTTGACATTTCTGACAAGCAGTCGTAGGTAGACGTCGAAGGGCTTTCTGGAGGAGGATCATATTTAACTTCCGTCCAGTCCTTTTCAAACCGCGTGAACCATTCGGAACACCAAATGAGCTTAAACACTCATTACCTTAGGCTTCCTGTAACATTCGTGTAAATTTGTAATGCACCGGAATTTTTTGACCAGGCCTCGAGCGAAATTTTTAAAGTACCGGAATTTTTTGACCAGGCCTCATATACAGAGATCAAATGTTGACGCGAATTGGCATCTGTATAGCATATGATGTTTTAAAACAATGCCATGTGTGCTAGTAATAAAGATTATGCTGTTTAATGGGATGAGGACGGGAGGAATGTACGTAGAATATCTACATAAAAGGAAAAAAATAACAACAACTTAAAAATTAGTCTACATACTACGGTTTGGCCATTTGGAGGACAGATATCTATTCATCTGGAATCAGAAAGTAGAAAGTGTATGCTACTACTCTGTTAAACAATGCAGCATTGGTAGATCACACTTTTTGTGATTTGTAATTCTGGATTAGTAGTAATTCTGAACTAATTCGGAGTAGGTATTAAAATCCATTGAGAAGAAATAGAAACTTTGTGGTTCGCCGTTGACATTGTAATTCTGTCAGAGACAGCAAAGGACTTGGAAGAGCAGTGTAATGGCATGGATAGTGTCTTGAAAAGAGGGTATAAGATGAACATCAACAAAAGCAAAACGAGGATAATGGAATGTAGTCGAATTAAGTCAGGTGATGCTGAGGGAATTAGATTAGGAAATGAGACACTTAAAGTAGTGAAGGAGTTTTGCTATTTGGGGAGCAAAATAACTGATGATGGTCGAAGTAGAGAGGATATAACATGTAGACTGGCAATGGCAAGGAAAGCGATTCTGAAGAAGAGAAATTTGTTGAAAACGAGTATAGATTTAAGTGTCAGGAAGTCATTTCTGAAAGTATTTGTATGGAGTGTAGCCCTGTATGTAAGTGAAACATGGACGATAAATAGTTTGGACAAGAAGAGAATATAAGCTTTTGAAATGTGGTGCTATAGAAGAATGCTGAAGATTAGATGGGTAGATCACGTAACTAATGAGGAAGTATGAACAGGATTGGGGAGAAGAGAAGTTTGTGGCACAACTTGACTAGAAGAAGGGATCGGTTGGTAGGACATGTGTTGAGGCATTAAGGGATCACCAATTTAGTATTGGAGGGCAGTGTGGATGGTATAAATCGTAGAGGGAGACCAAGAGATGAATACACTAAGCAGATTCAGAAGGATGTAGGTTGCAGTAGGTACTGGGAGATGAAGGAGCTTGCACAGGATAGATTAGCATGGAGAGCTGCATCAAACCAGTCTCAGGACTGAAGACCACATGATGATGATGAATTCTGGACTGCTACTATACATCACTACATCACACAGCACTACACTACACTACTGTATTCGGTATCAGAACCAAGCTTGGTTTCTCATTTATCTGGATGGTTAGCCCCAGGCGCGCTGAGGCACAACTCAGGATGCAAGGGGGCTGTTCTATTGTGCATCCCCAGGTGTAGAGAGATTAGGAGATGGCTGTCAGGGTCTCGGGAAATCCTTCCTGCTTTTCCTCGAAAGTCGCCTCCTTACTGCTTCTAGAACATTGTTGTGGGTGGATGTTCTGCCGTGGCGTGTCTCGTTACCATGACGTATGGCCTCTTCTTGGTTGTCTGTCAGCCATGTAGTGCTGCAGTTCATAAGCTGATATCTTAGCTTTTAGCAAGCTCAGCTTATGCCACAGTTCCTCCTTGTTGCATTTCCTAATGTGTTATTATTCTGGTCTGTAACATCTTAATTAATGACACATTCCTTGACGATGTGATCTGGGTTGCCGATTGCTCCACATTCGCAAGTCTCTGTGGTGCGCTGTCGTATTTTTAGTAAATTGTTGGGATACCGACAGGTAGCGCATAGCTCCCTTGGTCGTAACGACGTATATCATTCTTTTTCTCTCTTTCATGATAGGAAGGAACTGGTAGATTCTCCTCCCCTTTTCTGCCCATTCCCAGATTTCTTGCCATTTTTGTAAATGTATACATTTATTTCCTTATTCGATACGGCTCTTGTGCACAATATCCCATTTATTGGCCCTTTTTGAGCCAATATTGTGCGCCTCTGTTTCTTAGTGCTAGGTCTTGAGGTGGCAGGCCTAGTATCACCTGGAGCGTCTTAGTCGGTGTTGAACTATTGCGCCAGTGAGGCGCAGGAATTCGCTCCTCTGTGCTCGCTGTAGAAGCTGTGCTGTCCTTACCGTTCTGCCTCTTTGAACCCAAAATTCTCGCCCTGTAACCCACAATAGTAAGACTGCGTTGTGGTACTTCTTATTGCACGTAGTGGAGGCTGAAAACTTTGTTAAACTTTTGTTATTTTGTTTAGCATTTTAATGCTTACCTCGCAGGCACTTTCTACATGTGCATGTCCCTCTCCTTCGATTTTAATTCCAAGGTAACTATATACTTCTTTTCTTTTCACAGACTGGTTCTTTATTCTGATTGTAGGATATCTCGTTCTTGATAAAATTCCTTTTAGTAATAATTATTTTGTGCGCCGCTATTGTTAGACTGTTTTCTATGCACCAGTTGCTTAGTCTTTCAAGAGTTTCCCTGTAGTTTTCATCTAAGTTAGACCTTGTGTTAGCAGATACCATAATTAGCAAATCGTCTGTGTACACGATGAAGCCTGTAGTGTTTGTTATACTGTGAACCTGGTTCAGTAATGGGTCCATGCTACCATCCCAGAACTCTGGATCACAAATAGAGCCCCGTGGGCAGTCTTTGGTGATGTCCTTGACAGTTTTCCCTCCAGAACATTCTAACTGCATCTGCTTGTCTGTACAATACTCTCGTAGACTGTTACAGAGACACCTGAGACAGTCCACTGTTTCAGTCTTTTGAACAGGGCAGGGTACCATAAATTATCAAATGCCCCAGCTATATCATTCATTATGCCTGTAACATACTAGTCGTCCGAGGCTTTCACAGTATTCATTGCGTGTTGTACTGCATCCCCAGTGGATTTCCCATTTCTGAAATCTCACTGACGGAGGCTGATGTCTACTAACTGCCTGTGGTCCCTCAGACAGCGGCACTCAGAAGCTTTCTCTGTACTATGCCTAGAGCATTTACCAAGGAAATGGGGTGTGACATTTCGGCTCTATTGGGGCTTTGTCTCCCCTTTCTTGTAGTATAATGATGCGCTAGATTTTAAAATTCTGGGCACCTGACACAGCAAAAGGAATTCGTTTAGTATCACTGTTATAATATATGGCACAATTTAATCTACTAGCTGATGCAATACACCTTCTGGTATTCTATCATTCTATCAAACCTTGGTGCTTTCATCTTCTTTTTTATTTTTTTTATTGCCAGTGTCACGTCCTCTGGGCTTATGGAACCACAAGACATCCGAGGTCTTGGAAACAAGTAATGTAGAATCAAACGAACTAGAGAACATAATACAAGAAAATGATTAGGAATTCCACGTAACTGCAAAAGAATTATTGTCACCACGTGTTCGCAACAGAGTAGATATGTCAGTATCACTGTTGTGTCTTTATCTGGCACCACAATCGTGGCCATTGAAGACGACCTGATGTTATTATCTGTGCTGTAACTGTAACACTTTTCCGGGTTCTTGCATCACCATGCCACCCCGTATCGAATTTATCTGGCCGATATCAATCATTTGTCTCTGTTCTATTGCCGCTGGGATGCGTTTTGATCCAAAATGAATATCGAGCATGAGCCATAGAACAACACAAATATTTTAGTACATTTGGCTGTAATATTCTTCATATACTAAAATTGGTATTCACGCAACTATCAGCTAAACTTTGAAACGTCCCCTTGGAAAAATTGTACAAGACTGTGCTTAAACTGACACACAATATTTTTAGCGCAACGCAATCTGACTTTCAAAAATCCCTACAAAAGAATGGCCCTGACTAACATTAACCTATAAGTTTCACAAATTACTTACCTCACAAAAATCTTGGTTACTCGAACTACTGTAATACAGCGAGCGCCACTACTGCCAGCTAAATTATAGATTCAAACTACGGAAGGCACTAACTACTGATAGGCATAGTTAGCAAATGAAAGAATTTGATAGAGAACAAACAATATATTTACTTTACTAGTGTTCAAAAGTCATAATGTATATAGCAGTTCATGACATCCAGTCTTAAAAATTACAAAACTCCGCCATCTCTCTCCCCACATCCACCACTGCTGCCGGGTCACCAACTGCGCAACGTTACGTGCTGTTAACATCCAGTTGCCCAACGCTACAATGGCGAGTATTACAACAATGCCAACCAGCCACAGACTGCACACAGCACAGCCAGTGATTTGCATACAGGGCGTTACGTGGCGTTACCAATATAAAAACCTAAACAGCCTACTTACATAGACCCCATGCTCCCCACAAAAAATTTTACAAATTGTTTTGGGGAGTGGTCAATACAGTTCGAAAAAAATTTTTCGTAATTACAACAACAAAGAAATCAAATGCGCACACTTATAGATACAATGTTCGTCAAAAGCTAAAATTTTCTCACAGTCCATAAAGACAGTCCTGATTATTCATCACAGTAAAATTGCAATGTTAATTCTGAGCAGTAAAACAAAATGCACACGGAAGTAGCGGATTTCCATGCAGTCTTGAAGAAGTAGTGTTGTCCTTCCAACGGAAAGACAGTGCTGACTCTTGACATGCAGACAGGTAATGGGCCACAACAGAGCAAACCCACCACAGAGTCAGTCGAAGTTTTGAAGAATATTGGCAGGTAGGTCATCATACAGCCGACCTCCTGCAGTCCTTGTAGAAATAATGGTATTGGTGGGTCATCAAAGGTGCAGACCCACTGCCATCCTTGTAGAGATGGCCAGCAGCCATCTGCTGCAACTGTGCAGGTGCACAATCACCATCGAAGAGTCTTACAGAGAATATAGCAAGTCCATAAACCACCACTTGTGCACTCACAAAGTTTTTGGAATTGTCCTTGTAACCAGCAATGCTGTTAACCAGTCCCTTGCTGAATTATTAACACACATGCAAACACTATGAGTCCCTACTTCCCACATATTGTCCATATACTATGACCAACAGAAACGCATGCAGTGAAATGTAACTTACAAGAAACTTAATTTGATGAACTGGTGTCAATTACAATTTTATAACATAAGAATACAATAAGATAGGTACAAAATACATCATTAAAGAACATAACAATGCACATAACATTTGTAGTAAAACAGGCTTTATAAAAGCATCTACATCAGTGTTACAAGAATTATGACATAAGTACATACATAAAAGATCAGAATAACTTTTCACACATGAACATTAAAATTAAACAGAATAATTAATGTCTAAACAGCTTTACAAAGTAAATAACATAGTATTAGAAAAATTCTACAACATATCTCTTATCAGATAAACATATAAAGACAGGAAAAACACAAATACACAAGAGTACACAAACACATAGCAAAATAACACAGGAGGAAAGGACAGGGTTTGTTTTCAATGTAACATTTGGTACTGCAGTCCAACCCAAAACTTCATTCCATAGATCTTTCGTCTTATTTCAACAATTGTTTCAGCCAAAAAATCCTATCCAAGCATGGTTTCTGTATTTATATGTTCACATATTTCTTACCTCATCATTTATTTTCCATTATCTTACCTCATCATTTATTTCCAAGAAAATCCGATCTAAACCTGTTGTCCCTAAACCCTACTTTTTTGTTCATATCCTCTTTCAAAATACTTTTCTAGCCAAACCATTTTCCTATAGCTTCTCAATGCATTTCTTCCAATTCATCACAACTCGTTCTCATATATAGTCCACCCCCTCTTAAGCTAACTTAAATCTACTGAGCTCAGATGCTAAACTAAGGGACGAGGCAATGCAGCAACACAAAACAATTAATACAAACAGCAATGAAACAAAATGGAAATTGTCAAAGCAAGCAGCAAATCAATTGCAATATTACAACTGATATAAGGCAATGTGCAGCAAACAAGAAAAATAAATCCGTAGTAAAGCTGGCTTAACAGAGTAATACAAAGTCAAATTCAGTAACGCTATGCCTGGCAAACAGCAGCAGCAAATGCAATTACTTATATCTAAATATGACAAACCTCAAGCAGAAAAATATTACAGTGAAAATGGCCATGTTTAATACCTATGTCACATCTTAACACTAGAGTGATGCATCACGAGAACTTATGCTAGCAGATAACTTACCAAATCGTAAAAAAAATTATTTATGCAATTCATGTGAAGGGAAATGTCTATTTATGTGCCCTTGTTTTCTCGGAATTAGATCATAAATTTATTATTGACTGGATCTGTAGGCATAAAATAACTATATTAGTACATCTATTAAATTTTATTTTAACCAATGGTGCAGTGCAGCTAGAAACTAGATATTAAACAAAATGAGTAAATAAATACATAAAGCAAGCCATATGGCATTTCTCTCAACTAGCAAGACAATAGCTGTGAAATGTTTCTCATTGTTTCATTAGGCATTTTAGTAAATATCATAAATTAAGAGCTCCATAGTATAATCATATGTTTTCAAGTTTCAGCGTGTCGTATTTGTGATGCTTTCTACAAGGGAATGTCAATAGTGAGGATAATGGCCTCTTTTTTTTTCTCCACCTGTGCCTCTGAAAGGCACACACTAATGGTTTTTTCCAGGCGCCTGTCGCGCAGCTGGGTGCCCACGACGCATTACGTGCATGTGGTCACTTACCTTTCTTACCGAAAAATTTACGACAGCAGTTTCCGCTACAGTGGCAGTCTCATATAAAAATATTTTCACAGGTTGAGAATTTGCGTTACAAATGTGTAGAAAATAAAATCCTATAAATATAACAGCGTCTAAAAAAATTTCATCGGCATTGTAATACGTTCACGCATTTACATACATTTCGTAACTCTTAAAGTACGATTCTTGGTTTCCAACAACCTTTTTCACAAACCAGAGACCCTAACCACTACTCATTATTCCTTACCTTATTCGTCGACACTTCTTCAATATTTCATCATAACAGATACGTAGCATAATCAAATAACTCATATAGCATCAGCTTATTGATCATTAACATACCGCAACCACGTAATACACATCGTCATCATAACATCATAAAACCTCAGCCAAATCTCAAAATCGTCGTAGCTTCCTCTAATAATTTCAAAAGTTAAAAATATTCTCTGCTCATGTCAAAAGTGTCATGTACCTCAAACGTACTTTAAAAATCATGATCCCATACCAAATACATCATTCAAAGCTCTCATAGTATCACAACGTTTCTGGAAAAATATGAACATTTCAAAAGGTACAAACAAAATACAATTTCATAAGTCTGAAGTTATCCAACTGTGTAATTACGTAAACATTTGTCACTGATGTAGTAAAATAAATATTTGTCTCTTTGAATTAAATGATCACATAGCTGTGTAGTTCTGTGTTAGAGAAATATCCTTGCTACCAATGTGTAAAGTTGTATAAGCAAATACCATATTAGCTAGGGCTCCTTGTGCTTGCCACACACATGGTACACAAACTAAGTGTGTACCCCCTGAGGATTAATGTAATTATATCCTCAGGTGTTACAGATTGGAATGAAATGTATCATGGAAAACCTTTGTATCATTGTACTTCAAATATCATTAGAAATAAATGTTTTAAGTACAAAATTAATCACTCAAATAGGTGTACTGTAGCGCTAAACTGTGCCTCTTGTTTAAGATAATCTCTGTGGAAGTGTCGTAGTTATCGTCCTCCGAAAGTTATGCAGAAGTCAATGTACTTACCTCACGATAAACAAAAGTGAAATGCTTTGCGTATAGCTATCTTAGTTATTACGCTTATTGCCGTGATGAATAAAGTACTGTGCTGGAACATATTATTGTGCTACGGAAAAGGCTGTCTCCTAGTAGCTATACCACAAAAGTTACTAGTAAAACATGTTTTACTTTCCAGAATAATTCAGAAAAACTGTGCAGATATAATACAGATACACCGCAAAAGCAACATTGTAAATTGTCACCCATTAGTAGCGTCGTGATATAATCCATCTGGTGTCTCACAGAAAGTACTTTAAATCCAGAATGTGTTTTCAAGTAAACCAAAATGTTGCATTAAAATCTCATTAGCAGTACTGGTACATGTTCTAAGTATGTGATCCTTATGGTCGTTACGTAATTGTGCCACTAACAAGCAAGAATGTACACACAAAATAACACTGTGTCGTCTGTTCACTGTAACAATGCATTCGTAAGTTCTGTTTAAATAAGTTCTCTTGGTTCTTGATTGGATATTTAACTTCAAACATTGTTGCATGTTAACAGATTATAAGTCTGACAAAGCATACTAGTAATGTAAAGTGGAAAGTTATATGGCAAAGACAAAGTTAAAAAGCAGATTATCTCTCAATAAATGGTTTTTCATGCGAAATGTGGTGCAAGCCTTTACTCTTCCTACTATGAAGACCTCCAGCTTTAACGGAATTATCATGTGCTATATGGTACATCGGTAAAGAATGCTCAAATTTTTCTCAAGGTTAGCGTCTATGTTATTTTTCTCTCAGCCAGCCGGCTCAAGTGGCTGCCTGCGGTGCGAGTCATTGTCTGCTATCTCTTTGTCGGCGTGCGTCGTTATTGGGATTTGGAGACCTAACTTCTACGAATTCACCTTGTCGAAAAGGCCCTGCCCTGTTTGAAGCTCGCCAGTTCTGCTGCAATTCAGGTCTATCGTTATGATTATATCGTCTGTCGTCATGTCGGTAGATTGCATAGTTTCTTTCTTGTCGGTCACGTGATGGAGAATTTCTCCCTGAATCGTAACTGCGCGCTGGACCGTTGCATCTAAAGTTATTCTGTCTCCCTTGATAATAATTATTTTGGTTCCCATATTGTCTGCTTCTCTGATTGTCTCTGTGATAGTCATTACCGTAGAAAGTTGATCTTTCCCTGTAATTATTACTGCTCTGCCAAAGGTTGTCATACGGGTGGTGTCTGTTTTGGTCACGATTTACGTTGTATGAATAACATTGTCGTGTATTATTTCTGTCATTGCGGAATTGTGACGGATGTGACCTGTAATTGTTGTGTTCCTGTTTTCGCGTTCCGCGATTGTCAGTGTCAATTTCTAGTTCTTGTAACAGTCCCTGAATAGCTTCAGTGTTGTCTTTGCAACGTCCTGCTAAAATAATATGTCGTAAATTTCCAGGTAACGTGGTTAAGCAAATGCGGATGAGTTCTGAGGGGCTGTATGGGTTTGACACATACTGATTCTTGTGCAACATGACCTCAAAAATTTCACAAGACTGGAAAATTCAGATTGTTCGAAATGTTTCATCATTATGATGATATGCTTTACTCGGTCTTGTGGAGCTTGAGACCAATATGCTCAGAGGAAGGCATGATAAAATTCTCCTTCACTGTGGCAATCGTGAATGACCGATCGCATTTTTACAGCTGGTTCATTCTCCAAGTAGCCACACATAAATTCTAACCTGTGCTCCAATGACTAGTTGGGAGGAAAACAATGAGAGAATTGATGAGGCCATGCTTGTGGATGAATGTCGTTGTCAGAATTCTTAAATGTTTTGAATTTACGTGTGGTAATGAACAGCTTATAGTCAAAATCATCGTGTCGGCTAGTCGCATATCGGTTATTGTTACGTCGTGTCGACGGCTCCATCTCAAAATTCGGTGCACCTTGCCAATTTCTTTCATAATTTCCGAAATGCCCTGTGTTATTATTTTGTGGCTTTTCCGGATTTCTAAGTCCCTCTTCCCGTCTTGGAGCGCGAGTGTCCTCTGAAATATGTAATTTTTGTATTACCTGCGTCAACTGCTCTTGTACTTTCCGGATTTCTCTTTTGTACTGTGTATTGATTTGATTTTGATTTTGTTTGATTTTTCTAATTTGTTCATACTCTTCTGTGTCAGTGAAGGCTACGCGTCTTGTGTCATTCAGATCATCTACCTTTGTAGATAAGTTAGTGAACTGATCCGAAAGTTCGGCTACTTTCTCCGATAGTGAACACATTTCCTCAGTGTGTTTTTCTGAACCAAGTTTCAGAGTGTCCATTTGTGTTGAAATCGAATCTACTGTGTCCTTTAAGTTTTCCTGAGTTCTTGCAAGTTGCGTAACCGAATGGGGGGATGCAACTGAGTCCATTTTAGCTTGCAATATGTCGTGATTTTCACGAACAATAGTTTGCAGTTCTTTTATAGCTGCTTCGTGATTCTGTAATGCATTTTCATGCCGCGAAAAAATAGATTGAAAATGCTCACAAATTTGTGTTTTTAAGTCATTACAGATTTTTTGACATTTCGATTCAATGTTATGTAACTCAGTAGTTAAATCTTCACGTGTTTGTTCAAGTGTCGTGTCTAACTTCCGAAGATTTTGTTCCATTATGTCTAACTGTTACTGTGTTTGTCTTTGGTGTTGTTCCATTGTGTCTAACTTTTAAAGCTTTTGCTGTGTTTGTCTCTTATTTTGTTCCATTGTGTCTAACTTTTGAAGCTTTTGCTGTGTTTGTCTCTGATTTTGTTCCATTTGTTGCATTACTTGCAATAATAATGTATTAGTATCTGGAATCTGTTTCTCTACACTTTTTGGCAGTGCATTTTCACCGGCAACATTCACATTTTCACAAGCAGAAAATGTGTCTTGACTCACTTGAGAAAACATTGAGGACCCAAAACCTAAGTCTACAGTATTTGCAATATTGTGTTCTGTCATTTCGGATTCCTGAGACGAGCTGTTGCCGACCGATCGCTCGATAATACTTCCCTGTTCACTACTTGTTTCATTGTCTACACCATTATTTGCAGCCCGCTCCATTTCCCTATGCACAATTACCAAATTCACTACACAGTGGTGCTCATAAGCTACGCTCATCGTCAGTATCATTTCTCAGTTTACTTTGGAGCCTAGTGTTAACGTTTTTCACACGCCATTATTGTCACAATATTTCACACAACAACACAAAAAAACACAATTTGAACAGCAAAAATAAGAGAACACATTAACATAGCACTGAAAATAATATCTAGTTAATTGCAAGCGCACCTGCGAAATACTTGGTGCAAATCTACATTCATGCCACAACTGTTTTACTGTACAACAGTGGAAGACTACAACTACAGAGGAGATTCCCTCTACAATTACGCGCTAGCAATAAACAATATCTACACTAAACTACGGAAGGCACTAACTACTGATAGGCCTAGTTAGCAAATGAAAGATGTTGATAGAGAACAAAAAATGTATTTACCTTACTAGTGTTTAAAAGACATAATGTATATTGCAGTTCATGACATCCAGTCTTACAAATTTCAAAACTCCGCCATCTCTCCCCCCACATCCACCACCGCCGGCGGCTCACCTCCAACTGCACAATGCTACGCGCTGTTAACATCCAGTTGCCCAACACTACAATGGCGAGTATTACAACAATGGCAACCAGCCACAGACTGCACACAGCACAGCCAGTGATTTTCATACAGGCCGTTACGTGGTGTTGTTGTTGTTGTGGTCTTCAGTACTGAGACTAGTTTGATGCAGCTCTCCGTGCTACTCTATCCTGTGCAAGCTTCTTCATCTCCCAGTACCTACTGCAACCTACATTCCATTATCCTCGTTTTGCTTTTGTTGATGTTCATCTTATATCCTCCTTTCAAGACACTGTCCATTTCATTCAACTACTCTTCCAAGTCCTTTGCTGTCTCTGACAGAATTACGATGTCATCGGCGAACCTCAAAGTTTTTATTTCTTCTCCCGGGATTTTAATACCTACTCCGAATTTTTCTTTTGTTTCCTTTACTGCTTGCTCAATATACAGATTGAATAACATCGGGGAGAGGCTACAACCCTGCCTCACTCCTTTCCCAACCACTGCTTCCCTTTCATGCCCCTCGACTCTTATGACTGCCATCTGGTTTCTGTACAAATTATAAATAGCCTTTCGCTCCCTGTATTTTACCCCTGCCACCTTTAGAATTTGAAAAAGAGTATTCCAGTCAACATTGTCAAAAGCTTTCTCTAAGTCTACAAATGCTAGAAATGTAGGTTTGCCTTTTCTTAATCTTTCTTCTGAGATAAGTCGTAAGGTCAGTATTCCCTCACGTGTTCCACTGTTTCTACGGGATCCAAACTGATCTTCCCCGAGGTCGGCTTCTATCAGTTTTTCCATTCGTCTGTAAATAATTCGTGTTAGTATTTTGCAGCTGTGGCTTATTAAACTGACTGTTCGATAATTTTCACATCTGTCAACACCTGCTTTCTTTGGGATTGGAATTATTACATTCTTCTTGAAGTCTGAGGGTATTTCGCCTGTTTCATACATCTTGCCCACCAGATGGTAGAGTTTTGTCAGGACTGGCTCTCCCAAGGCCGTCAGTAGTTCTAATGGAATGTTGTCTACTCCGGGGGCCTTGTTTCGACTCAGGTCTTTCAGTGCTCTGTCAAACTCTTCACGCAATATCATATCTCCCATTTCATCTTCATCTACATCCTCTTCCATTTCCATAATATTGTCCTCATGTACATCGCCCTTGTATAGACCCTCTATATACCCCTTCCACCTTTCTGCTTTCCCCTCTTTGCTTAGAACTGGGTTTCCATCTGAGCTCTTGATATTCATACAAGTGGTTCTCTTATCTCCAGAGGTCTCTTTAATTTTCCTGTAGGCAGTATCTATCTTACCCCTAGTGAGATAAGCCTCTATATCTTTACATTTGTCCTCTAGCCATCTCTGCTTAGCCATTTTGCACTTCCTGTCGATCTCATTTTTGAGACGTTTGTAATCCTTTTTGCCTGCTTCATTTACTGCATTTTTATATTTTCTCCTTTCATCAACTAAATTCATTATTTCTTCCGTTACCCAAGGATTTCTACTAGCCCTCGTCTTTTTACCTATTTGATCCTCTGCTGCCTTCACTACTTCATCCCTAAATTATACCCATTCTTCTTCTACTGTATTTCTTTCCCTCATTCCTGTCAATTGTTCTCTTATGCTCTCCCTGAAACTCTGTACAACCTCTGGTTCTTTCAGTTTATCCAGGTCCCATCTCCTTAATTTCCCACCTTTTTGCAGTTTCTTCAGTTTTAATCTACATGTCATAACCAATAGATTGTGGTCAGCGTCCACATCTGCCCCTGGAAATGTCTTACAATTTAAAACCTGGTTGCTAAATCTCTGTCTTACCATTATATAATCTATCTGATACCTTTTAGTATCTCCAGGATTTTTCCATGCATACAACCTTCTTTCATGATTCTTAAACCAAGTGTTAGCTATGATTAAGTTGTGCTCTGTGCAAAATTCTACCAGGCGGCATCCTCTTTCATTTCTTAGCCCCAATCCATATTTACCTACTATGTTTCCTTCTCTCTCTTTCCTTACACTCGAATTCCAGTCACCCATGACTATTAAATTTTCGTCTCCCTTCACTATTTGAATAATTTCTTTTATTTGATCATACATTTCATCAATTTCTTCGTCATCTGTAGAGCTAGTTGGCATATAAACTTGTACTACTGTAGTAGGTGTGGGCTTCGTATCTATCTTGGCCACAATAATGCGTTCACTATGCTGTTTGTAGTAGCTTACCCACATTCCTATTTTCCTATTCATTATTAAACCTACTCCTGCATTACCCCTATTTGATTTTGTGTTTACAACCCTGTAGTCACCTGACCAGAAGTCTTGTTCCTCCTGCCCCCAAACTTCACTAATTCCCACTGTATCTAATTTTAACCTATCCATTTCCCTTTTTAAATTTTCTAACCTATCTGCAAGACTAAGGGATCTAACACTCCACGCTCCGATCCGTAGAACGCCAGTTTTCTTTCTCCTGATAACGACATCCTCTTGAGTAGTCCCCGCCCGAAGATCCGAATGGGGGACTATTTTACCTCCGGAATATTTTACCCAAGAGGACGCCATCATCATTTAATCATACAGTAAAGCTGCACGCCCTCGGGAAATATTACGGCCGTAGTTTCCCCTTGCTTTCAGCCGTTCGCAGTACCAGCACAGCAAGGCCTTTTTGGTTAGTGTTACAAGGCCAGATCAGTCAATCATCCCGACTGTTGCCCTTGGAACTACTGAAAAGGCTGCTGCCCCTCTTCAGGAACCACACGTTTGTCTGGCCTCTCAACAGATACCCCTCCGTTGTGGTTGTACCTACGGTACGGCTATCTGCATCGCTGAGGTACGCAAGCCTCCCCACCAACGGGAAGGTCCCTTGTTCAGGGCGGGGGGGCGGGGGGTGGGGGTGTACTTTGTGTTACCAATATAAAAACCTAAACAGCCTACTTACAACGTGACATATGTGAGCAAAGGACCTCGTTACTTCGACTGGAAAGCCGAAAACATTCCATCAATCAGTCTATCGACAAACACCAGAAAACATTGAACTAACGGATCTTAAACTACTATTACGAAGATTATACTGCAAGATAAGGTCGTTGGATCCTCGTTAGTCGATCACGATTTTCCCTTTACCGGGCAGGCCTCGCTTTCCCTTTGCGTTCCCCTCGGAGGAAGTTCAACAGTCTTTTATGTTTTACTCATCTAGTAGGTATGATTAGTAGTTATGATTGATGGTTTACTCAGTTAATAGATATGACGTTCTTGATACCATACACCTTGTTTCACTTCCGCATAAAGCTACACTCCAGATAAATATTTCCATAAAATGCTGCGAAACATTTCAAATTATTTTCGACACTAATAAATTTCTTTTTTTTTTAAGACAGGAAAGAGAAATCTAAATTTTTTGTAATATGATGTTTGCAGATCTTCATCGGCGAGGATCACTTGTCACAGATGGCTATTGAGTAACAACGGTACAAAAATAAAAATCTGAATACAGTGCTGTGCAGATCATTAGCGTAGTACCGGCATCACGGACAGAATGACTATGCAAAAAGAAATCGTCTCGACCTTAGTTATGGGATCTTGTAGGTAATTCGCGGCAGTTAATTAGAGGAACTTCAGGGAACCTGAAAGAGAATATCTGGGCGAATTTTTTACTTCCAGTTATGGAGAATCGTATCTCAGTCTACACAGTGGAAAAGCTTGTTAAATACAAATTATCTGGTCATGTAAACACCAGAACCGAATCTGTCACCTCATGGCCGTTGTTATGTCCAGACGGGTAATTTGACGTTAAGACGGGAGCGTAAATTACCTCTCGTCTCTGTCTTTCTGTCTCGCCGTCTGTCTCTCTCTCTCTCCCTCTCTCTCTCTCTCTCTCTCTCTCTCTCTCTCTCTCTCTCTCACAAACACACACACACCTAAATACATAGCGTCAGCTCCATTTGGCGATGAGGTCGATGGCCATGCTGATCGCCGAGCTATACACTCCAGCAGCAGAGCCGACAGGTAACACGCTATGACTGCAACCCATTAGCCTGATTGGCGATAATGTACGACGGGTACGGCGTGCGATGGTCTGTACTCCATGATAAACGTGTAGTGCCGTCTAAGCACCTCGTGTCGAATTACGCGAGCAATACACAGAGCGGGTGTACACCAGGAACGTCATCTATCGCAATGCTGCTGCAGGCGGCAAACTACTTCCATTCCACACACGAACTCGCGTTCGTTTTTTATGCAATCCAATGATACTGAGTAAAAACAGCGACAGAAAAATCTCATTTCTAGCAGTGGCGCATCTGCAGTAACCTGAGTTATAAATTATTCTGAAGTCCGTATATTCTGTTGAAAGGCAATATTTCCCAGAAATCAGAGTTGGAGAGTATGTCCAGTGGACAGTTTTTGAAACCTACGGGTGAGCAATAATGAGGTGAGGTAGTTATGTAAGTGTTCGATACGATTCCTGGCAACTGAGTAGTATCTGCTGGGTTCCAATCTGCCGTTTTACATTTTATTACCTTGAGATCGAAATTGTAGCAATATCGCATGGAATATCGACTTTTGTAATGCTGTGCTACAAAAATTTCAGGTGCTAGCGACGTGGCACTATCTCAGTACTATGGTACTGACATATGTGATAACATAGGGTGACACACGGGAGACGGACGGTTTTCAACTGCGTGGTACTGAGGCCGAGGTGGAGGGAGGTGGTCGTGGCGGGGATAGTTCTGATCCACACAAGACGCCATTTCATTTACTCAGTCACTATGGAGCAGTGGGACTTGCAACGTCGAGTGTTTGTCTACGACAGTCTCGTGAAAAGTGGTGAGTTTATTATTGCTACGCAGCGATTGTTTAGTGCGCGGTTTAATGTCGGTCGACATGGAGCTGTTCCGAGCCGTAACACAATCCTCAGATGGGTGGAAAACTTCAGATCAACTGGAAACATACTGGATAAGAAGCATTCTGGCCCGAGACGCAGAGTAACGACACCAGAAAATGTTGAAAGGGTAAGGCAAGGGGCAGTCAGAAGCCCAGGACGGTCAGCTAAACGTCATGATAGTGAGTTACGAATCAATCGTGAATCGGTTAGACGAATTTTGCATAAAGAATAAAAATTCCATCCCTACAAAATGCTCATTGTCCAAAGAAACTGATTTTGCTCTACGAGAAGACTTCTCTTACAGAATGCAAGTGATTTTGGGATCGAATGAAAATGAAATTTTATTGATGTGCGATGACGCTCATTTTCATTTAAGCGGGACCGTGAATAACCAAAACCTACGTTACTGGGTTCCAGAACATCCACACCTTATCCACCAGCGTCCTTTACACTCAGAAAAAGTAACAGTCTGGTGTGCTCTTTGCGCTATTCGCATTATTGGACCTTATTTTTTGAAGAGAATGGGGACACAGTTACTGTTAATTCGGCTCGTTATATTCGTATGCTTGAAACATTCTTGAAACCAGAACTAAGAAGGTGACGAATCCCTTTCAAACCCGTTTGGTTCCAGCAGGATGGGGCAACATCGCACACCGCAAACACTTCAATGACAGTTGTTAGACTCATCTTTCCTGGCCGTGTTATCTCACGTTTTGGCAATGTTCTTTGGCCTCCCAGTTTGTGACTTTTCCTGTAGGGGAACGTTAAAAACTGTGTCTATAACCACAAACCACGAAATTTGAAGAATGCAATCATTCAAGAAATTGCTGCCATCCCTGCACAGATTTTGGTCCGTGTGATGGAGGATTTTGAGAGTCCTGCATTCGAAATAATGGACATCACTTTTCACAGATAGCTTTGTTAACTAAAATGGCAAATAATGAGCTTTGATTTTGTGTAAATAAACATGTATTAATTTTAAAGTTGGCTTAGTATTATTTCATTAAAAACCGTCCGTCTCCCGTGTGTCACCCAGTACCTAGTAACCAACACTCAGGATGGGGAATACGGTTTTTAGTACATTATACACTGCACAGCCAAAGAAACTGGTACACGTTCCTAATATCGTGTAGGGCCCCAGCGAGCACGCAGAAGTGCCCCAACATGACATGGCATGGACTCAACTAATGTCTGGAGAGGTGCTGGAGAGAATGGACACCTCGAATACTGCAGGGATGTCCATAAAGCCGTACGAGTAAGAAGGGGTGGAGATCTCTTCTGAACAGCACGTGCAAGGCATCCCAGATATGCTCAATACTATTCATGTGTGGCGAGTTTGGTGGCCAGCGGAAGTGCTTAAACTCAGAAGAGTGTTTCTGGAGCCACTCTGTAGCAATTCAGGACGTGTGGAGTGTCGCATTGTCCTATTGGAATTTCCCAAGTCCGTCGGAATGCACAATGGACATGAATGGATGCAGGTGATCAGGCAGGATACTTACGTACGTGTCACCTGTCAGAGTCGCACCTAGATGTACCAGGAGTCGCACATCACTCCAACTGCACACACCCCACACCGTTACAGAGCCTCCACCAGCTTGAACAGTTCCCTGACATGCTGCGTCCATGGATTCATGAGGTTGACCTCATACCTATACACGTCCATCGCTCGATAGAATTTGAAACGAGACTCGTCCGCCAGCCAACATGTTTCTAGTCATCAACAGTCCAATGTCGGAGTTGAACGGCGAAGGTGAAGCGCAAAGCTTTGTGTTTTGCAGATGGCACAGCATGGAAATCTGCAGCAATTCTCGGAAGTGTTGCACTTATGTCACGTTGAACGATTCTCTTCAGTCGTTGTTGGTTCCGTTTTTGCAGGGTCTTTTTCCTGCCGCAGCGATGCGGAGATTTTATGTTTTACCGGATGTCTGATATTCACGGCACACTCGTGAAATGATCGTACGGGAAAATCCCCACTTCGTCGGTACCTCAGAGGTGTTGTGTCCCATGCCTTGTGTGCCGACTGTAACACCACATTCAAACTCACTTAAATCTCGATAACCTGCCATTGTAGCAGCAGTAACCGATCTAATAACTGTGCCAGACACTTGTCTTATATATGCGTTGCCCACCGCAGCACCGTATTCTATCCTGTTTACATACGCTAGCCTACACCAG
The DNA here is from genome assembly GCF_023897955.1 of Schistocerca gregaria. NCBI lineage: Eukaryota > Metazoa > Arthropoda > Insecta > Orthoptera > Acrididae > Schistocerca > Schistocerca gregaria. The sequence goes on from NC_064923.1 coordinate 567,343,520, forward strand.
TATCTCTGGCGCTCTAGTGTAAATTATTAATGTGGTGCTACAGAAGAAATCTGAAGATTAAATTGGTGGATAACGTAACTAATGATGAAGTAGGTGAGTAGAACTGGAAAGGAAAGAAATTTGTGAAAGGACTTGACTAAAAGAAGGGATCAGTTGAAAGGATACATTCTGAGACATGAAGGCATCAGCAATTTAGTACTGGAGGGAAGTGTATGTGGCGGGGAGGAGGGGGGGGGGGGGTTCAAAGCCGTAGAGGCAGACGAAGAGATGGATACAATAACCAGGGTGTAGATTACAATAGTTATTCGCCGCAAATGTTTTGGTATGACACTGTGAAATAAATATAGACCAGGGGATCCGTGCGAAACTATTGTTTTAAATAATGACAGTATTTGAAACAAGTGTAATCGCTAGGATAAGGGTAGTTGTGGAATGGAAACATCCTTAAAAATGAACCGGAAGACATGAAATAATAATTATGAATTTATAATGCATCCCTTGTACGAAGGTTTGAACTTAAATAGTGGCAATTATTTATTCACGACCGATACAAAAGAGTTAGATGTTTGCACCTGTTACTGTCCTTCAAAGTAGCCACCAGCGTTGTGCACAACCCGTTGCCAGCGATGTGAAAGGCGTAGTATACCGTTAGCAGAGCCTGTTCTATTGATGTTGCGAATGGAGCGGTCTAAAGTTATGGTGATTCTCATCTACGACTGTGATGGTGTTATCCTAACGCATTACGTTCCTCCAGGCAGACGGTCAGTGCAGAGTATTACTGTTCTTGTGAAGCATCACCTGCGACCAGCTTTGCGAAAGAAGCGGCGACACTTTCTGCGGTGTTTTTGATTTGTTTCCGAAGGTGAAGGAACAACTTTGTAGCATTCGCTTCAGAACTGTTCCAGAGATTCGACAGGCAGTAGACAGCTCCATTCGAACCATCGACAGAATAGGCTCTGCTAACGGTATGCTATGGCTTCCACATCGCTGGCAACAGGTTCTACACAACGCTGGTGACTACTTTGAAGGACAGTAACAGGTGAAAACATGAAACTCTTTTGTATAGGTTGTGAATAAACAGTTGCCACTATTTAGGTTCCAACCCTCGTATATATATTTCCATGCGTATTACATTTACCTGTTATTAAAGACAAGTTTAGTGATAAATACAGGTAAATAATACAAAGAAGTAAATAAATACGAAATGTATAGGCTGAGCAGAGTACAAGCGTGTCTGAACACGAAGTGCACCAAATACTCCTAACGATTAGCTTCCGCAGCCGACGACCCAAGCCTGTGCCAAATCGACACCGGACGTTAGCGCCGCGACAGTTCATTGCATGGCCTGATGAATCACGATATCTTCTTGATCATGCCGATGGGAGGGCGCGAATCCGTCGTCTTCCAGTGGAACAGCTCCTTGACACCTAGGCTATGGGATGGAGACAAGCTAGCGGCGACTCCATTATGCTCTGGGGAACAATCACGTGCGCATCCATAGCTCCAGTGGAGCTCGCAAAAGGCACCATGGCGGCCAAGGAGTATCTACACTGGTTGCAGACTACGTACATCCCTTCATGACGATCATGTTCCCCGATGACAGTGGCATTTTTCAACAAGATAATGCGCCATGTTACAATGCCAGAAAGTGTGATGGAGTGGTTTGTGAAATACAGTGGTGTGTTACAATTGATGTGCTGCCACCCCCCGCCGCCCCCCCTCCCGGCCCCACTCGCTAGACTTAGACTTGAACCCGATCAAACACATCTGCGATGCTTTATGCCACAATGCCACAAAGCATCACCACTGTCATCCATGCCAAAGGTGGACTTGCTGCTTATTTGGTAGGTGGTCATTATGTTCTGGCTGATCAGTGCGCATATATACAAAAGTCTTCACAGGAACTGATGGAAGGGCCCTCCGTCAGCATCGATGCACAGCTGTACTCGTTTCATCATATTCCATAACGTTTTGTGAAGTGTATCCTCGCCAAAGTTGCTTATTTTTTTGATCAGTGCGCATATTTACAAAAGTCTTCACAGGAACTGATGGAAGGGCCCTCCGTCAACATCGATGCACAGCTGTACTCGTTTCATCATATTCCATAACGTTTGGTGATGTGTATCCTCGCCAAAGTTGCTTATTTTGTTGCTTCGTGGAACTCTGCAGTTGTCCGTGGCCTGTTCTTGTACACTCGGCTTTTAGGGTACCGCGCAAGAAAAAATTGGGAGGGGGAGGGGCGAAGGTTTAGATCTGGTGATCAGGAGGGCTACATATTTTTGAGATTAGTCGGTCACCAAAGAAACAGGTTTCAAGGTGCATGGAAGTATTAGACGTGTGAGACGATGCTGCATCTTGTTGGAAACACCGTTCTGTAACTTCGTCGTCATCCAGCTCTTCCAGAGATGTACTGAATATGCCCGTGCAAACTGCAGTGTCTACGGTTCTATCAAAGAAAATGTGGCCAACAATTCTAGAAGCTGACATCGCACACCACACTCCGACCTTTTCATCATGCAGTGATTTTTCGTGGATTATGTGGGGTTTTACGTCGGCCCATTATTGCTGTTTTGTGTGTTGATGAAATCTGAGGGATGGAACAATGCCTCATTTGTAATCAAAGTTATGGAGACTATGTCTGGATGTTGAATAGGAAACCTCTGAAATAATCGACAGTAACACATTCTTTTCTCATGATCTATTTCTTTCAGTGCTTGCATCATATGCGCTCTATGTGGTCGCAATGCTGACTTCTTCGCACCCGTCTGACACATGCCATATGAAATGCCTGTCTGCTGACTCAGTCTACGCAAGCATTTCCTAGCAGTGTTCTCCAAGAGCCTTCGAACATTATGTGATAAAGTCTATCAATAACCTCTGCACTCATTGATGGTCTATGTTTACCACTGTTACTGTGTAGAACACCACTTGTCTCCAGCTTTCTTGCAGTCGATAGAATTGTTGCCTTTGTTGCAACACTGTACACATTGAATTCTCTCCGGGAACATTCGTTGTGTTGTAACCAATGAGACTGCCTTTCAATATGTTTTCACAGTGAAAACTCGCTCTCGATGAGTGTACTGCATGTTTCTACCAACTAAACACTGCGAACGAATAGCTAATTTGCTAGTTATTATCACGCAGCTCTAACTTGACACTGACAAACTATACAAACCGCAACCGACAAGGCTGCGAACGAACAATACGACCCGAGTAAGAGCGGCATGGTATCGAACAAAGGATCTCATATGCAGAAACAACAATCAACTTGGCAACAACAGGCAGTACCTTTGATTCCCCCAGAGCAACTGAGATCGTTAAAACAACTTTCCCGTTTCTACGAAAAATCAGCGGGAAATTATGACCGATTCAAGTAGTTCAGGTTTATATAGATCGCTCTGTAGTTTCGCAGCCGCTCAGCCGCGTGGCAACGTGCTCGCCTCCCATGCAAACGGGCCCGGGTTCGATTCCCGGCTGGGTTGGATATTTTCCCCGCTCGGGGACTAGGTGTCGTGTTGTCCTCATCATCATTTCATCCTCATCCTGATGCCAATGTGGCATCGACTGAAATAAGACTTGCACTTGGCGGCCGAATTTCCTCAAATGTGGCCTCCCGGCCAACGATGCCATACGCTCATTTCCATTTTTTCGTTTCGCAGCAGTGGTTGTAAAACTATTGTAACCGACAATGACTCGAGGCGAATGTTAAGCCTTGTCAGTGACAGTCCGTTTCACAGCTGACAGCAATTGCTGGTACCAGTGATGCGAAAGGAAGTGCATCAGCTGACACTTTGAGTCAGGTACCTTAAAAACAGCACTGATCACGGAAGCACACAAAGCTACATGTCTTTAATTTGCCAACTACACCGACAATGGACGTAGCTGACTGGAGGAGTGTTGTGTGGTTGGATGATTCGCCTTTCAGCCTCGTTTCGAATGATACAGGGATCGAGCACAACGACCATCCAATGAGGCGTTGGACCTGTAGTGTGTCATACCTGTAGCTGAGGCAGGAGCTGGCTCCACGATTCCTTGGGGCATCTTCGGACCGTGACATCCGTTCATAGAGTTTATAGTGGGCATTCTCGGTGACCAAGTATTTCCCATTCTTCTACATCTTCATGATATGTAAGCTGGAAACACTCCCATCTTCCAAGATGACAACTTCTTTCTGCATAATGCTGTATGCCTCTGTACCTGGTCTGAAGAACGCTGAGGCACGCAATCCCGCATTGACTGGCTATCTCTGGGTATCTGAACCACAGGGTGAAACGTCAGCTGTCCTAGTCGCACTACTGGACAAAAAAGCATAACCACACTCAATCTTGGTTAAAAACACAGACACACACACATAAATTACTTGCGTTTATTTAACAATAAATTACCAACAAATAACAGTTTGAATAGTTTACAAAATTTTCAAATGACAGTGTCGAAAATGGCTCTGGACACTATGAGATTGAACGTCTGAGGTCATCAGTCCCCTAGAACTTAGAACTACTTAAACCTAACTAAACTAAGGACATCACACACATCCATGCCCGAGGCAGGATTCGAACCTGTGACCGCAGTGGTCACGTGGTTCCAGACTGAAGCGCCCAGAAACGCTTGGCCACACCGGCCGGCAATGACTGTGTCGTTAGCAAACAACGAACGGGATAGTCTCCAAACAAACAGCCTCTACGGCCTTTTGAGCTGGCCGGGGTGGCCGAGCGGTGCTAGGAGCTTCAGTCTGGAACCTCGCGACCGCTACAGTCACAGGTTCGAATCCTGATTCGGTCATGGATGTGTGTGATGTCCTTAGGTTAGTTAGGTTTAAGTAGTTCTGAGTTCAAGGGGACTGATGACCTCATTTGTTAAGTCCCATAGCGCTCAGAGCCATTTGAACCATTTGAACGGCCTTTCTGACCACTGCCTTCAAAGAATACATAAATACTTATCGGGTACAGGCAAAATATAAAACACACCAACGTTTAAAAAAATTACAAAACGCACACTAATAATTCAAAGTAATTAAAATGAAAGCTGCTTGACACTTATGTAGCCAATCTTGGGTGAAAATAAAATTAAATTAGGTGAGTTCAAGAACGAGTAATAAATTTTGAATAAGCCAAAAAGTTACGCCCAAGAGTGTGAAATAAAGTTTTTAACGGAAAACACACTTTACTTTAACTAGAATTATCACGCATGCAACGTTTGTAAACTCAATTTCGGCTCAATAGTCAGCTGAAGGAAACCGCAAGGCATTACGAGCTAGCTGTAATCTTTCGTAACCCGCTTCAAGCATAATAACAATTTATATTGAAAATTAACCTCAGGAAATTTAACTGTACTTAAATAAGTGGGCACACACTCAGGAACATTTAAAATATTTTGTCTCAACAAACACGTAATGAATTTTAAACAATTTAGCCTCTGTCCTTAAATCAACAAATGCTTAACCAACAAAAACCTTAGAGCCAGTCAGGTTCAGAAACTTCAAAGCCCAGACACAGACCCACACCAATGAACCTCTTGTCCTAATACTAGTGGAAACCTATTTGCATGCGAACACGGCGTTCACCGTGCACTGACGTGTTGCTATATTCTCCATCAGCAAACTTATTTCGGGAAGCATCCATAGTAGGCGATTAACATGAGGAGTGGCTGACAACTTCGCCTACAGTTTCTGATCGCCGACGTGCAGCACCTCTGTCAGTAGGCTATATCTGGCAACCATGCACTGTGGTTACCACAGTTACTCCAATGCAAGGTGCACTACCTCGGCCAAGAAACGACACCACGCATACAACAGCCAGAGCTCCACCGCACAACACCCACAGGATCTCTCCTCAACTGAGAACAGGCTCGCCGGTGCAAACTGCTCGTCCAGCAACACATAGAGCTCTGCTGGCTGACGGACGCAGAGTCTCCTCAGCCGGGCCGTGCGTGCTCCTTTGTTTCGCAGAGTAGACTCTCTCGCAGCGAGGAGCCAAGGAAGCGCGGCCTAAGATCTTTGGCCATAGATCACAGACTGGCTCAAAACATAGCAGTTTGGTAGCTCTACGGCATCTAATCAACAATGACAGGTTTCTGCTAGACGTGGTAAACTTGAAACTCGTGGGCCATAGATCACAGACTGGCTCAAAACATAGCAGTTTGGTAGCTCTACGGCATCTAATCAACAATGACAGGTTTCTGCTAGACGTGGTAAACTTGAAACTCGTGGGCCATAGATCACAGACTGGCTCAAAACATAGCAGTTTGGTAGCTCTGCGGCATCTAATCAACAATGACAGGTTTCTGCTAGACGTGGTAAACTTGAAACTCGTGGACACTCTACCTCTCTCGCTAGATTGCGGCCATTACCAACGCTCGATGTGATGATAAAAGATATTAGCGTGATGTCTCCTAGGGGTGGCCACTTTTCTCTCCAGTGAGTTTACACCAGACGCTTCGTAAGGCATTCTTTCTGACATGTTTATCTGCTACAACCCCACTGGAAAACCTTACTAAGGAATGGTAGTCCATATGTGTCCCTACCACCCGACGCTGCAAGGACGTATTAGAGTGGAATGCTTGTACTCCACACTCTAGCCGTATTGGTGTTACAACACCGCAATTACAGAAACAGTAATAAACAATACTTTGTTGTAAAAGAAGCAGGAAAATTAGTCATTCTGACGGTAACGGCACCTGCTGACGACAAAATTTACACTTGTGATAATTTCATCAACAGCAAGGTCATGTGAATAATAATATTTATCATGAAATAGAGATTGAATGAAAGAATATGACAGGATACGTAACAAAAACATCAAAGAAAGAAATGCAAAAAAAATTAATTAAGAAAGGTTAAAGCCCAGATGGTAAATTGGTCAATGAGTACGTTTACCATAGAAGAGAGTTGTAGCCATATCGAAAAGTTCGATGTGACTGCAATGTAACTCGCAAATGGAAATGTTAGCTTCAGTTGCTATCTAGTCGCTCTCTACAACTATTGCCATAGCAGCATGCATGTAAGCGCTACTAGATTGTTTTAAGCTAATCAGAAGTTTGAAAGTTTTACGTTTAGACTGAAGTATTATTCAGAAGTCATGCTAAAGCAAAGTCATCTTTATCTTAGCAAGATAACGGGATACGGAGATTCGCGACAAAATTGAACCGTGTGGGATTTGTGATGGGACTTAGCCTTTGTGATACTGAATAACCACGAACATTGAAGGACATTGAAATGGAAAGATCGTCGACAGATAAACAATTATTAGTTTCGAGTAGGTAACAGAAGAACGTACAATTGCTCGAGTCGTCAGAAGTTGTCGTCAACGATGGGATTACTGAGACAAACGGAAGCAATTCCCTGAGTGAGAAATCGGTGGGCGTGCTCAGCGTAGGGACAATTAATTACAAGGAACAATAAAATTGGATTCAAACTTTAATTCTTCGTGTCGCCTACATAACTGTATAGGCATTATCATGTGTATTAGTGAAAATTAATTGACTATTAGAATATTATGAAGTGAAAAGTGAATTCATGATTATTTAACAGTGAACAGTCATCGATTTGTCCCAAGACGACGCATTCTGAACATTGCTTAAGTATATGTTATGTCTGGAATTACGTCGTGTAGTTGTTGAACACGTGACGAAAGGACGTCTTGACAACCAATAACAGTTTATCAACTTAACATCCTGGCAATTCCATAATGTGGCCACGACTCGGGTGATGAATTGGAGAGTCAAGAATTTATATTATTAATATTCAACATCCATTATCTAACCGGGCATAATAAACAGATGAACTACAGTTAGCCAGTTCGCGCAAACATAAGTCTGTCGCGGACTCACAACAAGAGAAAACTGGTGGTCATCATTTCAGGTCAAGGAAATTATCGCGTCATCGGGTGGTGCAATTGGTGCGTTTATCAGCAAAGAAGCAAGAGCGGCTTACACATTCTGACGCGCGCTCTATCGAACTAACCTAAGGACATCACACAACACCCAGCCATCACGAGGCAGAGAAAATCAAATGACAGTGTCGAAAATGGCTCTGGACACTATGAGTCTGAACGTCTGAGGTCATCAGTCCCCTAGAACTTAGAACTACTTAAACCTAACTAACATAAGGACATCACACACATCCGTGCCCGAGGCAGGATTCGAACCTGCGACCGTAACAGTCGCGCGGTTCCAGACTGAAGCGCCTAGAACCGCTTGGCCACCGCGGCGGCCATTACCAGCAACTCATTGAGTTTGAATGAGTTCGTGTAAGAAGGCTACGATAAGCTGAATGCTCCTTCTGCGATATCGCAGAAAGACTTGACAGAAATTTAGCCACAGTACATGGTAGTTGGTGGTCGCGGGAATTGGCACGCGCACGAATACCGGGGCTCCGGACGGTCATGTGACACTACCGAGGGGGAAGATCAAATGGTTCAAATGGCTCTGAGCACTATGGGACTTAACATCTATGATGATCAGTCCCCTAGAACTTAGAACTACTTAAACCTAACTAACCTAAGGACATAACACAACACCCAGCCATCACGAGGCAGAGAAAATCCCTGACCCTGCCGGGAATCGAACCCGGGAACCCGGGCGTGGGAAGCGTGAACGCTACCGCATGACCACGAGCTGCGGACGAGGGGGAAGACCGTCGTGTTTGGCTTATGGCTCTGGCGCATGGTATTGCATCTGTAGAAGCAATATGAGCAGCAGTTTTCACCACAGTAACAGTAACTGTTCCAAATCGGTTAGTCCAAGGACAACTCCTTGACAGACGCCCTGTACTGACACCTAACGATCGTCATTTAAGCCTGCAAAACAACATGTCTGTGTGTTAGGCACACTGGACCTACTACATCTGGAGCTATGGTCCGATCTGCCATTTCATATGACAGCAGGAGCGCTCTAGTTGTTGTCCCATGCACGCTGATTGCGAGTTTGTACGTATATCTGGTGATTCGACCTGTTGTGCTGTCATTTATAAACAGCATTTCAAATGATGTTTTCCAACAGGATAACGCTCGCCCACATGCGAGACGTCACCGGATGACAACTAAAGTTTCATCCCCAACCAACATTAACCATCCTTGCATTGACTGACCTAGTGCAACAGGCATGGTACTTCGTCGCACAAACTGACATCCGCCAACTCTACAACACAGTGCATGCACGTTTGCATGCTTGCACTCAACGTTCTGGCTGTTACATCAGCATTATGTACCAGCATTTTACAGTTGCAATGCCTTATGTTGCGCTTACATTAAACTGTGATCTTGCAGTGTTGATCACTATATATATATATATGATACCTAGAGAAATTCATTCCTGAAATTTCATTACTTTACATTAATTATTTGTTGGTGTCGCAATTTTCTTTTTTCTCATTGTATGTCAGTTTCATTTTAGGCTTGTGCTGCAAACTCGACAAACATACCACGAATTACAACGCCATGGAGTTGGGATGGCACGAGAGAGGCGCTGGCAGAAGTTATGCTGTGAGGATGGGTCCAATGTGATGCTGGGATAGGTCAGTAGGTTTCGGTGTCCCCTGAAAAAAAAAAAAAGTGGTTGGATCGACGATGAACTTGGAACGGATGTTATGGAATGTCCGCCCCGAACAATTTCAACAAACAATAAGGAACAAAATGAGCCAAAAAAAATAGGTAACGGCGTTGCTGCCGACAGCCAAGGTTGTGAGTTCGGTGCCCGGACCAGCACAAATTTTTAACCTCTCAGAAAGTTCGTAACTCAAAATTACACCTACTGCTATAAGATTAGGAATTCATTGTTGTTACTAATGCATGGTTTAGAATTACGTCTATGAGTTTTATCCCGCTTCTACAGCTTCCCCAGGTTCCCTCCCGTTGTCCCCGTTCGGCAGCAGTCGGCCAATTGCACTCAGCCGTGCCGCGACCTCCCTTGATGCGACCAGCAATTACTCACGGCCAGAAACGCAGCAAAAACAGCCGTGCCGCTAGAGGGGCCTTCCTAACTGCGCACATATATCTCGCCACTGACGATCGCAGCGCCCCCTTCCAACAGAATGCTTTTCTTTATCGCCTTGAGGCCTGAAAAGCCAGTGAAGATTCAGGAGCTTGGGAGGAAGCCAAGAAGACAGTCCTTTTTACGCCATCCGGAATATGGCGCACTGAATGATGGAGTAGCCGATATGTGGCCCAGTTCCTATCTGCGCGTAGGTAGTGCTACGGACGGCGTCTTGACAGGGGCGTTACAAGGCTGGGACATTACACTGGTGCACCTTGGGTAACGGGCCCCTAGCGTTCAAAGGGAAGTAAGACGTCTCGCTATGTCAACAAAATCAAAGTTGCTTGTGTAAATTCCTCAGAGATTAAGATTTGATATTTATTTATCGCCTATATCCAAGATCTACTTCGGTCTGCATTAGGAATTGCAAACAGGTAATTAGATTCGTGGAGCAAAAAGAACGAGTCGTGAGCAAATGAATTTGCAAAGTACAGCTCGCAAAATGTACAACGAGGTCTTTTTTCCCAAGCTCCCACCGGTCGCAAAATTAAGACCACAGCAAAAATCCGATAAAGCGTTGTGCAGAAGTGTTGCACAGTGCCTCTAATATGCCCATCGTTTGTGTCACATTGCACTTTCCAGTTCCAAGTGCACAGCGAGCACGTAAAAATGCCTAGAACAAGGAAGTCTGCCGCTATTTGTGAAATGCATGCTCTCATTCGCTCACAGTTTCCGCTTGATTTTATACAGCCCACGTGCTGTAACTCTCACGCATGACAGCAATGTATGACAATGTTGCAATGTGTGTGGACACGGAAGAAGTCACGGAGAAAGAAATACACTCCTGTAAATGGAAAAAAGAACACATTGACACCGGTGTGTCAGATCCACCATACTTGCTCCGGACACTGCGAGAGGGCTGTACAAGCAATGATCACACGCACGGCACAGCGGACACACCAGGAACCGCGGTGTTGGCCGTCGAATGGCGCTAGCGGCGCAGCATTTGTGCACCGCCGCCGTCAGTGTCAGCCAGTTTGCCGTGGCATACGGAGCTCCATCGCAGTCTTTAACACTGGTAGCATGCCGCGACAGCGTGGACATGAACCGTATGTGCAGTTGACGGACTTTGAGCGAGGGCGTATAGTGGGCATGCGGGAGGCCGGGTGGACGTACCGCCGAATTGCTCAACACGTGGGGCGTGAGGTCTCCACAGTACATCGATGTTGTCGTCAGTGGTCGGCGGAAGGTGCACGTGCCCGTCGACCTGGGACCGGACCGCAGCGACGCACGGATGCACGCCAAGCCGTACGATCCTACGCAGTACCGTAGGGGACCCCACCGCCACTTCCCAGCAAATTAGGCACACTGTTGCTCCTGGGGTATCGCCGAGGACCATTCGCAACCGTATCCATGAAGCTGGGCTACGGTCCCGCACACCGTTAGGCCGTCTTCCGCTCACGCCCCAAAATCGCGCAGCCCGCCTCCAGTGGTGTCGCGACAGGCGTGAATGGAGGGACGAATGGAGACGTGTCGTCTTCAGCGATGAGAGTCGCTTCTGCCTTGGTGCCAATGATGGTCGTATGCGTGTTTGGCGCCGTGCAGGTGAGCGCCACAATCAGCACTGCATATGACCGAGGCACACAGGGCCAACACCCGGCATCATGGTGTGGGGAGCAATCTCCTACACTGGCCGTACACCTCTGGTGATCGTCGAGGGGACACTGAATAGTGCACGGTACATCCAAACCGTCGTCGAACCCATCGTTCTACCATTCCTAGACCGGCAAGGGAACTTGCTGTTCCAACAGGACAATGCACGTCCGAATGTATCCCGTGCCACCCAATGTGCTCTAGAAGGTGTAAGTCAACTACCCTGGCCAGCAAGATCTCCGGATCTGTCCCCCATTGAGCATGCTTGGGACTGGATGAAGCGTCGTCTCACGCGGTCTGCACGTCCAGCACGAACGCTGGTCCAACTGAGGCGCCAGGTGGAAATGGCATGGCAAGCCGTTCCACAGGACTACATCCAGCATCTCTACGATCGTCTCCATGGGAGAATAGCAGCCTGCATTGCTGCGAAAGGTGGATATACACTGTACTAGTGCCGACATTGTGCATGCTCTGTTGCCTGTGTCTATGTGCCTGTGGTTCTGTCAGTGTGATCCTGTGATGTATCTGACCCCAGGAATGTGTCAATAAAGTTTCCCCTTCCTGGGACAATGAATTCACGGTGTTCTTATTTCAATTTCCAGGAGTGTAGTAACTGCCAGTGTAGCATATACTGGCGCACTATCGGGGAAAATAGGACGAATATTGAAGAAACACCGAGTAGGAACTGTCGTTTGCCCACCAGATAAAACACGAACATTATTGGGAATTGTCAAAGACGATCTCGGTCTGCGGAAGGCCAGAATATACCAGATTCCGTGTCACTGTGGGAAGACTTAAATTAGACAGACTGTGTGCACCATCGAAGATCGTTGCCGAGAACATCAGAGGCACTCTCGACTTGCGTACCCGAACAAGTCGGCGGTCGCAGAGAACTGTTTGTCCGAAAATCACGAAATGGACTACCAATATACCAGGGTCTTGGCACAGACATCTAAATACTGGGACAGCGTCGTTAGAGAGGCTATCGAAATTCGTACCAGGGACGGACTCATAAACCGAGATTTCGGCTACAGCCTCAGCAGGGCATGGGAACCAGCACTGAGTCTAATCAAAAAGACGCTCAGCAAAGGAAACGAACATGTTTTGACATGTGTAAGGGTAGAGCAACCCAGGAACAAAATACCTACTACCCATGGTCTCTAAAATGCATACATTACGAGCTATGAGCATTGTTTATCTTCAGTATTGTGAAACACATCTCTTCTGCCGTAAACTCATTGCTATTAAAGAACAACCTACACAAAGCAATAAACAAATGAATAAGTGCCGCGCGCGGACTATGGCGCCTTGTCACGGTTCGCGTGGTTCCACCCGTCTAAGGTAGGTTCGAATCCTCCCTCGGGCATGGGTGTGTGTGTTGTTTTATCGTATGTTAGTTTAAGTTGAAGTAGTGTGTAAGCCTAGAGACCGATGACCTCAGCAGTTTGGTCCCATAGCAACGTACTGCAATAAAAAATGAATAAACAAACGAGAACACATTATTCTGTTACTGTGACACAGTACTGTAATCTGGACGCTATTATACGGCCTACACTTGTGAGCCATTGCTAAAGAACTTGGCCAGCACGGTGTCCATTCATGGTAAGCATGCTTCTGCCTGACGTCCTAGGGAATCACGCACCCTTTGAAAAACTACAGGCTGATCTCGAATACTTTTCAACGTCCAGTATACCAGCGCCACGGTGGCTTCCATTTGGCATATCATAACAGACAACAGTGTGTGACATTTCCACTATGTTGGTGCAAAGATAAATCTACCACGTAAAAGTATTCTAAAACTTGTCAAAACAGAAACTGATTCCATTAGAACCAATGTATGCACTGCACTTATTCAGAATTGTGAATATGGTTCACATTAGCAACATTAAGAAACGTTTACTGATTCTCTGTTCGTGGTCAGTTACGGAGAAATATATCCTCACTTGTTTACTGCATTCTGTGGGACATTCATAATAACGAAGAGATTCCAGTAGAATGAACATGTACTCATAGCTATTACAGTGTGCATTTTACAGCCCTTGTTTATTGAACATTCTTTTTTCCTTTTTTGGGTGCATACCTCAGCCTCTCAAAATATGGAATACTTTTAACACCCTGTATATATGCTGAAGGCCCGCGTTGTTAGTCGTGCGGTCTAACGCACGGCTTTCGGGATTGGGAAGGAGCACCTGGTTCCCAGCACGAATCCGCCAGGCGGACTTGTGTCGAGGTCCGGTGAGCCGGCCAGTCTGTGGATGGTTTTTAGGCGGTTTTCCATTCTCCTTGGCGAATTCGGGCTGGTTCCCCTCATTCCGCCTCAGCTACACTATATCAGCGATTGCTGCGCAAACAAGTTCTCGACGTACGCGTACACCACTATTACTATACCACGCAAACACCGGGGTTACACTCGTCTGGTGTGAGACGTTCCCTTGGGGGATCCACCGAGGGCCGAACCTCACAATAACTCTCAAAGAGTGGTTCGGTGTGGGGAGGCAGAGGGTGAAATGGACTGCGGTAGTCGTCGTGGGGTTGTAGACCACAGTGGCTGCGGCGGGGACGGAGCCTCTCCGTCGTTTCTATGTCCCCGGTTAACATACAATACAATATATGCTGAAACATAAACAAGGGCACCCTGCTTAGGAAATTGTTGGTCTAAGACATTAACTTGCATACATAGATTAAACGGTCAGAAATCCCGGGCTACATGTAGAATGACCATATAATTCAGAGTAACCATGAAGAGATTTCTATGATTACATGGTTAAATCACGCAACAAACTGAAATATAAATTTCTAATCAAAACTATCATAGGTTCAAAATGAATTTATTTTCGGTTACGGAACGGAGATCAGGGTTTAATGTCCCATCAACGATGACGTCTTTAGACACGGAGCACAGACTCGGCCTGGAGGGAAGGTGGGGAGAGGAATCGAGCCTGTCCTTTGAAACCAATCCTACTGGCATTCGCCTTAAGCGATTCAGAAAAGCCACAGAAACCATAAATGTGAGTGGGAGGATGGTGTATTTAATCGCCCCTCTCCAGAATAGGAGTCCAGTGCCATACCACTGTATGCATTTCAAGAAAAAAATAAACACTTTTGGCAACAACGTAAGAACTATTTACAACATAATAAAACATGAGGCATGAAAAAGTATTCAGGAAAATGAGGAGATATGTAAGCACCAGGTATTTATTGTAGGTCCGAAAACTTCCTTATGGGACAGGTCACAGTCCCCATGAAAAACATTCCAAAACAACATACAATGAAGCGCCAAAGAAATGGGCATAGGCACGGGTATTCAAATACATAGATATGTTAACAGGCGCTGCGGACGGCAAGGCCTATATAAGACAACAAGTGTCTGACGCAGTTGTTAGATCGGTTACTGCTGCTACAATAGCAGGTTATCAAGATTTAAATGACTTTGAACGTGGTGTTATAGCCAGTGCAGGAGCGCTGGGACACAGCATCTCCGAGGTGCGATGAAGTGGGGATTTTTGCGTACTACCATTTCATGAGTGTGTCGTGAATATCAGGAATCCGGTAAAACATCAAACCTCCGATATCGGTGCGGCCGGAAAAAAGATCCTGCAAGAACGGGACCAACGAGGACTGAAGAGAATCGTTAAGCGTGACAGAAGTGCAACTCTTCCGCAAATTGCTGCAGATTTCAGTGCTGGGCCATCAACAATTGTCAGCGTGCGAACCATTCAACGAAACATCATCGATGTAGGCTTTCGGAACCGAAGGCCGACTCGTGTACCCTCAATGACTGCACGCCACAAAGCTTTAGGCCTCGCCTGGGCCCGTCAATATCGACGGGGCTATTGACGCCTGGAAACATGTTGCCTGGTCGGACGAGTCTCGTAATTAATTGTATCGATCAGTTGGACGTGTACGGGTATGGAGACAACCTCATAAAGTCATGGACCCTTCATGTCAGCAGGACGCGTACGTAAGCATCCTGTCTGATCACCTGCATACATTCATGTCCGTCGTGCATTTCTACTGACTTGAGCAGTTCCAGCAGGACAGTTCGACACCCCACACGTTCAGATTTGCTACGCAGTAGCTCCACGAACTTTCGTCGTGTGAGTTTCTTGCGGAACGGTCCTGTGCCGTTGAATAGCATGAGAATTATTAGAAGTGTTTGCTGATGTGATAACGTACGAGTTTTGAAGCCTTCTGTCGATGGATAGAGAAACAGTGAGAAATTATTCGGTTTATTAGCGGAGAGTGCGCGTAATTACACACGAAATCAGCGGACAAAATAGCGTCGTCATTCTTAGACAGACACAGCGGTTGGGGGGACATATTATTATTACTTGAACAGTTGTCAAGGGTGGCGTTAACTGTCATAGCGTGAAAGATTATTTGGAAAAGCAATACAGTAATAGCAAACTTTAGTATGAAAGTCGATTTAATTTAACTGTTAATACAAATGTGGTTGGGTCTATGCATTCTTTGGAAGTGTGTTACTTAAGAAATGATTCATCGAAAAGAAATGTTACGTACTGTTGTCCCTTCAAAGCAACATTTTTTTTGCCTGCTCTTGAGGAACTTTAATATTCGTGAAGAAAGGAGACGCGTGTATGTTTCAGGCAATATTGTTAGGTTTCGCAACGACGCTTGTCCTGTCTATAGCCATCGCATATCCATATGCGGTCGCCTCAGACTAAATCATTGCTATGAAGCATTAGCAAAGTATAAGGGAAGGGGAGGTTACAAACATTTCCCACAACAGAATTCCCGAGATAGTGATGTTCGAAATGCTGGTTGAAATGACTTGGAAAATCGCACAAGTGACGGTATCGAACAGAGCGATCGATTGCACATCATATTCCTGCCGGCAATATGTCGCTCGTGTGTAGGACCTTAATGAACACGTCTTCGACTGCTCGTCTACTCCGTGTGCCACATCAGAGGATTTACAATGGCTTAAGTGGTCATATACAACTTATACTTGGCTTAGGAATATTATAAAGGAATGTATAATGCTCTGATAGTCATGTAATTACAACATACATGAAACTCATTTTTCGCCTACTCTGCTGTAAACTGCGCATGACGGAAACGAAAGACAGCGTTCAGCAATGACGATTATAGTCTCAGAAATATTGCGTACCTTATCGTTTGGTCGCCAGAGTTGGAAACCAAATTTTGGCACCAATAATTCCAACCAGCGCTACTGATCTAATATCAGTCAGACGAGAAGCCAAAAAAATATGAGCTCACTGTACTGGGGTTGAGGATACGAACTGCAGTTTCATTACAGCTCAAAAGAAACAAAAATTTCAGATCACATTTCATTCCGTGAAAAAAGCAAATTAGTTATCCGGCACAAATACAGCTTAATGCATGAAGCGATCCTACAATAATCTAGAAATAATTAGAGGAATGTAATGTTATTTATGATGTCTGTACAGAAAACATGTGTTTTACGACACCAAGGTGATAATACTCTCCTTGTGGACAGTTATCTAGACAACCGAATGCAGGAAGCTCTTGGCTTGGGAAAATTATAAGAGAATATATAGTTTATAGGGCTCCGACAGTCATGCAATTAAAACAGATATGAAACTCATCTTTCTCCCCTACAAACTGCCTCATAAAAGGCCTATGATAAACATTCTAGATGACTGATTTGCAGAATCAAATTACCTTGAGCATTACGTCTGGCTCGAAGGTAGCCACATTCATTATACATGTACGTCTAATCTATTTTATGCGTTCAGCGCTCTAAATCCATCAAAACACACAGACACACACACAGCTTCACATCTATGTTTTGGGCGGCACAGCTTGGCGGAACTCAGCTTACCTTCTGAATGCTGTTGTGAGTCCGTGATTTTCCTCGTGATTCCGCGATTTTGCTCCATTTGACGGTTTTCTCAAGATTTTGATGAATGGCGACGGAAGCATTCATGTTGATCGCCATTCGTCTTGTCTCGAACTGATGCTTAGCAACGGCATCCGTTGCTTCAGAGGCCTCTGTATTGTTGAGAATTGCGTCACGTCGTGAGTTGTTTAATGTGAGAGTGTACGAGGAAAATAATCACCACACTATTGAGGAAGCTATCCAGCAAGAATAATAGTGCCGTTACTAGGCTGGGACAACTGGGACTAATCTCTCGAAAATGAACTGCCTCTGGAAAGAAAAACAGTTGGGAAAATGAGGAAAAATTAAAATGGGGAGGGAAAGTGTAAAGAATTAGTAAAATCAAGAGAACTCTTCGCTGTGTTAAGGTATTTAATAATATTTTGTAAATCATTCTGAGTTAGAGAGATGCCAATCGTTTACTTCGGTTTGCATAGTCGATGTTAAACCTGCATTTGGATGCGAATATCAGTTAACTGAATCTATGGAAAACGAGGAACTAGACGAAAGAAAACGTTGCGACTGACGCTATAACAGAACATCCGTCGTCAGTGACACGTACATGGTGTACTTAATTTAAAGATCCAGTTTCAAAGCGCTATAGAAAGAGAACCACTGCTCAGAAAGACGTCAAATTTGAACAGCATATTATTGAAGCAGGGGAAAACGTCATGGAAAAAAGTAACGAAAATTTTAGCATTCGATGCCACTGTAAGCGTCTTAACTTAAATAGGGTGGGCTACAAATTAAAGATAAATTTCAATACGACGACTATGATTTCAGTTGCACATTACAACATCCCCACTGTTAAATGTGGGCGGCTGCACAAGATCGGCCGTAAATAGTTGTGGCAGTGTTAATTAGGTACGCCCGCTCACCAAGGCATGATCTTACCGCATGGGATGGGAAAAATTGGTTTTTAGTTGTCCCGAGGCAAAAAACAGCATAAAAATGCAAATGGCAACGGTTTTTAACTATCCTGAGGCCAAAAGCCGCCACAGGTTGAACAAGAGTAATGTCATTTTCCACAAACATCGTGGTCACGTTCGGCATGCGCTGAACAATGCGTGCCTTCAATTCAGCTTCGCTCGTAATAGGAACACTGAACATTGCATCTTTCAGATAATCCCATAATCAGAAATCACAGCGATTAAGACCAGGTGATCTGGACGGCCAGACTCTAGGGAAACGACGGGAAATGATCCTACCCACGCATCCACGCTGTTGAAGGGTTGGAATGACGTTGGTGCGCAAAAGAGTCACAGTGTTTACCAGCGTTGGTGCAGGTAACAGGTACCCTCAGGACTCATCTCGAAAAACATACGGCCCTACGATAAACGATACCGCCACTCCGCACCACACAGGCACCTTTTCAGACGGAACTGGTACCGGTTGATCTAGGCCTTATTCTGCAATTTTGCCTATACACATGTCCTTGGAGATAGAAATGGGCTTAGCCTGGCCACAAAATGTTCCATGGCCATTCACTGTCCACTTCCACGTGAGCAGGAAATTCGAGAGCGAACATTTGTCTTGCTGAGAGGTCGGCAGCAAGCAACTTCTCAACATGGATGATTTCGTATGTAAGCAATACAGCATGTTTCGCAAGGTTATATGTACTGTGCTCGCAAGCAAGTCCAAAGTTCTGGCAGTTACCCGTGCACTACATGTTTGCACACCACCGCTCGTCCCCTCCTGCAATGCTGCGGTCACATTTTCGACAGATGTCGGATCAACTCCTTTCCTCTCTCTGCCACACTGCGCATCAAAATGATCAATCTTTTCGAATTTTGTGATCAATTTCCACGCCCTCATCAGGCATCGGGCCATCACCTTTTTATATTCTTGAGTGTCCGGAGGTTCTGCAGGGCAACTGGCGCACAACCACCACTCTTGTAAGATATTTCATGGAAACAGTAATGTTGCACGTCTCGGACGCAGATTGAGGAACAGCTTTGTGCCCCGCGCCTGTTGGTGTGCATATGACATTTCTCCCTGAGTAAATAATGCGCTGTTCAAATATTACACCCTTCTGCGTACTCTCTTTCTCTTATTCTCTTTCTAAGTCGTTCTGAAACTGGAACTTTCAATATGGACATCTGGTACAATGTTGTACGAGGAATTTACTCCTCAAAGTGCTGTAGATTCTAAGAGGCTGCTAATCAAAAATCTTGTATTTAGAAATGTTGAAAAATGTACATTTTTTTACTATATCATGCTGCCTGCGATGGTAGGATTTGACGTGAATTCTTTCAGTGTACCACTAGTCACCAAATCGAAGGCTTTGGGTGCCATACATGACGTCACCTGTGCTGTTGAAGAGAAATTTATCGATATGTTACTTACAAGTAAGTAGGACGTTTAGGTTTTTTTATTGGTAACGCCACATAGCGTCTGTATGAAAATCACTGGCTGTTCTGTGTGCAGTCAGTGGCTGGTTGGCATTGTTGTAATACTCGCCATTGTAGCGTTGGGCAGTTGGCTGTTAGCGGCGCGTAGCGTTGCACAGTTGGAGGTGAGCCGCCAGCAGTGGTGGATGTGGGGAGAAAGATGGCGGAGTTTTGAAATTTGTAAGAATGGATGTCATGAACTGATATATATATTATGACTATTAAGGTAAATACATTGTTTGTTCTCTATTAAAATGTTTCATTTGCTAACTATACCTATCAGTAGTTACTGCCTTCCGTAGTTTGAATCTTTTATTTAGCTGGCAGTAGTGGTGCTCGCTGTATTGCAGTAGTTCGAGTAACCAAGATTTTTGTGAGGTAAATGATATGTGAAACGTATAGGTTAATGTTAGTCAGGGATGTTTGTAGGGATTTTTGAAAGTCAGATTGCGTTGCGCTAAAAATATTGTGTGTCAGTTTAAGCACATTCGTGTATAATTGTTCAAAGAGTACGTTTCAATATAACGAACGAGGGTACAAATAGTTCTTGGGAACGTAATGAAAGACCAAAGGTATGTTACTCTTTTCAAATGCAATGCTATATACAACAAAGAATCAGTATAGCAAGTAAGGCCTTGCATTTTAAGAGAGTGGTTGTTTCAGCTGCATATGACCACTTGGGAATGGCGCTGCCAGATATAAAGGCAGGTATCAGGTTGCCTTCCATTTGGAAATTGGGTGCACTAAGCGACTGTTATGTGGCTTAAAACTTATAGAGTGCATCAATGCAAATCTGGATTTGCGTAATAAAATCTAAAAAAGGACGACTCATTGCTGCATTCTATAAGCTATAAAAAAAAGGCAGGTATGTTAGGGTTTAAATTACACCATCGATGGTATAGACTGCACACGACGTTATTATGTTGAAACTATCATCTTCATCAGCTGACTAATACCGTAATCCATTTGTAAACGTACACCGTAGTACTGTTCAATTTGTGTTTGTCTTAACTGTAGTATTTTCAGCAATGATTTCTTTATTACAACGGTGAAATCTTGTAGATGCACGGAAAGATATGTGAAATGAAGTAATATTTCATTCCATAGGTAAAGCTTCTTTTGAAACACAAAGAAAGTGTGTACACTTTTTGTGGTAGTAAGACAGAGAATTTACAGGCTGAAGCTAAGGAGAGATATCGTTCTCATTAAAGATTGTTTATTTATGTGTAACTATTACGAACTGAATAACAAGGGGCATAATATACAGGGTGGTGAGAAACAGTCTGTTGATACATTGGAACGTTTCCGAGTTGGTTATCATTGAAGTTAGGCAGTCAGGTCGTTGCACACGAAAATTCAAGCGGCCCGCCAGAGATGGCGTCAGCAACCGTGTTCTTCGGTTGTGTTTCCTAAAACCGAACAAGAGAGCGATACAAAAATGAGATATAACGGCAATAACGATCGAAGCGAACCGAGGATTGAGCAGTCTCGTGCGCTATCATCTACGGTATGAGAACAACTGACACTAATTGTATCTGCCGGGCCGCTAGAATTTACGCACAAAAGGGCCTGATTGACTAACTTAAATGCTAATTAACTCGGAAACGGCGCTAGGTACCGATTTTTTTCTGGCAATTATTTGTCGGCACAATCTCCCTGCAGTAGCCTTATAAGCTTTTCATACTGTTTCTGGCCATACTGAATATATCTTATGAATAGGCGTTGGTCCTCAGATCCAAAACGCAGTGAACGACTGGACGATAGAATATTAATACCTAGGATTTTCTCTATAGGATTTTCTCTATAGTAAATGTTTACAATATAGTGTGCTCTTATCTTGATATTGGTTCGGTATCTTTACTGAAGTAAGCACCAGTCTTATAAAACAGAAGCATGTTTTAACTAAAATACTCATGTGAAAGCAGTGAATTAACTTACTCGCATTGTAACTAATACTAGAATTCACAGAAGAACCGTAATTCTGTCACTTGTAAGATGAAATAACTGCCACTCTAGCACTTCAGGTTGTTTGTTACCGTTTCACTTGGTCAGTTCTAAAAACGGTAACCCTCGCATTAATAGTAAGAATTACTGATATATTAGGTTTTCTAACACGCGGCCAACGGCCTTGTCACAGTGATAACACCAGCCACTAAAGTTAAGCGCTGTCGAGCTTGGCAGCCACTTGGATGAGTCACCGTCTGAGGCTGCCGAGCGCTGTTGGCAAGCAGGGTGCACTCCCTCTTGTGAGGCAACTGGGAGCTACTTGACTGAGAAGCAGCACAACGGCCGGGAGAAGGGTGTGCAGATACAAATCTAATTTTATTCAGATAGTGATGAAATTTGCCACATTGTACCTTCAAGGCAAGCTGTCTCCATAAGATTTCGTAAATTTGATTTGAGACATATACGTATTGAATGTATAAATGGGAAAGGTTTTCACAAAAAATGTCTAAAAGTACTTGGCCGATTTCCTTCAAATTTCTACACTTATTATAAAAATTGCTGTATGCGTGTTTGTGTTCGTTTGTGTCTGTGTGTGTGTGTGTGTGTGTGTGTGAGAGAGAGAGAGAGAGAGAGAGAGAGAGAATTCCTCACCTCCTCCTAAACCATTGGATAGATTGCAACCAAATTTGGTACACACATTCCTTACTACCAGGAAGCAATGGCTGTGGGTTAGGAGGCACCTGCCTATTATAGTTCAGGAGATATGATGTCATAAACATTGAGACGCGCGGAAAATCCACCTTGTGTATGACATTTAAATTAATTACTTATTTGATGCTGTCTCTAATACTTACTCTACATTTTGCGGACAGTATGTACATAGGCCGTTGAATGTATTTACAAAATTATATCATTGTATGACACACAGATCTGGAGATATAAGATCGTAAACACTGAGATGCATGAAAAACTGCTGCATCATGCATGACGTTTAAATTTCTTACTTCTTTGCTACTAACTTCATTGAAACATGTTTCACAGACAGTACCTACGTAAGCAGCTGATGTTCAGACGCACTTTGCTATATAAAAATTTTTACCAACCAAAGCAGATAACTATATTCCAAATTCTCAACATGACAAAATTCCATTGTCTTTTTATGTAACAGTATTGATTTTAATTGAGGTTCTTATCAGAATTAACTATGCTGGAAACAGAAAACAAATTTAATGAGCAGATCACACAGAAAAACTTAATTGCTTCGTTTTTAGCGCCTAACTTGTGCATCCAGAAATGTTAACACACAAGGCACATCTGGGTCTGCAGGACCCAGATAAATTTTGAACAGGTTTTAAAAGAAAATAATAAATTTGATAATATTTAAATATTAACTATTTAGTATGGTAGTATGAATGCTAATACAAAACTAGTTTCATTATTTCTAGTCATCTCTTTCAGAAACTATATTGAAAGACAGTGAAGTAATCAAAACACAAAAAGTGAAAAACGTACATTTGTCAAGTCCTTCTAATGAGTTGCTAACATTACCCTATATAAATGAAATTACACATTTACAATCAAAATCGACTATTCTTCAAATCTGTAGATCAAAAGAAAAGTTCAGATACTGTATAAAGATTTCTGCCGAGATAGCTTCTAGGAATATTCTGTGGTAACATTTTCAGCCGAATGACATACCTTATTTCTGAAAATGGCAAAAATAGCCGCAATTGCTTAAAAATCTTTTAGATAATTTATTGTTTTTACCAGTTAAATTTAGTATTTTTACTCGTTCAAATCACCGAAACACTTTCAGCACAAAACATTGGAACATTCAAAACACAATGGTGCTCCACATCTGACACACTCTCGCGATGCTTTCCTATCTTTCATAGATGGACACAATGAGCACCTTTTTCTCTTAGATCTGGTAACAGGGGCTTCTTGGTGGGCTTGGGATGTTCCTGGTGCCTCGTTAGGATTCACTCCTAAAATATCACAAATCGAATTTCTGACTTCTTTTCTCAGAAATGGAAAATCCAGTCTTCTTTTCATGTGGTCACTTACAAGTTCTGTTCGTAGTAGAATGATCAATTCTCGACCAGGCACATCATTATTATCTTCTTTGCTATGGAATAAAACAAAAGCATTTACACCAACGATATCCAAAATGGTATAGAAAACTGTCATAGGCCATCGCCTAGTTCTCCTGGAAGTTGTATAGTTATGCGTCTTTTCATCTAGAGCGTCAACACCCCCTTTTGTTATATTGCAGTCGTGTATAATTTCAGGCTTATGTTCCACCTCACATTCACCATGGTGCGTTGTTGATATCATATTCACTACCTTGTTCTTTTTTGGGGTGTGTGAAAGTAGCCTTATACAGCCAGAATATCCATAGATTGAGGAAGGCACATTTCTGTTTTCCGCTGTCGGAAAGTTTGATGGTAGCTCAGCTTTATTGTTTCTTATGGTACCAATATAAGTCAAATGGCATTTGAATAGCTCATTAACCAGTTCTACACTTGAGAACCAGTTGTCTCCAGTCACATTTCTGTTGCTTCCTCTAATTGGTTCAACCAACCGCATGACATCTGCTGTTAGACTGAGCATACGCTCTGGGATGGTTACAGCTGATTTTCCACTATAAATTTCGGCATTCAAACAGTAGTGCATTTTGTCATCAGCCATGATGAATATTTTTATTCCATATTTCCTTGGGTTGGAAGGAATATACACCCTGAATGCACATCTGCCACGGAATCAAACAAGAATTTCGTCCACAGTAACATATTCTCCAACTGAACAGTTTTCTTGGCAAGCTTTTACAAATGTCTAACATTCTGGGTAGTGTCGGCTTGTTCTATATCGTGTCTCCCTACCACTTTCGCGCAACGACGTTCTGAGCGTGTTTTTTAGGGAATTGACTAGTTTGAACCTGAGACCTGTTGCTGGTAAGGAGACGCCAGTCCACACATGGCATGTAGAATTAAGAAGAGTTCAGTGAGACTAGCGATGATATAACCAAATACTTAATGATTTCAGCGTCAGCTCCACCGCACTACCTGTAAAAGAATCATAATACTAACTAAATTTAGTGGAAGGAGTTCAAGGCTTTCCCATTTTTAGTTAGCTGGTAAAATAACGTCGAAAGAGCAGTTAAGTTTACCATTGGAAATTTTATTCTACTCACAAAACATCGTTTATAAATTGCACTATTAATAAAAAGAAATGTTTTAATACATGATGGTAAAAACCAACTGCGTTCAACAAAAATGTGAACGAATATTCTCTGAATGGGTTTCCAAATTCTACAATGGATCGAAGGATGACCTATGCCATATCACATCTATAATCTAGGTTTAAATTAAGTTTCACAAAAGAGCAAACTATCAAAATGGTCTATAGTGACCCTCAACTGTCTTTAATTACTTATCTAACTTGTCGTAAATTACAGTGGCTGATGTGGCTTCTCGATAACTATATAACAGAAAAATCATCGCGTTACAGATTTTTACATCAAGTGGCAAATGAGAACACCATGAGCTTTAATTGACGATCGACACTAGTATTACGCAAAAAGGGGATGTAACGGGTGAGACTTCTGCAGTTCTGAGTGAAGCCTTAAGCGCTCAAAAATGCGACATCGCGTGCGTTCATTACCTTGTCGGTGTTTAGGCAGCGTCAGGGCGGCGGCGGGCAGCACAGCTCCCCTCACCTCGCCATCTCGGAAGCTACTCACCTCTCCTAACTTCTCCTTACTACCATTTACCGAAGTTGGTTAAAAAAACTATCTGGCTGTGTTTCATCTGACCAATCAGGGTCTCAATGTTAACCTTAAGCTCTACCTACAAAAATTCTGTCTGTCCAATGAGAAACGTTATACTTTTCGTGGTTGGGCAATGTTTTTAAAGTTTGCAACATAGCAGAGACACGAAAAAGTCTCACGCTAAAACTTGCAGCTGGTGTGGTCCTTTTAGCGTTATCATAAGATCTATACTGTTCTTCTGGAGGGCTCTATCTTTTAACTTTTAACATGGGCTGGGGGGGGGGGGGGGTGGTCCTAACGTAACAGAGACGCGAGAAAGTCTAACGCTAAAACTTGTGGGTGGTGTGGCCCTTTTTGTGTTATCTTAAGATCTATACTGTTTTTCTGGAGAGCTCTAGCTTTTAACATGGGCTGGGGGGTGGCCCTTGAATAACAAAGACGCGAAAAAGTCTCACACTAAAACTTGCAGCTGGCGTTGTCCTAGTGGTTAATTGGCAACGTGGGTGTCCAGTATGTCCCTTATCGTAGGGACTTCTAGCTGAACACTACTCTGCTCTCAGCTTCTGTTCTCGTTTCTCCCCTCGGAACTGTGTCTGTCTCATGGTGGGAAGATAGGCATTTAGGCATTCTTGTGGTAGTCTGTGGTATTCCATTTGCTCACTTGTTACTCATATTACTTTGGTTAATTTAATGTCACGATTTATTCGGAGCTATGTGACATACTACTGGATTTGCTTGTCATGTCAGGGTTTTCATCGAAGGTCTTGGATTTGCCTGACACCTTACATATCACCAACCTTCGAACTTAATTTTTGCACTGAATTTAGGCAATGATTGAATCATTGTCTAAGTCAGTCAAAAAATTTCTAATTTATCTAAATTTTGTTGCTTACTGTTCAGCCACGTTATTCTGTTCTATGCTAGTTTGTATTACTAATTTATAATTTATATTCTTCAACATTATAATTAAAAATGACAAGAGATGAATTTTTTTATGCTATTATTAATTTTAATTATTTTCTTTATTTATTTAATTGTGGATGTTTTTTAAGAAGTTTGTTATCGAAAGTGAGGAGTCTTTCACATTGATTTTCTTAGAAATATTGTTTTTATAAATGTAGTAATTAAGTAAAATCTATTCCTGACACATTTTCCAAATATCATGTGCAAGTAAAATGATTTTGTTTCTAGACACTCATTTCAACATTGTTACACTAACAAATAAGAATTATTTCCAAGAATTGCTTTGACAAAGAAATATACATACGCAAGTATTGAGATATTATTCTAACAAATGGTACAAATGTTAAAAAAAGGGGAAACATCCAACAAGATAATTTTTTATTTTTTTTTCTTATAAGGAGAAAATAAGTAAAATATAGTTATTCTTTTATTTTTATGAGAAGAAAATAAGTGGCATATTGTTTTAGTGTTTATTATGCCTTACTTTTGTTCTTTATATACTGTCCATTTCAGAACTAATGACTTATTTTTATCGATAGTCTATTTTTTACTTAAGTCCATGGTCAATGACTGTTATTTTGTAGTTTATTAGCTGTCTGGTGTGCTTAACGTATTTAGTTTTTCACACATTTCTTTTGCACAATCTCTACATCACATAATTTGATTTCACACATTCACACAATCCTATGAATGTTTAAGCATGAGGTTGGTGAATGTTTTTGCACAAAGGTGATGGACTTGAGCGAGATGGATGTGGGCAAGTATTTGATGCACAGCTTTGTTCGTCGTTCCTTGTTGGCTTTGCAAGTGTTTATTGCTGTTCTGGAGGTCCCATAATGGAATGGAGTTGTGAGTGCCGAATCTCGTGGTTTACTGGCTTTGTATGCGTGAAAGTCATCGTTATGTGTCGCTGAAAGGGGTTTTTTTCGTTGTAACACTTCGCAGATGACTAGTTTACAATAGGATAGGGATTTGGGAAGGTATGTCGTCTATTCTTCACAAATATTCTTTCTTGGTCGCAATCTTGCAAATCTTCAACTTCTGTTCTTCCTGCTTTTTCTCTGCTTCTTACTTGCTGCTTGGTTCTTCTCTGGGCAGGATATGAAAATATTTATTGATAACTAGTCGCTTTGAAGTTCTTCTCCTAGTAACAGTTTGATAAATTGTTTGGGCGTGTCATTTTTACTTTGTGGAAATTCTTCTTCAGTTTCGTGCATCAGCGTGCTGTTTAATAGCAGTAGTGTGACTTTTACACATATTTTTTGCCAGCGGTGGCGTGCCCAAGCGGTCTTCTCCTCGGGCCGTTTTTTGCTCGCTCCGTTCATTCGTTGCTCTTAGACCCTTCCGGCGTTCGGCGTTCCATCGCGTCTCTGCAGGGTTCCGCCTAGCGGGCAAATTTATTGTCCACTTTCGCTACAAGAAGATCTCTCTGTTGGTCTCGCTGTCCTTTCCCTTCTCTCGACGCTTCTACATTGTAGGAATCGTGTCTTTCTAATTACGTCCTTTTCTTTCTCGATACTTCTCGCATTGCAACTTGTGGGTCATTTCATCTGGTCTTTGTTGGAGTTTTCACAATGGTTCTTACAAAAAGTTTTACTTATAATCGTCTAACATATGTCTAGTACCTACTTGTTTTACACCTTCTTAAAAAGCTTTACCAATTTCGGCGCCCTTTCCATGTTACAATTCTAAGATATTTGGAGTCTTAACGTCTACTCAAGAATCCTCAAATTCGTTTTTATTTTTGTGTAGTGTCGTGGTGCATAGCATTTTAGTATTTCATGCTGTTAGACTATCTACGCTTTATCCCTTCACCTTAATCTGTGGTACTATTGGTGTTATTATTGAAACTACTTTCTTTTTCCCACGTTCCGCTCTCTTCATGATTCTTTCTCCTGACGATCTTAGCCGGCCGCGGTGGTCTAGCGGTTCTAGGCGCGCAACACGGAACCGCGCGACTGCTACGGTCGCAGGTTCGAATCCTGCCTCGGGCATGGATGTGTGCGATGTCCTTAGGTTAGTTAGGTTCAAGTAGTTCTAAGTTCTAGGGGACTGATGAGAAGAGTAGTTAAGTCCCATAGTGCTCAGAGCCATTTTTGACGATCTTATCTGCAACATAATCTTGAAATATTGTGCTGATTATTTACCAGTAATAAAATTAATCTTCAAAGTTGTACTGAAAGTGAAACTTCCTGGCAGATTAAAACTGTGTGCCCGACCGAGACTCGAACTCGGGACCTTTGCCTTTCGCGGGCAAGTGCTGTACCAACTGAGCTACCGAAGCACGACTCACGTCCGTCACTCACAGCTTTACTTCTGCCAGTATCCGTCTCCTACCTTCCAATCTTTACAGAAGCTCTTCTGCGAACCTTGCAGAACTAGCACTCCTGAAAGAAAGGATACTGTTGAGACATGGCTTAGCCACAGCCTGGGGGATGTTTCCAGAATGAGATTTTCACTCTGCAGCGGAGTGTGCGCTGATATGAAACTTCCTGGCAGATTAAAACTGTGTGCCCGACCGAGACTCGAACTCGGGACTTTTGCCTTTCGCGGGCAAGTGCTCTACCAACTGAGCTACCGAAGCACTTGCCCGCGAAAGGCAAAGGTCCCGAGTTCGAGTCTCGGTCGGGCACACAGTTTTAATCTGCCAGGAAGTTTCATATCAGCGCACACTCCGCTGCAGAGTGAAAATCTCATTCTGTACTGAAAGTGTTTAATACTGCCAGTCTTAGGTAAAACTACCTATGCTTTATCTAGTAAAATACCCTCTAATTCTCTTTTACTGTGTTCTGAAATACCTTGAACTTCTTGCAATTTTTTGTCGATTTCTTTATGGACTTCTAACATAAGTTGAGGAGATTCCTTCTTTTGTGCATACCATTCTAATTCTTCATCCTCTTTATCTCGCGTCATTCTCAATTGTTTGTTTATTACTGGTATTTCTTCTAATTTTAGCTTCTACTCAAAGAGAAGTGTGACATTCCCAAATGTTACGCTACCTTTCCCCATATCTATAATCGCTCGTCTCTCATTTAAAAAATCTGCACCTATAATCATATCTACAGTTAGTTTAGGTATAATCACAAAGTTGGCTTCGATCTTTTGACCTTGGCACGAAAGAGTTAACCTTGTTTGTCTCGTAACTTCCGCAGCATTGTTTCTAATAGGACCTCCTACTTTAATCTTACGTGTTTTCAGAACTGGCAATTCCTCATTGGTATTACACTGCATGAATAAATTTTCTGAGATCGCAGTCAGTTCACTTCCGCTATCAGTTACAATATTGACTGGGATACGCTTTACCATGACCTTTACAATTGGTTGAATTTGGAAGGGATGTTTCTGTTCTTCTTCCTCTTGCATCAACGAATCCTCCACTGAATCATACATGAGTCTTTTTAGGAATTTCCCTTGAGAATTCGAACTTTCTGTAGGATGAGCTTCGTCTGGTACTTCTCTCTCATTTATTTCCTCTTCTCTACTTCTTCCTTCATTTACGCTTTCTTCAACATCCTCTACTTTTTCCTCACCCTCATTTGTCTTCTCCTTCTTCGTCGCTACTTCCACATAATCGCATCTAAGTGCTTTAATTATCGCTTCATAACTTCCTTCATTATATACGTTGGGTTGTGTGCCCATTCGTAACTTATTTTCAACTTCTGTTGACTGCGCATTATCCTCATTGGATTCGCTTTCCCTGGTTTCCATCTCAAATAGCTCTACAATACTCATTACTTCGTCCTTTCCTCCTACATTAATTGTGCATGCCTCTGGTAATTCATCTTTCTCATCAGTATTCTCCCAATAAATTTCGTCCCAACATGATATTGTTATTTTCTTGTCTTCGCTTTCATCTGGTCCCTGCGGATTTGTTTCTTCCTTCTTCTCTTCTCGTGATAAGATTTTTACTTCTCTGTTCAAGGTGCTGCAATTGTCCTGGGTCGGTGCGACATTCTCTTTGGCATGGGCGCTTAGCTGTCAACTCGAACGTTTATCGGGGTCTGGTGGTCTTACCTCCACCTCTTCTATCTGTATTCGCTTTTCTTGTTCAGCTTGTTGATAGTGGGTTCTTTGTTGATAATTTGTCGGTTTATTGGTTCTCCAGTACCCGTTCCAGTAGTCGTTATTCCTTCTGTAAGAGTTGTTCCTGGGTGAATTATAGTTATTGCCATATTCTCTTCTAAATCCATAACCGGTTCTTTGTTGAAATCTATTGTCGTTTCTTGGTGCGGAGTTATCACGTGGTTCGTAACGATTGTTTCTTCGTACCGTGTCTTGTGGATTCCACTGCTTTTTGCTCTCGTTTTCACGTGCACTTCGTCTTTTTCTTGCGTCATCTTCCGAAAATACAAACTCTAGTTCCCTTAGAATACCTTTCGACGTCATTGCCTCCGCGACCTACTAATGATTGCTGGTATTTCAATGGCAGCTTCATCGCACATAATTTAATCAACTGTCCGTTACTGTATGGTACATCTAAGCATTGATTTTTCCTTGCCATTAATTCGAAAAATTTCACGGGCCTCTTCTCTCCTGAATTTTAAAAATATGGTTTCTGTAATAATTCTTACTTCACTCTGTTCTGTGCTTCGCTGGACCAATATCGTGAGAGAAACTTCTCTCTGAAATCATCGTACGATCGGCATGTCGCTGCAATATTCTGCATGTCTCACGCTAAAACATGCAGCTGGCGTTGCCCTAGTGGTTAACTGGCGACGTGGGTGTCCAGTCCGTCCCTTATCGTAGGGCCTTCTAGCTTAACACGGTTCTGCTCTCGGCTTCTGTTCTCGTTTCTCCCCTCAGAACTGCGTCTGTCTCACGGTGGGAACGTATGACGTGCATTTAGGCATTCTTGTGTTAGTCTGTGGTATTCCATTTGCTCACTCGTTACTCGTATTACTTTGGTTAATTTAATGTCACGATTTATTCGGAGCTATGTGACGTACTACTGGATTTGCTTATCATGTCAGGGTTTTCATGGAAGGTGTCGGAATTGCCTGACTCCTTACAAATGAATTGATAGCGCAGATATGAGGTACAGTTTGTCTCTAGGTTTTCTGGCATCACAGGTTGCTAAATCATCAAAACGAAGACAACGCAATAAAAATAATTGACGCTTCAAGGGCATAGTTGCTCTACAAATTGGTCTACCAGTGCCATTTGTAGCCTATAAACCATCTAGGTCGTCATTGTTTGATTTGAAGGCTCCCCAGAAATAACAATGACCCATAAGTGCCTGTATTTCCACTTTATCTGTTACTTTTCAAACAGAATTTCTTTTAGACTCAGGTGGCAATGACATAATTTTTTCATTGGTTCTGAGTACTATCTCTGCAATCATTTCGTCAGGGAAAAGTAGTTCCCAAAATGCTGGAGGGGTCTTTTTGTTTACTTGTCTAGCTGGGCCACGTATTCCAGAAAGAGGAATTGGAGAGATAACATTGCTTTGCGGGGTTTTTTCACGTATTCTGAGTGTTGTTGACCAATTAAATCTATTCATCCCATAGATATAATTACTTTCAGATTGCCCTTCATTGGTGTTATCAGCCTTTTCGTCACTTTCAGTTTCATGTTCACTACTTTCACAATCGCTGTCACTTGCGATTATATAATCAGTAACACTGCCCACTGGTTCTTTTTGAGTATCTTCCTCACTCATTTTTATGAAATCTCGTACAATAAATCCAAAATACTGCAAGTGCTGTTAAGAAAAAAAACTTTCACTGCAGGTACAACTGGGTCCTTGGAGCCCCTGTGCTTTTATAGATGCAAAACTAGCAAAGACACACCTGTGAGAGTGCTGTGGGCTGGTAGCCAACTAAAAGCTGGGATAGTACATAGGAGTGCAAGTCAGTGCTGCTGCACACATTGCAGTGCTGGAAGAAATAAATTTCTCTCGGGTCCCTAGGACACAGGTGTACCAATTACGGGTTAAGATGTTCGTCGCAGACATCAGATTAATAGGTATGCATGTATAATTTTACGACGCCCCTCAGAACTAGGTACAAGACAGCAGTAAAAGTTGTCAATAAAGAAAAGTGTAAGGGACGCTGTGGTAAGGCACTGGACTGCCTTCGGGAGGACGGCGATTCAAATATCCGTCCAGCCATCCAGTTTAACTTTTATGCTGTTTTCCACCAAACTGATTAAGGAAAGTGCCGACATGGTTCCTCTGAAAAGGACTAGGCCAAATTCCTTCCCCATCTTTTTCCTCGAAAGAGAGAGAGAGGGAAAGAAAGAGAGAGAGAGAGAGAGAGAGAGAGAGAGAGAGAGAACAAAAATAAATTCGGCAAAATGCAGGGACGGATTCCTGTCTGGGAACGGCGGAAGAGAAATTCTGTGAACATGAGTCCCGAAAATCATACTTTATCATAGACCATACTGGTAGGCCGCTTACCTGTCGCTTTCCTGTTAATATACATCGACAAAACTAAACTAAATTAGGTGCACTCCAACGGATGGGCGTGTTAAGTTCCTATTTAAAAATGTTTGTCTTTATCATCGGAAGAAACGGTCGATGTAGCAACAAAAAGATATTGTGGCAACAGTCAAAAATTACTCAACTACATGTTTTTTTTTTCTCTGTATGAACTATGATTATATTCGTAGATGTTTACGTAAGAAAAAGAATTACTGAGAGATCAAAATAACATGTGTGCCTCACACACACATTCTGCATCGCCTCGGTTCCAAGAGTTCCGGAACCTGTAGAGAAAATTGGAATAGAGATCAACATAAACATCATTTCCGTCCTTTTTATTGCCCATGAAAACCGTACATTGTATGTTGTACGACCATGCAGCAAGACCTTCAGAGGTGGTGGTCCAGATTGCTGTACACACCGGTACCTCTAATACCCAGTAGCACATCCTCTTGCATTGATGCATGCCTGTATTCGTCGTGGCATACTATCCACAAGTACATCAAGGCACTATTGGTCCAGATTGTCCCACTCCTCAACGGTGATTCGACGTAGATCCCTCAGAATGGTTGGTGGGTCACGTCGTCCATAAAGAGTCCTTTTCAATCTATACCAGGCATGTTCGGTAGGGTTCATGTCTGGAGAACGCGCTGGCCACTCTAGTCGAGCGATGTCGTCATCTTGAAGGAAGTAATTTACAAGATGTGCACGATGGAGGCACGAATTGTCGTCCATGAAGACGGATACCTCGCCAATATGCAGTCGATGTGGTTGCACTATCGGTCGGATGATGGCATTCTCGTATCTTACAGCCGTTATGGCGCCTTCCATGACCACCAACGGCGTACGTGGTCACAACATAATTCCACCCTAAAACAGCAGGGAACCTCCATCTTGCTGCACTCGCTGGACAGTGTGTCTAAGGAGTACGGTCTAACCGGGTTAGCTTAAAACACGTCTCTGACGAGTGTCTTATTGAATACATGCGACACTGATCGGTGAAGAGAACATGATGCCAATCCTGAGCGATCCATTCGGCAAGTTGTTGGGCCAATCTGTCCCGCCCTGCATGGGGCCATGGTTGCAAAGATGGACGTCGCCATGGACGTCGGGAGTGAAGTTGCACATCATGCAGTCTATTGCACACAGTTTGAGTCGTAACACGACGTCCCGTGGCTGAGCGAAAAGCATTATTCAACATAGTGGCTTTACTGCCTGGTTTCCTCTGAGCCACAGTCCGTAGGTAGTGTCATCCACTGCAGTAGTAGCCCTTGGGCGGTGTGAGCGAGGCATGTCATCGACAGTTCCTGTCTCTCTTTCTCTCTGTGTCGGAACAACATCGCTTTTGGTTCACTCCTAGACGCCTGGACACTTCCCATGTTGAGAGCCCTCCTAGCACAAAGTAACATTGCCGACGCGATCTAACTTCAGTGCTGACCGTCTATGCATGGTTGAACTACAGACAACACAAGCCGTGTACCTCCTTCCTGGTGGAATGACTAGAACTGATCGGCTGTCGAACACCCTATGTCTAATAGGCGCTGCCCATGCATGGTTGTTAATATCTTTGGGTGGGTTTAGTGACAGTCAAATGGACTGTGTCTGTGATACAATATCTACAGTCAACGTCTATCTTCTGGAATTCTGGGAAGCAGGATGATGCAAAACGTTTTTGATGTGAGTATATATACTCTTTGTGTATATGCTCTCTACAACAATAGTTCTCTGGAAGCTTTATTATTTAGCTGGTAAGTATTTCTTTACCTTCTTATGCGTAATAACAAGGACAGATACTGATCTGCAATTTACCACTAAGGAATAGACTACTTTGTCGGTAAATGAGACTTAGATTATCAAGAGAGAGAAGACAGAAGAACATGTTCTTTTTTAACTATTTCTTTGAAGCTTTCTCCTCATTTGTGTAGACAATCAGTGTCTGTTCTATTACAATGAAGCGGTAACATATAAGAAAAATTGCAACGGATTTATTTTCCTTCGATATTTTTGTTTCACTTGCTGGTAAGCATAACTGCTCACTTTAGACAAACAGAAACCGTTTCTTTCGTAGTGCGAATCCTGTTTCGTAGCAATATACGTTCTCCACAAATTCTGAATTCCTGCTAAGGGAAGAAAATGTTAAAAGAACGTACAGAAAGAATACGGCGTGGATATTGTGGCTAGTATACGAGTTTACATTGCTCTGTATGCAATTACATGCGCGTCTCGCGATATTTTCCAGAAAACTCCTGGACAAAAGCCATATTGAAATGTTTATGTTCCAGACTTCTTTGTGCTGGCTTGAGGGTGAATACTGCGCCGTTCCACTCCCACAGAAGTTACTGCGAAAGCCAAATACCTCGCATGCCGTGACCGCTTCAAGGAATGCAGGCGAATGTCAGCAATCTCATACTTGTAGAACGCTTACACGACAACGCTGTCGCGGAATGTAGCGAGGCGTCCGAGGTGTGCAACTAGATGCTCTAGGAATCCTAAATAAACAGCTCAGAAGTGGTGGATAGTGAAAATATAATTTTAGCCTTTTGCATACACACTGCTTTATCGAACGCAATTCCTCACGAAGCGCGCCTTAGCGTGCTAACGTAATTAAATTGGTGGGCACTCGCTCTTCAAGTGTGTATTCGTTGCTTCATTCATAAACTTATTCCGCCATAATAACACGCCAACCAAACACTGCTGATTTATTTATCATTCTTCTCGTATTAGGGCCTTTGGGTCCTCTCATAAAACTGACCAAGGTTTGTGAATCTCACATACACAGTGACTCAACTAAGCCGTTCACCCTCAAATATTTCCGGAACCGTTTAAGATATCGTAACTCTGTTTCCACCTAGAAGAATTGTGAGAGAATCCGGACTAAACCTACGTATAGCCTTTTTTCTTACAATTTATGAGGAACGTGTATGGGTGCGGTATATGTTTAGCACTGCGGGAGATACTATCTACATGTTTGCCTGAAGTTGAAAGTACTTAGCAGCAAATAAATTACACTTATATCTGTATGAACTTCGATTTTTCACGTGGATCTATAGAATAGTTTCTGTCGCCAGTGTCGTAGTTCTACAAGAGACCAATTCAAGGGCATTTCACTCTTCAAGCTGCGATTAGTAGTTTCGGAAAAATTACAGGATACAGAACATGAGATTTATTTATTTATTTATTTCTAACATGTAAGCGATTGTTGTCTTGTGCGGAAATTCGCGTTTTTCGTAATTGTCACATTAGACCGGTGGGGTACTTCAACTTGACGCAGCTACGAGAGTCAACTCGCAAAAGCGGAATAGCGGAGAAAAATTTAATTTAGAACTGATACTAATCATATTTGATTACATGTGGTTGGACTGACACAGCAACTGGAAGGCAAAAGACGTCGCTACATCAATCAACTATGGTAGGGATTCTGCTCTTGTTTCTGGCAAAGCCTTCAATGACAGCTGCACGTAAAAAATTGAATAGTTTTATAGAACAGGGAATTAAGGCAGACAAGTTGTCGACGGATAACTTTGCGTCATAAGATTAATATCAAGATACAAACTTTCATTGCAAAATGACATCATTAACAGCTACAATTAGGAAAGCTCAAAAGAATATCGTCATAACCATTTGCTCAAAATTCCATTTATGTCATCAAGTGTTCGAAATACCCACAGTCTACTGCATCATACGTTTCTAGTATCTGGTGGAAGGACTTCTGGACAGCAAGACATTTTGGACACGGTGCTACAATTAGATGTTTTAAATTCTATCGGGACGTCGGAACTTGAGCACTGACTTCATCTCTGAGTTGACATATCAGTCGAATACGCAGGACAACTGGTAACTTCTTCGCAAAGTCTCGTCCTAACCAGCTTTGAGGGAAGACCTGGTAAGCTTTTACCTAGCCACAAGCCAGTGGTGAGCAAGTCGCCGTCGATCGTGCTTGTACGACATGAAACTACGTACTTCAAATGATACTTCCTCTAAGGGTGTCGATAGCACTTTAATAAGAGGTGTCTTTTATCCGTTAAGGTTTATTTAGTGAAATAAAGACTAGTCACATTGTCTCCAATAACCCATACCATGTCTCTGATGTTCATCCCGCCTCAACCAGAGCAGATTCATAGAGACCCACTGACGTGTATTTCTTATGTTCAGACTATTTGTAAAGAGATCCAATGATAAACAAGATGCTATGAACAAAAAGACCTTTCTTTTGAGGTTGAATCAGAACCGAATGACATAATTAATGCGTCTTTTGCCTTCCTTCTTGTTAATGTAGAAATACAGGTGGAACTTGTTTGCGTGTAAAATGCGAATAACACTATGCCGACTTATTTCAGAGGTTCTTGGAATTTTTCTGGAGCTATGTGGATTATGAACAACAGCTGCCACAACATCCATTTTATTCGCTTTGCTCGTTGCAGCCTTGCTCCAAATCCTCTGCGCAATGGTCTACAGCCATTCAAATAACAGTTTTTTGCACATTTGCCCAATTTTTGTTCTTGTTGGACACCGTCTATCAATATAGCTTTGTGAGTACAACTCAGCTGTTCTCTTCGCGCTCCGTTTTAGTTTATGATGGTTTGTGAAATATAGTTACTTCTTCCAAGTAACGATCACTCGATACACAGAATGAAAGCAGCATTTCTTTTGTCCCATTTTATATCACTATCGCGACAATGCAACAATCTATTTCCTTTGTATCCGAGTGACGTATTTCCTCATGCGAGCATGTTCAAAACAGATAAAGCCTAAGTTCTAAATATTGTGTTAAATAGCTATGAAAAGGGATTATATGTCACTTATTGAGGACATTTCATAAATATTTGGCTAAAAACTGGATTGTGATATCTTAGGCAAGTGTGAAGTGGCAATAGCGGTCAGCAAAAGGGAAGCTGGAGTTTTAAATTCCGCGTTGAAGAAAGCATTCGTTGTTTGAGCGTAGCACAGAGACCCGAAATCAAAATTCTGTTTCGTAGAGAGAACCCTGCGGCCTTGGTCCCTTATTTAGCTTGCATTTTACGCGAATCGATTGTACATGGCAGAGTCCCAAGCGACCGGGAAAAAGTGTAGGTGACTCCTTTATATAATAAAGGTAAAAGATGGGACTCCTATAAATACACAGTGATAGTCTTAACATCGGTTTGGTGCAGAATTCTTGAACACATTCTGAGTTCGAATGTAGCAAATGTCCTTTGAGACAAAAAAGCTTCTGTTCAAACTTGAGCGGAGAAGCTCAGCTTCCCCATTTCTCACACGATTTCTTTCGAATCACGGATGAAGGTCAACAGAAATGCCCCATATTCCTAGATGTCCGGAAAGCGATTGACATTGTGCCCAACTGACAGTTGACGAGGGAGCGAGCGTACGCATTACCTTCTCAGATAACGCAGCAGCTCGAAGACTTCATAAATAACAGAACACAGTATGTCGTCCTAGACGACGAGTGTTGAGCAGAAACGAGTATATCGTGAGCAGTGCCCCAGGGAAGTGTGACAGGACAACTCGTATTCCCTGCATAAATAAATGATCTGACGGACAGGATCAGTAGCAATGTGTGGCTTTTGCTGATGAAGTTGTGGTGTGCGGAAACGAGTCATCGTTGAGTAGCTGCTGGAGCATACAAGATGACAAAATATATTGTTTGTGTGATGAATGGCAGCTTTCTCTAAATGTAGAAAACCGCAAGTTACTAAAGATGAGTAGGAAAAACAATGCCCCAATCTTTGGTGCACGTGGTCTACAACTGGGGTAGCGTCTTTGATTAACAATCAAAACGTCGAAACTTCCTGGCAGAATCAAAACGTCGTCGGTCCCGGGTTCGAACTCCACCACTACTTAAAGTTTGAATAAAAGTAACCAGCTATGGCTACCGAAGACTTCCGGCATAGAAAATCACACTCTTTCTGCCACGGCCTTCTCAAAGAAGGCGGAGGAGCCGACAGAGGTTCGGGCCACTCTCTTGCCCTACTGGGGTAGGGGGGGGGGGGGGGGGGTAGGGGGGACTACCCCTAAAAGATGGAAGAATCAACAATGATACAATGATAAACGACGTTAGAATGCAGAAGGCAATGGAAAACACTGCATTAGAGACACATAATGTGTATTCCCAGGACAGTAACCTGCCATTGAAAGTTGTCATGATGGTCTCTCCATTGGCAAAAGATTCCGGGCTAATCACCATTCGGAGGAGACTGTGAGAAAAATGTTGAGTACCCAACTTAAGGATAACATTCTATGAGTCAAATGTTTGAATGTGGTAGGGCAGTTGGACAATCTGAAAATAGAAATGCTAAGGTACAATCTAGATACAGTGGGGCTTCAGTGAAATGAAATGCATAGGAAACGACGATTTTTGGTCAGATGAGTATAGGGTAATATCAACAATAACAAAAATAGTACAACGTGAGTAAGATTCGTTATGAATAAGAGGCTATTACAAGTTAAGTACCACCGTAGTAGCTACGCATCTTCACTGCTTAGCAAGATATTTTCATTCAGCCCTTCAGTGTTATTTTACATAAAAGTATCTGAAGTTTCAAATAGATTTATTCTGTGTTGATGAAAATCTCTTCTGCTGCGGCAAAGAAATTGATACATGTATGGAATCCATATTGTTAAGGTCCAGCGTATGTCGTTGTTTCACAGTGGTTATGACTTACATTGCGTGCTCTCTTCCCAGTTGTTTGCTTGTCAAGTTATTATATCGGTTACAATTATTCAAAATTAGAGATTGTGTGGTAAGAACTTAGCTCTGCAGTGCTTAGAGTGATTAGTCAAATCAACACTGAGGTCTTACTGCACGCGAGTGTCCGCCCATTGTAATTACGAGTCCGATCGCCAACCACAGTCATTTATCGGTGAATACTGATCCAAATAAAGACAGGCCGGCCGGAGTGGCCGAGCGGTTCTAGGCGCTTCAGTCTGGAACCGCGCGATCGCTACGGTCGCAGGTTGGAATCCTGCCTCGGGCATGGATGTGTGTGATGTTCTTAGGTTAGTTAGGTTTAAGTAATTCTAAGTTCTAGGGGACTGATGAGCTCAGATGTTAAGCCCCATAGTGCTCAGGGCCATTTGAACCATTTCAAATAAAGACAGAACTGGGAGGGTAATTGCAAGTCGCAATGAGTCACGGGAAAGTAAGTCTGGATTCAGAGTGCCTCTGTCCCGTACAACCAGGTAGTGGTCACACTGATTAATCCTTTCTCGGTCAAGGCAACGGAGGATGTGACAGTTTGCGTTAAGGATGTTATGGAAGCACATGGGTGGTCAGGCGTCAAACCATTTATTGTCTACCACGATACTTTGAGTAGAGCACATACATTTCAGGAGTGGGCTGATGGATTCTGACAGCACTACCAAAAGCAGACAGATGAACGATTTTTTCGTGAGAAATTAAGTGTGTTGTCAATGCAGTGCAAAGTGCATGTGCAAGCATTCTCTGATAGAATCCGTAAACTAAATGCAAAGATAGAGACCCAGAATGCAGAAGCTAATAGGGTGCTGTTACAGAGGCAGAAAATAGAGCGGTGAACGGTTTTTTGCATGGTATATCCACTGAAATGTCACGATGGGTACCGATGGAGAACCCAGAGAACTTAGAGGCAGCTCTTAGTATCGCAACACTTATAGAAGAGGTGGATATTGCCACAAAGCAGAAAGTAGATCGCTGAGAGTGGGAGAGGCATGTAAGGAAGTAGTGTAAGCAACCAGAGTCCTACGTGTGTGGCATAGTGGGCCACTGGTCATTTGACTGTAACGATAGGAATGTTGGAAAGCGTCGGCAAGGGAAGCAGCCATTAAACGCAAATAGGATTGCTACAAGCATCGGAAGGCAATCCCGATATACTGTAACATGGCACAAGCTTAGTGCACAGGTGGAATGCAGCTTAATGGGCTTAGTGATTGGCAGCAAACAGAGATTTTTGGTGGACACAGGTGCGAATGTGTCCGTTTTCAGTCTGAACGTCGTGGGAAAGAGGAGACTGGAGCCACCACAGTATGGGTTACGTGAGGTAGACGATAATAGGATGGAATCATTGGGCACAGCAGTAGTTGAGTTCTCAGCGGGGAAAACTAAGTTCAGCGAACGCATGGCGGTGTTTCTATGCGTAAACAAATGTTATTCAGTGATTCTCGGGCTAGACTCTCTCGACGAACATTACGCTAAGATTGATCTTTTGCAACGCTCAGTGGAACTCTGTGGGACTTTGTTTTGAATGGGAGGAAAAGTTGCAGCTGAAAAAATTGCGCAATTTTCGCCTATCAGGGGTTGGACCAACTAAACTGATTATGAGTACCTCGTCTCCTACTTTCCAAACTTGACAGAAGCTCTCCTGCCAACCTTGCAGAACTAGCACTCATGAAAGAAAGGATATTGCGGAGACTTGGATTAGCCACAGCCTAGGGGATGTTTCCAGAATGAGATTAGATGATTCCGGTTAGTGTGGATAACTTTGGTGGAGGGAAGGTGACTCTCTCAAATTGTGCAATAATAGACACTGTGGAAGTCTTGGAAGATGAGGACTTCGATAGGTCGAGCCTAGAGGAAAGCTACAAGCAAACCGTAGGTATGGAAGTGTTATGAGGGAAGTTGGTCATTGGAAGGATGGTGATTGAATGGCTACAGAGAACTTGTTGTCGATTTTTGATGATTTATTTTGTGCAAACTGAGGGCTTCTGGAAACTGTGCTGACGCACCATCACATACTGATGGGGAATACCACACCAATTTATAGGAAACCATAGCGAATAGCAAAGCAGCTGCAACCATTGGTAGAAGAATTTATTGAACCACAACTATGTGATGGAATCGTAGAAGCGAATGATAGTCCCTAGAGCACAAATATTGTAGTGCTTACGAAGTAATCGGTGGACGGGACACGGAAATACGGATTTTGCTGTGACTACAGATATCTAAATGCGCAAACCATTTTGGATGTTTATCCAATTCCAAACATCACGGAATATTTGGATTATCTGCGTCTGTGTCGGTTTTTTACAACTATGGACCACAGGAGCAGATACCACCAACTGGAGGTTGTGCCTGAATATAGCTCGATAACAGTGTTTGCCATCCCGTCAGGACATTTTGATAACAAATGCATGCCATTTGGGCTACAGATGGGGTACTGAGAGGGTTAAAGCCAAAAACTTGTTTGGTCTACCTGAATGACATAATTATCTACTCAAAGGATGCACCAGAGCATGTGAGACGTTTAAAGTCTGTCTTTAGTGGGCTACAATTGGCACATTTGACGTAAAGTGTGGACCAGCGTGATTTTGTGAAAACTCAGGTAAACTATCTGATTAGTGAGTGTGGCGTACAGGCTGATCCTCATCTTACAGACGCAGTTAAAAATTATCCAATACCGAAATCGAACTAAACTGATAAAGTCGTTCATTATGCTCTGTAACTATTATAGACTATTCGTGAAGGACTACACGAAAATAGTTGAACCCTCAAACATCCTACTGAAGAAGGGGACAAAATTCCATCGGTTGCAGGAATATCAGGAGGCATTTGAAAAATTGAAAGAAATTTTAGTTTCAGATCCAGTATTGGTTTTTCTGGATTTTGAGAAAGAGTTTATCCTCCTGTGTGACGCTTCAAATCAGATCGTCAGTTGTGTTCTGAGACATATCGTAAATGATCAGGAAGATACGGTAGCTTAAGCTTCAAGGCAGCTACACAAGGTGGAGTGTAGCCACTCAGCAACGGAGAAAGAGATGTAGGCAGTCATATACGTTATTACATATTTTTGATGTTATCTGTGTGGTAGCATGTTTAAGGCAGTGACAGACCAGGCCTCACTGAAATGATCGTTTGGTTTCAAAGTTCCGTCTAGTAGATTAATTCGATAGGCAATTTAGCTTAGTGAATTCGAATACGAGGTCATCCATAACCCAGGGAAAACACACGCAAATGCAGATTGTTTAAACCATGTGGTAGTGGTGTTAAGTACCCTAGGGAAGAGCATTGAAAAATGGCAGTCGACACAGCTCAGGGATAAGGACTGTGAGGCATTTAAGTCACAGCCACATTTCGTTTTGCACAAGGGTTTGTTGTGTAGAACGATGAGGTGTGGACCACTTGGGGTGGGGTGGGGTGGGGTGGGGTGGGGTGGGGTAGGGGGGAAGGGGGGAGGGGGGGTAGCAGTTCAAGAGGGTTTTCAGAAGGAAGTTCTGCAGCAAGCTCACGACCATATATTGTCAGGTCATGGTGGGTGACATGCTACAGACCGACATGTTGCAGAGCACTTTTGGTAGAGTAGCAGGAAGCATGAGGTGGAACAGTATGTTAAGGACTGTGTGCCAAGTGAGCAGAGGGCTGACATTACACATCAAAAAGTGCTGTTGGAAAGGTTACCACAGGCGTCCAGTCCATTTTCGGTGTTAGGTTTGGTTGTCGTTGGACAATTTAATAAAATACTTGCAGGAAATAGGTACTTTCTCATGATAATCGAGCATTTTTCTGGAGTTTTGGCAGTGGTACCAAAACTGGACCAACGGGCTGGTACTGTAGCAAAGGCGTCAGTAAAAAACTGGGCATTAATGTTTGGAGTGCCTGAGACCATTATTACGGAACAGGGTATAAATTTTGTCT
Source organism: Schistocerca gregaria (assembly GCF_023897955.1). Taxonomy (NCBI): domain Eukaryota; kingdom Metazoa; phylum Arthropoda; class Insecta; order Orthoptera; family Acrididae; genus Schistocerca; species Schistocerca gregaria. The sequence continues at coordinate 567,387,119 of NC_064923.1, forward strand.
CAGATTTAATGAAACAACTATGCCGCGTGTTATGTATACGGAAGTTATAGTCCAGTCCATTTCATCTGTAGACCAAGGGGAGAACCAAACGCATGCCCAATACAACTGCAAAGATGTTGAGCAGCTACATAGATTCTAGGCACGACGATTGGGAAGCCTATTTATGCTATGAAAAATGTGCTGGCTCATATTGGAACGGGCTTGTCGCCATTTGAAGTGGTTTATGGCAGGAAAATGCCATCTCCCTTTGACGTTTTGATTCCTGAATGAGGACTGGATGGTGAGTCAGTGAGCAAGATTGCCAGAAGAATTCTGGAAGTTTGGAGGAAAATAGGAAAGGCAAACACAAAGGCACTACAATGCCAGGAACAACCAAACAGACCCAAGAGAAAATTGCCGAAATAAAGCGTGGGGCAGTCGGTAATGGTCGCCAGTCCCTATATGTCAAAGGGGAAAACGAAGAAATTTTTAACAAAATACCAGGGAACATACCATATCATGGCAATGACCTCACTGGTCAATGTGAAGATACAGCTCCCCGCAAAAACGTGTTTTATATACGTTAGTCACATAAAATCGTTTAAAGTAATGGTAGAGAGGATACCACTGCTATCGGCAACCAATCAGGAGGTGAAAGTTACAAAGGGTAGAAAGAAGGAACGTGGAATGTGTGTTTTCGGGTTATATCTGTGTAAGTTGTATAATTGTAATTTGTTGGGCGTTTGGTTTAGTATACCAGGGAAGGTGTTTTCTTGTTTCCATAGGGATACTTGTTTCTTTCCCGAGTCGTTAGTATTTCATGTCGTTAGTACTGATATTGTTTTACTGTGGATTGTGCGTTCTCGGAAGAAGGGAGGGGGATAGAAAAATTTTGTTCATCATGTGGCGAATATATAAGGACATCCTGGGGAATGAGGATGGTCCTGCTGTTGCTGGACATCTGCAGCGGCGAGGCTGTGCAGATAACGATTGTTCAGCCTCTTGCGATGCTCTCGACGCAACCAGATGTGTGGCTTACTGGTCATAAACGGTCTCTAAAAACAACAGTGACGATCTGGTAGATCCGGAATGATGGCTTTTCAGAATTATATAAGAAGGCACAGGGGAATCATTTATTTAGGGAGATAAAGGGAGAGTACCATGAGTTGCAATTAACGTACAATAATAAATTAAGGGGATAGTTGTCACAATTGATGGATGTGGTTCCTAAAGCTAGGAGTCGGCGGAAGAGGGGCTGGGTAAATACTGGAGGAAAAAGAATATTCGGAACAGGAGATGAAGAGGAAGTGCAGGAGTTAAATAGTACAATTGTTCAGGTTCAGCAGATGGCAAGTTCCATGAAGGATGCTGTGGAGTGATAAACAACATTTCGAAATTGGACAACGAATTGAATGCAGCGACGTTGCTGCCATGGGCTTGTGGACCAACTTGAGGATGCTAGGAGTGAGACGGCGATATTACAGGAGGCGATGTTTCATGCAATGAACGGGCAACTTAGTCTTGTATTGGTTACACCGAGGGAGTTCATGATGCCATTGCAGCAGGCAGAATGGCAGTTTCTGAGGAGTTACAGCATATAGCCAAAATGTCGCAGGAGAATCTGGCACTGTTCTTCCATACGGCTAGAACAGACATGGAAACAGATGGAGCCAGGGAAAACAAAGCAATCCGTGTATCTGTTGCATTGGGAAACTCGGAGTTCAACTGCTACAGCATTCACCCATATCCAGTGAAATGGAGGATATTGGGTCAAAGAACAGGCAGGCTCATGCGTTAGTATCACAGGTGAATACCAGGTGCATACCAGAGAAGGTTATGATCTGTTCAGGTGGCTAAGTATGGACTGATATGCAGACATGTGAAGCGAGCTTGTTTTTGGAGGAAGTAAATGGGACGAGTTGTAGCAAGGAGCTTCTGTCAGCCCAACCATAGTTCCCGAGGATGGGTTAACATTGGCTGTACTCCATATTTACGACATAAACTGTATAATTGAATTGCTATTAAGGAGGCGGACCAGTAACGTAGAAAAATCTTGAGCGTCAGAAAAGCAAATGATCATTAATGGCATGACTTTGGGGCAGGAGGGATGGATTTTCATCTTCTGACTATGCTTACAGGCGCTGCTGTTATGACATTGTCGAGGAATGCATTGTATTGGCCATAAAGATCTCATTCAGAAGTTAACGTATTTAAATGACAAACTCAATTCACTGCTTTAGCAGTCCATAAAGAAATTAACAGAGACCCAGCAAGTGGCAGTTTTGATGGAACAAATGTGGCAGCATGTGTACCATCTGGGAAGAACACAAGCACAAAGTATTCGTGGTGAGCATATCGGTCACCAGTTGTGGCATGTTTCTAACAGGCTTTTACATACTGCATTTCTGGGTAGGACGCAAGACGGCAAAGGCTGTGGACGTGACAACGTACAAATTATCAGCAGAGTGGTTGATCAGTATTGGTCAGGGAAGCAATTAGTTTTAAAGTATTAATTAATGTATAAGGGTGGGCTAAGGGGTACATGTAGTAGTAAAGTGTGAGCGGAGGTCTTCTATTGTGAATTGGGGAGATTGTCCTCAATATGTACATTACTAGAGTTCAGATAGCTGAGTGGGAGCACGATGCTAAAGATTCTGAACGAATCTCCTCAGAAGTGAATAAATAAGTACAGGCGTTGATTTGGGGGATTCTTGTAAATTTCCCGCAGCTATGGCTGGAAGGTAATAATTAAGGGACCGATTGTCACATCAGATGGCAGGCGTTGGCACTGTTGATATTTAGCAAGCTATTCTGTGAGGCAGGTTTACAGGACCACTCGAAGGCGAGATGGCACTGCCCTGCAGCACTGTATGCAAGTGTAAAGTAATCAGGACAGCCTAGAGTGCAAAGTAATCAGGACAGCACAGGGCACTGATGTGTTATGCAGAACCCCTACATTGCAGTTACAACAGTACCTAGTGACCTGTGTGTAGGGACTGAAGCACACTGACGAAAGATGACGTTGTAATTATTGAAGAGCACACCACTTGTCCCCTCCAGAGGAGCTATGTAAGAGGTGTAGGGAAAAGACATATAAATAAGTGAGCCGAGAGGCTCCAAAGGGGGAAATCGTGTTGCTATTGTGTCTGCATCTAGAACCAGAGAGAATGACGACTTTTTTAAGTTGCAGGCCAGCAACGATGACCTTCTGGTGACGGAAATTAGCGGCCGAATGGCCCACTGAAACTACCGCCAACCTTCACTGCATGGATAGATGTGTCAGAGCGGGCCGCACCTTGGAACTGCACTGGAGCGAGGAGCGAGACTGTTGTTGGTCTCTGCTCTCCGGGTGACATCATCCGGCAGATTGCAAGCTGCCTTCCGCAAGGGCACGGACGGGGCGCGAACTCTCAGCCTCTCGGGTACTGAGCTGTCGGCAGTCGCCGACCGAGCTACCCCGGGTGGATAGCCAGGCTTGATAAGGTTCACTACAACGATGACAGTCGGTTGTTTCCCTTTGGCGCTCTACAGGGGATCCACGAGTTGCGCTTGAGGGAGCAGCCAGAAGTGTCTTGGGCTACCAATGCAGCCAACACGCGCTGCGGCCACCGTGCCGCGTGAGTAGGAGCACTACATTTGCAAGACTGGGCGACTGGACGCCGACTCAGCAGATTCCAGGATTGGCATTGGCGCTGACCCACCTCCACAGGCTGTGCAGTGCCATCACCATGATCAGCAAAAGGCCTACTGTGTACCTTCAATGCAATAAAATCAATGACACACTTGTTGGCCTTTCTCTGCACGCTTCGGCATGAGTCACCTCTCTCTCTCCCAGCCCATACCTCTCGGTCGTTGTGTCATATTACAACATCTGAGTTCAGCAGGTTGTAAGAAAAGTGTGTGTTTCGAAATATTAGCAAATCATGTAACTGTCGCGGGACCTGGATACCAACTTCGTGTTTATCTAGTAGGATGTTGGAAACCGTCTAAAAAACATATCCAGGCTGTCCAGCACAGCGATCCTCATCATTAATCCACAAGGCGTATTCGATTCGGAGCAGGCACATCTATACAACCTGGAAGAAGCGCTTTTACATGCACAGCAGCTTTGCTTAGTGTGGTTGTAAGATACTGCGACATAGTGAAGGAAGAAAACTGAGATAGACAGCCACTGGCAGGGATGTGAGAAATGAATAATCTCTAGCGATAAATATGTGTGCTTAGTTGTAGTGAAGTAAGGAATACATTCAACAGCAATCAGATATTATTTTTCTTTTTTAAGAAGTTAGGTCAATACCATTCTTTTAAAGAGGAGATGTAACTCAGATGGCATTCACTTATGTGTATAAACTACCTTTCACGATAATTCACTGACAATAATCGGAAAAAATATTCCTCTTCCATTTTATCAAATCATCTTAGTTTACTGATGGACAGTTGTGTTACAACATCGATCTGAACTTATTTTTTGTTTGATGGCCTCAGTGCCCAGGGGCTGAAATTCATTTATCATTTTTTTTTATTATTTGGTCGAGGTTAGGATTTTGAAATGACTGAAAAACTAATTTTAATTTACTGAGACAATTTATTTCGCTTTTTTTCTTGAATCCAAACATAATACTTGTAAAACTTTCCTGCACATAATTTGTCAAGTTACATTCATATTTCAAATAAGCGACATTGGTTTACGAAACAGACACACTGAGAATTATCGCCAAAAGTGTTCTTGGTGTGTTTTGCTAAGAGAGCGACACAAAAATTGGACATGGGACGATATATAGTATCGAACCTGAGCCAAAGGCTGATCTCGCACGTTATCATCTATGCTACGATCACAATTGACACTAATTGTATCTGGCAGGCCGTTTGAATTTACGCTTTCAGTGGCCTGATTGGCTAACTACAGTGCTAATTAACTAGGATACTGCACAAAGTACCGAATTTTTTCCTTGATATTTCTCAGCACAACCTACCCTGTAATGACCTTACAGGCTTTTCAAACTATTTCTGTTTACCCTTTATAATGCAATGTCTGAAAAAAGCTGCACAAATGTTCAGTCAGATCTTCATAAGATTTCAAAATGGTACAAAAACTGGCTAAATGCTTTTAAGTATTCAAAACGTCAACCAGTGTCCTTCACATAACGGAAAGAAGTACTATCGTATGGCTACAGTACCAATAAGCATCAGCTGGATTCAGCCAACTCATATAAATAACTGAGTGTAATAATCTTTAGGGAGATGAAAAAGATCAAACTGGCTCAGACACTGTTAAAGCAGGAGGCAGACTGCGGTTCACTGGTAGAAAACTACAGTCTACAAAGCTTATTGCTTACAAATCTCTCGTTTTACCTATCGTAGAATACGATTCAAGTGTGCGGGACCCGTATTGAACGTATATGCAGGAGGGCAGCACGAATGTTCACGGGTTTGTTTGGTCCATTGGAGTGTGTCACACAGATGCTGAAGAAACCTAAACGACAGATACTTCAAGATATACACAAACGATCTCCTGAAACCCTGTTTACTAAGTTACAAGTTGTAGGTTTGAATGATGAATATAGGAATATACTAAAACCCCCTACGTATCGTTCTCGTGTGAATAGCGGGGACAATATTAATTTCCAGCGTGGATAGAAGCCTTTAAGCAGTCGTTCCTGAAAGGAACTGGAAGAAGTCTTAACGTCTAGCACAACTGGAAGTACTTCTGCTATTAACTTCTAAGTGATTTTCAGTGTATGGATGTATGTAGAAGGAGATTAACATTCCGTGTTTGTCAGGATGATGTGACATGCCACCTCTCCTAGGCTGCACACCAATTTCTTAATGAACCGTGCAGTGAATCCACTACCATGGTTTGAGTCCCAGATCAGTAGATCTTAAGCGAGCATCAACTGCATGAGATTAGTTTGAAGTAACCACAGAACGCTCCAGATCGATCCCAGCACCTCGTAGAGTCCACGTCCCTATGTGTTACTGCCGTTTCGAGAACTTGCGAAGGAGCCATTCACTATTAACATCACATTCATTCCTTTCCCATGAGAGCTGAGCGGTCAGTGTAAAAGGGTTCATGTTATTAACAGAATAAAGTGCTGTCGCCTGGCCATAACTGTGGTTTTTTGATAGCCCATCTGACCTACAATATTTGAAATATTAGTTCACTTTATTATTCGAATGATAAACAGATTTTTTTAACTTGATATAATCCTTGGCCACTTGATAATTTACAGCTGTCATTGACTATTGAAACATTACTTGATGTAGTAATTAACAAACACCTCTCCTGAAATGCTATGTTCAACTTTTTTAGTCCGTTTTCATGTGAGACTTAAATAATTCTTTTGTCCTACTACTCGATGATACTGATGGCTTCAGCTAACGTCACGGACGGCGGCAGAGCGCTTCCGTGCTCGGCTCTATATTGACCTCTGTGTGAAGGCACTGCTGTGCTGAGGGAGAGCATGTCTTCTTCACCTTCTTCTATTCGTCGTTGCAGATTGCAGCGAGACGTCTCGCATGTTTTGTCGTATCAACCTGCGTTGCCGAAAACGATCTCTGTACGATACCGCAGGGAATCTCTGCGTTTGTATTAATACTTTTTCTAAGTTGGCAAATGTAATTTGTCTCATTATGCACTACAACTCACGATATTTAGAGGGTGGACGTATGACATGCGAAGTGTGTTACATGCATGGTCACCACAAGTGGCATCTCACCCTAGCTGCTAACCGTTATGTAGCTCGTAATAGTGAATATAAACGCAAGGTCAAGAGTGATAGCAAATTTTGGTAAAATCCTCAACGTCAATTAATAAATGTTATCCAGTAGAAGTCGTACCGACCCTTTATCATCTTAAAATGCTGAACACGATACACAAAAAAGTGTACACAACATGTGTCCTACCAGTTACACCCCACGGTCTAGAAACACTAGCTGTGACGAAGAAAGCACTAATGAAGACCAGCGACTACAGAGAACGGTGAAGAGGGTGATTCTAAGCGGCAGTAGGAAGGAGAATATCAGTGACGACGTCATCAGAAAGGGAATTTGGGTGTCTCGACGTCCTTAAAAGAGCTACCTGGTTACACAGCGACGCGAGACCACAACATATGGAGCTATAAGATGATTCACAGGAGCTTTGGAGCACAAACAAGTAACAGAAGCGGTGACTCTATAATATAAAAAGATACTACAGGAACTCACTGCATCCTTTTGACATCCTCTACCTCTGAGAGCCTCGCGGTCAGCGTTGAGTACCTGTACAAGTGGTGCTGCGTCAGTCAGTTGTTGGACTAAATCCAATGTTGACACTACTGCATGACAACGCCGCACGCAGCTCACACCTTTGTACATATCAGGCACCGGCGAGAGATCGCTCTGGCTGCTACTTAAATCCAGTCAGTCCAGAAAGCTTTTAGACTGAATTAATAAAAAGGAGAGAAACGTTAACATAATAGTTTTAATGCTTCAGGTGTTCTGCAAGTCCTTGCCCCCATTGGAGTACATCGTACAGAACATTCATACAACCATGTGAAACCATCGGAAGAATCCTTCTTTGCGATGTTGTTCAACTCGAGCGTCACAAAGCGTTGACTCTTTATGTGAATTTCTGCACTTTGTGGTTTGGTGGTAGGTTCGTATTAATAACACAAAGACTCGTCATCTGTGGGAATTTTTTTCCACGAAAACAATTCTGTCCCTGGTTCGATTCCTGGCGGGGTCAGGGATTTTCTCTGCCTCGTGATGACTGGGTGTTTTGTGATGTCCTTAGGATAGTTAGGTTTAAGTAGTTCTAAGTTCTAGGGGACTGATGACCATAGATGTTAAGTCCCATAGTGCTCAGAGCCATTTTGAAAACAGTTGTGTACGTATTATATTTCAGTCAAGTCAATGCAGGCGCCCACGCATGGTTGTTTTTGTCCTGGAGTCGAGGTGTGCTTGACAAACTTTGCACATACTCTTCTCTTCTTCAACAAAATTCTGGAGAATGACTTGAACACTTGGTTTAGACATGTTGCTCCATTGCAAACTGTCACACAATAACGCTGACACACTACAGCTGCACGTCCACTTGTTAACACTGCCTGCTCGCAATTGATTGGCCGAATGCTCATCCGTTGTTTACAGTTATCAGATTAAACTGGCTCAGTAGTTACTGCGCCAAACACGTTTGTACGTTAGGAATAAAATCAGTCTCGGAACTTTTTGGACGGACAGTGTACACGGTACACTCACATTACTGTGACTACCACCTGCGTTCGACGTCAACACGCACTAACCACTCACAGACGGCAGTTGGCAGCACTGGTAATGGAGGGTATATAAAGCGTGTCAATCTGCATCAATCTATACCTAACATTGGTCCGCCCACTGTTAGAGTATGCCGCCGTGGTCTGGGGGAAAGCCGCAGATGTTCACATTGTGACTCTGCAGCGGATACAGAATCGCGTCCTGAAGACTGCCATGCATCTTGAGAGGCGCTACTCGACGCGCCATCTCCACGAGGACACCGGTATCCTGCCTCTCCGAGATAGGATTCGCGCCATCACCAGGAAGGTCTACGAGAAAGCGGGACACTCCCGCAACCGGCTCATCCGAGGACTGGTTCAAGATCCTCACCACAGGCCAACCACGCGTTGGTCTGACCTGATGAGGGATTAAGCTTTCACTAATCTCCCATCAGAGTGTGTTTACCTCTTTTACAGCCTCCAGCAACAAGGAAAAATCAACAAGAATGGGTAATATCTATTCTCTCCCCCCTAGGAACCGCAGGAATGACAATTTTGTCTAAACTGCACCATCTAGAGCCAAGGACAGGTTCGTCTTTTCAGCGTCAGCGTCTGGGGGGCGTGGAAAACACTGCAATCGTTGTCGTGATGAGGAACGGAGCGACGTCCAAAAAGGCATGCTCATTGGTTTTCTGGCCAAGGGTGGAAGTATTTCCGAAACAGCTAAGTTTGTAAAATGTTCGCATGCCGACGTTGTTAAAGTATACTGTACATTTCAAAATAGCGCTACCCAAAACCGGCGCCGAGGCAACTGCGGTGCACCATGGATGACAGGGTGGACGACGGCTGCGGAGACGTGTACGGGCGAATAGACGCGCATCTGTTAAGCAACTGACTACCAAATGAACTAGGGGGGCGCGCTACCAATAGTGTCTCCTCAACAACCGTTCAGTGAACGTTGCAGCGTATGGGCGTCTGCAACAGACGTCTGGTTCACACACCCATGTTTACTACTGCCCATCGGCGACGAACGCTGGAATTTGAATGCCAATACCGCAACTGGACTCCCAGTGATTGGTGATAAGTGACCTTTTCAGATGAATCAAGCTTTATGCTTCATCGGACACATTGCTGACACCCTGCAATAATCGTCGGAATGGCCTCGGGTAAGCGGGAGCTCTATGGCCTCGGGAATGTTTTCTTGGCATTCTTTGGGTGACCTCGTCTTTCTGGAAGGCACAACGGGTCAACACAGGTAAGCATATTTCCTTGGGGACCACTTCCACCCCAATTTGCAGTTTGTTTCTTCATCAACACGAAGGCATCTACCAGCAGGACATCGCAACGTATTATACACCTCGCAGTGCACATGTGTGGTTCGGAGAGCATTAGGATGAGTCTACTGCACTCTCATAGCCATCAAACTTCCAGAATTTAAACCCGATCGAAAATCTGTGGGGCCACGTCGATAGTGCTGTCTACGCAAACATCCTCAACCGACAAACCTAGCGCAGTTGGCCATGGTACTGGCTCGGCTCCACATCCCTGTCGGTACCTTCCAGAATCTCACTGACTCTCTTCCCGCACGTCTTGCAATGTTCCACGCTGCACAGAGTGTTATTCAGGCCTATGACAGGGGATCACACTAACTTGACTGGGCAATGTTCTTCCGTCAGACATTATTGAACAGATTTCCGCTAAGAGTAAAATCACTTATCAAGTGCTTCTGACTTTTGGGTATGATTCCATAGCGCAGACCATCCCATTTACCTGTGCCGTCACCTAGTGATAAGACTGTGCATTGCGCCACCCTTTAGACAAAGACCATTCGTAGAGATAACATAGTATGAGCAAATGGTAGCAACACTGTGACGGGTAGGAGAGAAACCAACCCCGAGCAGTTTAGGGTCTACCCTGGAATACGTCACTTAACTGTGGAGACAAGTCAGTCTGTTAGAAGGTTTATACTCATCATCCCCCTCTAACATATGCATTCAAGCAGTAAAATGAGTAAGCAACGTCAATCCAATTACGTCATCTACAATATATTTCACAGTTTGCAACAGATTTGAAAAATATTTCTGGTAAAGCAAATGTTGTGGCTGATACCTTCTCAAGGCTTGAAGAACTGGTTCCAATTAACCAAGCAGAGATAGCCCAAGCACAAGAAAAGGAGGAAGAGCTCTGGCAATAATACTTCGCTTCAATTAAAATACTCTTTGACCCAGACAGGAAAGCAATTGTGGTGTGATGTCACAACACAAAGTATTCGACCTTATATTCCTGAACAATTCCGTTATGCTATTTTTCAACATTATCATAATTTGGCTCATCCAGGTTCAAGACAACTGTAAAAATGATTACATCAAGATGTGTCTGGATGAATATTAAAAAGGACATTGCAAATTGGTCATGAGCATGTAATAATTGTCAAAAAAAAAACAAGGTATCACGACATTTGCATTCACCAATAGGACACTTTCCCTACATTGATGAACATTTGAAGGTAATTCATTTGGATTTTATAGCGACAATGCCTCCTTCTGATGAATATACGTATTGCTTAACATGCATCGATAGAGTTACGAATAGGACAGAAGTAATAACACTTCGGGATACCCAAGCAGAAGCTGTAGCTCAATTTCTTTAATTGTTGGATTACTGGATATTGCACACCTCATCAAATAGTAACCGATCGCGAAGACAATTTAATTCTGAGCTATTTCAAGCACTATCAAAAATATGTAATCAAACTCAAACTACTGCATATCATCCTCAATTCAATGGAAAAATAGAAAGATTTCTTCACACGCCTAAAGTGGCAGTCCGTTTACATTCAACTACGACATGGACTCAAACAATACCTGTAATCCTTCTTGGTCTTCTTTGCTCAATCTGAGAAAACACGAATGCTGCGATAGCAGAAATGGTTTATGATTCACCCATCAGGATACAGGGTGATTTTTTTCAAGAAGACGGAACAAAAAAGGAATCAGACACCCTAGTTTGTTTCACAAATGAAACAACATATGAACCGGCTGAAACCTGTGCAAATAGCTCATAAAGTAAAACAGACACTATTTGTATACAAGGACCTCAGCACGTCAACAAATGTATTTGTAAGGGCTGACAACGTTAAAAAGTTGTTAGAACCCCCATATGAAGGCTCATACGAAGTCGTGGAAAGAACACCTAAATTTTTTGGACTCAAAATGAAAGGCCAAGTAAAAAACATTTCCATTGACTGACTGAAACTTGCATATTTGCTAAACGAAGACGTTAAATTTGCCGGATGATACTCCAGTTTCACCACCACCCCAGGACAAACAACCTGAGGATAAAAAACTACGAACTTCAAGATCGAGTCGCGTATTTCGATTTCCCGCAAGACTAGTGGAACTGGTACATTGAATTGTGACCGTCTCACTGAGAAGGGGGTGATGTGGGAGCAGGCTCCTCTGCCATATGGTGTTTTGGTGTGTGTTAGTGAGTGTTTTGACATCGACAAGGCCGGTATTACAATATCAAATTTGTTTGTCGAAAATTTGATCATAGATGTGATCAAATATTCGGTCAAATATATTTGACAAAGATCTTTGACGTAGCGCTAGAAGGGTATTACACTGCCATCAAATTTTTCGTCAAAGTTCAAGATTGCTGACAACAACTTGTTATTAACCGCAGCAGTTGCACGTACCGCTATTGGATTGTGAGCACATACGGAAAAGAAGGGGGGGGGGAGGAATCATATATACGAGGTTGACAGTCTTAAATTCCTGGGATTACAACTTGATAATAAATTAGTTAGGAGGAGCACACCACAGAACTGCAGAAACGCCTTAACAAATCTGTATTTGCAATTCGAGTGTTAGCAGACATAGGCAACATAGAAATGAAAAAGCTTGCATACTTTGTCTAATTTCATTCCATAATGTCATATGGGATAATATTTTGGGGTAAATCTTCAAGTCAAACAAAAGTTTTCAGAGTCCAAAAGCGTGTTATACGTATTATTTGTGGAGTAAATTCACGGACGTCCTGCAGAAACTTCTTCAAAGAACTGGGTATACTAACTCATGCCTCTCAGTATATTCACTCCTAAATAAAATTTGTCGTAAATAATATACCTCTTTTTCCATCAAACAACTCAGTTTATACACACAATACCAGGAACAAAAACGATCTGCACAAGGACTTAAAACCACTTACTTTAGTTCAAAAAGGGGTCCACTACTCAGGAACACTCATCTTCAATAATTTGGCAAACATAAAAAATTTAGTTAGAAATAAAGATCATTTTTAAAGGAGCCTGAAAGACTTACTAGTGGCCAACTCCTTCTACTCCATTGACGAAATTATTAATAGAAACAAACGATGTATTTATTCATACTGTTAGTATTGTTATTTCTGTTTTTAAAAAATTGACATGTTCTACATCCACGAGGATCTCCTCAGCACGGATCTATAGAACGAAAAACTAATCTAAGCTGGGTGAAGCCGTGAGTTTTACGACGACACGATAATAGAATTCAACAAAACCTGTTATGTGAGCTTACAGTGGAAAACGTCAAGTCGTACATCAATTATTGAAGAATGGATGAGCATACATTTCTGTATGTGCTCATTGAAGTGTATCCTCATATCACAAAGCACAATATTCACTTAAGAACTGCTACATCTTCAGAAGACAGGCTCACTGCAACACTCCGATTCCTCATTACAGGAGAGGGTTATGTTAGGTTAGGTTAGGTCAGGTCAGGTCAGGCCAGGTCTCCAATCTTCTTAATCTATTTTTGTATTCAGGGTGCCTCAGGTTGTAAAGCGCCTCATCAGCTTCATACATCTCTATTAATTTTACAGTTGTCAGCATACACCAATTACATTTACAGTCAATGTTTATAAAAACACTACAGACGACAGAACGCTCCATGTGGTAACATATCACATTGCAGTGAACAGAAGACAAGCGATTTCTTTCATCAAATCTACAGCGAGGCCCTAGATTTGATCAAATATTGGACGACATTTGTCAAAGTTCCCTATTACACCATCAAATATCTTTGACAAAGATATTGGACAAAGAAATTTGATAGTGTAATATCGGCCTAAGGCTGGATTCAGAGATTTATGATCTATAACGTCACAAGAGACAAAAGAAGATAGTCTTGTTTTAGAAACTTGTAAATGTATCGTTGCCTAAGTAACATGCCGATTCATGTTTTATAAAATAATATAATAAAGAAGTTATACGTTCTTATTTGTGTATGTTTACCTTAGTTAGAAACCACCAATAGGTGTTTCTTCTTAGCAGCCGCTGGCGTGATCTCGTAGAGGCCAGCTACTCCGAAGGTGTGATCTTTGCCTCATGCTGCGACTCTGCAGTTAGTTGGGCGTAGTAAACTCGCTGACCTGACTGGAATCTGCTTTTCACTTACATCGGGTGACAGAATATACAAAATTTTAACACGCACATATAAGAAAACTTTACAAACTCACAAATAAGCTCTCGTATCTTTCAAAAAACAATTAATTCCGATGATAAGATTGCGCTATAACACTCGGTAATCTCTTTTAAATTTGGCGCTTTACAAATGTTTACCAAAAAGAGAGCTCAGGCAACAGTGTTTACTTCGCTTCTGTCAAGGTATTGTAAGTAGGCTGTTTAGTTTTTTTTATTGGTAACGCCGCCGCCCCATAGCGCTCTGTATGAATATTCACTGGCTGTGCTGTGTACAGTCAGTGACTGGTTGGCATTGTTGTAATACTCGCCATTGTAGTGTTGGGCAGTGGCTGCTGGATGCTAACAGAGCGTATCGTTGCGCAGTTGGAGGTGAGCCGCCAGCAGTGGTGGACGTGGGGAGATAGATGGCGGAGTTTTGAAATTTGTAAGAATTGGTGTCATGAACTATATATATATTATGACTAGTGAGGTAAATACATTGTTTGTTCTCTTTTAAAATCTTTCATTTGCTAACTATGCCTATCAGTAGTTAGTGCCTTCAGTAGTTTGAATCTTTTATTTAGCTGGCAGTAGTGGCGCTCGCTGTATTGCAGTAGCTTGAGTAACGAAGATTTTTGTGAGGTAAGTGATTTGTGAAACGTATAGGTTAATGTTAGTCAGGGCCATTCTCTTGTAGGGATTACTGAAAGTCAGATTGCGTTGCGCTAAAAAAAATTGTGTGTCAGTTTAAGCACAGTCTTGTATAAATTTTTCAAAGGGGACGTTTCAGTATTATGTCACTGAGTTGCATGACGCGTAATTTATAATTGTACCAGGAAATGTTGGTTGAAGCCACTCGGAGACGAAGCAACTGCGGCAAGCTTGATAGCTACAGGAAAAAAACGCAGATGAAATGTCTCACCTCTAAGTGACTTATTTCTGCTGGTTCGAATATACCTGCAATAATAGTAGAGTCCGTACACTAATTCTGAAGTGACCTTTTCCCTGCCCTGTAGAGTATTCCTACGTAGAATGCCAACTGAAACTTAGAGTCTGCCCTTGCAGAGGGAATGTTGAGAGGTGCCTCTTTTCGTTGTTAGTACACCATTGTTGTTGAGCTGCTACTCGTAAACCTTCAGTGATGTAGCATTCACACACAACTTCCCAGTGTGGATAAATTTTATTGTGACCAGATCCTAGAGAAATTAAATCTCTAATAACGTGGAAAATGTTTCGTCTTTTTATTCCATGTTCATTCGGTGCAATCTCTGCACACCTTCCCGACGGAAAACAGGATCTGACCTCAGTACTAAAACTTTCCACTCCGTCCGAACGGGCCTCGGAAGGTCCAACAGTACCGACCGACCGCCGTGTCATCCTCAGCCACAGGCGTCACTGGATGCGGATACGGATAGGCTTGTGGTCAGAACACGTAATTTATATGATTCTCAAAACTGTGTAAATAACTTAAGATATGTACCTAAGTTTTTTAAGAAACAAAGAAACCTGGTGCATAAAATGTGTTTCATTGCCTTTTGAAATTAGGAAGTTATGTTGCCGTACCCTGTATAAGGACAGACCCATCAGGATACCGCAGTCTTGTTTATTACCAAACTCAAACTTCCCAACTCACAACTGGTGGTCGGACTTCACTTGATGGAACTCAGTCCAAAATCTTGAACGTACTGGAGAAAAGAACATGACTTGGGAATAGCACATAACCAGCGAGACAAGAAGAATCACAGTCTATTTCATCAGTTGTATCCCATCTTTCAAAGTAAGAGACTCCATGACGACGCAGAACTGACAATAAGACGCACGATCACATTTCCGCTCGTCTTACACGGTTCGGAAGTGTGGTCAGTGACCCCACACATTCGTCCGCAAAGACTACAAACCCTTCAAAAGGAAGTGTTTCGTCTTATAACATATACTCCCCGCTCTACTCTCAACACTCACATTACACGACACTTACGCCAACCATTGATCTACAAAATCAGTGAGATAAAACCTATTAAATTTTATGTGATGACAGATTTTTCGTCCGAGAATCTGATAAATTCATTATGGCAATGACCTGCAAAATCGGTTCCCGAAAGGCCAAAGATGACCCTCACTCGAAAAAATGTTCAAATGTAGGTGCAATCTTATGGGACTTAACAGCTATGGTAATCAGTCCCTAAGCTTACACACTACTTAACCTAAATTATCCTAAGGACAAACACACACCCATGCCCGAGGGAGGACTCGAACTTCCGCCGCGACCAACCGCACAGTCCTTGACTGCAGTGCCCAAGACCGCTCGGCTAATCCGGCGCGGCCTCACTCGCTACTTAAGAGGGGCTGACACACATTTACAGACTACTCAGTCAGTAAAATTACACACAGATCATGTTTCCTCATTTTTCTAATTATTTATAGCACATTCACAAATCAGTCGAGCGTAATGCCCCACACTGAAAATAGACACATACGGCAATCAGTCACCATTTGCCAGTGACTGAGGAGTAATAGGTCGGAGACTATTAAACTGAACCATTTGAAACGAGTATGGCCAGAGAATATTTTAATGGTCCAAATGGCTCTGAGCACTATAGGACTTAACTTCGGCGGTCATCAGTCCCCTAGAACTTAGAATTACTTAAACCTAAATAACCTGAGGACATCACACACATCCATGCCCGAGGTAGGATTCGAACCTGCGACCTTAGCGGTCGCGCGGTTCCAGACTGAAGCTCCTAGAATCAGTCGGCCACTCTGGCTGGCAGGGAATATTTTATTGACTCACATCCCCAAAAAACCATCGATATTATTTCGAGAACCGAAGTAGTAGTTTTTGCCACTAAAAGTCACTATGTGTATGTTGATGTGGATGGAGAGTTATAGTCACAGGTTCTAGCACAAAATGGCGTAACGGTAGGACTATATTCCGAATCTCAATGGAGCGCGCATATTTCCCTGGGCGCAGTAGGTCAGACGAGGCTTTGCAGTAATTCTGTAAATAGGTAAATTAACCGTAGGAGTCAATTAGCAGCTTGTTACGCACAGGCAGTGTGGGAATGAAATGAGAGCAGCACTTCAATCGTCGTGAGATTACATCGAGAGTGGGTGGTTAATGCAATGTTGGACCTTATTGGTGCCACCTGTTCTACTAGTCCAAACGCTACAAGCCGCCAACGAAATACGTGGTACGTCAGTTACGCAAAATTACCCCCCCCCCCCCCCCCCCACCGGCTGTATTTACAAGAATAGTTTCAGGAACGCTTGGCTCCACAGAGCTCTCGATATATTCACAGAAGCAGTAATTTGTGCTGTAATTAGTTCCTTTCTTCACTCCTCTTTTTCTCATCAACTGTCATCGGATCAGTTTTTCAATGTGATAATGGTTTTACGAAAAGGCAGGTATGATATATTTTTGGAGACTCCGTTTCTGCAAACTGATCATATTTTATGCTCCAGTAATATAGGTCTAGTTAGACGACAGTGTAAACAGCAAAATAAATAAACAAAATAGTAAAAATGAGGTGGAAAGCTTTCGGTAAACGAAATAAAGCTTGAAAAGCCATGTTTTCGAAGTACCTGTTACGCTCACTGCGGTTTACCAGTTTTGAAATATTGCAGTGACAATATAGTTTAAATATAATAATAAAATTAAAAAAGTGAAGTTTATCGAGTGCTCATTAGGGAGGTGCAAGTTGGGAATTCTTAGGAGGTACATGGAAATAAATAAATTGGCCATAATTATTAGGACTGGAATAAGAATTCAGCCATCCAGACAAGCCATGTAAGTCCTTTATTTGACGGATTTGGGTTTTGAGCTGCTGCCTAGTAACTATAACACATCGTGTTACAACTGGTACAAAAAATTGTTTTACTGATTTTACTTGTGTACTACTCAAGAAAGTGTGAATACTCTTCACCTATGTTATGTTTATGTATTAGTAAACAAAAGTTACGTGTCTTATGGCAATATGTTGGTTGTTGTTCTTGTGGTCTTCAGTCCAGAGACTGGTTTGATCCAGCTCTCCATGCTACTCTATCCTGTGCAAGCTTCTTCATCTCACAGTAGCTACAGCAACCTCCAAATCTGTTAAGTGTACACATCCTTTGGTCTCCCTCTACGATTCTTACCCTCCATGCTGCCCTCCAATACTAAATTGGTGATCCCTTGATGTCTCATAATATGCCCTCCCAACCGATCCCTTCTTCTAGTCAAGTTGTGCCACAAATTTCTCTTCTCTCCAATTCCATTCAATCCCTTCTCATTAGTTATATGATATATACATCTAATCTTCAGCGTTCTTCTAAAGCACCACATTTCGAAATCTTCTATTCCCTTCTTGTCTAAACTATTTATAGTCCACGCTTCAGTTTCATAAACGGCTACACTCCACACAAATACTTTCAGAAACGACTTCCTGACATTTAAATCTAAACTCGATGTTAACAAATTTCTCTTCTTCAGAAACGCTTTCCTTGCCATTGCAAGTCTACATTTTATATCCTCTCTACTTCGACCATCATCAGTTATTTTGCTCCCCAAATAGCAGAACTCCTTTCCTACTTTAAGCGTCTCATCTCCTAATCTAATTCCCTCAGCATCACCCAACTTAATTCGACTACATTCCATTATCCTCATTTTGCTTTTGTTGATGTTCACCGTATATCATCCTTTCAAGACATTGTCCATTCCGTTCAACTGTTCTTCCAGGTCCTTTGCTGTCTCTGACAAAATTACAATGTCATCGGCGAACCTCGAAGTTTTTATTTCTTCTCCGTGGCTTTTAATACCTACTCTGTATTTTTCGTTTGCTTCCTTTACTGCCTGCTCGATATACAGGTTGAATAACATCTGGGATAGGCTACAACCCCGTCTCACTCCCTTCCCAACCACTACTTCCCTTTCATGACCCTCGACACTTATAACTGCCATCTGGTTTCTGTACAAATTGTAGGTAGCCTTTCGCTCCTTGTATTTGACCCCTGCCATCTTCAGAATTTGAAAGAGAGTATTCCACTCAACATTGTCAAAAGGTTTCTCTAAGTCTACAAATGCTAGAAACGTAGGTTTGCCTTTCTTTGATCTAGCCTCTAAGACAAGTCGTACGGTCAGTATTTCCTCACGTGTTCCAGTATTTCTACGGAATCCAAACTGATCTTCCCCGAGGCCGGCTTCTACCAGTTTTTCCATTCGTCTGTAAAGAATTCGTGTTAGTATTTTGCAGCCGTGGCTTATTAAACTGATAGTTCAGATGGTATGGTTTTGTCAGGACTGGCTCTCCCAAGGGCGCCAGTAGTTCGAATGGAATGTTGTCTACTCCTGGGGCCTTGTTTCGACTCAGGTCTTTCAGTGCTCTGTCAAACTTTACACGCAGTATCATATCTCCCATTTCAACTTTATCTACATTCTCTTCCACTTCTGTAATATTGTCTTTAATTTTCCTTTGGCAGTATCTATCTTACCTTTAGTGATATCTGCCTCTACATCCTGACATTTGTCCTCTATCCGTCCCTGTTTAGCCATTTTGCACTTCCTGTCGATCTCATTTTTGAAATGTTTGTATTCCTTTCTGCCTGCTTCATTTAGTGCATTTTTTTTTATTTTCTCCATTCATCAATTAAATTCAATATTTCTTCTGTTACCCAACGATTTCTACTATTCCTTGTCTTTTTACCTACTTGATCCTCAGCTGCCTTCACTATTTCATCTCTCAAAGCTACCCATTCTTCTTCTACTGTATTTCTTTCCGCTGTTCTTGTCAATCGTTCCCTAATGCTCTGTCTGAAACTCTCTACATCGTCTGGTTCTTTCACTTTATCCATCTCCTTAAATTGGTACCTTTTTGCTCAATTTTAGTCTACAGTTCATGACCATCAGATTGTGGTCATTGTTCACATCTGCCCCTGGTAATGTCTTACAATTTAAAAACTGATTCCTAAATCTCTGTCTTACCATTATATACCTAATCTATCTGAAATCTTCCAGTACCCCCAGGAATTTTCCATGAATACAACCTTCTTTCATGATTCTTGAATCAAGTGTTAGCTGTGATTAAGTTATGCTCTGTACAAAGTTCTACGAGGCGGCTTCCTCTTTCATTCCTTACTCCAATTCGATATTCACCTTCTACGTTTCCTTCTCTTCCTTTTCCTTCTGTTGAGTTCCAGTCACCCATGACTATTAAATTTTCCTCTCCCTTCACTATATGAATAATTTATTTTATCTCATCATATATTTCATAAATCGCTTCGTCATCTGCGGAGCTAGTTGGCGTATAAACTTGTGCTATTGTTGTAGGTGTGGGCTTACTATCTATCTTGGCCATAATAATGCGTTCACTGTGCTGTTTGTAGTAGCTTATCAGCATTCCTATTTTTCTATTCATTATTAAACCTACTCCTGCATTACCCCTATTTGATTTTGTATTTATAACCTTGTATTCACCTGACCAGAAGTCTTGTTCCTCCTGCCACCGAACTTCACTAATTCCCACTATATCTAACTTTAACCTATCCACTTCTCTTTTTAAATTTTCTAACCTACCCGCCCGATTAAGGGATCTGACATTCCACGCTCCGATCCGTAGAACGCCAGTTTTCTTTCTCCTGATGACAACGGCCTCCTGAGTAGTTCCCGCTCGGAGATCCGAATGGGGAACTATTTTACCTCCGTAATATTTTACCCAAGAGGACACCATCATCATTTACCCATACAGTAAAGTTGCATGCCCTCGGAAAAAAATTACGGCCGTAGTTTCCCGTTGCTTTCAACCGTTCGCAGTACCAGCACAGCAAGGCCGTTTTAGTTAGTGTTACAAGGTCAGATCAGTCAATCATCCAGACTGCTGCTCCTGCAACTACTAAAAAGGCTGCTGCCCCTCTTTAGGAACCACACGTTTGTCTGGCCTCTCAACAGATACCCCTACGTCGTGGTTGCACCTACGGCACGGCTATCTGTATCGCTGAGGCACGCAAGACTCCCCACCAACGGCAAAGTCCATGGTTCATGGGGGGAGGATTATGTCCGTAAGTTAGTATATTACAGCTAGGTTAAATTTAGGGCATAAACTAAAGACTATATCAGTATAATGAAACGTCTGTTCTTTAATAATAATAATTGTGAGTCATTTACTATCTAGTATTATTACACCAGAATACTCTATAATCATGTAGATTAATTTTAGATGCAAATAGTTTTTTTGTTGGTTAGGTTTCGCCTTATATTCTATTGAAAGTAATTGAAACAATAAATTTATTATTAACATTCCCAGTTTATTTTATTTCCTCTGCACGTTTCAGAGGTTTAAAACTGCATCAATAGATGGATTAATTTCAATTAGTAAGACTTGTGAGTGTTTTGAGTGGGACTTTGGGTTAACCTGTGGTATTATCCAATAACAGAAGATAAATAAAAAACAAGAATCTCACATCTCTTTAGAAAAACGTTAAGTTCATTGCGATTGATTGAACTGTTTCACTTCTGTCTAAAGAGATCCTTGCATACTACTCATGAAGAATGCTCGACATCTGCATCAGCAGCTGCATTAAGTAGTGCCAAATGTTGCAAGTCTCTCATTGATTACAAACAAAAATAAAAGTTATTACTTTTACGTCTGATTTCACTCTGTGTAAGTGGAAGAAATCAATTCATCAGGCTATCTAGCTTACTCGATTGACCCAGCCAGGAATAATATTTGAGGGACCGATGGCCTTTGTAGTCTGGTCCCTTCAACCCCCACAAACCAATCAACCAATAATATTTGCTTGAAGTCTTAGCTATCCAAAAAATGAAAAATCGCATTTTCTTGCAGGATCCACGTGGTGGTCTTTATGGTTAAATTGGCATCTTCCTACAAATAGAGCGGTTTCTATATTACAGGTACAGGATATTTAGATGTAAACAATGATAATATCTCCCTTCTACACCTACACGTACCTCTACACCACGTAAACAGTTTACAGCTTGTGTTACATCTACATCTACATATATACTCCGCTAGTCACCAAGCGGTGTGCCCAACTTCAAACTTTCTATGTTTGAGTTGTAACGCTCTCGCGATGGCTAAATGTACCAATAACGAATCTTGCAGCTTTTCTTTGCACCTTCTTAATCTCTTGAATCAGACCCAACTTGTAAGGATCTCATACAGATGAACAATTCTCTAAGATTTGACGAACTGAAGTATTGTAAGCGATTTCCTTTGTTGAAGGACTGCATGGCTTCAGGATTCTACCAATAAACTGCAATCTAGAGTTCGCCTTACCCGTTACTTGTGTAGTCTGATCATTCCATTTGAGATCATTTCGAATGTTCACACCCAGATACTTGACGGATGTTACCGCTTCCAAAGACTGGGCATTTATTTTGTACTTCTACATTAATGGGGATTTTCGGTTTGTTATACGCAGTAGGTTACACTTACTAATATTGAGAGATAACTGCCACTCATTAGACCACTCATTTACTTTCTGCAAATCCGCACTGATTTGTACACAAATTTCATGTGATACTACTTTCCTGTAGACTATAGCATCATCGGCAAACAGTCTAACGCCGCTGCCAATACCATCAACCAGATCTTTCACGTAAATCGTAAAAGTAGCTGACCTATTACGCTGCCCTGGGTCACACCTTATGTTACGCTTGTTTCTCTTGAAGCCACCCGATTCAGGACGACATACTGCTCTCTGTCTGTTAGAAAACTTTCTATCCAACCGCATATGTCATCGGATAGACCGTAAGCGCGCACTTTTTGAAGCAAGCGACAGTGCGGACCTCACAAGGGAAAGGCCTGACACGGCCAAGCGATTCGGCACAAATTTGGCAGCTCGCTTGTGTAGAACCTAAAACGAAGGACTCTAGGATATTGTGGCTCAACATCCTCCAGTTTTTGAGAAAATCTGACCTAAAGGTTATGATGAGCAATCGACTCAAAATTGGTGGGATCGATACATAATTGTAAATGGGGCATTCTTCATCATCAGGTAGGGAGTCCACAAATGCATACTTTTCCAGAAATCGAGGAAAGAAACTCTTACAACAGGCCGCTTATGTATCTACATCGTAAACGCCTTTTTCTGAGACCGCCAATAGGGCAGCGGCCGAGGTAACTGGCTGGGAAGGGGACAACCCGAGATCGAATCTCGAGGAAAAGTAGTGGATGTTATTATTCTCGTTTGTATTTTTCCTTGCCTCGATTGACAGGGCTAGGAGGGTTAATAAGATAAGTAAATCAATAAGGAATGATAAAAAGGTAGGCAAATAAATTTCCCAAACCTCTTGGGATAGTAAACAAGTAAAATGTTACTCCTGGTCACTTTAGAATGGCTCTTCCAGTCATTTTTAAGTGTCCTCACTTTTCTTCAAGTAACTAAATGGATGGTACTGGTCATATAAACATTCGAAACAAATATACTCGTGGCACCAAAAACATCTAATGAACACAATATTTCGACAGCTACAGTATTCCTTCCGAAGAGTCGGCGAGATACAAACTTGGTTTATATTTAAAAATATGTCTTTTACGGGAATCAATTTTGTTGCGTACCACGCATACGATATCAATGCCTGAAAAAGCGGTACTGAAAGTTGTTGATGAATTATGCTGTGAACAGCTATTGCATCTGTGCGGTTGGTCTCCAGACTCACACTGAAATTCTGAAGCCTCGAAATAAAGTTTTAATCTAGCGATAGAAATAAACATCACACAGCTGGCACACTTTTACCGTGCACGTCGGTTGACCCTCGTCATCTATAAACATTGTCTCATACATTACAGTATTAGTTTGTCCACTCCAGGAATCCAGTATTAGACAAAATGGCTCAAATGGCTCTGAGCACTATGGGACTCAGCTGCTGTGGTCATCAGTCCCCTAGAACTTAGAACTACTTAAACCTAACTAACCTAAGGACATCACACACATCCATGCCCGAGGCAGGATTCGAACCTGCGACCGTAGCAGTCGCACGGTTCCGGACTGCGCGCCTAGAACCGCGAGACCACCGCGGCCGGCAATATTAGACAAAACTTGTTACCAGCAACGTATGGTTTTAAAACACTCTCAAGAAATGTTCCGTAAATTGCATTTGTGAATTTCCCGGGTTTGGAGCAAGTAATGTAAACATTTTTTCAACGAGTCGGTTAGGCGATTGACCTATTCTATAAGACGTGGCGCAAATGGAACATTCGTTTCTTGCAAACACACTTTTCCGGAGGTTGTGATGACATATCGCGCCTTGTACAAATGTGTTAGCATTTTTTTTTTTTTTTTGCTTCCAACTTCGACAAAGGTTCATTTTTTCTCCTTTATACGATAACGTACGTCGAATGTTCACCCGATATTCGCATGCAGTTTGATCGGTGTTGATCACGTAATACATGATGTCCAATATAATGATGCAACAAACGTAAGATCCTTGTTGGTCGTACATTGAAGCGCTGCACCTGCAGCCCACTCCTGGAGTACTCTCGTTGTTACATTCTTGTTACAACAAGATTCTACAAATCGGTCGCACGTCCATTTATTTATCGCCTGGAATTTGTCGTATCTTGTCACCCCTTTACGATATCATTTTCCCACAATTTTAGGTCCTTCTTCGTTTTCAGGGCTGTTGTTGCTCCACTCTTTTGCGGTGTTCGTAGGTTCCAATTTCGGTGATTTCTGGCTAGCGCTACCGCCTTTACTTTTACTTCATGTGGTATAGCGCTATAGTTCAATTATTTAGTAACCAGTTTTTTTTTAAATGTTGGGAAATTTACAAATCCAAGATAGCAGTTGAAGGGAAATTTAAAAATTGACTGGAAATCCAAGAAAATCAATGAAGGCACTGCTGGGAAATTTAATAAAAATTGGCAGAATATTTTATAAAATCCAGACTGTGCTTTATGTTTGATCCCCTCTCTCCTTCTCCCAACCAATTATAACAGATCATTAAAGGAAGGTATCCAATCAGAATTTAAAAAAAAAAACAAGCTAGCCCATTTGAGTTTTATACCCCTTTCCTCAACCCTTCCCGCATCTCCATTTAATCAAAGCACAGTATTAAGAATTCAGATGGGGGAACTAACTCAGTTGTGTTAGCGGGAAACTAAAAAAAAACAACCATAGCAGAGTATTAACAAAAATCGGAGGTGGTTGAAACAAAACAATTTTGCTTTATAACCCCCCTGCCATCCTCCCTCCCTGTCTCCAACAAACCAAATTGTATTACTTTGATGATGTATGAAAACGTCCATTTACATTTACGCTTCCTCCTTTCCTCTTCCTTTTTCCGACCTATGAGAGTATAATATTCAAATTATGTGTAAAAATGATGACAAATTACATTATTTCTGATCTACTCATATTCTCCATCTTCTTCTTCCCAAACAGTCGGAGAGTGGTTTTACGGAGATAAGTGAAAATGGTGCTAAATTACATTATTTCTGTCACACAGATCAAGCAATGCCCCTTCACCCTATCCCCTCAGTACGTCCAGCCAGACAAGATGATCGAAACAGACCAATTGTACGCTTTACACCCTGTTATGCCTCTCCACTTTCCAACCAGTAAGAACATAGCATTAGAACATAGCCAGACTGTGTTAATGGTAAATTAAAAATCCGCTCTCTCTCTCCATCCTCTTCCATCAGTCATACTGCAATATTAAAAAAACACTCAAGATGGCGGAACAAGCGGATAAAGTGCCACTAGAAGCCTTCCTAAAAGACAATTTCCATTCCTTCTGAACTGACTATGCGAATGTAGACGAGATGTGGCTCAAATTCAAAGATATAGTAGCAACAGCAATTGAGATATTCATACCTCATAAACTGGTAATAGATGGAACGAATCCCCCGTGGTACACAAAAAAGGTCCGAACGCTGTTGCAGAGGCAACGTAAAAAGCATGCGAAGTTCAGAAGAACGCGAAATCCCGAAGATGGGCTAAAATTTACAGACGCGCGAAATTTGGCACGTACTTCGATGCGAGATGCCTTTAATAGGTTCCACAACGAAACATTGTCTCGAAATTTGGTAGAAAATCTGAAGAAATTCTGGTCGTATGTAAAGTACACAAGCGGCAAGATGCAGTCAATACCTTCGCTGCGCAGTGCCGATGGTACTGTTATCGACGACTGTGCCGCTAAAGCGGAGTTATTGAACGCAGTTTTCCGAAATTCCTTAACCAGGGAAGACGAATGGAATATTCCAGAATTTGAAACACGAACATCTGCTAGCATGACTTTCTTAGAAGTAGATACCTTAGGGGTTGTGAAGCAACTCAAATCGTTTGATACGGGCAAGTCTTCAGGTCCAGATTGTATACCGCTCGCTCACCGATAGATCTGTACCTACAGATTGGAAAATTGCGCAGGTCGCACCCGTGTTCAAGAAGGGTAGTAGGAGTAATCCATTTAACTACAGACCTATATCATTGACGTTGGTTTGCAGTAGGGTTTTGGAGCATATACTGTATTCAAACATTATGAATCACCTCGAAAGGAACGATCTATTGACACGTAATCAGCATGGCTTCAGAAAACATCGCTCTTGTCCAACGCAGCTAGCTCTATATTCGCACGAAGTAATGGCCGCTATCGACAGGGGATCTCAAGTTGATTCCGTATTTCTAGATTTCCGGAAAGCTTTTGACACCGTTCCACATAAGCGACT
Organism: Schistocerca gregaria; assembly: GCF_023897955.1. Lineage (NCBI taxonomy): Eukaryota > Metazoa > Arthropoda > Insecta > Orthoptera > Acrididae > Schistocerca > Schistocerca gregaria. The sequence goes on from NC_064923.1 coordinate 567,413,422, forward strand.
TCTAATCAAGCTGCGGAGCTATGGGGTATCGTCTCAGTTGTGCGACTGGATTCGTGATTTCCTGTCAGGAAGGTCGCAGTTCGTAGTAATAGACGGCAAATCATCGAGTAAAACTGAAGTGATATCAGGTGTTTCCCAGGGAAGCGTCCTGTGACCTCTACTGTTCCTGATCTATATAAATGACCTGGGTGACAATCTGAGCAGTTCTCTTAGACTGTTCGCAGATGATGCTGTAATTTACCGTCTAGTAAGGTCATCCGAAGACCAGTATCAGTTGCAAAGCGATTTAGGAAAGATTGCTGTATGGTGTGTCAGGTGGCAGTTGACGCTAAATAACGAAAAGTGTGAGATGATCCACATGAGTTCCAAAAGAAATCCGTTGGAATTCGATTACTCTATAAATAGTACAATTCTCAAGACTGTCAATTCAACTAAGTACCTGGGTGTTAAAATTACGAACAACTTCAGTTGGAAGGACCACATAGATAATATTGTCGGGAAGGCGAGCCAAAGGTTGCGTTTCATTGGCAGGACACTTAGAAGATGCAACAAGTCCACTAAAGAGACAGCTTACAGTACACTCGTTCGTCCTCTGTTAGAATATTGCTGCGCGGTGTAGGATCCTTAACAGGTGGGATTGACGGAGGACATCGAAAGGGTGCAAAAAAGGGCAGCTCGTTTTGTATTATCACGTTATAGGGGAGAGAGTGTGGCAGATATGATACACGAGTTGGGATGGAAGTCATTACAGCATAGACGTTTTTCGTCGCGGCGAGACCTTTTTACGAAATTTCAGTCACCAACTTTCTCTTCCGAATGCGAAAATATTTTGTTGAGCCCAACCTACATAGGTAGGAATGATCATCAAAATAAAATAAGAGAAATCAGAGCTCGAACAGAAAGGTTTAGGTGTTCGTTTTTCCCGCTCGCTGTTCGGGAGTGGAATAGTAGAGAGATAGTATGATTGTGGTTCGATGAACCCTCTGCCAAGCACTTAAATGTGAATTGCAGAGTAGTCATGTAGATGTAGATGTAGATGTGTGCTTTACGATAACCCTGTCCCTTCCTCCCTCTGAATCAAAGTGTAGTATTTTAATTACGTATTACATGGTGTCAGATTACATTCTTTCTGTTATACTGTCTCCCTTTCCCTGCTGTTATCTCCAGCCAATCAGAGTTTAGTATTAAAATAATGTGCCAGACAGGCAGTATATCAGTTCAGTTGTCACTGAATACTGCAGTTGTCAACATGTCTCTCAATTCGATTGGAGGGGGGACTAAACATAAAAGAGAGAGACCACTTCTCTCCTAAGAGTCCACCATTCCTCCTAAATCCTCACCATTCCACCTAGCTTTCCACCCATAAGAATCTAACACTATAGGGTCAAGCCTGATACTTATGCTTGAAGTCTAATGAGTAATGGGTAATGCCTAATTGCGAATGCCTAACTGTTAATGTCTAATGAATGTTAAAGTCTAATGAATAACCCCTAAACACGAAACTGTGTACGCTTGCATATATGTGGCGTAATATTAAAAAATGGCTCCCATATCGAAGATTCGCATTACTGTGGTCCATGAGAAAGGTGTTCTTCACAAAAATATTCTTGATATTAAACTCACTGCCTTCCATGGTACACTCAGTTCTTGCAGGAAATACCACTGGCTGGTATGTCATTCTCTGCTAAGGATGTAGTTGGATGTCAGTCTCCATTGTACTATACAAAGCATAGGTGGAAGGGTATTTCCTGTTCCATCCCATCTCGCTGACTACAATTACTGTATATATTCATTAGAATCTATTGTCGTCGGATCATGATAAGAGATTTTTAGACTTATGCGTGACACAGGCTTCATTTTTAAAAATTGCAGGGTAATGCTAGCTCCACGGCTCTGAATTCACAATCTTTAAGGAAATCTAGCGAGAAGGAATATATATTTTTTCAAATCATTGTACATAAAAACTGTGATCTGTGTTCTGGACCTGTTATATGTTCCTAAAACTGGTACTACTATCAATAGTATTGAGAGAGTACGTACTTTAGCCCCTCTCCTTTCAGAGAGAATAGTATTGCTCTTTGCACATTAGATTTTTCCAATATGGGAATGAAGGTAAGAAACCCTCCCCTTCGAAGAAAACCAATATAGGGCCTGGTTCTTTGTCTGTAATGTCCCATCTAATATTCATTAAGAATTATCATCAATGTCATCTTCCGCTGTAGAAAAAAAACTGTAATGTTGTTCGCCCATTAAGGCCTTTCGTTCATATTAAAATATTTTTGTCTGATTAAAGTATGCATTGTAGCGAGACAGAGGGCTCATGTGTCTTACATACACTTTTTTTTAACTAACGCTTCTTTGGAAGTTTGGCTTTGTAATGAATGTAGCTGCCTCCATATCAACCTCCCCGCCATGCTTTTGCATTTATGAGACTTCTGCAGGAATGAATTTTCAGGAGATGACGCTCTGCTTCTTGTGCCTGCAAATCATGGAGCAATAATTTCTGTAGACCATAATTTCACGACGTTTTATTATATGAATCAGTCAAAAGCGATAGACATTAACACATGTTGACAAAAAAGTTTACAGCGACACAATTCCCAGTGTCTCGCAAAGCATTGACTTGGCTGGGGCACGTACGACAAAGTCCAACATCTTAATGTGCCTTGAAGTTATGTGGGGCGGTGGGTGGAAATAATTTGTTATTAATATGTTTTGTAATGTAGAAAACATGCATTTCCCGGCCGATGCACCATATGTGGGGCGGCGGGTGGAAATAATTGTTATTAATGAATGATAAATGTCATGTAGAAAAGATGCATTTCCCGGCACATGCACCATATGTGAGGCAGCGTATGGAATTTATTGTTATTGATATGTTCCTATGATTTAATTAATGCTGTTGTTTGCCGTTCTCAACACTGGCTATCTAACTACAATACTGGCAACCAGAAAGTGATTAGCAAAACGTGAAGCCTGTAATTAGAATTCCTAGTGCACACTTCAGCTGAGAAATACACTTATAGCTACAGCTTGTAGCTCTGAGGAATTAGGAGATTGTCTGGGATTCATAATCAAAAACGATTCACTATAAAGGTTCACTATATTCTGAAAGTCACAGACCAAAAAGAATCCACACAATCCAACTACCAGAGCAGTTCAGAGCCTAATGCGCTGATGCAACTATAACTTTTCCAATAAATGTTTAAGTGAATGCTCGCCATAATTTGATGACAATGTTCATCAAATGCCACGCTAAATAATGGTAGAATGTCTGTTCCACGGCGGCACGTGAAAATACGACATACGCGAACTGAAGATAGATCATTAAAGTCATCCCAAAATTAGCACTTCACTCGAAAATAATTTCATGGTTACGCGTATCCCGAGTAACTTATTACGGCATCCGAGGATGTTTCTAGCAATGATACCGACGCGACGCGACTCCCGGCACAGGTGCTGCGCTGATCAGCGTCTGGAGAGAACTGGGGCCTTCTTTCCTCGCGCAGCGTTCTTATACAGGGTGTTACAATAAAGGTACGGCCAAATTTTCAGGAAACATTCCTCACACACAAAGAAAGAAAATATGTCATGTGGACATATGTCCAGGAACGCTTACTTTTCATGTCAGAGCTCATTTTATTACTTCTCTTAAAATCACATTAATCATGGTATGGAAACACACAGCAACAGAACGTACCAGCGTGACTTCAAACACTTTGTTACGGGAAATATTCAAAATGTCCTCCTTTAGCGAGGCTACATGCATCCACCCTCCGTAGCATGGAATCCCTGATGCGCTGATGCAGCCCTGGAGAATGGCGTATTGTATCATAGGCGTCCACAATACGAGCACGAAGAGTCTCTACATTTGGTACCGGGGTTTCTTAGACAAGAGCTTTCAAATGCCCGCATAAATGAAATTCAAGAGGATTGAGGTCAGGAGAGCGTGGAGGCCATGGAATTGGTCCACCTCTACCAATCCATCGGTCACCGAATCTGTTGTTGAGAAGCGTACGAACACTTCGACTGAAATGTGCAGGAGCTCCATCGTGCATGAACCACAAGTTGTGTCGTACTTGTAAAGGCACATGTTCTAGCAGCACAGCTAGACTATCCCGTATGAAATCATGATGACGTGCTCCATTGAGCGTAGGTGGAAGAACATGGGGCCCAATCAAGACATCACCAACAATGCTTGCCCAAACGTTCACAGAAAATGTGTGTTAATGACGTGATTGCACAACTGCGTGCGCATTCTCGTCAGCCCACACATCTTGGTTGTGAAAATTTACAATTTGATCACGTTGGAATGAAGCCTCATCCGTAAAGAAAATATTTGCACGAAAATGAGGATTGACACATTGTTGGATGAACCATTCGCAGAAGTGTACCCGTGGAGGCCAGTCAACAGCTGATAGTGCCTGCACAAACTGTACATGGTACGGAAACAGCTGGTTCTCCCGTAGCACTCTCCATACAGTGACGTGGTCAACGCTACCTTGTATAGCAGCAACTTCTCTGACGCTGACATTAGGGTTATCGTCAACTGCACGAAGAATTGCCTCGTCCATTGCAGGTGTCCTCGTCGTTCTAGGTCTACCCCAGTCGCGTGTCATAGACTGGAATGTTCCGTGCTCCCAAAGACGCCGATCAATTGCTTCCAACGTCTTCCTGTCGGGACACCTTCGTTCTGGAAATCTGTCTCGATACAAGCGTACCGCGCCACGGCTATTGCCCCGTGCTAATCCATACATCAAATGGGCATCTGCCAACTCCGCATTTGTAAACATTGCACTGACAGCAAAACCACGTTCGTGACGAACACTAACCTATTGATGTTACGTACTGATGTGCTTGATGCTAGTACTGTAGAGCAATGAGTCATGTCAACACAAGCACCGTAGTCAACATTACGTTCCTTCAATTGGGCCAACTGGCGGTGAATCGAGGAAGTACAGTCCATACTGACGAAACTAAAATGAACTCTAACATGGAAATTAAGCGTTTCCGGACACATGTCCACATAACATCTTTTCTTTATTTGTGTGTGAGGAATGTTTCCGGAAAGTTTGGCCGTACCTTTTTGTAACACCCTGTATATGAAGCCGCGGTGTGGACGGCTAAGGGAACGCCTGATTAATTCCGCTGTGCCGACTAGCCGCTCAGCTAGTAATGCACCACTTTAAGTTATTAAACAAATCATTACTTCCTTTGCTGATGGCCAATGAAGCTCTCAGTTTAAATGTGCAATCAGCATACAGGTAAGTAATCATAATAAAAGTCTGACGTGGCTAAGTCCAATATTTTGGGCGAGAGAATTAATTTAATTACACTACATGCTATAGACGAGCTCTGAACTTGCCCTTTGGAGATACGCTATCGCTATAGTTTTACAGTTATTCAGTTGAAACTTCTCACATCTTTATGAATATAGCGGATCTCCCTTCCACTTAAATTTAAACATCGTAGCTTTATTTATACACCTACTTAATCTATCTTGCTTCCTTAATTCTTAAGACAAAAACCAGAAAATCATGAATTTCAACTAAAATTTTAATTTGTGATATCCAGAATATTGTTTCCACTAAATTATTATGCAAAAGGAGTCTAAATATAAATTTTTAAGTTTCTAACTCTTTTCTGTTGCGCCAATGATTTTTACAGAAAAACGTCCAAATTTCGAAAGTGGTTAAAGTTATTGAACTGATTATCAACACATACTGATTTAGTATTACTCCTGACATGCTACAAACGTTTCAGGTTATTTACTTGATTTTTAAAGTATTGCGCAACATTTATGACGTCAGAGCTAGTTACAGTGGACTGGCTGGCACACAATGGAAAGACTGATGTGAATTTTATACGGCGTGAGTAGGCTGCTTCCCTACAGTTGGACACATATTATCTCATTTTCTTACAAGGACACTGACATGGTTAATGTGCGATAGAGCACGCAGCTGTGGGGCAGTATTATAACATGCGGTAAATGAGTGAAAAATGTTTTTAATACAAAAGGGAAACAATGACAATACTTAAGAAGTTTCATGACTCTCATGTTGTAACTTAACACACTTATTACATCATTTCGATGCAGTCATCGTCTCTCTCTCTCTCTCTCTCTCTCTCTCTCTCTCTCTCTCTCTCTCTCTCTCTCTCTCTGGAATTCTTCGTGGGCATTGGAGTTTGCATATAAAAATAAATATTGATGTTTTAAAACTGATTAACTACGATTTCTTTATTTTAATTTAGTATGCCTCCTTATCTTGTAAGGGCTAGGGAGAAGCTCAATGTGGTACGCCCCTGAGGAAATCTTTGGGAATAAGTCTTCTGTTGGCTGCTTTTTCTCTATGAGAAAACCAATATCAGCTTCAAAAATGAATTTTTTGCTCAGCAGCAGAGTGTGCGCTAATATCCTGGCACATTAAAACGGTGTGCCAAACCGAGACTCGAACTCGAGACCTTTGCCTTTCCAAGGTGAAATTCTGTAAAGTTTGGGAGGTATGAGAAGTATAGCTGTGAACACGGGTTGCAAGTCATGCTTGAGTGGCTCAGTAGGTAGAGTCTTGCCTGCAAAAGGGTTAGGTCGCCACCTCGGGTCTCGTTCTAGGGCACAGTTTTACTGTGCCTGGAACTTTGAAGTCTCAGCTTGCTTCGATCTATCTGATTCCTAATGCTTAGTGAGAAACTGGCATTTCCAGGAATATGTTTATTCAAGCTTTGATTCACCGCCAGAGATTAGAAATCTTTGCAGACTCGTCAGTGAGGAAAGGATAGAAAAACCAAAAAGCACAGCATTGGGTCCCAGAATTTATTTATGTTTTATCAGGTCTTCAACACCGTGTGATCAGATGTGCGTTGAGGGAGCAGAGTTAGAAAATTCGACCAAAACAAAATTAGTATTCTCCTACTTATCTACACTCCTGGAAATGGAAAAAAGAACACATTGACACCGGTGTGTCAGACCCACCATACTTGCTCCGGACACTGCGAGAGGGCTGTACAAGCAATGATCACACGCACGGCACAGCGGACACACCAGGAACCGCGGTGTTGGCCGTCGAATGGCGCTAGCTGCGCAGCATTTGTGCACCGCTGCCGTCAGTGTCAGACAGTTTGCCGTGGCATACGGAGCTCCATCGCAGTCTTTAACACTGGTAGCATGCCGCGACAGCGTGGTCGTGAACCGTATGTGCGGTTGACGGACTTTGAGCGAGGGCGTATAGTGGGCATGCGGGAGGCCGGGTGGAAGTACCGCCGAATTGCTCAACACGTGTGGCGTGAGATCTCCACAGTACATCGATGTTGTCGCCAGTGGTCGGCGGAAGGTGCACGTGCCCGTCGACCTGGGACCGGACCGCAGCGACGCACGGATGCACGCCAAGACCGTAGGATCCTACGAAGTGCCGTAGGGGACCGCACCGCCACTTCCCAGCAAATTAGGGACACTGTTGCTCCTGGGGTATCGGCGAGGACCATTCGCAACCGTCTCCATGAAGCTGGGCTACGGTCCCGCACACCGTTAGGCCGTCTTCCGCTCACGCCCCAACATCATGCAGCCCGCCTCCAGTGGTGTCGCGACAGGCGTGAGTGGAGGGACGAATGGAGACGTGTCGTCTTCAGCGATGAGAGTCGCTTCTGCCTTGGTGCCAATGATGGTCGTATGCGTGTTTGGCGCCGTGCAGGTGAGCGCCACAATCAGGACTGCATATGACCGAGGCACACAGGGCCAACACCCGGCTTCATGGTGTGGGGAGCGATCTCCTACACTGGCCGTACACCTCTGGTGATCGTCGAGGGGACACTAAATAGTGCACGGTACATCCAAACCGTCATCGAACCCATCGTTCTACCATTCCTAGACCGGCAAGGGAACTTGCTGTTCCAACAGGACAATGCACGTCCGCATGTATCCCCTGCCACCCAACGTGCTCTAGAAGGTGTAAGTCAACTACCCTGACCAGCAAGATCTCCGGATCTGTCCCCCATTGAGCATGTTTGGGACTGGATGAAGCGTCGTCTCACGCGGTCTGCACGTCCAGCAGGAACGCTGGTCCAACTGAGGCGCCAGGTGGAAATGGCATGGCAAGCCGTTCCACAGGACTACATCCAGCATCTCTACGATCGTCTCCATGGGAGAATAGCAGCCTGCATTGCTGCGAAAGGTGGATATACACTGTACTAGTGCCGACATTGTGCATGCTCTGTTGCCTGTGTCTATGTGCCTGTGGTTCTGCCAGTGTGATCGTGTGATGTATCTGACCCCAGGAATGTGTCAATAAAGTTTCCCCTTCCTGGGACAATGAATTCACGGTGTTCTTATTTCAATTTCCAGGAGTGTAGTCTGTCAGTCAAACATTTTTTGTCATACTTATGGATTCAGGTTTTTCTCATGTAACGTCAGAGTATGTATAGTCCACCTGATTAAGTAGCAAAACATATGTGGTCTTTCTGATCGGGCAGGAAGACCGATGTATTTTAACTCGACCTTGGTCCGAAAAGCCAAAGGATCAGTTCGTCTTTGGTTTCATACAAAGTGATGTGCGGTTGTGGACAGCCGAACAGGCAGACCATTGTCGAAAGTATGAAGAATTTTATCTGACCTTCCTAGAGAAATACTGTTCGCAGAGAATTAAGGAAAGACCACCAGTGGTAGTGTTTGATCCACGGCCATTTAACGCAAAACATGGCGGACCCGGCCGGTATTTCGAAAGATATTTGAACAAGACGAGATACTGGAGCAATCCGATATCGCATGTCGATGTTTCGTGAATATTAAAGAATTATTTACTGAACAGCATTCATGAGAACCTGGTAACTGTGTCAACTCATCGTCGTGCATTAGACTGACCTCATTTATGTGAGCAGTCGACCTCAAATGACTGTTACAGAAACCAGTGGGGTCCGCCGAAAAACGAAGGATTTAACAATGTGGCAACGGTAATAGCAACAACAACAATGGCAATAATAGCAGAAATCAGTAAAGCAACGTGCTGTGTGGTTGGCACCCATAGGCGCAGCCGCTTAACTGTAATGGGGGATTTGGAAATCGTCAATGTAACGGTTTCCGAGAGAAAAATAATGGAAATTACAATTCAGGCTACTGTGCCTCACCCTCGAGAAATAACCGGTGTGGTTGGAATAATAAGAGACAAGAAGGGTATAGGAATGGGAATGAACATCTACGCATAAATAACAATTATGGAGGCAACGGCTATGGGAGCAGCATAAACCAAAATCAGAGAATCACCGCCTCCTATTATGAGTAGAATAGAACATGGCAATATACCGATCACATTTTTAACACTGTAGAAAAGACCGCACCGACAGCACCGTGCCTTCCCAGACAGTAAATTGAGATCGGTCGGCCTGGATCGCCGCCGCCGTCCGGAAACGGGTTTGGGGGAATGACACTAATAAACAATTATTTCTTAAAGTGGAAAAGAAATCGACCTCCATACAGAAAAGGCAAATGATAATAAAGGGATAAACGATGAAACACAGGCGGTGGTTATTATCAAAAGAGGAACAGTAGATGCATATTTGATACTAGACATAGGAGCAGCTGAGAATCTTGTGTCGTACAGCTCGTTCAGTGAAATAAAAAGGAAACTAAATCCAATTACTTTACCTGTGCAGAATTGTCATATTTTAACAGCCATAGGAAATAAGTCAAGATGCATCAAACCACAAACCCATATTCCAATAAATTTGCTGGAACCATAATTACTTGTACATTCCTAATGGTAGAAAACTACTTGTTAACTTTCTTCTAGGAATGGATTTTTCCAGGAAATATCAAGTGAAAACTGGCCTAGGCAACGGCAAATGTTATCTTCACTCAGGCAATAATCTATATGCACTAAATTTAATGAAAATAGAATCTTGTGTGAATAACCAGTTGGTAGATAAATTGAATATTCATCTGATGTATCCAGGAGTCTTTTAAGTGAATGAGCAATGTAACGAGCAGATCACAGGGAAAACGACTGTTTTACACACTATTAAGAGTAAGATATAAGAACTGGGTAATTTATCAACTGCACACAAACAAGAACTAGATACAATGTTGTCACAACATTGCATGTTTTGGAAAGAAATCAGGAATAATTAAGGGCTATGTCTATCATATGGAAGTATAGCCCAACAAAATTTTCTGCCTTGAATCATATCCAGTTCCTTGGACAAAGAAAGAAGTAGTAAGAAAGCAGAATGAATGCATGATTAACATGGAATGCTATTAAAACATCCCACTCGCAATACTGCAGCCCCACCCTAACGATAGCAAAACCTCATGGCAGTGTACAACTTATTTCAGAGGCAAGGGAGATTAACAAAATCACAGTATCTGTAAGAATAAAACCAGGAAACCTAGAGGTCAATTGTTAAAATTCCATGGAGTAAAATTCCTTATGATAATAGATCTAAATAGATCATAATGGCAAATCTTGTTGCACCTAGACAGCTGACAATATACAGCATTTGTCTATATTGATAGAAGTTATCAATTCCATGTTTTACTATTTACACTTACTGTAAGTGCAGGATTATTTATTACAACTTTGGATAACATGTGAGGCCCCTAAATCTTGAGTCAAGTTATAGTCTATGTCGATGATCTATTTATTGCTACAGCTGAATGGGACAAGTATTAGCGTATATTAAGAAATGTTTTAAAAAAATTATCCGTTTATGAAGTCACAGTTAACTTAAGGAAACCGGACATTGCCAGAAAAGATATTACATTCTTATATCACATTATTTCACCAAGAAGCATTTTGTCTGATCATTACAAACTCGACGTTATCAGAGAATTTCCTATCACACAAACTAAAAATCAGTTAAAAGCATTCATGAGCTTACCCACAATCTCCCACAAGTATGTGCCTCATCAGCTACTAAATTGTGATGCATTGTTCAATCTTTCGAGGATAAACAGCATATGGCTATAGACATGAAACAGTTTAAGGACTTTGACACCATAAAACAAGATTTGGTAAAATCTTATATATTAGTACATCCTGATATGACAAGAATTTTGACTGAGTATCGATGCTTCCTTCCGGGATCTGAGGGAAATATCGTTTCACATTAACCGTGATAATGAAAATCAAAATGTCAAGATAATCAGGTTTGCCAGTTGCACAGGGACAGAAAGTGAAAGAGCTTATTCTGTAAACAAGTTGATGTGCTCTCAGTAGTATGAGCATTCTGTAAATTCCAGTACTTCCTATGAGGAAATCACACAAAGTATATTGTGATCATCGAGCACTTTCATTATTACTGACATGTAAACTATTTCACAAAAGATTAGCCGGATTATGAGGTAATTTGTATTACTGGTGAACCAAAGATTTTGGCAGATGCTCTGCCTAGATTTCCACGAGGATTGAATCAATATGCAGAATTAAAAGAACAAACATTGGACTTAACGATTCTACTCAGGTACTATGCTACATACAGGCCCTATTATGTGAAAATGTGTAAAAATTTGAGTCAGCATCAAGAGGAAGATACTCAATTGCAAATACAAGGCAACAATTAACAAACACTGCCGATGTGGACTGGAGACCCCATTATAAGCTACATAGTGGGGTTGTTTCATCGTCCAGCCACTCAGTCTGGTAAGTATTGTATTTGTTTACCAGAAGCATATGTAGATAGTTTTATCAGGTATACTCATAACTCATGGGGTCACTATGGTGTAGCCAAGTTTGCTCAGAAAGTCATGTCGTAATGCTGTTTCTGTAACAATAGACATAGAGTACAACAGGTCATCAAGAAATGCGTAATCTGTCAAAAGGCCAAACATTTAAACAGATCACGATTCAATGAATTACATTCTATTTTACCAGGAAAATCCCTTGACCTCTTCTCAACCATTGCTGCAGGATCTTTCCCTACAGCAAAAGGAGGAGTGATATAATGTGTAACAGCCTCATATGATGTGTTTTCTATATATCTGCAGATGTATGCCACTGAAACAATAATGGCAGGGCCTATAATCAAGTGAACCATGAGAACTATTGTGACTGACAATGCAACTACCTTCACAGAAGCGAAGTGGAAGAAATTTGTCAAGTCACATAACATAAAACAAATTTAGGTCTCTAAATTTTATCCTGAGGTCAGGGCAACGGGCAGGTATTTTGTGAGTTTAACTGGTTTGTCAGAAATGACTATGTGACGCCCTTTCAGCAGTTAGTAAACAGTTTTCCTCACTCAGCAACAGATTTTACACCAATCAAAATAATATATAAGAAGCATAAAATGTATGTTTGGGTTTAGCCCTTACCTAAATTTTCTGAGAAATAGTTATCCACTGAAAAAGGGTTCGACAAGCCTTAAGGGAACATTGTACGTGAAATTCATTGAAATTTTACATTTTCTGTTTTCTACTCTATAATGTACTTTGGGCTTTCGTGAAAATTTTGGTATATAATACACTAAAATCATACAATTGTGAGATCTTCAAATAATATCTCGAATGTTGACATGTGACTTTAAAATTTCGCGGCTACACATATACTGTCACAGTTGAGAAGTCATATCTTGGGAACTACACAGTCTACAAGGCTGTGAATTGCTTTGTTTTGTGCCTACTGCTACGTCTCATAAGCTGGCATTACGAATAAACAAACCAGTCCTTTGTTTCTGATACTAGTTTTTGTTGAAAGTAGTGTGATTATCGCCTATTTTTGTAGTAAGCTAACTTCTATTGCTTTTCGTACATATTATGGGAAGGCCGCTAGAGATAATTGTCACAATTTAGAGAAGATGAAAAGAACTGTGTGGAGCACTTTCTTTCATCATATATCAACCGACAAAAAGCTATGTCATGCTATGTGTACACCTTGTCTAAATATAGGCAAGCTGAATTTTCTGCCAAGTTGCATGAATTTACACATAAACATTCTCTTCCTTTGGCAGTAATGGAGGCAATCAAAGCTATTTACAGTGATCTGGAAAATCCTGAGCTACTAAAGAAGTGTTTACATGGGAAGACCCAGAACTTGAATGAGTCCTTCAATAATGTTGTGTGGTGCCGTGTGCCTCAAAATGTATTTGTTGGCCTTATGACTCTAACGTTAGCGGTGTCTGATACTGTAATAACTTTTAATGGTAAAAGCTATGAAAGACTTACGGTCCTGGAGAAGTTAGGGGTAAAATTTGGACAGAACACAGCTAAAGGACTGCAAGAACTGGATGAGCTTGGTGTACGTGAAGCAGAGTTAGCTGCTCAGCAAATGACAAAAGAAGCAAGAAAGAAAAGGAGGAGGCAAGCACTGGGTTGTTATGACACTGAAGAAGACACAGATCATGGGCCAGGGCAATTCTAGTGCATAAAAGATGCAGAATTTTAAGTCTATATAAGAACTTTTACTCATGATAAAGGCATAAAATTTTCACAGCATTCCAAGTGTGAGATTAAACGCATATGGAACTAGAGTAATTAAATTATCCTGAGTTGTTTTTTTATGTTAATTTATTTACAAAATTCTGTCAAAAAATTGAGGGTCTCAAAAAACAGATAACATGCCCCACATTACAACTTTAGTAATAATTCTAGTTCATTGTATCTAGAAATGTGCATTCAACAATTATGGAAAATTGTAAATTGATGTCTTAAAAATAATGGTCACAAAATTCGATAATTCAACATTGGTGGCATTATTGTTGTTGTAGTCTTCAGTCCTAAGACTGGTTTGATGCAGCTCTCCATGCTACTCTATCCTGTGCAAGCTTCTTCATCTACCAGTACCTTCTGCAGCCGACATCCTTCTGAATATGTTTAGTGTATTCATCTCTTGGTCTCCCTCTACTATTTGTACCCTCCATGCTGCCCTCCAATACTAAATTGGTGATCCCTAGATGTCTCAGAACATGTCCTACCATCCGATCCCTTCTTCCAGTCAATTTGTGCCACAAACTCCTCTTCTCCGCAATCCTATTCAGTACCTCCTCATTAGTTATGTGATCTACCCATCTAATCTTCAGCATTCTTCTGTAGCACCACATTTCGAAAGCTTCTATTCTCTACTTGTCTAAACTATTTATCGTCCACGTTTCACTTCCATGCATGGCTACACTCCATACAAATACTTCCAGAAACGACTTCCTGACACTTATATACTTCTATACTCGAAGTTAACAAATTTTTCTTCTTCAGAAACGCTTTCCTTCCCATTACCAGTCTACATTTTATATCCTCTCTACTTCGACCATCGTCAGTTATTTTGCTCCCCAAATAGCAAAACTCCTTTACTACTTTAAGTGTCTCATTTCCTAATCTAATTCCCTCAGCATCACTCGACTTAACTCGACTACATTCCATTATCCTCGTTTTGCTTTTGCTGATGTTCATCTTATACCCTCCTTTCAAGACACTGTCCATTCCACTCAACTGCTCTTCCAAGTCCTTTGCAGTCTCTGGCAGAATTACAATGTCATCGGCGAACCTCAAAGTTTTTATTTCTTCTCCATAGATTTTAATACCTACTCCGAACTTTTCTTTTGTTTCCTTTATTACTTGCTCAGTATACAGATTGAATAACATTGGGGATAGGCTACAACCATGTGTCACTCCCTTCCAAACCACTGCTTCCCTTTCATGCCCCTCGACTTGCCATTTGCTTTCTGTACAAATTGTAAATAGCCTTTCGCTCCCTGTATTTTATCCCTGCCACCTTCAGAATTTGAAAGAGAGTATTCCAATCAACATTGTCAAAAGCTTTCTCTAAGTCTACAAATTCTAGAGACGTAGGTTTGCCTTTCCTTAATCTTTCTTCTAAGATAAGCCATAGGGTCAGTATTGCCTCACGTGTTCCAACATTTCTACGGAATCCAAACTGATCTTCCCCAAGGTTGGCTTCTATCAGTTTTTCCATTCGTCTGTAAAGAATTCCGTTAGTATTTTGCAGCTGTGACTTATTAAACTGATAGTTCGTGGCATACATTGGTGGCATAGGACATACAATGTCCCCTTAATAAAGTTGGAAGCAAAGGAACAAACTAGGAAAAAACAGTATGATAGAAGAGTAGGTCGCACAACTATTTTTCACATTGGACAGATGGTGCTACTGTGCACACATCCTCATATTTTATTTTATTCGAATATCTTTCACGAATTCTTTGTTTCACGTTAAGTTTGTTATGTGGATCAAAGTACAGGTATGTGTGTTCAAATCACATCGTGATCCCTCAGTTCAACATAACTATTTATTCAAGCATTTTGTTCAAGCTGAATTTCAAATCGTGTTCCGACTGGCCTTTAAATGTTTCCATATTTTTCGTACTTCCAATGTATAGAATTTATATGCAACTTAATGATCATATGATTGACTGGTAAGTTAGTTACCAGTGTGTATGTGTGTATGTTTGGTGTATGGCGTTATGTTTATGATTTCTTCTTCTGTGTGTGAATTGTTTGAACGAATGTGCGAGAGTGTGCAACTTCAAAAATTCTTCTTCTACACTTAAGTTCAAAAATGGTTCAAATGGCTCTGAGCACTACGGGACTTAACATCTGAGGTCATCAGTTCCCTAGAACTTAGGACTACTTAAACCTAACGAACCTAAGGACATCACACACATCAATGCCAGAGGCAGGATTCGAAGCTGGGACTGTACCGGTCGCACGGTTTCAGACTGTAGCGCCTAGAACCGCTCGGCCACTCTGGCCAGCTTCACTTAGGTATCCTATGTCCTTCTCACATGTTGAGGTATGGTTTATAAAGCGCGTACTGCATTATATAACGACTATGTCAAGCATTTCCTTGCGATTATGAATTTTAACTGATGTTGTTTAAACAAAATCTGTAAATAAATATTCAATGGTTCTTCAGTTGTGATCCTAACATTACTTAATACAGTCCACCCAACATTCCAGTCTGGCTCTTTCAGAGCTATCTGGCTATCTGTGAATATTTGATTTTTAATATTTTATTTGATATTCTAGAACGAGAATTTTTATTATGAATTTAATCAAATTCTAATCAAGGAGATAACTTTTCAGTTGTCCGTTTCATGTTAATTGCTTTAGTTATTTATTAACTTAAAAGTTTAGTTGATAGAACCTTACTCCATACAAAAAAGTACTAGGCTCCCACTCAAACATACAGCTGAGTAGGATGTGTTAGTTGAAAATGAGTAGAAATAATTGATAATGGCACCCCATTGGCCCTGGATCACGCCTAGCCTACGAACTTCCTGTTGAAACAGTAACACCCGTTGAGTCTTGTAATAAAAATTTTCTTTTCCACAGAGCTCACACATTTTCTGTATTGAGCTTGAGCAGGGTCCTTACCTGCATAGTTAATCAGCATCTTGTTTCTGTTTTAAATTTATTGTGTGAAGAGTATTTATGTCTTTTGGGGATTCTAAGCTGTTTTATGTTGTGTGTGAATTTTTGTTCAACTATTTTAGGTGACAATGTTGAGAAATGCCATGCCACTTTCTCACTTTAACAATATTGTCAGTCAGATCAACATTCATAATTTAGGACACAATCTCGGTGTTCCATGGTACTACATTTGCTATGTGTGGTTAGTGACTTTTTCTACTTGAGGCAATTCTGGGCAGAATTTTCTTGTAATTACATGTGTAACTAGCAGAAAGCTTGTACCAGAGGGCAACACCAGAGGCGACCAATAAAGGTAGTGAGATAAAATGGAGGGCAATAAATGCTGAACACAGCAACTAGGTGTATGAGTGATTCTGGTGTTCAGTGGTTCTTGCATGCAGATGGACGTCTCTCCTCTTTCAGTTTAGGGCCAGACAGAATGTCATCAGTTTACAAAACATTTTACCTAGGCCAGGGGCCAGTCCATCAGAGAGAATGGCTGGATGGCTGAAAGTGGGTGGAGAAACCCATTTCAGACTGTTGTCAACTGAGCTTTTGTGCAAATTGGTGAGAAGGTCATAAAACTTCGTGGATTCTCATGTTAGAATCTAGGACGATATGGACACAGTGGCTGGCATATATGTCTAGTTGACATAGGACTTTAATCCCCCCCACTATGCCAGGATGTCGACATTCTCTTCTAGGAAAAACATATATTGCATGGGGTTGATTGGGAAACTGAAGAGCCTTCTTTCAGAAATTGGAAATGGTCGACTTAGATCATTTCGTAAACAAGGGTCTGTAGTCCCATATAGATAGACGTTTTTGCCAAAACATGGCCACGCTTACTATGAGAACGACGCCTCCGTAGACTAAAATCTTATTTTTTCAAACAAGAGGTATGGATCCCCTGATTGGCTCCTCTCAGTATATACAAAGGAGAGACTTGATCCCCAGTGTGAGAAACCTAGTAATGTGTGGGCAGTTTCGTGTTGCTAATTGGGCTCCCATTCAGAGGATGGTGGAAAGTGTGTGTGTGTGTGTGTGTGTGTGTGTGTGTGTGTGTGATTCTTTGTCGTCTTCGTTTTCTGATCCTCCCCTGATGGAAAACTTCACGTCTTTCCCTAGCAGGTGAGACTTGTTCTCTGTATTTTGTGGTGAACTAACGGCCTGTGGCAGTTTTCCAACTGTACTGACCGTCAAACTGTATACCATCTTGAACATTTTGTGTGTCACAAGGCTGAACGTATTCGTCCTGCGTCGGCCGTCTGACATCTGACAATTCCAGCGTGCATCGTCGTGCCTGTGAGTCAAACTGGATTGGCCAGACCAGCGGGCCGGTGCACCTCACACTGAAATATGTGGGGATTTCAGGGCTCTGATAGGGAAGGTTCCCATGTTCTGGTAAGGAGAATGCCAGCCCGCATAGTTTGCATATTTTCGTGGACACGTCAGAACGTTACAGTTGTCGCAATGACTGCATCTCCCCACAGTGCGCCGTTTTCTGCTGCTGCCTGAATTAAGGTGAAAGGGTAAATTGCTCCTGCACCAGAGTAGGGTTGCTAAATGATATTCACTGCTCCCTGTTCTTGGGTGAACCATAGTTTGTGACACAGCTGATCGAAGTTAATTCCATGTGAATACAGTTGGGTCTCACAGTGAATTCATGTAAACCAAGTCATAGTGCAATGTAAAAGGGATTAATTCAGGAGAGAATTAGTATAGCTTCCTCCAAAAAAAAAGTATGTTTTGTATATCAAACCCCGCTCCTTAGATGAATTTTTGTTTGTCATTTTTTTGTGTAAGGTTTAACCTGTAGTTCTGCAGCAAGCTATAGTTACTAAGGGTATTTATTAAACTTGTCATTATTTTGTAAACTTAAATACGCCACTGTTCTCACTCATATTCCGTTTACTATTCACAGTTTTCATTTTATTGTGGTCATACATGAGTACACCAACATGTTAAAATTCAGTTTTATTAAGTTAGTTAATTTTATTATTAATTTGACTTCTGAAAGTGATAAACGCATAGGGCAACAAAAGTATCGTGAGTATATTCACCAATTCATATAAAGACTCGTGTGAGTAGCGCATGATTTGAAGGTACTGACAAGATAATACAGTCTTTATATAAAATTAACATTTAGCTTGTTAGATTTGCAAGGCACTCTCACTTCTGATTCAGTTTTATGCCGCTTCATGTTCGTAGGGAATATGATTATTGAAATTTGACTTCATACATCATGATGAAATGGTGGGCAGTTAGTGCTCTTGCTTGCGTGCTCTAGGGAAGGAATAACAGTAAGCTTTAACTGCGTTCAAAGGAATAAGGTGTCGATTTAAAAGACTGCAGTAAAAGAGCACGCCGACGGTGGGCTAAGCGAATTGCGTTTTTTCTTCGGAACCTGGGTGGAGAAATTTGCCAACGGCCGAGCAGTCTCATTGTGCAGACACGTTGGTCTGCCACTGTCGGTAGGCAGCCGCATCCAGGTAGACTGACTAGCGCCGAGAAGTCGCCACTGCAATGGCCAGCCTATTGTACACCAGCAGTAAAGCAGAGGATGGCCCTTGTTAGGCAGGAAGCTGACAAGTCAACTGTGAGCATTCTTCGAATTTCCGTGGGAGAGGTCACAGGCGTCCAGACGTCCAGACTCTGTTGCAAAACATATTTGTGATAGGATGAGGCTTTTACTGAGTTAATGGCCGTTCTTTGGAAACTTCGTAATGGACGCAACAGGGGATATAACAAGCATTTTATGGAGGGCTGTGGTTCCAAGCTGGTCATATTCTTGGCAAAAGGCATGGCGTAAACGTGTGGGAAAGAGGACGCGAAGCTGAATCTGTTTTTCCTTTTCCCAATTAACTTTAAAGTCTCTGATTGGTCAAATCGGTGTATATAGAGCAAAGGGCGCTCTCCAACCTTCTAAGGCCACGCTCCAGCTCGTTATTGGCTTGTGCTAAAGTGGGGAAAGTCCAAGATGTAAATGAGCTTTTGCTACCAAGCTGAGGAGGAAAGCGGACAGAAAGAGATCACTCTTGTACTGGTGCTTCGCTAGTAAAGAACTGCAGGTCTGTACCTAAATGGTGAGACTTGTGTCCTTTGCTAGTGTGCCACTCAGAGCCTGTGCCAGTCACCTTCTGAACCATCAGAGGTACTGCTTCTAGCATCACGCACACAACGAGTGATGTGTGGATGTACTTATTTGTCTTGAGTCAGCCGTCTTAACATTTGACACATTCCGCCATGTATAGCCATGGCACAGAGTCAAACTCGTTTGGGAAACCAGCAAACAGGTCCACCTGCTCACTGGAATCCATTGGGGTTTCAGAGGCTCTTAGGGAAGTAACTGCGTTCCGAATTAACCGAATGTGAGACTGCGTACTTGCATTTTTTCGGGAGCGCTCCATTAATAACAGATTGCGGCTGTCCATGACTTCAGTCGCCGAACGCATCGTGGTGTGCCACCTTGACCAGCAGGAGGGTAAAGTATTCGCTGCTGTGGCGTAGGGCTCTAATACATGTTTCTCAGCACCCTGTTCTTTCGAACCATATTTTTCTTTTTTTGAGTAGTAGAGTATAGATGCTTGGTGGTGGGGTAGTTTTTGAGCCATAACCAGGATTCACGTGTATGAAGTCAGATAGAGCGATTAGTGTTCCGGTTAGTGTCGTGTGTCGATCCCCAGCTGATCACTTTGTCCACCATAGACCCCATGTTAGTGAAAGTGTTTGTCAAATTAAAATGTTTGTGTGACGGTTCTTTAGCTATTTTTGTTGTCTTGTGATGTTAAGGATGGAAATTTTTTTCGTCATTTAGATCACAACTTCTCCCTGTGTTCTGATTAACATT
This sequence comes from Schistocerca gregaria, assembly GCF_023897955.1. Lineage (NCBI taxonomy): Eukaryota > Metazoa > Arthropoda > Insecta > Orthoptera > Acrididae > Schistocerca > Schistocerca gregaria. The sequence continues at coordinate 567,433,614 of NC_064923.1, forward strand.
ACCTTGCCATTTTTATTAAAGTCTCGATTCTAAAGGAGAGTAGCAAGTTTGCAAGCTTCACTGAGACGTGATTTAAGATTAAAGAGACACATTGCAATTGGAGACCCTGCCAGGATCTTGAATCACGGCACATTTGTGAGTTACTTAGTGCCCTATCTTGCAGAACAGGTGCATTTTTTTCCACTTGAGAATGTGGAGCTCTGAGATAATTTGGAATAGTGTTTGGTGCTATGCGTTGTCTCAGCAATTTGTAGTACTATATTGTAGCCATTTTATTTGCGAGTGTGTATTGCTTGTGTCTTTTTTGTTTCTTATTGTTTCTTGTCATATTCTTCTGCGTCACTTGTTGTCTGGTGATGCGTCGTTGCTAACAGCGCTGTGCAAGCTTCTGTGGGAGAAATTTGACTATGGTAGTGTGTACGGTATTTTAAAGTACGTTTTGTTTTATGGACTTAAGCATAAATGAGTGCATTATTTAGAAGTTGAGAGTAGAATTGTGGCGCCTGATGCGTTAAAATCGGAAAATAGCGAAAGTAACAGTCGATTTGAATGCTTACGAAAAGCAAATCCCGTTTGTATAGTGAGAAAGGCTACGCACTAATGTTGTCCAAAATGGAACACGAGCCACTGTTATAGCAGAACAAGACATAACGGCGGAAGAAGTTCATTTAAATCAGTCTGCAGACAGGTCGCTGGTATCAAATGCAATATACTCCGATGATGACGGGTCAGTTCACTCAGGAAATGTAAGTGAAAACGAAGCCGAGGCAGCATACGCTAAGGGGTATAGTCAGGGAAGGTAACAGTCCGATTTTACTGAAAAGGCGTCATAGGGCAATTGAGACGCATGCAACTACTCCAGGGTACGTTACTGGAAGCGCACTGTTAAAATCGATCATTCAATTTATGCAGGATGCAGAGAAGAGACGACAGGGGGTGAAACAACAGAGGAAGGAAAGGTAATAAAAGAGACAGCACGACGAAGATAAAAAAACAACACATTATCATTAATGAAATTAGGGAGATTCAGAAGCGACAAGACACGAAGGAAAAGAGACAATACGAAGTCATGACAGAAATTAAAGAAATTCAAAGGAGAGCCGGCCGCTGTGGCTAAGCGGTTCTAGGCGCTTCAGTCCGGAACCGCGCTGCTGCTACGGTCGCAGGTTCGAATCCTGCCTCGGGTATGGATGTATGTGATGTCCTTAGGTTAGTTAGGTTCAATTAGTTCTAAGTCTAAGGGACTGATGACTTCAGATGTTAAGCCCCATAGTGCTTAGAGCCAATTCAAAGGAGTTTATCGAAAACTTAAACCAGGTCAGCAATGAAGTGTAGGGTGTAAAAATCAGACGCTGAAGACATTAGGAAAACGTCAGATGAGGCGGTCGAGTCCAAACGTGAGGCAAAGGCAGCCAGATTAGTAGAACGTGATGCGGGAAAAAATGCCCGAATTGAGCCAGTCCAGGCAGTGCTGGGAAAGATAGATGCGAGCGCAAGCAATACGGCTGCCTCTGCTCTTAAAAAACAGGGGCAGGGATTAGCTGAAAAGACACAGGAAGAAATGATCTAAATCAAAGACGAGCAAACAAGTCTCACTACCCAGCAGAATGAGCCAGCGGATGAAATGGGACGCATGCGTGAAAGGGTCGCACTTGCAGAAACACAGTCAGAAGCAACAGCACGTCGCCTCGAGTTCGTTGGTCACCAGGAATGTCAAAACATAATTTTGCAACACAACCCGAAGCCACATCCCCGGCACAGGCCGATAAACGGTCGGAGCGCCCACTTAATGGGGTATGGCGTTCGACGGAGCGCGCACAGTCAATGGCGTGTAGCGAACAACGTAATGAGCCGGATCCCAATGGCGCGAGACTCGAACGTACGGAAACATTACTACATGACTCTGATGACACAAGACGAGGGTCCAACAACATTCATGTATCGGTCGGCCATGAAATATGGGGCGCACTACCCTACATACAGTAGAGAAATTCCAGTGGTGCAAAATTATGAATATTTCGACTTAAAACATTTTCTCTTAATTCAAAATTTTCAGGTTAACAAAGAGAATTACAATTTATTACATTACAAGTACATGGGCCTTGCCGTTATTGGGGAGGCTTGCGTGCCTCAGCGATACATATAGCCGTACCGTAGGTGCAACCACAACGGAAGGGTAGCTGTTTAGAGGCCAGACAAACGTGTGGTTCCTGAAGAGGGGCAGCAGCCTTTTCAGTAGTTGCAGGGACAAAAGACTGGATGATTGACTGATTTGGCCTTGTAACACTAAACAAAACGGCCTTGCTGTGCTGGTACCGAGAACGGCTGAAAGCAAGGGGAAACTACAGCCGTAATTTTTCCTGAGGGCATGCAGCTTTACTGTATGGTTAAATTATGATGGCGTCCTCTTGGGTAAAATATTCCGGAGGTAAAATAGTCCCCCATTCGAATCTCCGGGCGAGGACTACACAAGAGGACGTCGTAAGAAGAAGAAAGAAAACTGCCGTTCAACGGGTCGGAGCGTGGAATGTGAGAGCCCTTAATCGGGCAAGTAGGCTAGAAAATTTAAAAAGGGAAATGGATAGGTTAAAGCTAGATATAGTGGGAATTAGTGAAGTTCGGTGGCAGGAGGATCAAGACTTTTGGTCGGGTGAATAGAGGGTATTAATACAGAAACAAACAGGAGTAATGCAGGAGTAGATTTAATAATGAATATAAAAACAGGAGTGGGGGGGGGGGGGGGTAAGCTACTACAAACAATATAGTGAGCGCATTATTGTAGCTAAGATAGACACGAAGTCCACGCTTACTGCAGTAGTACAAGTTTATATGCCAACTAGCGCTGCAGATGACGAACGCAATTATTCAGATAGTGAAGGGAGACGAAAATTTAACTGCCATAGCTGACTGGAAATCGATAGTAGGAAAAAGAGATAAGGAAAAGTAGTAAGTGAATATGGATTTGGGGTAAGAAATGAAAGAGGAAGCCGCCTGGTAGTATTTTTCACAGAGCATAACTTAATCATACCTAACACTTGGTTCAAGAATCATGAAAGAAGGTTGTATACATGGAAGAAGTCTGGAGATGCTAGAAGGTATCAGACTGATTATATAATGGTAAGACAGAGATTTAGGAACCAGGCTTTAAATTGTTATCATTCCCAGGTGCATATGTGGACTCTGCCCACAATCTATTGGTTATGAACTGTAGATTGAAACTGAAGAAACTGCAAATAGGTGGGGATTTAAGGAGATGGGGCCTGGATCAAGTGACTAAACCAGAGATTGTACAGAGATTCAGGGAGAGCATTAGGGAATAATTGACAGGAATGGGGGAAAGAAATACAGTAGAACAAGAATAGGTAGCTTTGAGGGATGAAATAGTGAAGGCAGCAGAGTATCAAGTAGGTAAAAAGACGAGGGCTAGTAGAAATCCTCAGAAGAAATATTGAATTTGAGTGATGAAAGGAGAAAATATAAAAATCCAGTAAATGAAGCAGGTACGAAGGAATACAAACGTCTCAAAAATGAGATTGACAGGAAGTGCAAAATGGCTATGCAGGGATGGCTAGAGGATAAATGTAATGATGTAGAGGCTTATCTCACAGGGGGTAAGATAGATACTGCCTACAGGAAAATTAAAGAGACCTTTGGAGAAAAGAGAACCACTTGTATGAATATCAAGAGCTCAGATGGAAAGTCAGTTCTAAGGAAAGAATGGAAAGCAGAAAAGTGGAAGGAGTATATCGAGGGTCTATACAAGGACGATGTACTTGATGACAATATTATAGAAATGGAAGAGGATGTAGATGAAGATGAAATGGGAGATATGATGCTGCGTGAAGAATTTGACAGAGCACTGAAAGACTACAGTCGAAACAAGGCCCAGGGAGTAGACAACATTCCGTTATAACTACTGACAGCCTTGTGAGAGCCAGATAGCGTCATCAGTGTCACCATCCAATTATTTGGCATTAGGAGACATCAATATACAGATTAGCGTAAAGTAGAAAGGATGAGACATCACGCAACCACCTGGGGCCACCGCTCGTTGACACAGGAGTCTCGAGGGACCATACCGGAAGGCAATGCCACAGCTGTCGAGAAAGGCGGGACTAGAGAGCGCCGAATCAAGCGACTGATGTCTCCAGACACTCGTCACAACACTGACAACTGCTCCTGGAGGACTGTCCTCAACAAGAGCAACAGTTTGTCAACTGCTGCCCCAGATCTTGGCTGTCCATAATCTAAATGCTTACCTGTTGCTGCTGGTCTTGTAAACTGACATACAGTGGGGACAGCGGTGTGCTGACCACATGGCCCTCGAATCCGCATCCAGTGACACCATTGGGCTGAGGATGACATGGCGGCTGGTCTACCATTGGGCCTTCATGGCCTGTTTGGGCGGGGTTTAGTTTTTACCTTGGTCCTGTCACAGTTGCCAATTAACTCATGTTCTTATTTCGTCTTTTTCATTTGTGTAAAGTCTCAGTACGCTTAACATTTCATTTAAATGTTGTTAATTTTGTGTTTTTACTCTATTTACTTCATTGTACTACAAGAACACAAAGCTACCATACTATGAAATAACATTAACAGATGACATATGACACAAGAACACACACTTACTCACCTAGATTTGTTTTACGGTTGGATAGAATCTGTCATATTATTTGTCTCTTTGGAGTACTAAATCACCAGGAATGCTTCGGTAGTGGTAACAAAGTCTCTGTGGCAGAGAACGCTCTAATGCCCAATGAAAGTGTACTGTGGTTAGGGTAACTTGTCAACTCTGACCTCAGCTTCGGTGTCAATGAAATAGTTAAAAATGTGCATGATGTTTTAACCGTTCAATCATTGCATTGTCTGCCTCTATAGCTGAATGGTCAGCACGACGGAATGCCGTGCGAAGGGGCCCGGGTTCGATTTTCGGTGGGTTCGGAGATTTTCTCCGCTTAGGGTGCGGTGTTCTCTTCATCATCATCTCATCCCCATTGACACGCAAGTCGCCAAAGTGGCATCAACTAAAAAGACTTGCCCCTGGCGACCGTCTACCTGACGGGAGGCCCTATCGTCGCAACTTTCATAATATTTAGCCTCCGGTGTGCATGCCAAAGACCTGAGAAAAATTCAAGCAACGAGAAAATCACATAACTTTTGCAGGCATGCAAAAATGAGTGCGTGAATGACCCCTGATTCAATGAGGTCAAGACAGGGTGTGGTATTTTTTAGGTTTTGGTAGTCAAAGCTGTCATGCAGAATGAGACTTTCACTCTGCAATGGAGTGTGTACTGATATGGAAGGTCCCGTGTTCGAGTCTCGGTCTGGCACACAGTTTTAATCTGCCAGGAAGATTCAAAGCTGTCATGGTCTGGCATGTCATTCTCGAACACCAAGTTAAAGTGTCACAATATCTTGTGCTCACTCTCACACTAACCTCTTTACTGAAGTGTGACAGTCACCATTATTATTGGGTAATGGGGAGTTAGTGAGAGATGCCATGTCATTCTCTCACTTTAACAACATTACCAGTCAGATTAAAATTGACATTTTAGGGCATAATCTCCATGTTTCTTGGTGTTGTATTTGCTATGTACGGTTAATGACTTTTTCTACTTGAAGAAACTGTGGACCGAATGTTCTTGTAACTGCGTGCGTAGTCTGTAGTAGCCAAGTAGCCATAGCAGACGCTACCAAGAACTGGGAGCAAAATGAACTGGGGGTAATAAATTCTGAACCTAGCAACCTGGCCATGTAAGTGATTCTGGGAAACAGTGTTCAGTGGTTCTTACCTGCAGATCCACTTCTTGCCAAAGCTGACTCCTCCTTTAGCTTAGGGCTGGACATATTAACTGGGCATGGCACCAGTCCATCATAGAAGATGGCCATATGGGTGAAACTGGACGGAGTAAACCAATTAAGAAAGGCTGCTGTCAGTTGAGCTTTTGTGCAATAGGAGGGAAGGCCATAAAACTCTGTGCATTCTCATGTTGTAAGATAGGACAATATAGGCAGAGCAGCTGGTGTAAATGTCTAGTGCAGGGAGGACTATAGCCCCACCCCTGACACCATGATGCTGCCGACCGCGGTGGCTGAGCGGTTCTAGGCGCTACAGTCTGGAACAGCGCGACCGCTACGGTCGCAGGTTCGAATCCTGCATCGGGCATGGGTGTGTGTGATGTCCTTAGGTTAGTTAGGTTTAAGTAGTTCTAAGCTCTAGGGGACTGATGACCTCAGATGGTGTTGACAGGTTTTTCAGGAGAACAAAAAAAAGCATATATTTCACAGGCACCATTGTCTGCGAAGCTTAACAGTCATCTTTAAGAAATTGTAAATGGGTGGCTCGGAAAGATCAGATCACTCCGTAAATGTGGGACTGTGGTCCCATCTAGATAGTCTGAAATCTTCTTTCTTTCAGACAAGAGATTTGGAGGTGGTGATTGGCTCATCTCAGCATATATAACGGAGAGAATAGATCCCCGACATGGAAACCCTGGAGCTGTTTCTGGTTTGGCAACCAGACCAACGGTAAAGTCAAGAGGGGAGATTCAATGAGTAGAGAAAAGTGCGATTGGTTTGTGCAATGTGGGGGCAGTTTCTTGTTGCTAACTGGGATTCCATACTAAGGCTTGATGGAAAGTGGGTGAAGTGGGTGTTACTCTTTGAGGCCTTCATCTTCTGGTCCTTCCGTGGTAGAGAACATTAGGTCTTTCCCTAGGGGGTGAGACTTGTGGTCTGTATCTTGTGGTGGACTAAGAGCCTGTGGCGGTTTTCGAACTGTACCAAGAGAAGAATTGTATATCATCTTGGACATATTGTGTGCACAAGGCTGAAATCATTCATCCTGAGTCGGCCCTCTGACGTTTCACAATTCCAGCATGCATCGTCGTGCATGTGAGTCAAATTAGTCAAACTGGTTTGTCCAGACCAGCGAACGGGTGCACCTCACACTGGAATCTGTGGAGATTTCAGGGCTCTAATAGAGACCTTTCCCACATTATGGTTAGCAGAATGCTAGGCCAAATAGTTTGCATATTTTAATGGATGCGTCAGAACGTTACAGTTGTCGCAATAACTGCTCCTCGCCCACACGCTCCGTTTTCTGCTGTTGCCTGAATCAAGGTGAAAAGGTAGGGTTGTCAAGTGATATTCACAGCTCCCTGTTCTCATGTGAACTATATTTTGTGGTATAGTTGATAATAGTTGATTCCATCTGAATATACTTGGGCCTCAGTGGATTCATGTAAGCCAAGTACGATTGCAATGTAAAAGGGATTAATTCGGGGGAGAATCTGTGTAGCTTTCACACCCCTGCAAGCTTTGTATGTCAAACACTTTTCCTAAACTGTTTTTGTAAGATTTATCAGCCGGTTCTCCAGAAAGTTGTAGTTTCTAAAGGTTAAATAAAACTTGTCACTATTTTGTCACCTAAAAATACGCCACAGTTTTCATTCCTACTCCCTGTACGATTCACTGTTTTTGTTTTATTGTGGCTATACAAGAGTGCACCAGCATGCTAAAATTCAGTATTATTAAAGTAGTTAATTTGTTTATTGTTTTGACTTCTGAAAGTTATTACACGCACAGAGCAACAAAAGTGCCATTAGTATATCCTCTAATGCATATAGAAGAGTACTACATGATTTGAAGGTACCTTAAGATGATACTTTATGTAAGGGTAATAACATCTAGCTTCACTCAGACATAGATTCATGATTAAAGCGAGCGGCAGCTTGCAATATTTTACGTGTTAGTAAATATAAGTGAATTATTATTTCATTTTGTTATCTTTTCATGTGACTAATACTTTGCTTTTGCATTTCTAAATTAAAAAGTTTGAAACGTCCCCTAAGAAAAATTGTGCAAGACTGTGCTTAAGCTGACACACAATACTTTTTAGCGCAATGCAATCTGACTTTCAATAATCCCTACAAAAGAATGGCCGTATACCTTTCACAAATCACTTACCTCACAAAAATCTTCGTTACTCGAACTACTGCTATACAGCGAGCGCCACTACTGCCAGCTAAATAAAAGATTCAAACTACTGAAGGCACTAACTACTGATGGGCACAGTTAACAAATGAAAGATTTTAATAGAGAAAAAACAATGTATTTACCTTAATATTGTTCAAAAGTCATATTATATATCAGTTCATGACATCCAGTCTTACAAAGTTACTTTCTCTGGCCAGATCATCCGCTCTCACAACTCCACCATCTCTCTCCCCACATCCACCACTGCTGGCGGCTCACCTCCAACTGCGCAACGCTACGCGCTGTTAACATCCAGCTGCCCAACACTACAATGGCAGACAACAATGCAAACCAGCCACAGACTGCACACAGCACAGTCAGTGATTATATACAAAGCGCTACGTGGCGTTTCCAATAAGAAAACCTAAAATCACCATCGAAGAGTCTTGCAGACAATATCTCAAGTCCTTGAACCACCACTTGTGCAGTCACAAAGTTTTTTTTCTAATTGTTCTTAGAACCAGCAATGCTGTTAACCAGTCCCTTGCTGAATTAGTAACGCATGTGTAAATACAATCATTCCCTACTCCTTACATATTGTCCATATACTACGACCAACAGAAATGTGTGCAGTGAAATGTAACTTACAAGTTACTTAATTTGATGAACTGGTGTCAATTACAATTTTATAACATAAGAATACAGTAATAAAGGTACAAAATACATCATTGAAACATAATAATACAGATAACATTTGTAGTAAAACAGGCTTTACAAAAGAATAGAAATAAACATGCACATTAGTGTTACAAGAATTATGACATAAGTACATACATAAAGATCAGAATAACTTTTGCACTACTGAAGGCACTAACTACTGATAGGCACAGTTAGCAAATGAAAGATTTTAATAGAGAAAAACAATGTGTTTACCTTAATATTGTTCAAATATCCAGTCTTACAAAGTTAGTGTCTCTGTCCAGATCATCCGCTCTCACAACTCTGCCATCTCTCTCCCCACATCCACCACTGCTGGCGGCTCACCTCCAACTGCGCAACGCTACGCGCTGTTAACATCCAGCTGCCCAACACTACAATGGCAGACAACAATGCAAACCAGCCACAGACTGCACACAGCACAGCCAGTGATTATATACAAAGCGCTACGTGGCGTTTCCAATAAGAAAACCTAAAATCACCATCGAAGAGTCTTGCAGACAATATCTCAAGTCCTTGAACCACCACTTGTGCAGTCACAAAGTTTTTTTTCTAATTGTTCTTAGAACCAGCAATGCTGTTAACCAGTCCCTTGCTGAATTAGTAACGCATGTGTAAATACAATCATTCCCTACTCCTTACATATTGTCCATATACTACGACCAACAGAAATGTGTGCAGTGAAATGTAACTTACAAGTTACTTAATTTGATGAACTGGTGTCAATTACAATTTTATAACATAAGAATACAGTAATAAAGGTACAAAATACATCATTGAAACATAATAATACAGATAACATTTGTAGTAAAACAGGCTTTACAAAAGAATAGAAATAAACATGCACATTAGTGTTACAAGAATTATGACATAAGTACATACATAAAGATCAGAATAACTTTTGCACTACTGAAGGCACTAACTACTGATAGGCACAGTTAGCAAATGAAAGATTTTAATAGAGAAAAACAATGTGTTTACCTTAATATTGTTCAAATATCCAGTCTTACAAAGTTAGTGTCTCTGTCCAGATCATCCGCTCTCACAACTCTGCCATCTCTCTCCCCACATCCACCACTGCTGGCGGCTCACCTCCAACTGCGCAACGCTACGCGCTGTTAACATCCAGCTGCCCAACACTACAATGGCAGACAACAATGCAAACCAGCCACAGACTGCACACAGCACAGCCATTGATTTCATACAGAGCGCTACGTCGTGTTACCAATAAGAAAACCTAAACAGCCTACCTACAAGTTCAGGGTATTATTTCAGGGATCCAAGTGGTGTAGAAAAGTTTGTCAGGATAGTATTTCATTCGCAAGTTTGAATTGTAAAATTGATACATGTATTCGCCAAGAAGTGTCACGAGAAGGAAGGAATTAGACGCTGGGAAATCTGTTACATGAAAGAATCTCCTCACGTTTTGTGAGGAAAGTGTTGAGAGTGAGACAATATGTGCTCTTGGTGCTAGGCTTACAGAGGAGCAAATGATTGAGCTGTATTTCATGGGCTTTGCGGAAATGTTAAGTTTAAAGTATATACAGTGCACTCCACTCACAGTCGCTGGTAGTTCGAGCCAAGTACTGTATGGAGTTTTCAAAATACGACTGCAGACGAGACTGAAACCCAAGTAAATGATCAGAATTGACCAGTAAGCAAGTCCAAAAATTGCAAATCCGAAACAGAAATCGAAAGAATCGGTAAGTTAAAGAAAGAGTTAATAGCAGAAAATGTAAACGTATATGCAGGGTAGAGTGACAAGTCGAGGAAAGATTTAATTACGGAAAATGTGAAACTCGGACAAAAGTAACTGGCGGAATTGATAACTTTAAGAAAAAAGTAGCTACGGAAACTGACAAGTTGAATAACAATTAGGTTGGAGAAATCGATGGAAGGTTCTAAAACTTGGCGCTTGAAATTAAAAATGAGATAGATACTGAGTTTGGGACAAAATTTGATACGAATAAGGCCGTTTAAATGCAATGGAGGACGAACAGAAAAGAGTAAGCCAAAAAGTTAAATGACAAGTTGAAAATTTAGGAACTGAGTTCAGCATGTTGAGTGAAAAATGTGGGAGAGAACAAGGAGAATTATTAACTCAAATAACAAACAACGGGTTCGTAAAAGATAAGGTGGAAGAGAACAGAACAGCTACCATTATACTATAGTAGAGGAGAAACAAGACAAGTTAAAACTAAATGGTTCAGGGGAAAATTTAAGGTTCAAGTAGCAGGTGAAGAGGCTCATAGAGGGCAATGTAATGGTACCCGGAAATAGTAATAGGACGGCACCTGTGACCTGTTAGGAAAAGCGAGGAGATAAGATCCTTACTGAAGGGCAGCAAGGCAGTATCAAATAAATGGAAGGCAATGAGGTGCCCTAAATGAATGCACGAGAGTGAATCTCAAAGAGATATCCCCCTTGGGTGTGATATTGAGGACAGAGCATGTGCGCGGATTCAACGTGATGATTATAATGAGAGTGACACGCGTCATGAGGCTGGATAAGCAGGACTTTCCTCACAAGCAAAATGTTTCGAAAATCGTCTAATTTTTTTTCCAAACGCAGCACCTAATTAAACATACATGTAGAGCATGAACTGCCGGACAGTCTTTATTCCTTTGTGACTGATTGTACCTACCTAGGCAATGCATTTCATGAAATGACGGTTAGAATGTGAATAAGATTACTTTTTACAATTGAATCCACATGCAGTTGTGAATTTTATTTAAATCACGTTTATACTACTAGATACACAATAGCATCACACGGTACAGGCAGTATTCTACATTTATATGCAAAAAACGCGAAAAGCACTCTGTGTTATTTATGAAGTCTTTGCACAGTGTACTGTCATAGACTCAGATCAAATATCAGAAAATCAGATTTTTTGGAGGTTATATGCAATATGAAGCCGCAGTCTGAGCAACAGTAGCTAGTGACACACGCTACACACACCTAGAATCTGAGAGTGTATTTTTTATATCTACATCTACATGGATACTCTGAAAATCACATTCAAGTGCCTGGCAGAGGGTTCATGGAACCACCTTCACAGTTCTCTATTATTCTAATCTCGCATAGCGCGCAGAAAGAACGAACAACCTATATCTTTCCGTTCGAGCTCTGATTTCCCTTATTTTATCGTGGCGATCGTTTCTCCCTATTTAGCTCGGTGTCGATATTTTCGGAGAAGACAGTTGGTGATTGGAATTTCGTGTGAAGATTCCGTCGCAACCAAAAACGCCTTTCTTTTAATAATGTCCAGCCCAAATCCTGTATCATTTCTGTGACACTCTCTCCCATATTTCGCGATAATACAAAACGTGCTGCCCTTCTTTGAACTTTGTCGATGTACTCCAGCAGTCCTATCTGGTAAGGATCACACACCGCGCAGCAGTATTCTAAAACAGGACGGACAAGTGTAGTGTCAGCAGTCTCCTTAGTAGATCTGTTACAGTTTCTAAGTGTCCAGCAAATAAAACGCAGTCTTTGGTTAGCCTTCGCCACAATATTTTCTATGTGTTGCTTCCAATTTAAATTGTTCGTAATTGAAATACCTAGGTATTTAGTTAAATTTACGGCTTTTAGATTAGGCTGATTTATCGTGCAAACGAAGTTTAACGAATTCCTTTTAGCACTCATGTGGTTGACTTCACACTTTTCGTTATTTAGGGTCAACTGCCAATTTTCGCACCATTCAGATAACTTTTATAAATCATTTTGCATTTTTTTTTATCTTCTGATGACTTTATTAGTCGATAAACAACAGCGCCATCTGCAAACAACCTAAGACGGCTGCTCAGATTGTCTCCCAAATCGTTTATACAGGTAAGGAACAGCAAAGGGCCTATAACACTACCTTGGGAAACGCCTGAAATCAATTTTGTTTTACTCACTGACTTTCCGTTAATTACTACGAACTGTGACCTCTATGACAGGAAAGAGTAAATTCAGTCACATATCTGATACGATATTCCACAAGCTTTTGTGGTAGAATGTCAAAAGCACTCAACACTTCATGTGAATAATGAGCTAGTTGTGTTTCACAGGAACGATGTTTTCTAAACCTATGTTGACTGCGTGTCAATAGACAGTTTTCTTCGATGTAATTCATAATGTTTGAACACGATATATGTTCCAAAATCCTGCTGCATATCGACGTTAGCAATATGTACCTATAATTTAGTGGATTACTCCTACCTTTCTCGAATATTAGTGTGACCTGTGCAATTTTCCAGTCTTTGGCTACGGATCTTTTGTCAATGGAACAGTTGTATATGATTGTTAAGTACGTAGCTAATCCATCAGCATACTCCGAAAGGAACCTAATTGGTATACAGTCTGGACCAGACTACTTGCTTTTATTAAGTGATTTAAGTTGGTTCACTACTCCGAGGATATTTACTTCTACGTTACTGATGTTGGCAGCTGTTTTAGATTCGAATTCTGGATTATTTACTTCGTCTTCTTTTGTGAAGGCATTTTGTTGAAATGTTCATCACAAAGAGAGTAAGAAAAATTGTGTAAGGAGGTTTTCCATCCTATTTAATCAAAGGAAAGAATGGTAATCAGGATTTGTCACAAATACAGATTTTAAAGATTTTGAAGGAGGAAACCTCAACATCACAAGAAAATTATAAGCAATACCAGAATATGACTTATAGAAATTATTGTTGTACTTGACAGCACCTACATGTTAGACAAAGATCAGAGAGTCATAATTTGGCTTAGTTTTAGGACGACATAGAATGGTGGTGAGAATAATGAGCGCAGTTGCGGTAAGGGACATTCAAGACCCAATGGGAGAGAGCTACAACACAAGAGCAGTGGAGAAAAATGAAGGAAACAGTCATGGGCATGACAAATACACTCCTGAAAATGGAAAAAAGAACACATTGACACCGGTGTGTCAGACCCACCATACTTGCTCCGGACACTGCGAGAGAGCTGTACAAGCAATGATCACAAGCACGGCACAGCAGACACACCAGGAACCGCGCTGTTGGCTAGCTGCGCAGCATTTGTGCACCGCCGCCGTCAGTGTCAGCCAGTTTGCCGTGGCATACGGAGCTCCATCGCAGTCTTTAACACTGGTAGCATGCCGCGACAGCGTGGACGTGAACCGTATGTGCAGTTGGCGGACTTTGAACGAGGGCGTATAGTGGGCATGCGGAAGGCCGGGTGGACGTACCGCCGAATTGCTCAACACGTGGGGCGTGAGGTCTCCACAGTACATCGATGTTGTCACCAGTGGTCGGCGGAAGGTGCACGTGCCCGTCGACCTGGGACCGGACCGCAGCGACGCACGGATGCACGCCAAGACCGTAGGATCCTATGCAGTGCCGTAGGGGACCGCACCGCCACTTCCCAGCAAATTAGGGACACTGTTGCTCCTGGGGTATCGGCGAGGACCATTCGCAACCGTCTCCATGAAAGCTGGGCTACGGTCCCGCACACCGTTAGGCCGTCTTCCACTCACGCCCCAACATCGTGCAGCCCACCTCCAGTGGTGTCGCGACAGGCGTGAATGGAGGGACGACTGGAGACGCGTCGTGTTCAGCAATGATAGTCGCTTATGCCTTGGTGCCAATGATGGTCGTATGCGTGTTTGCCGCCGTGCAGGTGAGCGCCACAATCAGGACTGCATACGACCGAGGCACACAGGGCCAACACCCGGCATCATGGTGTGGGGAGCGATCTCCTACACTGGCCGTACACCTCTGGTGATCGTCGAGGGGACACTGAATAGTGCACGGTACATCCAAACCGTCACCGAACCCATCGTTCTACCATTCCTAGACCGGCAAGGGAACTTGCTGTTCCAACAGGACAATGCACGTCCGAATGTATCCCGTGCCACCCAACGTGCTCTAGAAGGTGTAAGTCAACTACCCTGGCCAGCAAAATCTCCGGATCTGTCCCCCATTGAGCATGTTTGGGACTGGATGAAGCGTCGTCTCACGCGGTCTGCACGTCCAGCACGAACGCTGGTCCAACTGAGGCGCCACGTGGAAATGGCATGGCAAGCCGTTCCACAGGACTACATCCAGCATCTCTACGATCGTCTCCATGGGAGAATAGCAGCCTGGATTGGTGCGAAAAGTGGATATACACTGTACTAGTGCCGACATTGTGCATGCTCTTTTGCCTGTGTCTATGTGCCTGTGGTTCTGTCAGTGTGATCATGTGATGTATCTGACCCCAGGAATGTGTCAATAAAGTTTCCCCTTCCTGGGACAATGAATTCACGGTGTTCTTATTTCAATTTCCAGGAGTGTATATTAATAGAAGGTATTTACAGTCGTACCAAAACCACTGGTACCAATCGGGTTATTGCAATAACCTCCTACTAGGGATTGGAACTAGGGACAGAAAGTTGGCTGAAACCACATGTAAACAGTAATGAAATCCTAAATTCATATGGAATGTATACCGCAGAGACAGGCTGGACAGTGAAGGGGGAGGCGTGTTTATAGCGATAAGAAGTGCAGTAGTATCGAAGGAAATTGACGGAGATCCGAAATGTGAAATAATTTGGGTGAAGGTCACGGTTAAAGCAGTCTCAGACATCGTAATTGGATGTCTCTATAGGCCCCCGGGCTCAGCAGCTGTTGTGGCTCAGCACCTGAAGAATAATTTGGAAAAGTATTTCGAGTAGATTTCCCCACCATGATATAGTTCTGGGTGGAGATTTTAATTTGCCGGATATAGACTGAGAGACTCAAACATTCATAACGGGTTGCAGGGACAAAGAATCCAGTGAAATATTTTTAAGTGCTTTATCTGAAAACTACCTTGAGCAGTTAAACAGAGAACCGACTCGTGGCGATAACATATTAGAACTCCTGGTGACAAACAGACCCGAACTATTTGAATCAGTTAATGCAGAACAGGGAATCAGCGATCATAAAGCGGTGTACTGCATCGATGATTTCAGCCGTAAACAGAAATATTAAAAAAGGTAGGAAGATTTTGTCTGTTTAGCAAAAGTGACAAAAAGAAGATTACAGAGTACCTGACGGCTCAACACAAAAGTTTTGTCTCAAGTACAGTTAGTGTTGAGGATCAGTGGACAAAGTTCAAAAGCATCGTACAATATGCGTTACATGAGTATGTGCCAAGCAAAGATCGTAAGAGATGGAAAACAGCCACCGTGGTACAACAACCGAGTTAGAAAACTGCTACGGAAGCAAAGGGAAATTCACAGCAAACATAAACATAGCCAAAGCCTTGCAGACAAACAAAAATTACACGAAGTGAAATGTAGTGTGAGGAGGGCTATGCGAGAGGCTTTCAATGCATTCGAAAGTAAAGTTCTATGTACTGACTTGGCAGAAAATCCTAAGAAATTTTGGTCCTATGTCAAAGCGGTAGGTGGATCAAAACAAAATGTCCAGACACTCTGTGACCAAAATGGTACTGAAACAGAGGATGACAGACTAAAAGCCGAAATACTAAATGTCTTCTTCCAAAGCTGTTTCACAGAGGAAGACTGCACTGTGCTTCCTCCTCTAGATTGTCGCACAGTTGACAAAATGGTAGATATCGAAATAGACGACAGAGGGATAGAGAAACAATTAAAATCGCTCAAAAGAGGAAAGGCCGCTGGTCATGATAGGATACCAGTTCGATTTTACACAGAGTACGCGAAGGAACTTGCCCCCCTTCTTGCAGCGGTGTACCGTAGGTCTCTAGAAGAGCGAAGCGTTCCAAAGGATTGGAAAAGGGCACAGGTCATCCCCGTTTTCAAGAAGGGACGTCGAACAGATGTGCAGAACTATAGACCTATATCTCTAACGTCCATCAGTTGTAGAATTTTGGAACACGTATTATGTTCGAGTATAATGTCTTTTCAGGAGACTAGAAATCTACTCTGTAGGAATCAGCATGGGTTTCGAAAAAGACGGTCGTGTGAAACCCAGCTCGCGCTATTCGTCCACGAGACTCAGAGGGCCTTAGACACAGGTTCACAGGTAGATGCCGTGTTTCTTGACTTCCGCAAGGCGTTTGACGCAGTTCCCCACAGTCGTTTAATGAACAAAGTAAGAGCATACGGACTATCAGATCAGTTGTGTGATTGGATTGAGGAGTTCCTAGATAACAAAACGCAGCATGTCATTCTCAATGGAGAGAAGTCTTCCGAAGGAAGAGTGATTCCAGGTTTGCCGTAGGGGAGTGTCATAGGACCGTTGCTATTCACAATATACATAAATGACCTGGTGGATGACATCGGAAGTTCACTGAGGTTTTTTGCAGATGATGCTGTGGTGTATCGAGAGGTTGCTACAATGAAAAATTGTACTGAAATGCAGGAGGATCTGCAGCGAATTGACGCATGGTGCAGGGAATGGCAATTGAATCTCAATGTAGACAAGTGTAATGTGCTGCGAAGACATACAAAGATAGATCCCTTATCATTTAGCTACAAAATAGCAGGTCAGCAACTGGAAGCAGTTAATTCCATAAATTATATGGGAGTAAGCATTAGGAGTGATTTAAAATGGAATGATCATATAAAGTTGATCGTCGGTAAAGCAGATACCAGACTGAGATTCATTGGAAGAATCCTAAGGAAATGCAATCCGACAACAGAGGATGTAGGTTACAGTACGCTTGTTCGCCCACTGCTTGAATACTGCTCAGCAATGTGGGATCCGCACCAGATAGGGTTGATAGAAGAGATAGAGAAGATCCAACGGAGAGCAGCGCGCTTCGTTACAGGATCATTTAGTAATCGCAAAAGCGTTACGGAGATGATAGATAAACTCCAGTGGAAGACTCTGCAGGAGAGACGCTCAGTAGCTCGGTACGGGCTTTTGTTAAAGTTCCGAGAACATACCTTCACCGAAGAGTCAAGCAGTATATTGCTCCCTCCTACGTATATCTCGCGAAGAGACCATGAGGATAAAATCAGAGAGATTAGAGCCCACTCAGAAGCATACCGACAATCCTTCTTTCCACGTACAATACGAGACTGGAATAGAAGAGAGAACCGATAGAGGTACTCAGGGTACCCTCCGCCACACACCGTCAGGTGGATGTAGATGTAGATGTAGATGTAGATGTAGAATGAAGGAGGATGGATTTATTATAACTGGAAAACTAAGGGCAGTCAGTCATAGTCCTGAAACATTTGTCAAACGTATGGGAAGGCACCACAAAAGAACTGAGGCTCTCACGCTATTACAATGGGAATCGGACTGAACAAAAAAGCAACAGTCCCAAACCAAGCAATTAAGCCTCGAAGTCAATGTAAACAGGATACCAGTCATGTTAGTTGTGGACAGAGACATGGATCTGAAATTAGTTTCTGCATATTTATTTCGTTTCCTGGTTGGAAACAACAAAATACTTACATTTCCAGTCAGTGAGTTGAAACTGATAAGAGCTGTAGTACAGAGAACCAAGCCTATTAAGCGCCAAATTCATGGTAGTAAAATCGAATATTCTTTTCCGGTGGCTGGAAATTTGTATTTTGACTGCATTTGGGGACTGACTTTTTATGGAAGAAAGACGCAAACATAAACTTCTTTGCTGGTAAGTTAATGATGTGTACTAAAGGTGATTTTCTGAGGCTAGTTTGCTAAGGTACAACACCACACTCGTATCATTCTTTTGATCAAAGGAAAATACAGGTTGTAGTTACTGTAGATAGGCCATCGCGACAAGTATAGAAGAGGGAACAGGTTGAAACGGCTGCACTGGAAGCAACTGAAGGTAAAGTAAACGAATTGGGTAATTTAAACGCCACATACATCCAGGAGCTGCACGACATACTACGTATTTATTTAGATTTTATTGGCGAATGACCTGAAATAATTAAAGAATACTAACGTAATCTTGATTTAAGGCTCCAGAAAAGATTTTTCTTTCAACTTAATCTATAGCTAGGCCTGAATTGTCGGAAGTAAAAGATAAATTAAAAGCATCCAGATTGTAGTCCCCTTTTAGCTATAACGAACCCAGGAGAAGGAATTCGATTAGTTTTGGATGATGAAAGAGCAATGAATAAAATTTTGGTACCAGTAATGAGACTCAAAATTTGAACAGTATTTACAGAGATTTTATCAATCAAGTGTATATATACTTTCTGTATATGTATAAAACTATGAATCAGAGGCAATACACCGAGGCCATTTGATCAAAAGTAAAATAAACCGTGAAAACTAAACCAGACTGCAAGATTATTGTGTAGTTCCCATGTCTTTAAAGGCTGAAAACAAACTGACTTTGCATACAAACTAAATCTGAGAGCATTTTGGTTGCATCAAATTTGCTAGTAAGAAACTGCTTTTGCCTTCTGTGATGTTCTTACGAAGTATTTGAAACTACATGTGATCGAGAATGCAATCGACACAATGATTATTAAAAGAATTCATGACGATTACTCTATGAAGGTTGGTAACTGGACGCAATATTTTAAGGTAACGGAGTCAGTTCAGTGGCAACTGATGGGCCAAGTTTTCAAGAGATACAGGGATTAAACAAATACTTAGCCTATATAAAATTAAATTTATAATCAACCCATGTGAACGATTTTTTCGTGAACTGAACCAACTTGTGAAAATAAATTGCTCCTAAAGACAAAGAAGGTGCTTTGACAATCTATACTAGTGTCAGGAGATCATGAAACATCTATCACTCTCATCTACGGATTATGAGCATGAACTGATGTTTATGAACAAAGATCGAAATGAAACTATAAAAAAACAGTGTTACTCTTACATATATGCAGTATGTTGTCGATATTATAATGATCCATTAAAGACGATTGTTTTGAGAGGAAATGTTATTAAACGATTGGAAAAGTACACTGCGATTAGTTACTGAACATTTATTTCATTATTATATATTGAAGGGTGCAAAATCATGTTCTTGAAGTCCGTACTCTTCCTGAGGATACTATATTTTATTATTATGAAAAGATTTCGGCAAAGAAATGACGAAGCTATTAGACCTCAAAATGGGTGAGCTTTTTCCCTGGTCGCTCCATTTTGTAAACGCCTTTAGTACGAGGAAAAATGCACAGTATGATGACCCGGTGTACAACGTCGAGATAGGGTTGTCACGTGTCTCTTGTCGTTTCCATTTTGTGAATGCCTTTTATGTGGAAAGAAGTGTACTACAGACAGAAAGAACCTTGGGAAGTAGCCAGCTAGCAGTGGGTATATGAGATCATGTACCGATGCATTCTTCAATAAATGAAAGAGTTTGTGTTAACATCGGTACAGCTTATGGGCAAAAAGGTGATAACTAGCAGATTTGCAATAGTAAGCCGCCTAATGTAAATTATGGCCCTTTATGAAAGACTTTACGGAGACAAAATATAGTGTTGCAAGAATTACACCATCATACTTCATCAATGCTCTTCAAATGTGTACATTATGGCGTCCTTGGCCGATCCAATTAATAACAGGCATGAAGAATCTACAGAAGTGCTTTTGCTCCACATTCGCAACTGCACAGCTTCTGACAAGGTACCCCCAGGACTAATTTATTTCATTTTTCATGTAAGGAAAATCAGACTTATGTTAACAGAAGCTTACGGAAAGTGTGTTTAATTTAAGGTATTGACAGTTAATTCTAAAACGTTTTACCTTTCATTTCAAGAACCTATCATTTTCTTTGACTAAATCATACGTTAAAATTATTATTTATTGAGTGAAAAAGTTACAACTTTCAATTCACTGCTGGTGTAATTTATTACAGTCAGGAAGTGGAGAAGCGTGACTACGATGGTGCGCATTGGAACAGTACTTGCTTAAATTTAGTTTGCTTAAATTCGATTGCTAAAAGTCTTAAGCTGAAAGTAACCTCAGTCTAACGACAATAATAGTAACTTCATTATTTTTGTTTGTTTCATTCTGGTACAAAAAGAACCAAATATATTAATTAAAAGAAGGCCAGTAATTCATGAACAGATTTATTAACAACATTCGCCCTTTATGGACTTGGTGGTTTGTTTCAGTAGGTAGAAATAATTTTCAGGAGGAAAGTTCCCAAGGTTAGTTAACACTTATTCCTGGCTCAGTGGTAAGTGGTAACATTTATTATCATAACGATAAGTGAAGAAAAGAGTGAAGTATAAACTTTGTTTCTGGATACGACCACCCTGGTTTGCCCGCTAAATATTCTGGAAGAAGTACTGTAGCCTAATTAATACCTGCTGAGAAAGGTACAAATAGGTTTAACGTCTGTAAGACTGTTCAGTTTACTCTAAAATAGTGATCAAAGTGTTAATATCACTGCTTCTATCAGATGACATGAAAGGCAGCTAAGGTTGCAGCAAGGTCACACAGCTTAACTGGCGTGAGCAGAACACGATGCTGCCGGAATTCCGTTTCATATATCTAAAAGTAAGACGATTCACATGTTTCACTGCAGTTGGTGCGGATTCATGTTGCGTAAACATGTTTATGCGAACAATCTGGCGCAATGGGCTCCGCTTTGGGTGCTAACGATGATGAGCAATGGATTCTCTCACGGAGAAACGATTAATGTGTGGCTCGAGGAACGTAATTTATGCAAAAAAAATTTATAATAATAGTGAAATGAAGGTAACAAAAAAATTATCTTATAGAGTACTCCTTCAGGTAGTGTGTATGTGTTAAAATATGTATTAACGGCAGCTGCCACTTTCAGGAAGTAGATTACCATCAAAGTTACGTAGAATATTCAAACACTTGTACACCTGTCACGTGCCCATAGATCTGAGGAGGCAGATCCAAGAAGGAATAACTGGATGGAAGACATCGAACATCTCGTCCTATACAGCTTTGTAGTAAAATTTATACTCTGTGAATCGATTCCACGGATTTTCTTGAGCGATCTTTCCCATGCATCTAACAGTGGCGAATACCGGGAAGGAGAAGATGCTAGAGGCCTCCCACAAAAACTCATCACATAAAAAAAATTCGATATGTAGATTGAGAAATAATTACAGAACAACCTGTCTTCATAAGTAATGGCATTTATATGTAATCATACGTAGTGCGTTTTTGAAAAGTGCGTAGCAATTACAATACATAAAGTACTTCGCTTATACACAAGAGGAATGGGTGTCGTATTCATATAAGTTAGGGAAAACGATATGACTGAAGGTTTTGGTTAATTAAGTTTAACAGTGTAGAATTTCAAATCAAGAACTAATATTTTTGTTTCTTTCTTCCGCTTTTTAATACCAAATTAATAATGAAAAACAGTCACACAAATACAGGCACTACTCCTGAATCAAGACAAGTGAAAGCCTGCCATGACACTATATAAATCTGTAACCGTTTGGGTTATGGCGTAGCTGGGAGCCTTGAAATATATCAATATATCAAACTTCCCCTGGCCGTGACGTAACTCTTTCCCGTTTTGTTTCGTGGTTTTATATAGCGTTTTCATCTTTATTGTTCTTTGTCATTTACCTTTTATTATCGATTGGGCGCTCACTTGCACAGTTTTACTTCTGCCGCCGTCCAATTTTCAATTCTCTCGAAATAAATGAAAAAGGAGAGAGAGAGAAAGAGAGACGTAATTTGTCGTTTCCTGGTGGATACTGTACTAAGCGGAGGCAAGGGGCAGTGGGCTCACGTTTTTGTAATAAATGGACTCAATAAATAGTCAGTCAGAATGAGTGCTGGTGGGAACTGCAGTCATTAATAACCCTTTCATTTCTTTTCCATTTATAATACTAGAAGGACGTTGTAAGATGCCTGTAGCGTATCAAATGAAGGAGCTATGAATAGGTTTCCTCTACCATTCCCAATGAAAATAATAAGAGATAACGTACAGTCAGAACAATATTGAAATTCCAGAGGCCACCCTTTGCATGCAATGAAAGTAAGTGACATGTTACTAAAAGTTACTCATTACCCATCTTGGAAACCAGGTCTAACCAACCAATTAAAAATCTTGATTCCGAGCCAACAGTACCGCTGTTCTCCAGAGGAATACATTAAAAATGTGTACTTTCCGTCTGAATTTGGAATTTATTCCAAAACAATACCACTCAAAATTCATGATTTATCAAGTGGATGGTGTTTTCTTTAATTGGAAGCTCTTCGGACACATGTGGGAGTTTTTTGTGAGCTTCTGTGCAAATATGACACGTGTCATGTCCGCTTACGCTTTCTGTTAATGAATTTGGAGAATAATTCATGGTTTTTCACAATACTTAGCCACGGTTGTTTGTGTTGGAAGTGTGATACCTTTGTTTACGTAATAAACGTATATTTAACTGACCGAGGTTCCTAATAAAATAACATATAAACCCTGAGTAATTCTACAAACAATGAACCTGAATATTCTGAACGCTGGATAACGGTATAAAACTACATATAATGCCGAGAGACACTTTTCCACTTGCAGCGTTCTCCATATATATTGCCGCACGAAAGTATGTTGGAAACAACCAAACGGGCTCTGACATAAAGCAAACATTATTTAATCAGATCCACTGTAACAGGCAACAAACTGATTTTGGATTCTGCAAATAGATGAAGAACTCATACAGTTAGAGGAAATTTTCAGCATTCTCTCCTAAGCTACAGAACCAGGAGGAAGTAGTAAATGTGACCCAGATTTTACAGAAATAGGGTGGCGTGAACAGCCGGATTGACGCGTTCACGTAACACCATGATGTATGGCGTAATTACTCTGAGACTATGCAGCAAATGCTGGTGGCGTGTGTTGCTTCCAGCAGCAGGATCGACGAAGCCGGCGCTTTTTGGGATGACAGAGATATATCGCCAGAAAAACAAGCGAGCGGGAAGCGGATGACTTAAAAAACAACGAAATACACATTGCCAGCATTGATAGCTCACATTATTCATCTCCGACAGGAAACCCTTTCGGACATATTGAAAGACATATGACCGTGGCACTGAAGCAAATTCAGAATAGAAGAAGTGCTGCTGTTTCATCGAATTGTAAACTAGTGACATCTACAGGGACGCTGTTCCATTGTGTGCAGCTATACGAGAACCGCGTTACTGTGGAAGCAGCATCATGGCATGAACCTTGGAAAGAAAACAGTCAGAACCTGTTTCTCAGGCCCCGGTTAAATTATTGTTTACATTCATAAAATTTTCGTAATCCAACCAAATACATATTCTTCACTACGTTTCTGACGTTTAAAACATCACAAATGCTTCTCTAAGGGCTTGATTGTCACCTTCACACTGGACCAATGTTTTCTAATATCAAAAACAAATCTCCTAACAAGGTGGAAGAAAATGAAAAGCGATGAAATAGCGAATAAACATGTGTTTAAAATATGCTACTTAAAAGAAGAGAGTACAAAGTTTATATCGAAGAAGGTTATCTGCTTATACACACGAACAACGAATTAGCAAAGATATTAATGAGGAATGAGATAACGTTATACAAGCTATAAGAACTATGACTAACGAAGTGTTATATAAAAAAAAGAGAGTACCAGAAGATAAGAGGATTGAGGATATGGAATGAAGAAAGTGCAAACGCACTAATACACAAGAAATTATCTCATCTACAAGGATTTCAACAACAAACGGACAAAACAAGAGAGATACATAGAAAAAAACGAAATGGAGCGAAAAGTATTATACGAAAAGCTTGCCAAGGGTCTTGGGACAAAGAACTGTTGAAAATGATATACGTGGGAGACAAATTATGGCCTATAGGGTGCTTAAGTAACTAAGTAGTGAAGAAAGACGTGGTATCAAATACGAAGAAGAACGATGAATATAAAATTACAGGGGTTTGTGGTATAACGACTCCCTAAAAAAAGAAGGCGAAAATTATGACTATTTATGGAAATGAGATCTCATTGCCCCAGAAGAATCAGAAACCGCATTAAATAAAGTGAAAAATACGCAACCTTTGCGAGCAGATGGAATAAATGCACAGTTGTGGAGATATGGAATTTCAGTACTAAATCGGAGGTTTCTGAAAATGATTAATTGATGCGAGAAAGGGTGTCATATTCCAGGAACATATTCGCATGCCCAAGTTATGCCGATATTTGAAAACAGGGGAACAAGTAGTTTCCATTTAATATATAATATATATGCGAAGATATTAAGTAAAAGAGTACGAGACATCGCAAAACATTTTGTTACTAGAAAAAGAAAACGGAAGGGACAGTCCTGCACAGATGCTACTTAAAAATTTAAGCAGGTAATAGAAAAAAGAAGGAAATGTGACGTTGAAATTCATACAGTTTTTATTGATTACGAAAGAGCATTCGACTGAGTAAGTAGTGAAAAATTATGGGAAATCATAAATCAAAGATAATATCCAAATCAACTAATTAAAGCATTAAAATGTAACTATAAAGCCACAGCAATCAGTGTAAATGTGGGAAACGGAATAAATAGTAAAAAATACATATAAACCAAGATGAAAGATGGAGTTGTATCTTGTCTCCTGTTTTATTTATACCTTATACAGACGATCTGATTATGGAATGGATACATAACATTAATGAAGACATTAGTATTGTACTAAATGTTACTTTTAAGGCGATGCTGTTTGCTCCTTATCAGATTATTATAAATAAAACTGAAGATGAGCTGCAAGGAGCAGATTATATGTTACAGAAGTTATGTGAGAATTAGAAGTTTAACATCTCCATAAGTAAGACGAAAACAATGGCCTTCAAAGGTAAATATATTGTTAGATCCGAAACAGTAATCTGAGACGCTGTATTAGAACAAACGAGAAATTTAAATTGCTTAGGAACGTATGACAGGTATAGATGTAAAATGTATTTTAAAAACAATTTACCCATGTTCAAACAAACATGCTGTACAATAAATAGAAGCCTTAAACTTGAAACCAGAAAGGAAACACCAATAAAGTTTCACAAAGTAATAGCTGTGACTGCTTTTCTCGATGGGTCTGAAACATGGATGTTGGTAGAAGTTGATAAAAACAAGATAGAGGCTGATGAAGTAGGGTTCTTAAGAAGTATGGTATGACATGTCAGTTCTACCCTATGGGTGTCACAGCAACAGAATTGTAATTTCCATCTGACACCAACAGTGGTCGCCCAGGATCCGGTGGACCCAGTGGAATACGCCTGCTGGGTTGCACCTTCAGAAACTCAGTATCACGAGCGCCCTCTGTCACCGCAATGGGAGAGCCAGTGGCCGCCACTGTTCCCACTTGTGCTCGCAGCCACACGCTACATGAAGCAACGCAGAAGCCTCATACTCGCGGCTTTGTTATTGCTGTTGTAACAGCTGGACTCTGTCTCTTGCAGTATCATTTGTAAAGAGCCTTCGTTCATTTTGAGAAGTACAAGTTAAGTAAGTCTTCTGCTTGCTGTATTACTTGTTCACTAACCATTTCTGCTCCTCTCTAGCTTCTCTATGACAACAGCTGCCACACCACTCTGTAGTCCACCTCTCCTTATCGTTATATGCGAAGTGGTGCTTAATAGGAATGGGGAAAGGATGTGCTCTTTCAAATAAAGTAGGAAATTAAGAAATAAGAGAATAACTTGAAATAAACTTGATAGAAAAATGTTTTAAATTATAGTAATGACTGGAGAGAGCATGTTGGTAGAATGATGAAGGAGAGAATGCTAGGAAGAGTGTTGTACAAAAGGCCTAAGGGAACATGATGTCCAGGAAGACCAAGGAAACGAAGGTAAGATACGTTTTGAAGATCGAACAGGCAATACTGCCCAGTCCACGGAGTGCAGAAGGAAAAGAAGACTCTTCACAGCAAGCTATGACGTCGACAATAGACAATAGCCAGAAACGATGTAGTGCTGTGAGGTACCCTGTATCTCAGGTTCAGTAACTGACCACGCAGGATGCCCGTTGGCAGACGAGGACCACGTTGTTAATGTCCTCTTCCCCTCCGCACTGCCAATATAGAGGGTTTACCTTCACAGCTATGTGCAAGTATTGCTTTAAGCGTCAACTATAGAACAAAAATATGCTAATTCTTATGGAACGTTTCATTCAGTACAGCAGCTACAGAAATGCACACTGGTAGTAGTTAAAAGTACTCCAGGAAGGATTAAAAAATATCGAAATATTTATTATTGTGGGTATATACAGGATGTTCAGAAAGCTGCTGTGCAGCTACAACGCATATCAGAAATGACGCCCAAGTTCAGCTATACAAATCTGAAGACGCTTAACATTACTAGAAACACTCCTGCAGATCTGATTGTGATACGCTTCTCACTTGCGAAGTGACTTCAATTTTTAAGTCACAAAACATCTGCGATACACTCCAGATTTTGTTGCTCAACAAAGAAAAAAGTCTGGTGGGGATGACGCATTCCCAAAAGCGTTCCCAAAAAAACTTTTCCATAAGGCGCAGTGTATTGTTAGCTCAAAATGTTCAAATGTATGTGAGTTCTTAATGGACCATATTGCAGAGGTCATTGGTACCTTGACTTACACACTGCTTAAACTAACTTAAAATAACCTATGCTAAGAACAACACACACACCCATGCTCGAGGGAGGGCTCGAAACTCCGGCTTGCTCAAACCATCTGTAGCTCATTTAGTCTTTCTTTAGGTGGCCAATGAAATCGTGAATCATTACGCATTAACGATCACTACTCATAGTTCCTTAAAAAAACTGAAAGTCCAGTGCTGCGCTAGCCACACTCCAGTTTTCTGATCATCCATTGGCGCATCAAGCAAAGCACAAGGACCTTCCGGTGACAATGGTCATGTGTTTTGTCTGTTAACGCCGGCAGAGAGATGGAACGAGGCCTCATTTCCGTAGAAGATGACGTCAAAGTGTTAATGTGTCATAACATCCCAACTGCAGAACAGCCCTCATGTAAGTATCAGTGTCAAAGATATTGAATCAGAATGCAGTCAAAAAGATATATTTAACTACCAATATTTTCCTTTTTTCCGTGCATGAGATATGAAGCAATTGCAGTTTAAACAACAACAGCAGTAAACACATCAGTGAAGGTATTAGTTTAGACTGTGAGCTGTATTCAGTGGCTGTTTTTGAAAATCGACGATATGGTGATGCCAGAGTCATGTTATCTGTGGATGAATGTGTGTGCCTGTATGATACTTGAGTGTAAATTTCTGCTTTGTGCCAAGGAAACACTCACTCTACGCCAGTAATACTGGCAGATCATACAGTAACATCAAGAGACTTTCCAAGAACAGTTAAAATATTTGACGAAAAATAATACACACATCCACGTAGATGGTTTCGAAAATGATAAGGTCAGTCTCATATCTTACACTGTTGAAAACGACATCTCATTTTCCCAACGAATCACTTCTAGGATGACACTTCGTTATCTGGATTCGCTATGTTTCATGCATGTATTACTTCACAAATTTATTAAAAAAAGGCGTCATGAGGATACACATACAACCATAGATGCATATCTTGATGTTGTGAAGTTTCAGCCTATGACGGAAAAGTGGGTCTTCCCTCACGAATACATGGCTTCAAAGGTGAGACTCACCGAAACCACGTTGTCCTACGAAGCCTAATCACCAGTAAACTCAAAGGCACTGCGGTAAAGGATGGACAAGTGCTGAATGTTTGTCAGGAGTTGCACTTCCCTACTTAGAGGAATATGCTGGATTATGCATGAACACTGACATACACCTGCTCGCTGATAGTTTTGAGAAATTTCAGGGTGTGTGAATGGACACGTACACTCTAGATCCTACCATCCATTGCACTACACCAGGATCTGCATGGCACACAGTGTTAAAAAAGACACGTGTCTGTATCGAACAGTTGACCAGTATTGACACATTGTTCTTTTCGAACGTGGGATTTCTGGGGACTTAGTCATTGTGTATACTGGTACACGAAGACAATTATCTACATCTACATTCATACTCCTCAAACCATCATACAGTGAAAATATCTACATCTACACACACACTTCTCGAACCACGCACAGTGCATGGTACCTTGTACTACGACTAGTCATTTCCTTTTCTGTTCCACTCACAAATAGAGCCAGGGAAAAACAGCTGTACGAGCCCTCGTTTACCGCACATCATCTTCGTGTTCCTTACGCGAAATGTACGCTGGCGGCAGTAGAATCGTTCTGCAGTCGGCATCGAATGCCAGGTTTCTAAATATTTGCGATGGTGATTTGCAGAAAGAGCATCGTCTTCCATCCATGGATTCCCTTTGGTGTTCATGAGGTATCTCCATAATACTTGCACTCTGATCAAACCTACTGGTAACAAATTTAGCAGTACACCTCTGAATTGCTTTGATGTCTTCCTTAATCCGACCTTTGGGGATCCCAGATATTCGAGCATGGATTGCACTATCGTTCTATACGCCTACTCGATTATGGGTGAACTACACGTTCCCAAAATTCTCCCAATAAAATCGAGATGAGCGTTCCCCCTCCATATTCCCAACCTGACATCGTCATTCCACTTCATGTTGCTTTCGAATGTTACACCTAAACATTTAACCAAAGAGACTGTTGCAAGCTGCACCTTACTAACGGTGTATAAGAACGTTACAGGACTGTTTTTTCTACTCAACCGCATCAACTTACGTTTTTCAACATTTAGAGCAAGCTGTCATACATCATACCAACTATAAATTTTGCCCAAGACTAAATAACCCTCTAATGCTGAAGGACGTGTGCAAAGCATTTGTCGGTGCGAGTTACCTACTTTACTTTGCTCTAAACTACCGATACAGGCATGCTCTGCAGCAATCTCAGCCGTTTGGACTCTTCCAATGTTAGCGATGTGAGGAAATCGTTAGATTGGTTAATTTCCAAGATGTTCCAAGGTGTGGCTGCTGATTCTGGGGGTGGATACGTCAGGGAGACGGACATGGCGTATCCTACTTTCTTGTATGATGCGCATAACAATTTGCAGCTTTGTCTGGAGCTCTTAGTCCCTGTAAAAAAGATAGTCACAAAGCAGTGGGAATATGAGCGGTTGAAGAATTAATGTCCTGCGGGAATACCAGCTAAGATGGGTTAAAAAGACAAAGGGGAAGTATAGATACGATAAAGTAGATGATAAACGGAAACAAATTTATGCAGAACTGGTGCAGACAGTGAGTGATTTTTATAACGCTACAGAGTATTATGAGAATGAATGTCAGCGTGAAATAGTAATTAATGACGCAGACGTAGACGGAGAGCAAGCAGATGGCTCTGAAGTAAGACTGGAATGGCTAGCGTGCAGACAGTAAATGAGGCTGTTGGGAAAGTAAATGATTTGGGCAGGAAGCTAACGACAAAGGAGGTCTGTTATCAGTGATTGATGTAAATTAAGAGTGGTCTATTGAGACTAAGATAGATGCTGTAATGAAAACAGGGTATTTATCAGTACTAGATGGAATGGTCAATGAGGTTGATGAGTTAAGTGAGGAGAAGATGAACGAAACGTTGCCAGTTAGCAGTAACGTAAGTGAGTTCCGATGACTGAAACTGAAGTAAACAGAATGGAGCAAGAGTGTAGGGATGTGTGTGAAACTGTGAAAAAGTGTGGTGGTAGTATGAATTTTTTTGTCTAACAGAAAGTAATGACGTCTTTGTCGACATTTAGGCAAAGTTTGTGGTAGTAGTGGGTGATATTCTATCTAATAGTAGCTAATAGTGTGAATGGATGTGAGAATGAGAAAAAATATGAGAATTGAAAACGAATATACCAATATTTCAGATGAAAAGGATAACCAAGTTGGTGATCTGGAGATGGTGCAGAAAGAAATGGATATAAATATTGGTGTATGTGATGATAACAATTATGAATTATTTTTGAATGCAGTGTAAGTAAGTAATGTCAACATTCTCGATCTGGGAGTCAATCAGAAAATTGTGGATATATATATTGACGTTCTTGATATAGAAAGGCAGTATGTATAGGTAGTGAACGAAAGTGTTAGTTATCTTATTAACAGTGAATGTAAAGGTATGGAAATCGATAGTAAGGCAAATGAAATGCAGCTAGTAAGTATCAATGAAATTAATGCTGTAGCAAAATATGGTTCTCTTGAGAAGGGAAAGGCTGCCAAAGCAATAAATTGTGTTCGTAAATTACCAGTAGTTACTACATGCAGACTATTGAAAGTTAATGACAAGGTAAACAGTATAATGAGAATACAAAAAGTTTTTAGTATTGGCAATGAAAAAATGGATGAAAAATGGTCGTAGATTTATGTCAGCTGTAGAAGAAAATACAGAAATGCTGTTGTGTTTTGCACTGATCTGACAAACGTTATGATTTGGTGCTATTTGTGGTAACATAAAAGTTTTGTATTCAATGCAATGCTATTCATGAACAAGTTCACCCATTTGTGTCAAAAGATATCATACTATAGCCGTTCAGGTCTCAGTAAAATGGAATAAGAATACAATTCCCTATGATAATAATGTGGAACGAAAAATCAAGTTTGTTGTGTGAATTGGCCTTCAGGCCTCAATATGGCAATACGGTGAAAGATATTGAAGTAATGATTTTAGCAATTCACTTTTACATATTGAGAAATGTGTTACATAAGGTATTAATGGTTAGCGAGCCAGACATTGCAGTAGAGTAATTATTGAGAATTCACTCCTCAAGATAACACTGTTATGACTGAAACTAACACAAATGAACGAGAAATGTAATGCTAACTGTATACAGGAAATGTTCTGTTATAGTGAAAACCTGTTTAAGCTAGAAATCATTTGGTACTTCTTACATTGTTTAATTTGTGAGAGTGAAAATGGAAATTTGATTGAAAAGTTAGTAGTTTGATAGAGTGCTAATTATGTGCCATTGCTTGTTTAGTCTTACACGTTAACAGAAATTGCTGTTCGTCTTCTGGGTAACAACAGACTTAAGATAATGATGATACTACGCAGGAAAAATACTTTTAGTAATTAACTGATAATATTAACTCAAATGTAATATCAATATTCTGTCAAGGGCAATTTAGTGACATTCTGAGAATTTCATGAGGATTTAATTTTTGTGTTTGGTAAAGGTAGTAATCTAAGATGAATGACATAATGTAATGATCTCCTTAATTTGAATCAAGTAGTAATTATATAACTGCATTATGATGATGGTTTTTCCTTCTCTTTAATATGTATGAAACTGGACATTTGTAATATATGCACCAATTATCATGTGGTAGTATGAGCCATTATATTTCTGATTTAGTTCTGATAATTATTGGTATACTAAAATAGAAGGTTTCCTTTTGCTTTCCATGTACAGTGAAGGAGGAAACCACGTCCAATTGCACCAATGAAATTAGTGGACATTTGACAACCCTTTGGACCTGAAAAAGACATGATTCCAGATACTGCTAACTGTAACTGTGAGCTGTGTGTAGGTGGTCAACAAGTAGTGAAGTGATGGGAAGATCTAAATTACTTTCTTTTTGAAAAGTGAAGAGTGTAAAATGTTTCATATTTGCTTCCTTTTGTTATGTAATTTCTGATTTTGAGGGACAGACATTTTAAATGAAATGTGTTTATGCTTTATGACGTATCATTTTATATTTGAAAGTGTTTCAAGCAGTTATTTTTTTCATTGAACGTTTATGGTCAGTTTTGGTAGTCAAAATAACTTTGAACATGAATGTGTGATATTTTTTGTAAATATTTTGTGGTTTACTCTCTAGACACTTGATTATACATTACCTATTTGAAAATACCTGTTCTTATAAACCAGTATTGGGATGTAACAAAGAAGACTGATTCCTTCTGCTGTTACGTTTTCTTTCACTCTGCTAATCTGTCTACGATAGTGTCACAAGTACTACAAGAGCACAATACCAAAAAATCTCAAATATTTTATCTATCAAACTTCTTTGATTATCAGTAGTTACCTAAAAAGAGTACTAATTAAAAACATAAGTAACACCAGATTTCGTTGTCATTGTTCATAGATAAACATATCATCAATTACTAATTTATTGTTAATTAGATGAAAAAGGTTTGTAAATAACTAATGTATCCCATCAAACAATTATGCAAATACACTCCTGGAAATTGAAATAAGAACACCGTTGCGACGGGTCAGGCTCTTATCGCGCAGTTTCCTTTCCCTGAAAGAAAATCCACCTACCTCGTTTCTTAGGTAGTTGCTGCACTCGCCTCTCCTGATAGCAGCTACTGGAAAAATTGCAGAAAAGCAGTGTTGAAGAAACTGCAATTTAATAGCCGCTCACCGGAGGCCGCGATACATGTTTGCTGAAATACAATCTATGAGCAATCTTCCTAAATAAATTGAGTTATTGGAATGGTAGTAATTGTTTACTCAAACGAGAACGCGAAGTTGGTAATTCTATTTAAGCTCTTTATTGTCTTTAAACCTGATCATCAGCCCGCTAATCTACGTTTGAAGAAAGTTCAGTTCACAATTCTATCCACACTCAAACCCCGCCAGAATTAGCTTTCAAAGTTACGGAATTTACTTAACTGCAACACAGACGATTTTCTAACATACACGTTTGCAGTCGATGTTCAATAATAGTTCGTTTTTTAACGTTAATGCTCGCCATAAGCACTTAGTAAAAGTTTACGAAGTACCGCCACGCTTTTAATTATTAAAGTTACTCGCGTCTTTCGCGGAACGAAAAGTCACAACTCGCTCAAACTCACACTACGCGTTACTGGACTCTTCCAGTCTCAAATCGCACAGTACCGAACCGATGAAGCCGTTTTATGACTTCATTTTACACATTATTCGCGAGGACACATCAAGCATGTCTCTTCTCGATCACAGTTCCTTCGCGACTCCTCCTCCACTCGCGACTCACTCTCCTAGTCTGCTAACCGTCCTCGCATCTCATTGGCTCACACATCACACAGCCAATCAGAATTAACTCTTTGGGTGCGCCTCGCGCCAAAATCTAGCACGCACCAGTCATGACTTCTGAATCATTTACGTCATGATTTCTTGTTACACAAAATTTACTGTATAATTTAACAAACCGAAAGGAAAACTAGACTTTACTTTATTTCCAGAAATTATTTAAATACTCGCGAACGTTCTGGCTGCTTGTACAATACCATACACTCTTGGACATCCGACATTCACTAAGATGGGGAACCACTGGCGACTCTGTTCCCACGGTTACATCGTCTGAACACTTGCGAGTTCCAACCTAGATTTTATACACTTGCAAAGAATGGCGAATGTCCCTCTTTCATTCACTCAGGCACACTCATTCACTCTCACCTACTCATATAAAATAACTGTTCACAAAAATTCAAAACATTTATGGTTTTAACAAAGTTATAGGTGAATTTCTAAAAGTAAAATTCTCAAAATAAATACAAAAGCACGGAAGGTGATTTTGTTTCATAGTTGGATGGTCACTGAAGGTGATCTATACATAATGGTATTTATTTAGACTCGAAAATTGTAGAAATTTGCGTTTTCTGTAAGATTTTTCTAATTTCCAAAATATGCAGGTTTCAAAGCTCAAATTTGGATGACTTATTTTTATTCATAACAGAAACTAGTATATTAACTTTTAATTTCCTCAGGTTCCTCAGTTAGAAGTTATTAAAGATGAAAGTTCCACGTTATACACGCGGCTAGTTAGCGCACAGGTCTTACATTCTCACGGTACAGACATGCCATATGGTCGTGACGTCAGACGAACGGACACCGGTAATCTGCCCGCTACAGCACATATGCTAATCTGATGGCTACTTTACAGTCTGTCTACATTTCACAGTAAATATTTGATAGAAAACTGTGCGCTCGCACTAGTTGCGACGCCACACACCTCCTGAGGAAACTAAATTTTTTCATTCATGACAAACTTTTAGTTTTCTAAAAAAATTTCTATTAAAGATTTACTCAAACAGCTATTTAACATTTATAGTTCCTGTACATCAATCATCCACTTATACCTAGGGCTGACGACCTACAAAACATCTTATATCTAAACATGCACTTTTATCATCATTCAAAAAAAAAATTTTTCAGATTACAAAATTCTATTTACAAATTCCTGAAAGAGAAAACAAACCTAAATACTATCTTGATGTACGTCACACGCACACTAACACTACTATCGCTATGGTGAGCGTCACTTTTTTACCACTTACACTTAAGATTTTGATAGCACTCGTAGTTCGACCGGGTCCTGCTTGGGAGGTCCATTTCAAGTCTCGTGCTACCACCTCTGTTTACTTCGGCGCACCTGAAACATCAGCTGGCCTCAGTTCCCTTTCTAACTGCTACGTCTTAACCTACAGCAGCGATAAATGGCGCTATCTGCTTGACTCTAAAGTCTCATATTTTTGATAAAATTTACTTTACAGTATGTACAATTTTCAAAATTTTTTTTCTTTTCTGTTCTTTTTTTTTTTTTTTTTTTTTTTTTTTTTTTTTTTTTTTTTTTTAAGTGAAAAGTGAATTGACTTTCCTAATGCAGTACCGAAGTGGCACATTTACTCTTTAATTACTTCTTCATCTCATAATCAAACAAGTTATGGTTACATAAGAAATACTAAGAAAAACAATTCCTACAAATAGTTCACAAATACATAATAAATCTCCGCCAGCACTGGTGACTCTCCAGTTCCTGTACAATACACAACAATATAAAATATACACAAAATTATCAATATTACAATTCTGTCTCCAGGCAATCTCCTGTAGTCCTGTATCATAAATTAAACACTGAAAAATACATATTTACTTATTCATTTATCAACACTACAATCCTTATACTAATCTCTACGACAAACTTGGGGAGCTTTGTGTGTCTCTGGTCAAAAATGGAATCGATGTCATGGGTACTTTCCTCATCTCACATATCTGGAGTTACTTCAATTTCTTGTCAACATCAGGTTTTCTCTAGTCACATTCGGGTTTAATTTACAACTCTCATACTCATACTTCACACACTCAGGTTAGTATTTGTTAAAGCGTTTCCTACTAATCTGCGAAACCTCGTTACCCATACTTTCTAACATACATCCACCTCCTGAGTTACCAACGTCGCCTCAGCTCTGTTTACATTCGTAGCCTCACTTCCTTTTGTTTACAAACATCTCCTCTGTTTACCAACAAACGCCACCTCTGGTTACCAACATTAAGCTTTTTATTTACTCACCTTCGTAGCCTCACTTTTTCCTAATATCGAGCTAGCCAAACACTATGCTCATTCTTTCTCCTTTTCTCACATATTTCTCTTCATTTGACAGTCAGTCCTGCTGCACTGTCCCTTTAACTTAACTTCCTTTACCCCTTTGACAGTCAACCTTGTTGCACTGTACCTAACTCATTTTACCACTAAATCACCTCCTGAGGCTCTGACTTCATTGAACAGACAGTTTTGCTGTACTGCTCCATTTCCTTTCCTAAACATTAGCTTAATGCTACGTCTTAACATATCGTTCTGTTACTTAACAAACAGCTTCAATGTTCGTCACCATATTTTCTGAGGCTCTTACATTTCTTAGTTATTTTACCTTTCTAAGGGCATTACTCACACCTTAGGCCAAACATTTACTTTACTGAGACTTATTACTTATCTGAGGTATCTTAATCCTTTTTGATTTTCTCTTACACTCATTCCTTACGCTTAACCTATACTGCACTGAGGTTCTTTCCTACTCATTACTTAAACACTTTATCACTTAAAAACTACGATAGAGAAGAAGGAAAGACGATAGAATTTTAGTTCTGAATGAAAGAAGAGGTAGGTTGACAATACGGAAAAGAAAGTGGAAGAAATATTGTCAAACGACTCGAGACCTAGTGCTCGTCACGCACTTAGCTCTGCAAAGAGTGCAAAGCTCTCTGAGGTATTTACTCACTCCTGGCCACGTCTCTCTTTTGAACATATCTTTTCAAATCCACAATGTTCCTAAGCCCTAACACCTTATGTGATTTCACAAACTCCAGTCTATAAGCATTTGGGTGAGGCTTCTCTACGATTCTAAATGGGCCCACGTACTCATCGGTAAACTTCTTTGTTTCTGACGTAAGTTTCTTAGATCTTTCCCTAGTTTTCACTAGCACTAGATCCCCTACCTGAAAACTAGTGGGATCAGCTCTTGCGTCATCAATATCAATTAATTCTAGTAATTTCTCCTCGATCCTATTTCTGACACTCACAAGCTCAGACGGATCCTCTACTTTTTTGCCACCGTACTCATTATAGCCCTCCAAGAATTTCTCTGTTTTACAAATACATATAGGAAAATCATTCTGCTCAGGATCCTCACATAGCTGCTTACCGATGAAAGGTATAGTAATTAGTTTACCCTTAATTTTTACCATAACATCATTGGTAGAAAAATTCACCCATCCTTCATATTTATTCAAAAAGTCAGCCCCCACCAATATGTCTACACTCAGTCCATTTATAACTAAGAAGTTCTGTCTTATTTCTACTTCCTTAAATGCTATGGGTAGAAACACTTCCTGTCTTACTGTCTTCTTAGTCTTACCGGTTGCTACTACAATGTTCAAGCCACTTACTGGCATCTTAACAATCTGTTTACTGTTAGGGAGTTCATTTACCAAGTTCTGGGATACTGCACAGACTTCCGATCCAGTATCTATCAAACATTTAACTGGTTCATTTAATACTCTTAGCTCTACTATCGGTTGCCCTAAGTACTCTTTATTTATTTTGGGTTCTGCTTCCTCCAATAAATCTTGCACAATTTCTCTCCTTCCGAAGCCTGTCTTTTGGGTGGCAATCACATTCACACTTACAGGGTTTATTTCATGCTTATTATCACCCTCAATTCTAGTGGCAGCTCCTATTAGCCTATCCACTATTGCTAAGTCAAAACATTTTTCCAATGTTTCCCCCTCTTTCTCATTAACCTCCTTTTCTACGACCCTATCCAAGGCGTCGTCATTAACCTCTACCTCCTCCTCTAATCTATCCTCTTCTTCGTAACTATCTACAACATCAATTATCTTATCAAGCACAGTCACAACCCTGCCATTATTACTGTTCTCACCCCTATCCGACAGCTCTTCATTAGTTTTACTGTGCATAATGTCTTTCTGATTATTACCCTTATAACTAGTACTTAGTTCTTCAATAAGTGGCTTCTTATGATTATTCTTACAGTTAATTGGTTCATTAACCTCCACTTGACTTAAAGCTACTATCTCTGTCTGTTTTACGTTATCCTCCCTAAATTTTGTAGCAACAACATTTATGTTAGGTGGTCGTTCAGGCT
The DNA here is from genome assembly GCF_023897955.1 of Schistocerca gregaria. NCBI lineage: Eukaryota > Metazoa > Arthropoda > Insecta > Orthoptera > Acrididae > Schistocerca > Schistocerca gregaria. Next base: position 567,471,440 of record NC_064923.1, read on the forward strand.
GCTTTCTTATGAATGGTTTTGCCAGCGGATTTAACTTTAAACGCTGTTGCCTACGATCGCCAGCACACTCGTAGACAATTAATGGTTTTCCGAGCGCGGTGCGTCATCACTATGCCTCCAGCTGACCGCCTCACCTACTGACATCTGTCGGCCGCTGTCATACTGCTCGCGTTCATTGAACCTGTTAACATATGTTCTTCCTCTACCACGTGAACTGCCACGGTATCCGCCGCCTCTCTGAACACCCATCCTATTAATGTTTACATCCGCGCGATTGTCATTCTGCCTAGCAGGCGGGCGATGCTCCCTCCTCATGTTTTCTTCTTCTTTTTGGACGGATTCAACCCTTTCTAAATACTGTACGAACTTGTCAATGTTATCTCGGGGCGCAGATATGATCTTAGTTTTCCAGTTCCACGGTAGCTTATTTTCTACCCCTAATATGATCTGTTCTGTTTCTAACTTATTACTAAGGTAGGACAGAGTTGTTACCCACCTTTGAACAAATCGTTTGATGCCCTCTCTCTTGGGGTCATACTTCTCTCCCGACCAGAACCGATTAAGAACATCCATCTGCTTTCTCTTTCCCCAGTATTCCTCAAAGAACGCTAATTTAAATTCTGACAATTTCGCGTATTTTTCAGAGGCTAAATTCCCCCATACTCTGGCCTCTCCCATCAAATTTGAAGTGATAAAGCCTATCTTTTGTTTATCGCTCCATACTTTCGGCAAAACGTCTTCAAAATCGTTCCAAAATTCTCTGGGGTGCATGTTCTTACTTGGGTCAAATTTTAAAAACTGTCTGTGGGTAACATACGCAACCTCGGTAGATTCAATTATTCCACTGGAAATTATACTACCACTATGGTTAGAAACACACTGTTCTACTTTGGTTAGTCTGCATTCATGCCCACAAAGTTGCTCATTCACACTTTCACTGAAATGGCTTATGTGAGTCTCTAAATTATTGACCTTATTTACAACTTGCTCTCCAAGTTTCTCACACCGAATTTTGGTATCATTTACTTTACATTCTAAGGCGGCATGATTAATTTCATTGGAATTCTCTACCACTTTTATGTGCTCACATACTTTATCTAATTCTGCATCAACATGGGATTTAAATTGCTGTTGATCCTCAGTAACCTGTTCGATTCGTGTCGTCAATTCACTTTGCACTTGAACAATATTTTCTGTACATTCTAGTTTAACCTGCTGTATTTCAACATTTACTTTACTACTGAGCACTGCTAAATCTTGCTTCCAACAGTCTCTGAGATCGGATATTTTGGAATCTAAATCAGCGCCCATTTTAGTCATCTCATTACTTAAATCAGATCCTAATTTAGACATTTTTGAATCCATTTTACTTGACATATTAGTTTCCAATTTTGACATACTGGAATCCATCTTACTTGACATATTGGAATCCAACACGTTCATCTTAGTTAATAGATTCATCAGCATACTGGCGACATTATCCTTCGCCCCCTCATTTGCTGATACAATGTCCCTATTAACATTAACTACCGGCATGGGTAACTGTAACTCACTGGGCACTGACATATTTGGATCTGACTCCAAACTATAATTAACATAGGATGAATCAGTCAAACTACTACTGAAATTGGGTTGAGACACGTCTAAACTAAAATTCATGGGGTCATTTTCCCCTGTCTCCATCCCACTATCACAACTTAGTTCCGCCTTTTTGTCACTTGGTTGAAACTCAGCCATTTTTCTCAGTTTGACTCCACAAACACACAAAGTTTTCAAAAGCACTGTACTTAACTTTGCGCTTCGGCGTGCTGCGTTGCTGCTAGATGAAACTGCGGGTCCGTTCACCATACACTGCAATGCTGTACCAGTTTCCGGGCCCCCGCTCGAATCAGCGCTGCCAACTGCCACTGCTGTCGTCGCCTCTGCGTAGTCTCCGTAGCTCGTCGTCTGCCAGACGCCGTCGTAGACTGCTATTCCAATCGGCGCGTAGTCACCGAAAAATTCTTCCGTTCCGTACAACACATTACAGTTCACGGACACTTTCACTGTCCTTCCTATTCACGTGGCGATATCAATTTGTACGCTACACAGTTCCTACACATAGCGAGCACTTCTGTATTGTCCGGTAATTGTCACTACTGCTTTTTTTGAAATTCACTGGAATTTACTATTTTTATTTCCCGGCCGATGCACCACTTGCGACGGGTCAGGCTCTTATCGCGCAGTTTCCTTTCCCTGAAAGAAAATCCACCTACCTCGTTTCTTAGGTAGTTGCTGCACTCGCCTCTCCTGATAGCAGCTACTGGAAAAATTGCAGAAAAGCAGTGTTGAAGAAACTGCAATTTAATAGCCGCTCACCGGAGGCCGCGATACATGTTTGCTGAAATACAATCTATGAGCAATCTTCCTAAATAAATTGAGTTATTGGAATGGTAGTAATTGTTTACTCAAACGAGAACGCGAAGTTGGTAATTCTATTTAAGCTCTTTATTGTCTTTAAACCTGATCATCAGCCCGCTAATCTACGTTTGAAGAAAGTTCAGTTCACAATTCTATCCACACTCAAACCCCGCCAGAATTAGCTTTCAAAGTTACGGAATTTACTTAACTGCAACACAGACGATTTTCTAACATACACGTTTGCAGTCGATGTTCAATAATAGTTCGTTTTTTAACGTTAATGCTCGCCATAAGCACTTAGTAAAAGTTTACGAAGTACCGCCACGCTTTTAATTATTAAAGTTACTCGCGTCTTTCGCGGAACGAAAAGTCACAACTCGCTCAAACTCACACTACGCGTTACTGGACTCTTCCAGTCTCAAATCGCACAGTACCGAACCGATGAAGCCGTTTTATGACTTCATTTTACACATTATTCGCGAGGACACATCAAGCATGTCTCTTCTCGATCACAGTTCCTTCGCGACTCCTCCTCCACTCGCGACTCACTCTCCTAGTCTGCTAACCGTCCTCGCATCTCATTGGCTCACACATCACACAGCCAATCAGAATTAACTCTTTGGGTGCGCCTCGCGCCAAAATCTAGCACGCACCAGTCATGACTTCTGAATCATTTACGTCATGATTTCTTGTTACACAAAATTTACTGTATAATTTAACAAACCGAAAGGAAAACTAGACTTTACTTTATTTCCAGAAATTATTTAAATACTCGCGAACGTTCTGGCTGCTTGTACAATACCATACACTCTTGGACATCCGACATTCACTAAGATGGGGAACCACTGGCGACTCTGTTCCCACGGTTACATCGTCTGAACACTTGCGAGTTCCAACCTAGATTTTATACACTTGCAAAGAATGGCGAATGTCCCTCTTTCATTCACTCAGGCACACTCATTCACTCTCACCTACTCATATAAAATAACTGTTCACAAAAATTCAAAACATTTATGGTTTTAACAAAGTTATAGGTGAATTTCTAAAAGTAAAATTCTCAAAATAAATACAAAAGCACGGAAGGTGATTTTGTTTCATAGTTGGATGGTCACTGAAGGTGATCTATACATAATGGTATTTATTTAGACTCGAAAATTGTAGAAATTTGCGTTTTCTGTAAGATTTTTCTAATTTCCAAAATATGCAGGTTTCAAAGCTCAAATTTGGATGACTTATTTTTATTCATAACAGAAACTAGTATATTAACTTTTAATTTCCTCAGGTTCCTCAGTTAGAAGTTATTAAAGATGAAAGTTCCACGTTATACACGCGGCTAGTTAGCGCACAGGTCTTACATTCTCACGGTACAGACATGCCATATGGTCGTGACGTCAGACGAACGGACACCGGTAATCTGCCCGCTACAGCACATATGCTAATCTGATGGCTACTTTACAGTCTGTCTACATTTCACAGTAAATATTTGATAGAAAACTGTGCGCTCGCACTAGTTGCGACGCCACACCGTGAATTCATTGTCCCAGGAAGGGGAAACTTTATTGACACATTCCTGGGGTCAAATACATCACATAATCACACTGACAGAATCACAGGCACATAGACACAGGCAACAGAGCATGCACAATGTCGGCACTAGTACAGTGTATATCCACCTTTCGCAGCAATGCAGGCTGCCATTCTCCCATGGAGACGATCGTAGAGATGCTGTATGTAGTCCTGTGGAACGGCTTGCCATGCCATTTCCACCTGGCGCCTCAGTTGGACCAGCGTTCGTGCTGAGCGTGCAGACCGCGTGAGACGACGCTTCATCCAGTCCCAAACATGATCAATGGGGGACAGATCAGGAGATCTTGCTGGCCAGGGTAGTTGACTTACACCTTCTAGAGCACGTTGGGTGGCACGGGATACATGCGGAAGTGCATTGTCCTGTTGGAACAACAAGTTCCCTTGCCGGTCTAGGAATGGTAGAACGATGGGTTCGATGACGGTTTGGATGTACCGTGCACTATTCAGTGTCCCCTCCACGATCACCAGAGGTGTACGGCCAGTGTAGGAGATCGCTCCCCACACCATGATGCCCGTGTGCCTCGGTCGTATGCAGTACTGATTGTGGCGCTCACCTGCACGGCGCCAAACACGCATACGACCATCATTGGCACCAAGGCAGAAGCGACTCTCATCGCTGAAGACGACACGTCTCCATTCGTCCCTCCATTCACGCCAGTCGCGACACCACTGGAGGCGGGCTGCACGATGTTGGGGCGTGAGCGGAAGACGGCCTAACGGTGTGCGGGACCGTAGCCCAGCTTCATGTAGACGGTTGCGAATGGTCCTCGCCGATACCCCAGGAGCAACAGTGTCCCTAATTTGCTGGGAAGTGGCGGTGCGGTCCCCTACGGCACTGCGTAGGATCCTACGGTCTTGGCGTGCATCCGTGCGTCGCTGCGGTCCGGCCCCAGGTCGACGGGCACGTGCACCTTCCGCCGACCACTGGCGACAACATCGATGTACTGTGGAGACCTCACGCCCCACGTGTTGAGCAATTCGGCGGTACGTCCACCCGGCCTCCTGCATGCCCACTATCCGCCCTAGCTCAAAGTCCGTCAACTGCACATAAGGTTCACGTCTACGCTGTCGCGGCATGCTACCAGTGTTAAAGATTGCGATGGAGCTCCGTATGCCACGGCAAACTGGCTGAACTGACGGTGGCGGTGCACAAATGCTGCGCAGCTAGCGCCATTCGACGGCCAACACCGCGGTTCCTGGTGTGTCCGCTGTGCCGTGCGTGTGATCATTGCTTGTACAGCCCTCTCGCAGTGTCCGGAGCAAGTGTGGTGGATCTGACAGATCGCTGTCAATGTGTTCTTTTTTCCATTTCCAGGAGTGTATGTTTAGAACTCTTATGCTCATTAATTAAGATCCATAGTGATAGTGAAGGGTGATGATACTTTAATACTCATGGGTGACTGGAATTCGGTAGTAGGAAAAGGCAGAGAAGGAAACGTAGTAGGTAAATATGGATTGTGGAAAAGAAATGAAAGAGGAAGCTGCCTGGTAGAATTTTGCACAGAGCACAACTTAATCATAGCTAACACTTGGTTCAAGAATAATAAAAGAAGGCTGTATACATGGAAGAAGTCTGCAGATATTGACAGGTTTCAGATAGATTATATAATGATAAGACAGAGATTTAGGAACCAGGCTTTAAATTGTAAGTCATTTCCAGGGGCAGATGTGGACTCTGACCACAATCTATTGGTTATGACCTGTAGATTAAAACTAAAGAAACTGCAAAAAGGTGGGAATTTAAGGAGATGGGACCTGGATAAACTGAAAGAACCAGAGGTTGTACAGAGTTTCAGGGAGAGCATAAGGGAACAATTAACAGGAATGGGGGAAAGAAATACAGTAGAAGAAGAATGGTAGCTTCGAGGGATTAAGTAGTGAAGGAAGCAGAGGATCAAGTAGGTAAAAAGACGAGGGCTAGTAGCAATCCTTGGGTAACAGAAGAAATATTGAATTTAATTGATGAAAGGAGAAAATATAAAAATGCAGTAAATGAAGCAGGCAAAAGGGAATACACACGTATCAAAAATGAGATCGACAGGAAGTGCAAAATGGCTAAGGAGGGATGGCTAGAGGACAAATGTAAGGATGTAGAGGCTTATCTCACTAGGGGTAAGATAGATACTGCCTACAGGTAAATTAAAGAGACCTTTGGAGATAAGAGAACCACTTCAATGAACATCAAGAGCTCAGATGGAAACCCAGTTCTAAGCAAAGAAGGGAAAGCAGAAAGGTGGAAGGAGTATATAGAGGTTCTATACAAGGGCGATGTACTTGAGGAGAATATTATGGAAATGGAAGAGGATGTAGGTGAAGATGAAATGGGATATACGATACTGCGTGAAGAGTTTGACAGAGCACTGAGAGACCTGAGTCGAAACAAAGCCCCGGGAGTAGACAACATTCCATTGGAACTACTGACAGCCTTGGGAGAGCCAGTTCTGAGAAAACTCTACCTCCTGGTGAGCAAGATGTATGAGACAGGCGAAATTCCCTCAGACTTCAAGAAGAATATAATAATTCCAAACCCACAGAAAACAGGTGTTGACAGATGTGAAAATTACCGAACTATCAGTTTAATAAGTCACAGCTGCAATATACTAACGCGAATTCTTTACAGACGAATGGAAAAACTAGTAGAAGCCGACCTTGGGGAAGATCAGTTTGGATTCTGTAGAAATGTTGGAACACGTGAGGCAATACTGACAATAAGACTTATCTTAGAAGCTAGATTAAGGAAGGGCAAACATACGTTTCTAGCATTTGTAGACTTAGAGTAAGCTTTTGACAACGTTGACTGGAATACTCTCTTTCAAACTCTAAAGATGGCAGAGGTAAAATACAGAGAGCGAAAAGCTATTTACAATTTGTACAGAAACCAGATGGCAGTTGTAAGAGTCGAGGGAGATGAAAGGGAAGCAGTGGTTGGGAAGGGAGTGAGACAGGGTTGTAGTCTCTCCCCGATTTTATTCAATCTGTATAATGAGCAAGCAGTGAAGGAAACAAAAGATAAGTTCGGAGTAGGTATTAAAATCCATGGAGAAGAAATAAAAACTTTAAGGTTTGCCACTGACATGTTAATTCTGTCAGAGACAGCAAAGGACTTGGAAGAGCAGTTGAACGGAATGGATAGTGTCTTGAAAGGAGGGTATAAGATGAACATCAACAAAAGGAAACGATGATAATGGAATGTAGACGAATTAAGTCTAGTGATGCTGAGGGAATTAGATTAGGAAATGAGACACTTAAAGTAGTAAAGGACTTTTGCTATTTGGGGAGCAAAATAACTGATGGTGCTCGAAGTAGAGAGGATATAAAATGTAGACTGACAATGGCAAGGAAAGCGTTTCTGAAGAAGAGAAATTTGTTAACATCGAGCATATTTTTAAGTGTCAGGAAGTCGTTTCTGAAAGTATTTGTATGGAGTGTAGCCACGTATGGAAGTGAAACTTGGACGATAAATAGCTTGGACAAGAAGAGAATAGAAGCTTTCGAAATGTGGTGGCACAGAAGAATGCTGAAGATTAGTTGGGTGGATCACATAACTAATGAGGAAGTATTGAATAGGATTGTGGAGAGGAGAAGTTTGTGGCACAACGTGACCAGAAGAAGGGATCGGTTGGTAGGACATGATCTGAGGCATCAAGGGATCACCAATTTTGCATTGGAGGGCAGCGTGAAGGGTAAAAATCGTAGAGGGAGACCAAGAGACGAATACACTAAGCAGATTCAGAAGGATGTAGGTTGCAGTAGGTACTGGGAGATGAAGAAGCTTGCACAGGATAGAGTAGCATGGAGAGCTACATCAAACCAGTCTCAGGACTGAAGACCACAACATCAACAACAGTAAAAACATTATTACTGAAATAGAGTGCCATGTAAAAGCAAAGTAACGAGTTTCATTTAAGAGAAAGTATTACTTTATTTGAAAGTCCTTGTCAAAATTAAGCTCCCTCATGATTCAGTGACACAGAAATGTAAATATTCAATTTTAATTTATGAAAATCCAGTAAACAACAATAGATAACCACAGTTTTAGTTACTCTGAACTTACAAACTTTTTGGAAGCTATCGACTTTCATTTTGTGGAAAATTATGAAATGTACGAGATCTATGTTTGCCACTGTGGGGAAAGGTATTGCAGAGTAGTTAGTACAAGATAAAACTCAAAAAATCAAGCGAGTTTCGTTTAAATTTCGCGTACTGGAGCGTAATTTGAGATTCAGCTACTGACTTTTAGTGAATAACTGTATACTTGTAATTAGTATCATGAATTATGTCAAAATTTAATGATGATCATCATCAACTTTGACAATAGAGCTAGGTCATGATCATAGCTCTGCTTATTATTGATAATTACTGTGCAAACTTAATTCTTTCTGATATTAATTGTTTGGAAGAACAGTGTGATGAGTAACTAGTACTGAGTTAATTAATTACTTGCCACACATTGCTAATTGTGCTTAATCAGTCATTGTCAGGTTACTGTACTCAAACGATATTACAGGACATCAGTGCGATATGTAGCTATCCACGATATTGATGATGACCAGTTACAACAAAGCATGTCTCAGGAGAGAATACAGCGGCGCTATGACGTCCTGCCCAACCGAACCAGTGCTTGCATTCACACCAGAATGGTGCAATGTCATACTAATAAGTGAGATCATACTGCCAAGATCTTTATAAATTTGACTTGACTTTGCAAACATTGTAATAACGTCGCATACGTCTGTAGCCGCAAAGTTTCATTTATTTCCTTTTCTCCTTTTGAGCATCCTACCTTCCCTTGCCTGGCCATATACATACGAAAATATTTGCACAAGCAAGAATAAGTACATGTGGACCAACTCAGTAATATTTATGGTAAAAATTAAATGTATTAGTGAAAATAGAGTAATGTTTAGACACAGCTACATTTACATGTTTATACTGAATTATCGTCGTCTAATAGCATCCCCATACAAAAGGAAAAACCTTAGATTGTTCGTAAATGGACACAAATTTCTTAATTATAAAAGTAAAAGCAATGAATACCATGTATATGTAGATAAACCCACACACGATGTGTTTAGAGGAAGAAGCCTCTAAAAGTAGACTATGAGATGAGGACGACGAACCCACATCACACGTAATCTTCTAATGTGGAGCTTTGCATGGCAAAAGGTACAGAATACTCAGGTCATCAAGTCTTACAGAAATCGTGTCAAATAAGGAGCTAGCATAGGGTCTCCCACTTAAGGTCACGGGTTGGATTTACTAGAATTGTAGGGAGCGAAACCGCGGTAGTGGGCTAAGACATCTGTTGTTTTGTCTCCTTGTGTTAATCAGGTCAAATCAAATCAACGTAGAGGAAATGTAAATACGTCAGATACCGGTTGGTCAAACGTATATCTGATGACGTTTTTTTTTAATGAATGATCACTAAAAAAACTGCTAAGCATACTTACCTCAATATACAGAGCGGTCAAACGCTTATAAGGGTGTTGCAGTGGAAGTGGTGCTTGTTAAGAACAAAATTCGATAGGTTACGCCATTTACGAATTACTTAACATTGGATTTATCCAGTCTGGTCGTTCCATGCTCAAATTCAAGCACCTGCACACGCTAAAATGCGGTAATGCACAGACATCTGTGAGTATGTAAGTTACCACTTGTTAAAATGTTAATTACCAGTTACACTGTGCGTTTTTAGAAATTTAAGCTAGGTGACAAAAAGCTACGTTTTTCTGGACTGAGGAAATCAAGGGAAGAATACGTTTGGTAACAATGCCTCTGCCAGGCTGCTTGAGTTTTCATGTTTGACACCCTTCAATACTAAATAACTAGGAAACGACGCCACGTACCAATTTTTTTTTTCTTAACAATTATTTCTCAGCACAGTCTCCCGTGCAACACCCTTACAAGCTTCTCAAACTATCTCTAGCCACCCAGTAGATCTTGTATTCTAAAATAATATTATAGTAACACACACAGTTTAACGATTGTTTGAAAACTATTACGTGAGAAAAAAGTTAACAAATGTGCAACATATAACGTCCGTCTAAAAATTTCCGAGACTGATTTTATTCCTGGCGTGTATGCTACGTCAGCACGATAACTATGGTGGCAGTTTGAACTAAAAAACAACAAAAGGGCACTAGTGCAGCCAGTTTTGAGCAGGCTATGCTGCGTAGTGACGTACATTGATAGAGAGTCAAGTTTGTTATGTCAGAAATCACAACGGAGCAACATCTTTAAATTAAGTGTTCAAGATATGCTCTATATACTTTTGAAGGATAAAGACGTGTATGCAAAGTTAGTCCTGCCACCTTGACTCGTTGACGCGCGGTCACCTGCCATGTTGATTTAATGACTAAATACGGAGAATTCTTTTCTAGAAAAAATCGTCACAGGGGAGGAGATTTCGTGTTATTAATATGGACCTACCATAAAACGACGAAGTATAGAAATTCACACTAAGGGCCACAGTTTCACATAGTTGCATGAGTATTTTGCGTATTTTACTTAAGTGTGGGAAACTATTTAAAACACCTGAAGCATCAAAATAATATTAGAATAAGCCTCGAAAAATTTATGAATGACAGTAGTTTACCTTCTACTTACACAATAACATACAGATCTGCATAACTTGATTGGTCTATTCACGAATATGTGACTGAAGTAATAATAGCAACATATCTTGAAACACTGGTGGAAGACGCACTACACTGTACAGTCCTAAAGTTCTCTACCTTTAACAATCTGCATATATGTTCAGCCTCACTCTACACGCAATTACACAGTTTCTTGAAGCAGTGGGCTGTGACTTCGATACCGCTGGGGACAAAGGACATTACTGTTAGGTAGCGGGAGCGTGAGGCGCATGACAGCCTACGAGGTCTGGAAATATAGTAGCGTCGTATTGCTCTACCAACACATACAGTCGCCACATTCTGGTAAATTTGTTATAAGCTGCGACAGCAGCGCGCCAAGCGGCCAGTGAGTCATTTAATTTTTCAGTCCAGTTTCTTGTCCTTTTTCCCGCTGTGAGGACAGAATAGACTTCCCAACTCACGCATTAATCTGATTAGTTTGATGATGCCCTAAAAGTAGATGTGAATACGAATTTCCTGTTAATATCAGTCGCTGATAAGCAACCCCCCCCCCTCCCACCCCACCGGCCATGTAGGGAGAGGGGGATAAAACGGCACTAAAAAAATGTAGCTGAAATGCTTTTATAAATATATTAAAGAATGTTGGCGGAATGACGGGCAGCTATTTCACCCCGGTACTGGAGAGACGCCACCTCTGTGTTGCCGTCTTCTGGAGACGGCTTCCCGCTGTGTCGGACAGCGCCGGCTGCCGCTCCGGCCTGGGACGCGCAATCACGGCTACGCCCCAGTTTGCCGTCCACTCGTTTCGGCGCCACCCCGTGCCTCACCCCTTAGCTGGGCCGGAACAGAAACGCGGGGGGAGGGGGGGGGGGGAGGGGCTCGACTCCGCGCGATCGCACAGTGGAGAGGCGGAAATGAAGAAGCTGGCAGCGAGCTGTCCAATTCTGAAGCTACAAACGACATGGAACCAACAGCAATAGAATATCTGACTGAGAACCACAGACAACTCTTTATTCGAAAGTACCTTGCAAGTCACCGAATGGAAGGTGGCGAAGGGTGCGTAGGGTAAAATTTAAAGCTGCTTCTGGCAAGTGTGTTGGAAGGAAGATTGCCATTACACTCCATATGAGCCGAATTCCTTTCATTTTATCCCGCTTGTCATTACTTGAGAAGTGTCCTGGAGAAGGCAGTGTTACTTGACTTTTACTTACGTTTGATTAAGGTATTTAAAATTACGCAGAGAAATTTAAATAATCCCATTACAAGGAACAATGTTCCGTAGTTGCGTCTACCATAGACCATCTCCACGTCCTAATCAAAATGACCTGGAAATAGTCAGTTTATAGGCTATCTATATATGATTTGTTGATTTGTTGGTGTATGTGACTATATGCTGCAAATTTGCACGATGTTAAACAGTACACTTGTTTTACTTTAGTAAAATTATATTACTTTTTATTACTTACTCATACTACCAGATTTCAGTTCTAAATTCGTCTATGGGAGACAACAAGTATTCCACAAGAAATTATTTAATGCTTGCTTTACACTACTGTTTGCTACCTATATTATGTGATAAAAAGTATCCGGAAAGGTATACGGACACTCCCAAAAACATACGTTTCTCATATTAAGTGCGTTGCACTGCCACCTACTGCCAGGTACTCCATATCAGCGACCTCTGTAGTCATTAGAGATCGAGAGAGAGAAATCACGGACTTCTTTCGTGATCAGGTGATTGGGTATCACTTGTGTCACACGTCCGTAGGTGGGATTTCCACACTCCGAAACATCCGTAGGTCCACTGTTTCCGAAGTTATAGTGAAGAGGAAACATGAAAGGACACGTACAGCACAGAAGAAGTACAGGTCGACCTCGTCTGTTGGCTGACAAGACCACCGACCTCATCTGTTGACTGACAAGACCACCGACAGTTGAAAAGGGTCGTAATGTGTAATAGTCAGACATCTATCTAGGCCATCACACAGGAATTCCAAACTGCATCAGGATCCACTGCAAGTACTATGACAGTTAGGCGGGAGGTGAGAAAACTTGGATTTCATGTTGGAGCGGCTGGTCATAAGCCACACATCACGCCGGTAGATACCAAACGACGCCCTGCTTGTTGTAAGGAGAGTAAACGTTGGACGATTGAACAGTGGAAAAACGTTGTGTGGAGTGACGAATCACGGTACACAATGTGGCGATCCGATTTCAGGGTGTGGGTACGGCGAGTGCCCGGTGATCGTCATCTGGCAGCGTGTGTAGTGCCAAAAGTAAAATTCCCCCTTGTGGTTTTGCGTGGCACTATCACAGCACAGGCCTCCATTGAAGTTTTTAAGCACCTTCTTGCTTCCCACTGTTGAAGAGCTGTTCGGAGACGGCTATTGCATCTTTCAATACGATCGAGCACCTGTTCATAATGCACGGCCTGTGACGGAGTGGTTACACGACTATAAAACCCTTGTAATGGGCTGGCCTGCACAGAGTTCTGACCTGAATCTTACAGAACACCTCTTGCATGTTTTGGAACGCCGACTTAGTCCCAGGCCTCACCGACCGACATCGATACCTCTCCTCAGTGCAGCACTCCGTGAAGAATGGGCAGCCATTCCCCAAGAAACCTCCCAGCACCTGATTGAACGTATGCCTATGAAAGTGGAAGCTGTCATCAAGGCTAAGGGTGGGCCAACACCATACTGAATTCCAGCATTACCGACGGAGGGCGCCACGAACTTGTAAGTCATTTTCAGCCAGGTGTCCATATACTTCGGATCACATAGTGTACCAGACATTTTATTTCACTGTGTAACTGAACAAATCCGAGCCAGCCATAGCTTTAGTGTTCCTCTAACTCGTGATACACATTTTCTCTGATGTGTTTTCAGATACGCACAGTTTCGTTTTTGCGTTGTGCAGCTGGAGTTATGCGTAACAAATACTGTTAATCAAAATGGTTTCAAGCCCTTCTGAACAGTATAGGACCCAACTTCTGAGGTCATCAGTCCCCTAGAACTAAGAACTACTTAAACCTAACTAACCTAAGGACATCACACACATCCATGCCCGAGGCAGGATTTGACCCTGCGACCGTAGCGGTCTTGCGGTTCCAGACTGTAGCGCCTAGAACCGCAAGGCCACTCCAGCCGGCCCTGTTAATCATGTCTTTCATTTGACACCCAGTGTTGACGGAAAGCATAGGTTTCTTTCCCTAACGAACAAAATTGGTTTTAAAGCGGAATTTTAGAGGTCCATTCAAGAGTGGTTCCAGAATACACTCCTGGAAATTGAAATAAGAACACCGTGAATTCATTGTCCCAGGAAGGGGAAACTTTATTGACACATTCCTGGGGTCAGATACATCACATGATCACACTGACAGAACCACAGGCACATAGACAGAGGCAACAGAGCATGCACAATGTCGGCACTAGTACAGTGTATATCCACCTTTCGCAGCAATGCAGGCTGTTATTCTCCCATGGAGACGATCGTAGATATGCTGGATGTAGTCCTGTGGAACGGCTTGCAATGCCATTTCCACCTGGCGCCTCAGTTGGACCAGCGTTCGTGCTGGACGTGCAGACCGCGTGAGACGACGATTCATCCAGTCCCAAACATGCTCAATGGGGGACAGATCCGGAGATCTTGCTGGCCAGGGTAGTTGACTTACACCTTCTAGAGCACGTTGGGTGGCACGGGATACATGCGGACGTGGATTGTCCTGTTGGAACAGCAAGTTTCCTTGCCGGTCTAGGAATGGTAGAACGATGGGTTCGATGACGGTTTGGATGTACCGTGCACTATTCAGTGTCCCCTCGACGATCACCAGAGGTGTCCGGCCAGTGTAGGAGATCGTCCCCACACCATGATGCCGGGTGTTGGCCCTGTGTGCCTCGGTCGTATGCAGTCCTGATTGTGGCGCTCACCTGCACGGCGCCAAACACGCATACGACCATCATTGGCACCAAGGCAGAAGCGACTCTCATCGCTGAAGACGACACGTCTCCATTCGTCCCTCCATTCACGCCTGTCGCGACACCACTGGAGGCGGGCTGCACGATGTTGGGGCGTGAGCGGAAGACGGCCTAACGGTGTGCGGGTCCTTAGCCCAGCTTCATGGAGACGGTTGCGAATGGTCCTCGCCGATACCCCAGGAGGAATAGTGTCCCTAATTTGCTGGGAAGTGGCGGTGCGGTCCCCTACGGCACTGCGTAGGATCCTACGGTCTTGGCGTACATCCGTGCGTCGCTGCGGTCCGGTCCCAGGTCGACGGGCACGTGCACCTTCCGCCGACCACTGGCGACAACATCGATGTACTGTGGAGACCTCACGCCCCACGTGTTGAGCAATTTGGCGGTTCGTCCACCCGGCCTCCCGCATGCCCACTATACGCCCTCGCCCAAAGTCCGTCAACTGCACATACGATTCACGTCCACGCAGTCGCGGCATGCTACCAGTGTTAAAGACTGCGATGGAGCTCCGTATGCCACGGCAAACTGGCTGACACTGACGGTGGCGGTGCACAAATGCTGCGCAGCTAGCGCCATTCGACGGCCAACACCGCGGTTCCTTGTGTGTCCGCTGTGCCGTGCGTGTGATCATTGCTTGTACAGCCCTCTCGCAGTGTCCGGAGCAAGTATGGTGGGTCTGACACACCGGTGTCAATGTGTTCTTTTTTCCATTTCCAGGAGTGTAGTACGATATTGGTTTTATCGACATAGGTACCACGGACAGCAAATACGAAGACTAACCAGTACTGTACTCCAGTGACGACAGCATGGCCCTGGCCCCCACTGGCTGTTGTCACCATGCGGCAGCGCTCTTCAGTCGCTGATGGAGTACTGGTTATTCTTTGTGTTTTAATACCCGAGATAACACTTGTCTATACATCAAATATCGCACTAGACTAATTTAGGACCGGTTTGCAGAAGAGTAACGTAAAATTACTATTTAAAAATCATTGTTCGTAACGGGAAACAAACAACACTTTACGGTGGCATTAGGCGTCTCATTAAAGCCGTGAAGAGTATTACTCGTTTGGGGGCACTCCAGGTGCGCATCACAAGAATTAAAATGCAAATATCTACCGGAACGCCAAAGAAAAAGCGCCTGACGACCCTTATGATGGATGATCGGTATGTAAGTGTGATATTAAAAAAGTATTTCATATTTTTGGATGTGACACTATGGACCAGAACCAGAAAAAAGTCTAGTAAACATGGCCTCTGAAACGCAAACCTTAAAATCGATTAAGACTTTCCCATTTTCGCTATTGTGAACATATCTGTTATACTGCAAGCTCTTTGATATCGCGAACGACTTACAGACTGCAGCAAATAAACGAGAACACATTAATATATTGCGGATATTTTAATGTAATTTGCTTGCTATTACCTACGACCTGCACTTACTTGCCAGGCCATAACAAAAGACGAAAAATGTTTTAATATCATCGGTCCCTAGATTTACACACTACTTAAACTAACTGATACTAAGAACAACACACACACCCATGCCCGAGGGAGGACTCGAACCTCCGGAGGGAGGGACCGCACAGTCCGTGACATGACGTCTCAAACCGCGCGGCAACAAAAGATCCAGTCTGCCTTTTCCCATGTAGTATAATAAGCTTCCATTATTCTGGCAGAGATGTGTTTCACAGTGAAGTTGAACAAGTGATCAAAGCTCTTAAATTATGTACTCTAGAGCCCTTGTAGACTGGACGTATTTTCTTGTCTTGGTGAGTACGTCCAAGTCTCAAAATACGGAGTACTTTTTTTAACATCTTGCATATTTTAACCCCATGTGCAGTACACTGGTTGTCCAGCAGTAGCTGTTATGTTTGTACAGACACGAGTGTTTCAGTGGTCGCCTTCACATCATGGTGAGCCCTGGCTCATATTCTGTCTTTTTCGCATCAATATAGATTTCGAGGGGCAGAAATTCGAGATTGTTCCATAACGTCATCGAATATTGTCGAATGTTTACGAATATTTCCGAATGTTCTAGAATACTTCTTGGAAACGGCACACATCCCACTGATCCGCACTCGGGAAAAATTGTGTTAACCGAAGTACACCTTATCGGAAAAAGTATCCGATTGTAGAGAGAAGCTACGTAAATAAAGAATTTTTATGTGAGTGAACAGTTAGAGCAATAAAGAAGGACATAGTCCAGCAAAAAATCGGCAAATACAGAATATATTAGCAGAGACAGAAAAATATTTAAATACGGAAGTGTAATCTTCCGCAACAGAAATCTTACTTTCACCTAATGTTCCTGTTATGATGATGATGATGACGATGATGATGAAGATGATGATGATGAGTCCCGTACTCCGAGGAGCGAAGGGCACGATGCGGGAGAACCGCAGCGCCGACTAGGCAAGGTTTGCCGTTGCCTTCCTCCGACCGCAATGGTATAAGGAGGCACAAAAGCTTCTAAGCAACATCATATATGGGGAAATAGTAAATGGAAAAGAAGAACTGAAGTCAATATTAAAACCACGAATAACATTCAACTGAATTACCTTACAATTTAGCTTTAAATGCTCCATTTCTGTTAAGATTAGCGTACAGTGTAATTGTCCATAAGGCACAAGGGCAAACATTCGAATGTTTCGGATGGATTTAAAAAATAAAATAAAATAAAATCGTATTTCTCGCATGAACAATTAAGCCAAACGTGTCCGCGGTTTGGACAACCGCAGATCTTATTCGTCTTTGCAACGAAAAGTAAGACACGAAATATGGCTCATACGATTATAATGTACTTTGATTAAGTTAGATGCCACATAAATAATATGATTAATTGTACATATTTTTCCACTTCAGAAAACAAATGAAACTTGATCAAATAAAGCAGATACTTTTCACCTAGAGAGTAATAAAGATTGAGTTTTCTCATAGTGTTGCAGTTGTTGACATCATTATTATTCCGGATTACACTGAAGGAGCGCCTAAAACTTCTGACTTCTTGAAGAAGTGTCCATAAGATGATTTTAGTTTAACACAAAATATCAGTCTCACTACTCGGTATTTTGCAAATAATACTTAATTTTCAATCTGGATTTATGTTGTTGTTCCACTTCAAATAGGTCCGTGCAGAACTGGCATTTGCTGGCGATTGCTGCCACGCAATCAAATTATATCGTGTCATTTCGTGATTTATGCACACCATATTACATTTCCTCGCACATACCTTCGCCTTTAAGTGCCTGAGAAGGGCCGTTGGTCATAAACCGATGCGTGACTGAGGTGGTTAGTGTTTAACGTTCCGTCGACAACGAGGGCGTTAGAGACGGAGCGCAAGCTCGGGTTAGGGAAGGATTGGGAAGGAAATCGGCCGTGCCCTGTCAAAGGAACCATCCCGGCATTTGCCTGAAACGATTTAGGGAAATCACGGAAAACCTAAATCAGGATGGCTGAAGACGGGATTGAACCGTCGTCCTCCCGAATGCGAGTCCAGTGTGCTAACCACTGCGCCACATCACTCGGTGATCCGTGACTGAGGGGAAGATTCTTTCGCCTGATAGCAAACGTCTTTATTCCCCTGGCGTACAGTTTGGCCTTTGCCTCACCAAATATGAGTTATGTGTTAGGTGTTTCTCTTTATTGTTGGTAACTGTAGTGGATGTGTTTGTGTGTGTAGTGTTGTGTCATGTTTGTATTGAATGATGATGAGAAAATGGAGAGGGTGAAAACAGGTACCGGCACACCGTCTTCTCCTCTCGATTATCACCTAGAAGCTTAACATCACCGTTCGAAGCGCGATCTATATTAAGAGCGTCTCATCCCCTCACTCCATGAGGCACACTAAACAGGTCTGCTATTTAATTTAGGACATTGGCGCAAAATATGATGATGAGCAACTTCAAGTGTCATCGTTCCTCCCCCTTGCCGACTAAGTAGTGGCTATAAAAAAAAGTAGTTGCTATTAAAATTTCTGCCACCACCGGTATTTGAATCGGCTTCTCTCCTTGTCGAATGCCAGGCGTACGTTAGCGATCTGCTGTGTAGGTGGTAATATTCAGAGGAAACATCAACACCCGTACCCAAGAGATACACATAAAGTCATGTGAACAGTTAACCACTTCGGGTTCAAATTATTGCAGTTTCTTTATACAGAGAAAACGACTGCTTCGAAGATCAATCTGCAATACAAAGGCATTGTAAGCGTTGCTTGGGAACCAATAGAAGGGAAAGATTAGATCTGCTTTTCATTCAATTATATCCATAGTGGGAATATCTCCCAGCATGTAGAACGTGTCAAAAAACAAAAATACACAATAAAACATATACAAATAACAACACATAAGCTAATATACATTCCAAAGGCCTAAAGTGAAATCGTTCTGATGGATGTGAAATAGTCAAAAAATCTTAAACATATTTTCATGTAAAAGGTAACAACAAATTTGTCACAAAAGATGTAAATGTTCAACTCATTGTGGTGTACATGAGTATTCTTGGGCTACTGTAGTCAAACATCATCAGATAAAAAAATTATATTACAGCGCTTATTTACACTTATCCCATTACTGAAGTTAATTTATACAGAAGTCAGATTGTACATATTACTCGCGCTTTATGATGTTATTAGTAACATATACACATCAGTTGGTTCTACCAAGAAATTCAGCGGTTGACCGCCAATAAATCCTTTAGGTTCCTATTAAACTGAACTTTATTAGGAGTTCAACTTTTTATGACTGCTGGCATGTTATTGCTCCCGAATAGTGGACGCTTTTCTAGGCCAAAGAAAGTGATATTAATTCTTTAAGAAGATTAGTATTATGTTTAGTATTGGTCACATGAACTAAACCGTTGGTTTGCAAAAGAAGTTTTATCTTACTGACAAAGTTCATAAATGGAAGCAGCTGTTAATATTCCTGGTTCACTAAACAGATAATTGTTATTACATGTTTTTGGGCGCGGAAAACTTTAGCTTGGTTTGATGAGTTAGCACAAAAAATTGATCGCATATCACATCATAGAACGAAAGCATCCGTACCACACTGGCTTCTTAATTTTATATCGGGTCTGTTTGATAACTTTCGCATTGCAAATAACTCCAAGTTGAGACAATTATCAAGCTGTAATCCCAAGAACTTAACACTGTGAACTTGTTCATTCTTAGTGTGTTCATATCTTAGGCACACTGTGGCGGAAATGTTTTTTGAAGTTTAGTGACAAATAATTGGCTAGGAATAACTTATTAATGTCCACGAGATGTTCATTAATCGATCTTCTTAAGACTAAACTTGATTTGATATTTATTGCAACGCTTGTATCAACTTCGATCTCTGCATGACACTCCGACTCCTTTGCTTGGACAGCTGAGAATAAACTGGAAGAATTGTGCCCGGCCTTTGAAATAGAAAAATCGTTGCGCTATTTAGCACTGCAGGACCACGAGGATACTATCAAGAAAAGCACCTCGTTACACGGTCGTAGAAGCGAAGGTTATGTGTGCTGTTGCAGCGTTATTACTTATTAGATAGCAGAAAAAGAGTTGAACTGCTCGTGAGAGGTAGCAGTCGGTACTACACAGTAGCTCCGTGCACTGGATTCACACATCGTCTGGAGTCTTGGTCCGAGGATAGTCTTGAAGACCGAAACCGGTCATCAGAAATAAAAAATTATTACTAATTGGACAGCTTTTTTTAAATAAGTAATTAGGAGTATTGCGGTTTATATCGTGTTTACGATGAGGTCATTACAGATGTAGCACAAGCTCAGATTCTGCAAGGATAGGGAAGAACACCGTCTGAGCCCTTTCTATGTAGTCATCCCGTATTTGCCTTAGGTGATTTAAGGAGATCACGAAAACCAAAATCTGGAGAGTGACAGTGAGAGAGAGAGAGAGAGAGAGAGAGAGAGAGAGAGAGAGAGAGAGAGAGGGAGAGAAAGGTACGGGGAGATTGCTAAGGCTCAAATCGACATGAAAAGAATTAAAGATAACTTAAGAGTAATGTTAAATATGTCATGTAAGTGATCAACATGACATTACTTTAAAAAATCATTTATAACAGTCTCATTTGCAATTAACCACACTTGATAAGTAGTTTCGATCACATTTAATTATCATCTTCACATCTAGAAATAAAATTAAATAAAACATTAATAAGTAAGTATCTATGTTTAATTTTAAATTATTTAGAGTTTAAAAATTTCTTAAAATTTTACCTAAATAAGCAGATAATATAGATGGCCAATATTTAAAATTTAAGATTCTTAAAATTGTACGTGATTAATCGCGAATTGTGAGAAGACAGAATCCATTACAAAAGAAGATAGTCATAAGATGTTACATAAGAGGAACAGAACTACAGTACATTAGTGTTAACATTCCGTAACATTAAGCATTTTACAAAATTCACTTTGCGTCATACAAAGCCACTCATTATGGATGATGCTGCATGGAGCCGTTAAGGAAAGCCGACGTCGGAATATGTGAAAAATACAGGATGTATAAAGGAAAGAATCATCCGAATTGGCACGTCTATATTTCTGAAACCAGTAAACATATTCAATAAATTTTGTTTTTTCATGAATGGAAGTCTGCACTCGTGGTCTTCCGGTAGCGTTTTCGCGGCTGGCCTTGGAAATTATCAGAAAAATCGGTGCGCTATTTAGTACTGCAGGAGCACGAGGATACTACAAGGTAAAGCACGTCGTAACACGGTCATAGAAGCGAAATTTATGTGTGCTGTTGCAGTGTTCTGCATGAAATATCCGTAGGGTTTTTTTGTTACTTATTAGATAGCTGAAAAAGAGTTGAACTATTCGTGAGAGGTAGCAGTCGGTACTACACAGTAGCTCCGTGCACTGGATTGTCACATCTTCTGGAGTCTAGGTCTGAGGATAGTCTTGAAGACCGAAACCGGTTATCAGAAATAAAAATTTATTACTAATTGGACAGCTTTTTGTCAAAATAAAATCGCATGAATGGGACGTTTCAGTCCGAGGTTTACCTTTTCAGCGGGTACTTACTAATAGAGATTTTGCCTCCCGCGCCGAAGTGCGGTTGTGCCACGTCAGCAGATACGTCAGCGCGTAGGGCAGGAGCCGGTGGCTGGTGCTGTAATTGGTCCAACGCGCTGCAGTGGCACCACTAATGCGGTTGCCGGCGCTCTGCTGCCTACCGTGAGAGCAGAGCGGTCCAGAGCCTGGTAGTTGGGAGCGGCCAGCGGCGGATCAAAGGCGGCAGTCGCCCCACAGAGAGCGCGCCGCCGCCGCCGCCAGCTTTACATATAACTAATTAGTCGCACTCCGTCTGCGCGGCCAGTGGACTACCGCCTCTCTGTGTTAGTCTGCGCCCTCTGTAGCCACCACAATAGCTCGCTTGTGTCAGCTCTGACGACAATGCCACGCCTGACCTCTCTCTCCAGATTTAATAACTGGGCAGATTCCCAAAACTCTGTAATAGCATTGAGGGATCCCTATCAAATACCGCACGCTGCTCTTAACGGAGAGAAATCTCCAGATATAAAAGTAACTTCGGGTGTACCCCAAGGAAGTGTTGTTCAAATGGTTCAAATGGCTCTGAGCACTATGGGACTTAACATCAGAGGTCATCAGTCCCCTAGAACTTAGAACTACTTAAACCTAACTAACCTACGGACATCACAAACATCCATGCCCAAGGCAGGATTCGAACCTGCGACCGTAGCAGTCGCGTGGTTCCGGACTGAAGCGCCTAGAACCGCTCGGCCACCGCGGCCGGCAGGAAGTGTTGTGGAGCCAGCACTGTTAACAATGACGTACGGTATAATGTCGGAATCTCCATGTGACCGTGTAAGGGGTCCGTGATCCCACGAACATAGATGCTAGTATCCGGCGCCCAGGTCGACAGTAGACAGGTGTCGATTGTCAAGCGCTGCAGGAGGCAGTGAGACGAGTGTTGAGAGAGGAGTAGTACTGGAGAGTGTCGAGTGAGCAGTTGTGCGGGGAAGAATGGTGGTCGAGTGAGTTGTAAACGGTAAAATTCACCGGAGTATGACGAGTGCGCACGTCCCCCTGATCGTCGTGGGGTTGACCCTCGCTAATATCGATTCGCGAGTGATGTGAAACCAGAAAGTGACAAATGACGGATTACGTGTTTCGCGTCAACCGCGTCGGCCAGGAACAATCATGGATTGCAGTAAGGACTGTTGTGAATGTTAACCATCATCATTCCGTGTGACGAAGTAATTAAAGCCAGCAACAAATAAAAGATATAACTGCGACTAGATGTGTAAGGCGAAGGTCTGCCTCAGAATTTTTGTGTTAGTAGGAAATATATATCAATTTGTACATCGCAACCTTTATGGTCCTTAATAATAGACAAACTTCCAATCATTCCACTATTCAGTCTCAGAACAGCCGCACTCGGTTGAAATATCCCCGAAACCACAGCAGAAAAACCGATAGCCTTTCATCCATTAAGCACACGGTCATATAATAATTAACTGATTGGCGGCTTCGGAAAGTTACACAAAACCCAACAAAGGAAAATTAAACGGGGGATGTTTCAACCGCTACGGTCGCAGGTTCGTATCCTGCCTCGGGCATGGATGTGTGTCAGGTCCTTAGGTTTAAGTAGTTCTAAGTTATAGGGGACTGATGATCTCAGATGTTAAGTCCCATAGTGCTCAGAGCCAGTTTGAACGTCCATGTGACTGTACGTGAATGACACTGTTGCATACAGGATAAACGGTGGTAAGACACTACTGACCGGGGTAGCCCGACATCTACATCTAAATCTACATGACTACTCTGCAATTCACACTTAAGTGCTTGGGAGAGGGTTCATCGAACCATTTTCATACTACTTCTCTACCATTCCACTCTCGAATGGCTCGTGGGAAAAAGGAACACCTAAATCTTTCCATTCAAGCTCTTATTTCTCTAATTTTATTATGACGATCATTTCTCCCTACGTAAGTGGGTGTCAACAAAATATTTTCGCATTCGGAAGAGAAAGCTGGTGATTGAAATTTCCTAAATACATCTCGTCGCAAAGAAAACCGCCTTTTTTCAGTGACTGCCACCCCAACTCGCTTATCATATCAGTGACACTCTCACCCCAATTGCACGATGACACGAAACGAGCTGCCCTTCTTTGCAGTTTTTCGATGTCCTCCGTCAATCCTACCTGGTAAGGATCCCATACCACGCGGCAATATTCCAGCAGAGGATGGACAAGTGTGATGTAGGCTGTCTCTTTAGTGGGTTTGTCGCATCTTCTAAGTGTTCCGCCAGCAAAGCACATTCACCTTTCCCACAACATTATCTATGTGGTCTTTCCAATTTAAGTAGCCCGTAATTGTAATTCGTAGGTATTTAGTCTAATTGACAGCCCTTGGATTTGTGAGATTTATGGTCCACCCAAAATTTATCCTACTTCTTTTAGTACCCATGTGGATGACCTCGCACTTTTCTTTGTTTAGTACCAATTGCACAATACAGAAATTCTGTCTAGATCATTTTGTAACTGAAATTGATCGTCTGATGATCTTACAAGACGATAAATTACAGCCTCATCTCCAAAAAAATTAAAGGGTGCTGCTCAGATTATCACCTAGATCATTTACGTAAATCAGGAACAGCAGAGGGCCTATGACACTACCTTGCGGAATGCCAAATAGCACTTCTGTTCTCCTCGATGATTTACCGTCTATCACTGCGAACTGTGGCCTCTCTGAGAGGAAATCACGAATCCAGTCACACAACTGAGACGATACTCCATATGCACACAGTTTGATTAATAGTCGATTGTGAGGAACGGTATCAAAAGCCTTCTGGGTATCTAGGAATATGGAATCGATCTGTGATCCCTTGTCGACAGCACTCATTACTTCATGGGAATAAAGGGGTAGCTGTGTTGCACAAGAACGATATTTTCTCAATCCGTATTGGTTATGTATCAATAAGTCATTTTCTTCAAGGTGGTTCACAATGTTCGAGTACAGTATATGCTCCAAAATCTTACTGCAAATTGAGATCAATGATATGGATCTGTAATTCAATGGGTTACTCTTATTTCCTTTCTTGAATATGGGAGTGACCTGTGCTACTTTCCAGTCTTTAGGAACAGACCTTTCGTGAAGTGAGCGGTTGCATATGATTGCTAAGAAAGGCGCTATTGTGTCTGCATACTCTGATAGGAACCTGATTGGTATATTATCTGGACCGGGTGACTTGCCTTTTTTCAGTGATTTGAGTTGTTTCGCACAACACCTAAGATATCCACTATTATGTCACTCATGCTACGAGCTGTTCTGGTTTCGAATTCTGGAATATTTAGTTCGTCTTGTTTCGTGAAGGAATTACGGTAAACTGTATTTAGGAACACCGCTTTAGTGACACCATCATCGGTAACATTTCCATCGCTATCGCGCGGTGACGGTAGTGACTGGTTTTTGCCTCTGGTGCACTTTACATACGACCAGTATCTCTCTGGGTTATCTACCATATTTTGAGACAATGTTTCATTGTGGAAACTATTAAAAGCATATCGCATTGACGTTCGCACTAAATTTTTAACTTCCGTGAAGCTTAACTAGTCTTGAAGATTTGCGTTCTTTTGCCTCTGGCATGCTTTTTTTTTCGTTGCTTCTGGAACAGTGTTCTGACGTGTTTTGCGTACCATTAAGGATCAGTCCCGTCTCTTATTAACTTATGCGGTATGAATCTATCTATTGCTGTCGATACTGTATCTTTGAATCTGAGCCATACCTGGTCTACACTTACACAATTAGCTTCGAAGGATTGGAGACTCTCTCTTAGGAAGGAATCAAGAGAATTTTTCAAATAATTCAAATGGCTTTAAGCGCCATGGGACTTAACATCTTGGCCGAGCGGTTCTAGGCGCTTTAGTCCGGAACCACGCGGCTGCTATGGTCGCAGGTTCGAATCCTGCCTCGGGCACTGATGTGTGTGATGTGCTTAGATTAGTTAGATTTACGTAGTACTAAGTCTAGGGGACTGATGACCTCAGATGTTAAGTCCCATAGTGCTTAGATCCATTTGAACTTCTGAGGTATTCAGTCCCCTCTAGTTAGAACTGCTTAAATCTAACTAACCTAAGCACATCATACACATCCATGACCGAGGTAGGATTCGAACCTCCGACCGTTGCAGCAGCGCGGTTTCGGACTGGCGCCTAGAACCGCTCGGCCACAGCGGCCGGCGCGAATTTTTATCTGCTGTTTTAAGTAGATATAATTTGCGACTGGGGAATGCTCGGCAACCTGGTGGAAGTCTTTCCATTTGACGCCTCTTCGGCGATTTGCATTTCTAATGGAATGTGATGAATGATGAGAACAACACACACGCCTTGTGTCATTCGGGGAAAATCCACAAGGCTGGGAATCGAAACGAGGGACTCGTGACCTAGAGACAGCCACGCAAATATTAGACCACGAGATGTTGACGTCCTTGTCCACCGAGGTGACAAAAGTCATAGGATACCCCCTAAAATGGTGTCGGACATCCTTTTGCCCGGCGTGATGCTGTAACCCGACGTGCCTCGGACTCAAGTCGTTAGAAGTCCCCTGCACAAATATTGAGCCATACTGCCTCTATAGTCATCTTTAATTACGAAAGTATAGCTCGTGCAGAATTTTCTGCACTAATTGACCTCTAGGTTATGTCCCATAAATGTTCGATGGGAGTGATGTCGGATGATGTGGGTGGCCTAATCATTCGCTTGGACTGTCCAGAATGTTCTTCAAAGCAATCGGGAACAACTGTAAGGTGATACATGGTGCATTTTCGTCCATAAAAATTCCATCGTTGTTTGGCAACTTGAAGTCTATGAATGGCTGCAAATGGTCCCCAAGTAGCCTAACATAACCATTTCCAGTCAATGATCGATTCAGTTGGACCAGAGGACCCTCTCCGTTCCTAGTAATCGCAGCCTACACCATTATGGAGCCACAACCAGCTTGCACAGTGCCTTGTTGACAACTTGTGTTCCTAGCTCCGTAGGGTCTGTGCCACACTCGAACTCTGCTATCACCTCCTGTCAACAGAATTCGAGGCTCATCGGAAACCTTTTCACATGAATCACCTGAGTACAAACGACAGCTCCACGAATGCACTGTCCATTAATCGTTTGTGTACGCGATACTACCGCCATTTGTAAATGTGCATATCGCTATCCCCGCCTTTTTTTCACCTCAGACTATACAGAGAAATCGCAAGGCTAGAAGCTTATGGAAGACCTGCGAAAGGTCGACATCTGGACCTGAGATTTATAGTTTACCCTTTACGCAAACAAACGGAACGTATTGCGTAGAGCCGAGCGGGATTAAACGAGCGGTCTGAGGCGCAGCAGTCATGGACTGTGCGGCTGGTCCCGGTGGAGGTTCGAGTCCTCCCTCGGGCATGGGTGTGTGTGTTTGTCCTTAGGATAATTTAGGTTAAGTAGTGTGTAAGCCTAGGGACTGATGACCTTAGCAGTTAAGTCCCATAAGATTTCACACATATTTGAACATTTTATTGCGTAGAAGTAGGCGAATAGGTCCGTTGCTGTCTGATCACATAATTTCCATTCATTGGCAGCATTCACATCCATTAAATATCTGATAGTATTTTCTCGGTGCGATTTAAAGTGCAACAATCACACGAAACTAATCCTAAGAAAGATAGTCGTGTAGTCAGCTGAAAAAGACGGTAGTTTACATCGAAACTAATTCGACTGGAACTTCAGTGTTGGTCCTCAGTCTGGGATCCGTACCAGGTAGGAATAACAAAGGAAACAGAGGAGACTAAATGACGAACCAGTGCGTTTAATCACGATTTCGTTCAGCAAGCGTGAAAACGTCAAGGGGCAGGCATTCAGCACCACTGACAGAAGCTACAAAGAGATGCCGTGCGTCATTTTAAGATATACTTTTGAATTCCTAGATTTTGTCTACCTAGAAGAGACAACCAATATGCAGGGTGTAACCGAAAACTGTTTATAACTTCCACAGTGGTGTATGTGAATCTAACACACTTGCGGACTATCAACTCAGGAAATCCCCTCTATTGACCCATAAAAGCTACTTAAACAATAGCGCATGCTTGTCGTGCGACATTTTGACTGAAATCGTTCCCCAAATATGAAAAACCCCTTTTTATTGCACTTAGGAAATATAAAAATGACGTTTGTGTACATGTTACATGAAAATATTGTGAACTTTAACGGCATAAAATTAACAACTGAATCGTTTTATTTTTCTGGCCTTTTTAATATTAAATTGCTGTGGATGTCAGGAATGAGTTTAAATCGAACAGCAAACGTAAATAGTTTTTGCGTAAGATTTAGAAAAGCGTTTTTTATTTTAATTCCTTCTCGGGCAAGT
This sequence comes from Schistocerca gregaria, assembly GCF_023897955.1. Taxonomy (NCBI): domain Eukaryota; kingdom Metazoa; phylum Arthropoda; class Insecta; order Orthoptera; family Acrididae; genus Schistocerca; species Schistocerca gregaria. Next base: position 567,499,361 of record NC_064923.1, read on the forward strand.
TTAAATCAATTGCCTGAAGAAATAACGGACTAAACGAGAGAGAGGATGTGGAAAATCTCGCATGGCAAGCGCGCGCTGTAGTTTATGTGCCTTTTGTAGGCCAGTTTGACCTTATTTCCCAGTCTGATAAACCGCAAGGGTCCTATATGAAATTGTTCATTCCAACTTCCCCTACACCACTGTTGTATATTGTGAACTGTTATCGTTTACGTGCAACGGAAGTTCATCCCACACGCATCATCCGTTCAAAACGCTCCGAGGTTGATTTTATTTCTGGTGTGTAAGGGACGTCAGTACAGTTGCTATGTACACGGCTTGAACTGACAACCGTAAACAAAAGATGTGCATCCAACCTGTCAGTTGGGACCAGCCTGTGTTAAGACGTGAGCATGTGATCGCAGTGTTTTAAAACTATTGGGTCACTAATCGCACTGGAGCAAGATATCTAAATTGAGTATTCAAGATATTCTCCAGAAAAATCTGAAAAATAGAACAGTGTGTGCCGAGTCTGAGACGCACACTTTGACTATAAGGAAAAGCTATCGCATAGACGCATTATCGGCTTTGACAGAAATGCAAAATTCTGACAGTTTGTAACGTTCTTTAATCCAAGTGTGACGGTCTTTCATGAAAAGAAAAAGAAAGATTACGATTACATTGAATAAATGTCTGAATTGTGGAATGGATACAAAAATCAAATTATTGTGTAGCGTGTTGGAATTGCAAGTGGTGTACTTACAATGTGTTATTGCTACCAAAACTTTGCGAATCGATTGGGCAATGCAACTCCCAGTACCAATAAACTAATAACTTTCGTCCCTGTGCACATAACAAATAAATTAAATTGCCTTACCTCTCATAAAAGGGGGTTGTATACATGGAAGAATCCTGGAGATACTAAAAGGTATCAGATAGATTATATAATGGTAAGACAGAGATTTAGGAACCAGGTTTTAAATTGTAAGACATTTCCAGTGGCAGATGTGAACTCTGACCACAATCTATTGGTTCTGACCTGTAGGTTAAAACTGAAGAAACTGCAAAAAGGTGGGAATTTAAGGACATGGGATCTGGATAAGCTGAAAGAACCAGAGATTGTACAGGGTTTCAAGGAGAGTATAAGGGAACAATTAACAGGAATGGGGGAAAGAAACACAGTAGAAGAAGAATGGGTAGCTCTGAGGGATGAAGTAGTGAAGCCAGCAGAGGATCAATTAGGTTAAAAGACGAGCGCTGCTAGAAATCCTTGGGTGACAGAAGAAATATTGAATTTAATTGATGAAACGAGAAAATATAAAAATGCAGTAAATGAAGCAGGCAAAAAGGAATACAAACGTCTCAAAAATGAGATCGACAGGAATTGCAAAATGGCTAAGCAGGAATGGCTAGAAGCCAAATGTAAGGATGTAGAAGCTTATCTCACTGGGGGTAAGATAGATACTGCCTACAGGAAAATTAAAGAGACCTTTGGAGAGAAGAGAACCACGTGTATGAATATCAAGAGCTCAGATGGAAACCCAGTTCTAAGCAAAGAAGGGAAGGCAGAAAGGTGGAAGGAGTATGTAGAAGGTTTATACAAGGGCGATGTACTTGAGGACAATATTATGGAAATGGAAGAGGATGTAGATGAAGACGAAATGGGAGATAAGATACTGAGTGAAGAGTTTGACAGAGCACTGAAAGACCTGAGTCGAAACAAGGCCCCCGGAGTAGACAACATTCCATTAGAACTACTGACGGCCTTGGGAGAGCCAGTCATAACAAAACTCTACCAGCTGGTGAGCAAGATGTACGAGACAGGCGAAATACCCTCAGACTTCAAGAAGAATATAATAATTCCAATCCCAAAGAAAGCAGGTGCTGACAGATGTGAAAATTACCGAACTATCAGTTTAATAAGTCACAGCTGCAAAATATTAACGGGAATTCTTTACAGACGAATGGAAAAACTGGTAGATGCGGACCTCGGGGAGGATCAGTTTGGATTCCGTAGAAATGTTGGAACACGTGAGGCAATACTGACCTTACGACTTATTTTAGAAGAAAGATTAAGAAAAGGCAAACCTACGTTTCTAGCATTTGTGGGCTTAGAGAAAGCTTTTGACAATGTTGACTGGAATACTCTCTTTCAAATTCTGAAGGTGGCAAGGGTAAATTACAGGGAGCGAAAGGCTATTTACAATTTGTACAGAAACCAGATGGCAGTCATAAGAGTCGAGGGGAGTGGTTGGGAAAGGAGTGAGACAGGGTTGTAGCCTCTCCCCGATGTTATTCAATCTGTATATTGAGCAAGCGGTAAAGGAAACAAAAGAAAAATTCGGAGTAGGTATTAAAATTCATGGAGAAGAAGTAAAAACTTTGAGGTTCGCCGATGACATAGTAATTCTGTCAGAGACGGCAAACGACTTAGAAGAGCAGTTGAACGGAATGGACAGTGTCTTGAAAGGAGGATATAAGATGAACATCAACAAAAGCAAAACGAGGATAATGGAATGTAGTCGAATTAAATCGGGTGATGCTGAGGGAATTAGATTAGGAAATGAGACACTTAAAGTAGTAAAGGAGTTTTGCTATTTAGGAAGTAAAATAACTGATGATAGTCGAAGTAGAGAGGATATAAAATGTAGACTGGCAATGGCAAGGAAAGCGTTTCTGAAGAAGAGAAATTTGTTAACATCGAATATAGATTTATGTATCAGGAAGTCGTTTCTGAAAGTATTTGTTTGGAGTGTAGCCATGTATGGAAGTGAAACATGGACGATAACTAGTTCGGACAAGAAGAGAATAGAAGCTTTCGAAATGTGGTGCTACTGAAGAATGCTGAAGATAAGGTGGATAGATCACGTAACTAATGAGGAGGTATTGAATAGGATTGGGGAAAAGAGAAGTTTGTGGCACAACTTGACTAAAAGAAGGGATCGGTTGGTATGACATATTTTGAAGCATCAAAGGAATAACAAATTTAGCATTTGAGGGCAGCGTGGAGGGTAAAAATCGTAGAGGGAGACCAAGAGATGACTACACTAAGCAGATTCAGAAGGATGTAGGTTGCAGTAGGTACTGAGAGATGAAGAAGCTTGCACAGGCTAGAGTAGCATGGAGAGCTGCATCAAACCAGTCTCAGGACTGAAGACAACAACAACATCAACAACCTCTAAAGCAGCAACGATGGAATGCGATGTATTCTGGTATCTCATTAAAAATATAAATATGGTAACTACAGGCTAAGCAATGTGCAATGCTGGCTATAATACTCTCCGAGATGGATCGGAAACGTTCTGCTGAAGTTTTTCTTTGAACGAGATGGTCCCCTTCTGATTCACTTCCTGCAGCACGGGACAACAGCGTTACTCACAAACCTTGACCACCCTTCGCCAAGCGATCAAAGCAAAACGACCAGACAATTCCACCTGTGGGGTCATTCTGCTCCACGTCAACTCAAAGCCTCATACGGCCAACACAGTCGCGGCTTTCCTCCAGAAATTCAAACGGGAGGTTCTCGACCGCCCTCCATACAGTCCGGACCTCTCCCCCTGTGACTACGCAATTTTTGATCCCCTTAAAAAGGCTCTGAGGGGCAAACGATTCACCTTGGACAACGACGTCCAGTTGTATATGCGGGACTGGTTAACATCGCAGCCCCGGGAATTTTATGGGACAACCATTCTCCGCCCTGTGTCACAGTGGGACGTCTCAACAGCCAGGCTCAATACTTCTTACATACAGGAACTGGTTTTTGTAACCATGCCTCCGACTTGTTTGTTTTTGAACGCTCCTTATACATTGATTTCTTAAATCTACATAGGTGAAAGCAAATATACCAATCATCAAGTAAATGATATGTACAGGAAATTAGAGCACAAGACTGGGCGTAAATGAAACATGGCAACATTATGAAGTACGAAGAGTGACTAAACTAACAAACAAATGTGATAATAATTCTTCAGACAATAGCATATGTGTGTATAATAATACTGTCTTGCCTATGGTGTGCAATAATGGCAAAGTAGAGTAGCATAGCATCAAAAAAATGTAAAATTTCATGGTATCAGTAAAGACAAAATAGCATCAGAAATAAATGAACATACAATATACAGGGTGTTACAAAAAGGTACGGCCAAACTTTCAGGAGACATTCCTCACACACAAATAAAGAAAAGATGTTATGTGGACATGTGTCCGGAAACGCGTAATTTCCATGTTAGAGCTCATTTTAGTTTCGTTCACCTACGCTCAATGGAGCACGTTATCACGAATTCATACGGGATACTGTACCTGTGGTGCTAGAACAAATGCCTTTAGATGTACGACACAACATGTGGTTCATGCACGATGGAGCTCCTGCACATTTCAGTCGAAGTGTTCGTACGCTTCTCAACAACGGATTCGGTGACCGATGGATTGGTAGAGGCGGACCAACTCCATGGCCTCCACGCCCTCTTGACCTCAACCCTCTTGACTTTCATTTATGGGGGCATTTGAAAGCTCTTGTCTACGCAACCCCGATACCAAATGTAGAGACTCTTCGTGTTCGTATTGTGGACGGCTGTGATACAATACGCCATTCTCCAAGGCTGCATCAGCGCATCAGGGTTTCCATGCGACGGAGGGTGGATGCATGTATCCTCGCTAACGGAGGACATTTTGAACATTTCCTGTAACATAGTGTTTGAAGTCATGCTGGTACGTTCTGTTGCTGTGTGTTTCCATTCCATGATTAATATGACTTGAAGAGAAGTAATAAAATGAGCCCTAACATGGAAAGTAAGCGTTTCCGGACACATGTCCACAGAACATATTTTCTTTCTTTGTGTGTGAGGAATGTTTCCTGAAAGTTTGGTCGCACCTTTTTGTAACACCCTGTATAGAGGCTATATACAAAAAGGACACAAACTCGTATTATATAAAAAAATGTTTTAGTTACAGTTTCCAGCGGTCAGACCACCCAAGGGACGTGATCCACTGTACACATGTCAAAATAAATGGTGTCTCCTCCTGTTGTTGTTTTCATGAACATGCATATGAAATCAGAAAAAAATGCAACGCCTATGTTTACGGTAGAACAGACCTGCAAGATTCTCCCTGCCGGGCACGTCACCACCTAATGAAATTCTGAATAATCAAGGAAACGTGAAAACCAGGTACCAATAAAATTTGTATTAGCATAGGAAATACATCAGGTAAATGGAATCTGTCTTGTGTCATATTATTATGTACACTCTTACGTAAATAAGAATAAGCATATATGAAAGCTGGCAACATAAATACGAATATCTAGGAAAAAAAATTCTGGCAATTAGCATAGTTCCTGAAAAGTAACAAAACCCAAGCTGAACGGCGAAAACATATATTAATGGCAGAATGTAACAGGGCTTCACAATGCAGAACATCGAAGTAAAAAAATTATTTATATCGTCAAAATTTGTGCATGTCAGTAGTGGAAATAAAGCAGCTGATTACATAGAAATTTCGTAGAATAACTGCCATAAATATTTCTTCTGAAATTGTTGCTGCTGAAAGAAGTGTACGTATATTTTCGTTCATAATATCTGCCGTATTCTTGGGGCTAAAACTCTCATTATTGCTAAACGATGGAAATTGAAATTCCGTACGTATTCAGGTGTTCAGAGTATTTGTGTCAAAATCGTGTGTAACGTAGCAGTCAGGGATAGCAAAATCGTAAAAAAGTAATTTATGCGATGGCAGAATCTGCCATGTTTTATTTACATAGCGCAATATAAGGTCCAGCTCTGTGTTTGGCTTGGCATGATATTTATGAAGTGAATGTAGGTGTGATTAGTTTTGGAAATCGATATTTTCAAATAAATCTGCTTGACAGTTTGCTGCTGGCGGTATTCAGCTCAGGTTATTTTATATTGTGCTGATTTGCTGTTGATGATCTCGCAAGGACGGCACGACACTTACCTGTCGCAGATATTACTTTGTCTGTTCGTGGCCTCGTTTGCTTCGAATAGGTTATACTGGAGTAACATTGGAGTGATCTCAGTGTTATCAGAGCTGCTTTCAGCTTGTGTAGGATAACTGTGCGGCTACGGTATATCGTAGTCTGTAAGATTTTGCTTGTGACAATAAACGGCGAGGTGAATATAAAATATCCTCCTCTTGCATAGTCTGTTGCGAAAACAATTTCGAACCGTTTTTGGCATTATCCGGACGGGCTGTCTCGTGAGACAGAACTGATTGATCGTAGATAATAAAACCCTGTTCACATAAAATGACATGTGCGTATATACTGGTCTTCTGGATATGCTTCCCACGACGTTACTTTCGTGGCTTAGGCTTTTCTGTACTGGTGCTGAAAGTATTACTCGGAGCGGTTTCACTAGTTTTATCTGGAATATCAGAAATGTTGCCCGACAGTCTAAGGTGCCAGAGGATTATTTTTTTATGAAAGCTGCTGTTAATTGCAATTCCCTAATGTAATCGGAGTGAATATGCTGTTCGTTAGAATTAGAAGTGGGCTGTTGACATAAGTTCGAACTGTTGTGACCATCATTATTACTGGCTGTGAAATCGGATTGGGCTGACTTATCGTCGATTGTAAAACTCTGTGTGCCCAAAATAACATTTGCATCCATGCTTAAATTCTGACTGTGACTTCCACGAAGTTGCTTGTAATGGACAGTGTCTTCTTTTAGCTGTTAATTTTGCGTTCTGACTGTAGGTTGTCATGTTTATACGTAGCTGCTTTGCAAGAGATAAACGGAATAGTGATATACTGCATGGTTTCACAGGAATCCGTAGCAATAGTAGATCGAACAGAAGTTTTGTTAGAAAAAATTCGCGTCTCAGAATGGGCTGCTATGTATGTCAGTGGGCTGTGAGGGGTATACGTAGTTTGCTTTTGCGCAGTATTAGTTGCACAATTCAAAGATTCAGTGTAAGGGAAATCATGTTGTTCTTCAAAAAATTTAGCGTTGTGACGCAGAGACAATATAATATTACTGGTATGCGTCACGGAAGGAAACAAACTGCTCTTTGTTGGGACTGAATGTGGCGTCTGATGTTTCATTGTTTGCAGCCTTAATCTGAGGGAAATTAAACTTATTTGTTGAGTATCGATTTTGCCGTATGAATCTCGTCTGCAAATCGATCGGTGGGGAATACCATTTATCAGCACAAAGGTTGGCTGAAGAGAAATGTTTACCCACGATGAAGCGGAAAGCTGTAGTTTGAACGGATGGTTTTCACGACAAAAGGCGGCGTTGTGTGTACCATTTTTGTGTTGAAGGAAAATCTCTTTACCGTTACTGTCATCATGCTTAATGTGGGGATTGATAACTTCACTATTAACGCTAACAGACTGCGTGGGTGGTTCAACAGAGCGGTCATGTTCGTCACTCCCGACAGCATTGTCGTCAGTATCAATGGAATGGAATGAAATGTCTGAAATCGGAAACTTAACTTTGTTATCGGATTCTGTAGGCACAATTGGTTCATTAATGTCTTCCGAGGTTACCGAACTGCTGTTGCTGACGGTAGCGTTAGAGCAAAAATGACAATGTCATGCTGCTTAATAGAGGTCATGGATAATTTCTCAGTAAAATTTTGATAGATTTCACTACATTGATGTCTTATAGCATTAATGTCATCTCTCAAAGGTTTGGTGCTTTCTGCACATTGCCTGGCTATGGCTTCAATTCCGTCGCAAAGACGGTTAGATTGGCCTTAATGTCTGTATCTACCTGTTTGAGGCGGTAATCAGTCGCTTCTGTATACGGTTCAAGCTCGTCACGTATGATGGAAAATTGTTCAATGGACTGAACAATGGTGTCAAATTTCATTTCTCGTACGATGGAAAATTTTTATTCATTTTTATTAAATCGTTCATTCAACTGAATGGTGGTGTTAACTTGTATTTCTCGTATGATGGAAAACTATTCATTGAACGTGTGTATGAGATTTAGAAACATCGCTTCCGTATTGCTTTGAATTGATGCGACGGGTGTCGCCTGTGTTGTTGTTTGTGGTGTGGAGACATTATCTACAACCATGGACGTCACGTTTGTTGTATTATCTGCACGGTTACGGTTAACGAAATGTGACGGATGTTTAAGAACTGAGTGCTTTGCACTATTGTGTCCTCTGACATACTGTTGGCAATCTGATTAATTGTGTCAATCGTAGGTAAATCACTGACCTCATTCGGTAAACAGACAAGCTTTGAGTTGTGCACATCAGCCATGTGAAGATCAGTGGCGTCCGCAATAACGGAATCTACCGTCTCATTACTAGTCAAATTGGTGCGTGAAGTTATAGTGACAGGAAACAGTACATTATTTTTGGAAACGAAACTCAAGCTTTCTGTGGTGCTTTGCAATGTTGCGCCGCAAAATGGCCACTATCATTCTCAACATTGTTGTCAATAATAGGAAAATCGTGTATTTCGGTATCCCTGATCGTAAGTGCCGTAACCTTAAAACTTATACACGACATCGTAAATCAGACTACAAATCCAAAGCCAGAATTTCAACACTCAATGGAAAAAAAATACGAGGTGGAGCATAAGCATGCCGATGAACGGTGGAAAAATTTTGCACATGTTAGTAAACGGCTTTGTGCAAAAAAATAAAATAAAATAAAAGCCCTACTATCATCGCTACAGAAGGGTTGAGAGAACAGAATATCTATACGTCTGGCAAGGCTGTGTAATCTTCTTTAATAAAAAGAAAGAGAGAGATTACGGTTATGTTGAATGAATGTCTGAACTGTGGAATGGATACAGAACTCGAATTATCGTGCAGCGTGTTCGAACTGCAAGTGGTGTACTCACACGGTGTTATTGTAATCCAAACTTTACGAATCGATTGGGCAATGCAACTCCCAATCCAATAAAGAAATACAGTCGCTGCCAAATACACTCAGCCCCTTAGGCACTGAATCATAAGGCCCTGTTCAAAAGAAATAACTTTGGTCCCTGTTCACATAACAAAGAAATTAAATTGTCTTACCTCCAAAGCAGCAACGGTGGAACGCGATTTATTCTCGTCTGTAAAATACAACATAAATGTAAAACATCAAATTGCACATAGCTCTGTTAACAAATCTTAAAAGCATTATAAAAATGAAATATCTAAATAGCTTTTTTAAAAAAACCGTTTACGCACATTCTGGGGCTACTCAACAATTACAAATTATCAGGCAACTCATCTACAGTAACGCGCTGGCAAAAACCAATATCATAATTATTGAACACCTTTACTTTATTTGCATGAAGACTTCTGCTTCCATGTCCAACAATACTGACATACCTACATTAATTTAACTCTTGATGGCTTCACAAAGCACACCACAGAAACTTGCTACTCCATCGTCTTTCCCTCTCAGACAGCTACCTACAACTGTGCGCCAAGCGCTGTCTTACTCCAACACTATCAGTATATTTGGCTCTGCGGTCACGCACTTCAGTGATCCGCGTTATCGACCCTATCGTTTAAAGTATACTAGTTTCAATTTAATTTATTAACGTTCTTATCTTATTCTGGTGCCACATACGAATGCGCCCCAGTATTCAAGTTATTTTCTCGAAAACATTATCATGGTTAACGAGACTTGGTGTTACCATACGAACGTACTACAAAACGATTATCGCAGATTCATAGGAAGGATAAACGTTGTGACGACATAACGGACAATCAAACCAATGTGATGCACGGGAAGAACAATGTCCCAAAGATCTTTCCTGGCAGTTCCACCTTGTGCGTTGTACTCAACTGGGGAAAGACTATGAAGAGAATCTGAAGCATTAAAACCAATCATAACCTTCTCTACTTTTTGCATATCCAGTCCCGAAACGTTCTGGACTGACAGAGTATGTCCACTGGAAAGAATCAAGAAGGTTGAATTAGACGGTACGGCTCATGCGGAGGTTTGTCAACGATCGCTATACCCGCACACCATTCTCAACTGGAACAGGAAAGGCAAGAGTTTCTTCAGTGGCAAGTACCAACTGCCACACAACGTAATGTGGGTTACGGAATATAGATGTAGGTGTAGAGGTAGAAATTAGTACGCCAGAGAAATGATCTAACATGATTTCTCCACTTGGGTGTGCAGCTCGCTCCCTGGTGGTTTGAACCTCTCTCTCCTTTAAGCCCGGAGATAGACGTTTTCCGCGAGGAATGGAGCAGCAGCGCACCGATTGTCCACCGAGAGGACGGCGTCGCGGCCGCCTTAATGAGGTGTCACACCAGCTGCTCCGAGCACAGGCCAGACAACTGCAGGGGAGCTCTGCTTCTGACAGCCGGTACCTCGTTATCTCCTGGCTTACACCGCCTGCAGACAGACAGTTACAACGCTGACTACAAGGGGATGCTTCTTTCGCTTCATGTTGCGGGAACACCATCAGTTAGGTACGGCTCTCTGTATATGGTTGTAACCAAACTTCCCGCTGCATTTCCAGAGCAGAACACTTGTTCACACACACCAATAGTTGGTTCCATTATTGGTTCAGAGATCATTTACACAAATTTTTGTCAGATGTCATCCATAAACGAGGTGATAAACAATAAAAAAATTAATTACCTCATGCATGCAACAATATTATTGTAGGGGGTATCGCAAACTAATTAATTAAGCATTGTGTACATTGCCTTTTTTGTAGACGCAGGGTGATTCTTATTAACGTTTTGAAATCTCCGAAACGACGTAGATGACGCTGAGACAAGTAATTTAATATGGGACACATGGGGCAGCAAATGTCGGGAAATACAGCAAATGCTGATGACAAATGCCGGCCGTTGTGGCGGAGCAGTTCTAGCCGCTTCAGTCCGGAACCGGGCTGCTGCTACGGTCGCAGGTTCGAATCCTGCCTCGGCCATGGATGTGTGTGATGTCCTTAGGTTAGTTAGGTTTAAGTAGTTCTAAGTCTAGGGGACTGATGACCTCAGATGTTAAGCCCCATAGTGCTCAGAGCTATTTGAATTTGGTGATGAATGTCGAATATGTGACGTCACAAGGTGACGCACGCGCATCAGATGAATCTTTCGGACTGTCGCACCTCATCGCACCAACCCAAACTAAGTATTCACGTCGTAGTGGCTCTAGGCGTGCGCCCGCGACTTTAGAGCTTGTGGTTTAGGGTTCCAGTCTTGAGTGTGGTAGGCTGTGTTTTTTAGCCTCGTATTAGACAGCTGCCTGTGTATACTGAGGTAAGGTTAATTATTTGATTTATCTGTCTCACGGTCTCCACTGGTTTACTGCAAAGTACAGTACAACAAAACCTAGAGCATTGCGTCACAAGAAAATGAGTATCAGCTTCCGAACTGCTTTGCTACCTGTAGGTTATCTACGTTTTCTTTACTATAAAAACTGCATAAACAAAAAAAAGGGCAAAAGGAAAGGAACACAAACCGCAGGAGGACAACAATTTTATATTTTCTACGTTTACAAAAGATCACATTTACAGAAAGTTTTCGAAAAAAGAGTATCTTTGCGGGGCACTACTTCCTACTGGCCAGGGTAGGATCGACAAGCCCTACAGCTGCATGTGTGCTGACGTCATGCACTTCTGTGGCATTTCATGACGTTTTTGAACCCATATATGTTTCCTTAAATTATTTGTTTCAGAGTTGGGTTTTAACGTTAATAAGAATCACCCTGTACATATGTCTAAACGAAGTAACAATTAATCCCAAAAAAATGCTGCTAGGCTGTTATGTTCGTATTGCTTTACAGGTCACTCCTTAGTCACTGCTTACACTTAACGCTTACACTTAACACACACACACACACACACACACACTCGTATATATATATATATATATATATATATATATATATATATATATATATATATTTCTGGAAATGGAAAAAAGAATACATTGACACCGGTGTGTCAGACCCACCATACTTGCTCCGGACACTGCGAGAGGGCTGTACAAGCAATGATCACACGCACGGCACAGCGGACACACCAGGAACCGCGGTGTTGGCCATCGAATGGCGCTAGCTGCGCAGCATTTGTGCACCGCTGCCGTTAGTGTCAGCCAGTTTGCCATGGCATACGGAGCTCCATCGCAGTCTTTAACACTGGTAGAATGCCGCGACAGCGTGGACGTGAACCGTATGTGCAGTTGACGGACTTTGAGCGAGGGCGTATAGTGGGCATGCGGGAGACCGGGTGGACGTACCGCCGAATTGCTCAACACGTGGGGCGTGAGGTCTCCACAGTACATCGATGTTGTCGCCAGTGGACGGCGGAAGGTGCACGTGACCGTCGACCTGGGACCGGACGGTAGCGACGCACGGATGCTCGCCAAGACCGTAGGATCCTACGCAGTGCCGTAGGGGACCGCACCACCACTTCCCAGCAAATTAGGGACACTGTTGCTCCTGGGGTATCGGCGAGGACCATTCGCAACCGTCTCCATGAAGCTGGGCTACGGTCCCGCACACCGGTAGGCCGTCTTCCGCTCACGCCCCAACATCGTGCAGCCCGCCTCCAGTGGTGTCGCGACAGGCGTGAATGGAGGGACGAATGGAGACGTGTCGTCTTCAGCGATGAGAGTCGATTCTGCCTTGGTGCCAATGATGGTCGTATGCGTGTTTGGCGCCGTGCAGGTGAGCGCCACAATCAGGACTGCATACGACCGAGGCACACAGGGCCAACACCCGGCATCATGGTGTGGGGAGCGATCTCCTACACTGGCCGTACACCTCTGGTGATCGCCGAGGGGACACTGAATAGTGCACGGTACATCCAAACCGTCATCGAACCCATCGTTCTACAATTCCTAGACCGGCAAGGGAACTTGCTGTTCCAACAGGACAATGCACGTCCGCATGTATCCCGTGCCACCCAACGTGCTCTAGAAGGTGTAAGTTAACTACCCTGGCCAGCAAGATCTCCGGATCTGTCCCCCATTGAGCATGTTTGGGACTGGATGAAGCGTCGTGTCACGCGGTCTGCACGTCCAGCACGAACGCTGGTCCAACTGAGGCGCCAGGTGGAAATGGCATGGCAAGCCGTTCCACAGGACTACATCCAGCATCTCTACGATCGTCTCCATGGGAGAATAGCAGCCTGCATTGCTGCGAAAGGTGGATATATACTGTACTAGTACAGACATTGTGCATGCTCTGTTGCCTGTGTCTATGTGCCTGTGGTTCTGTCAGTGTGATCATGTGATGTATCTGAACCCAGGAATGTGTCAATAAAGTTTCCCCTTCCTGGGACAATGAATTCACGGTGTTCTTATTTCAATTTCCAGGAGTGTATATATAGGGTGGTCCATTGATTGTGACCGGGCCAAACATCTCACGAAAGAAGCGTCAAACGAAAAAACTACAAAGAAAGAAACTTGTCTAGCTTGAAGGCGGAAACCAGATGGCGCTATGTTTGGCCCGCTAGATGGCGCTGCCATAGGCCAAACGGATACCAACTGCGTTTTTTTAAATAGGGACCCCCATTTTTTATGACATATTCGTGTAGTACGGAAAGGAATATGAATGTTTCAGTTGGACCATTTCTTTCGCTTTGTGATAGATGGCGCTGTTATAGTCATAAATATATGGCTCACAATTTTAGACGAACAGTTGGTAACAGGTAGGTTTTTTAAATTAAAATACAGAACGTAGGTACGTTGGAATATTTTATTTCGGTAGTTCCATTGTGATACATGTACCTTTGTGAAATTATCATTTCTGAGAACGCATGCTGTTACAGCATTATTATCTGAAAATACCTCATTAATGCAATAATGCTCACAATGATGTCCGTCAACCTCAACGCATTTGGCAATATGTGTAACGATACTCCTCTGATCAGCGAGTAGTTCGCCTTCCATAATGTTCGCACATGCATTGACAACGCGCTGACGCATGTTGTCAGGCGTTGTCGGTGGATCACAAAAGCAAATATCTTTCAACTTTCCCCACAGAAAGAATTCCGAGGACGTCAGATCCGGTGAACGCGCGGGCCATGGTACGGTGCTTCGACGACCAATCCACCTGTCGTGAAACATGCTATTCAATATCGCTTCAACGGCATGCCACGCTATGTGTCGGACATCCATCGTATTGGAAGTACGTCGCCATTCTGTCATGCAGTGAAAAATCTTGTAGTACCATCAGTAGAACATTACGTACGAAATCAGCATACATTGCACCATTTAGATTGCCATCGATAAAATGGGGGCCAATTATCCTTCCTCCCATAATGCCGTACCGTACATTAACCCACCAAGGCCGCTGATGTTCCACTTGTCGCAACCATCGTGGAATTTCCGTTGCCCAATAGCGCATATTATGCTGGTTTACGTAACCGCTGTTGGTGAATGACGCTTCGTTGCTAAATAGAATGCATGCAAAAAATCTGTCCTCGTCCCGTAATTTCTCTTGTGCCCAGTGGCAGAACAGTACACGACGTTCAAAGTCGTCGCCATGCAATTTCTGGTACAAAGAAATATGGTACGGATGCAACCAATGTTGATTTAGCATTCTCAACACCGACGTTTTTGAGATTCCCGATTCACGCCCAATTTGTCTGCTACTGATCTGTGGATTAGCCACGACAGCAGCTAAAACACCTACTTAGGCATCATCATTTGTTGCAGGTCGTGGTTGACGTTTCACATGTGGCTGAACACTTCCTGTTTCCTTAAATAACGTAACTATCTGACGAACGGTCCGGTCATTTGGATGATGTCGTCCAGGATACCAAACAGCATACATAGCATACGCCCGTTGGGTATTTTTATCACAATAGCCATACATCAAAACGATACCGACCTTTTCCGCAATTGGTAAACGGTCTATTTCGACACGGGTAATGTATCACGAAGTAAATACCGTCCACACTGACGGAATGTTATGTGATACCACGTACTTATACGTTTGTGACTATTGAAGCGCCATCTATCACAAAGCGAAACAAGTGGTCCAACTAAAACATTCACATTTCTTTACGTGCTACACGAATATGTAATAAAAAATGGGGGTTCCTATTTAAGAAAACGCAGTTGATATCCACTTGACCTATGGCAGCGCCTTCTAGCGGGCCAACCATAGCGCCATCTGGTTTCCCCCTTCAAGCTAGACGAGTTTCGTTCTAGGTAGTTTTTTCCGTGTGATGCTTATTTCGTAAGATATTTGGCCTGGTTACTATCAATGGACCACCCTGTATAAAGACTCTCTCTGCCTACCAGATTCAGGGTTGTGGGGTTGGGTTGGGTTGGGTTGTTTGGGGAAGGAGAACCAGACAGCGAGGTCACCGGTCTCATCAGATTAGGGAAGGACGGGGAAGGAAGTCGGCCGTGCCCTTTCAGAGGAACCATCCCGGCATTTGCCTGGAGTGATTTAGGGAAATCACGGAAAACCTAATCAGGATGGCCGGAAGCGGGGCTGCAACGTCGTCCTCCCGAATTTCAGGGTTGTGACCTCACAGACCGAAATATATACATACGTTTAATAATACGTAGAACTCAGCAGCTTGAAGGTTGGCGCTATTTTAACTTATTTTAGTGTAAACTTAAAACAGTATTTCTGTTGCATATTGTATTTCTTTGAAAGTATATTAATGTGGTAGAGTCCTCTAATATTTATACAAACCGGTCTGCCATCTAATTAACCAAACCAAAAATTTCATTTTAAGAAATTTGAAACACTTAAGAACTGATTTGTCAAGCGTCTGATCTTAATGAATTTTCGTGCTGATTCCTAAACTGCTCTTCGATTTTTGTGAATCTGTAATACTTTCGAAGTTATGGAGAATTGGGAAGGACGGGGAAGGAAGTCGGCCATGCCCTTTCAGAGGAACCATCCCGGCATTTGCCTGGAGTGATTCAGGGAAATCACGGAAAATCTAATCAGGATGGCCGGAAGCGGGGCTGCAACGTCGTCCTCCCGAATTTCAGGGTTGTGACCTCACAGACCGAAATATATACATACGTTTAATAATACGTAGAACTCAGCAGCTTGAAGGTTGGCGCTATTTTAACTTATTTTAGTGTAAACTTAAAACAGTATTTCTGTTGCATATTGTATTTCTTTGAAAGTATATTAAGGTGGTAGAGTCCTCTAATATTTATACAAACCGGTCTGCCATCTAATTAACCAAACCAAAAATTTCATTTTAAGAAATTTGAAACACTTAAGAACTGATTTGTCAAGCGTCTGATCTTAATGAATTTTCGTGCTGATTCCTAAACTGCTCTTCGATTTTTGTGAATCTGTAATACTTTCGAAGTTATGGAGAATTGGGAAGGACGGGGAAGGAAGTCGGCCGTGCCCTTTCAGAGGAACCATCCCGGCATTTGCCTGGAGTGATTTAGGGAAATCACGGAAAACCTAATCAGGATGGCCGGAAGCGGGGCTGCACCGTCGTCCTCCCGAATTTCAGGGTTGTGACCTCACAGACCGAAATATATACATACGTTTAATACACCTAGAACTCAGCAGTTTGAAGGTTGGCGCTATTTTAACTTATTTTAGTGTAAACTTAAAACAGTATTTCTGTTGCATATTGTATTTCTTTGAAAGTATATTAATGTGGTAGAGTCCTCTAATATTTATACAAACCGGTCTGCCATCTAATTAACCAAACCAAAAATTTCATTTTAAGAAATTTGAAACACTTAAGAACTGATTTGTCAAGTGTCTGATCTTAATGAATTTTCGTGCTGATTCCTAAACTGCTCTTCGATTTTTGTGAATCTGTAATACTTTCGAAGTTATGGAGAATTTGATACAATGATTTATGTTTTAGTAACATCATATCAACTGAAGATTTTGCGTTACAGGTGTATATGTAAAATAAGATCTGTCCTTCATCATCTGTTAAATAAATATTACTTTTCGGAACAGCTGTTTATTTGAATTTTTTTGCTCCATAATTCTTTCTGTTGTTAATACGTGATACAGTTTTGGCGTAATGTTGTGCTGTTCCCACAAATTTTTGTTAACTGTAAGAAAAATATGGAAGTCGCTTGATGTAAACCTTGACTGGACTTGTACAGTTTGTTGGTAAGTGTCGCGATCGACTATGATTGGGTAAACGATAATTGACTATGAAATTGTACCAAATATGATAAGTGGGTTTTTAATCGATATTAATAAATTGCAGGTTTTTTTAAATTCTACCTTTGGTGAAGTATTTTGCTTACAAGCTTTGATTGTCTTCTGCCAGCACCCACTACAATCCTCTATGCTTTCCAGTCCAGGTGATTGAATATGTTCAAATGTGTGTGAATTTCTAAGGGACCAAACTGCTGAGGTCATCGGTCTCTAGACTTACGCAGCACTTAAACTGACTTACAGCGGAACCCCTCTAATCCTACCTTGGATGGTCCGTCACTCCGGTTAGTCCGACCATGCTCAGGCTTGCGAACCTGTGCCCAATTGTCACTGACTGGACGCCTGTTGGGCCATTGTTGCGGTGTCTATCGTTGTGCATATTGTTATACTGTACGTTATTGTGCAGTTTTATCCTTTGTTGGGATTAAAAAACTTTGCTGTTTGCTTTATTCCGTGTTCTCTACCGTACTTATTACTGTAGATTCACTGCGCGTACAGTTGTCTGTTTTTCAGCATGTCTGGATTCGAACGTAAACTCTTTCACTAAATGAAAAATTAGCAGTGCTACAAAGACTGGACGAAGGAGATTCGCTCCAAAAAAATTGCAAAGAAACTGAATGTAGGCGTTACGACAATTAAGGGTTGGAGGAAAAATCGGAAAGACGTTGACTCCTATACAGTTACGATTATGGTGATAACATTCTGAAGAGTCGCAAAACATTAAAAAAGCCTTAACTTGAACTGCTTGATAACGCATTGTGGATGTGGTTTTGTCAAGAAAGAAGGAAAGGAACTCCAATATCTGGGCCCATTCTCAAAGAAAAAGCAATATTTTGCACAAAAAACTGGAAGCCGAAAGTAAATTTGCTCCCAGTGAAGGCTGGATTGATCCTTGGAAAACTCGTCAAAAATGTATCCCTGACTCTTTTTCGAAAAAAAAATTGTTTTCGTTTTTACTGTAAAACAATGCATACAGTATAATCATTTCTTAGTTTATACATACAGTAGTTTATTTCTTTGTAAAAAATTTCTTTTTATATACAGTGCTATAAACATTTTTTTAGTTTACAGTATATATCGTTTGTACGTTATTATGTACAGTACGGTACTGTAATTTGTTTTCGTTTTTTCTTTTAAAACCAATACATATTATGGTGTATGTAGACGTTTTTTAGTTAATATACTGTTTAATACTGAGTAAAAAGCATCTTTTTACATTACTGTAGACATCTTTTAGTTCTTAAATAGTTTAATTTTTTGTACTAAATGTCTTTTTATATTTTTTGCAATAAATATTAGATTTTTCGCATAATCCGACCTTTTTCTCGTTCCGATCACGGTCCTGGTCCCGAAGGCGACGGATAAGAGGGGTGCTACTGTATACTGAAAAAACACAAACACTCATGCCCGAGGGAGGACTCGAACCTCCGGCGGGAGGGGCCGCGCAATCTGTGACATGGCGCCGCAAACCGAGCGGCCACTTCGCGCGGCCGGTGATTGTATAATTGATCCATATTATGATCTTCTAGCTGATCTGAAAAATGTTGTCTACAAGGACTTTATTCAGAGCACAGATTTCACACGGTAGTACATCTGAAATGCCATGCTGCTGCTTCCTCAGACGGCTTTGCTCAGTCCATGTCAGACTGTTCTACCATCCGTGTTTAATGACCTAATTGTTGGCGGGTCATTAATCTTCCTTTTTATTTTGTTCTACCAGTGCGGAATAGCAAACACGGCGGTGCCGCGATCCAACCATAATGTCACAATGTCACAGCACTCTTTCAGACTTGCTGTGGCAAGTGCATCCGTGAACATGCTGAAACGCCCAGCTATGCATTTAAACTCAGCTCGCGTTATTACATGTTAACTGTTACGGCAAGAAAAAGGAATAAAAGTGAGACAGAGTTAATACTTTCATCCTTCTTTACCTCCTCTGCATTACTGCAGATGACGTGTCACTGAGCACATTTTTACTGTGCATGCAGTACACGTGAGGTGCCTAGTTGTTTCCACTGCCCTGTGTGGAATACATAAGTTCTTGTGCACTTCACTAACCTGCTGTCTTCATGATTATGATGTCCCCAGCGCAGAAAACAGCATGCAGGACGTGGATTCTTTTTCTTGAGGCTGAAATTAACTTCGCAAGGAACTGCTGCTACGAATAAACTATAACTCATTTGGGATGCCACTCGCGTTTTTATTAATATAGACACGAGAAACTATTCTTGATTACAACGTATTGAACTTATCTTTCCACAGTCATTATATCTGGCTAAATTAACATGAAATACATCCTGCCACAAACAACATGTCTGTCTACTGGAACCGTCAGAACTGGAGAATAAAATTACATGAATCAAATACTAATATTATAGACAACATGTCTGTACCTAGCGACGGTCGGAACTGCAGGAAATAAAATTGCATGAAACAGATACTGCTATAACAGACAGCATGTCTGTCTACTGGAACGGTTCAGAACTGGAGAGCCGGGCTGCCCTAGACACTTCGCGCGCCAAGCCAGCAAGGCGTGACCCGAACGCCACCGAAGTGCATCGGCAGTAATATCGTCAGTCTTTTGTTTTAGTAATACTTATATTTTAATAATTTTGAAATGACTGATTGATAGCTGGCTGTTGAGAGATATTTATTTTAAAAAATGAAGTAATTTGGATGACAGGTTTAATTAATAATAGCAACTAAAGTTTAACGTTTTGGCGCCCTACCGCCGAACACAGCAGCCAATCACAGAGCAGCAGCATTATGCAGGCGGTCTTTCTCACGGGAATGGTACCGAATCTAACATCTGTTACCGGTACCTCATCCCACATTGCGTCATCTCTATGCTTCTTGCATCTCCACTGCACTGGGAAAAGTTTCCTGGAACCTAATATGATGGCTGAATAAACCAGAAATTGATCACGTTCCACGCTGCAAGTAGCATTAACATTCTGAATGGAACTCATTCGTTTTAGGGCACAAGAAAAGAACAGTGAACGTGAAGTGTATAGTTTACATTTAAAAAAGATTCAGAGTCCCTTCGATCAAAAAATAGGTCGCCCTCATTTCGTTCACTTCATTATTTCCTCCACACATCCATTTCCTACGGGACATGGTGTAAAGCTAAAAGCATACTCTTCAAGTTACTGTACAGCGCAAGGCGGAGGATACTTCGTATATTATAGGTTAACGGAATATACTACGGTTGTTGTTGTTGTTGTTGTTGTTGTCTTCAGTTCTGAGACTGGTTTGATGCAGCTGTCCATGCTACTCTATCATGTGCAAGCTTCTTCATCTCCCAGTACCTACTGCAACCTACATCCTTCCGAATCTGCTTAGTGTATTCATCTCTTGGTCTCCCTCTACGATTTTTACCCTCCACGCTGCCCTCAAATGCTAAATTTGTGATCCCTTGATGCCTCAAAACATGTCCTACCAACCGATCCCTTCTTCTAGTCAAGTTATGCCACAAACTTCTCTTCTCCTCAATCCTATTCCATACCTCCTCATTAGTTACGTGATCTATCCACCTTATCTTCAGCATTCTTCTGTAGCACCACATTTCGAAAGCTTCTATTCTCTTCTTGTCCGAACTAGTTACCGTCCATGTTTCACTTCCATACATGGCTACACTCCATACAAATACTTTCAGAAACGACTTCCTGATACATAAAACTATATTCGATGTTAACAAATTTCTCTTCTTCAGAAACGCTCTCCTTGCCATTGCCAGTCTACATTTTATATCCTCTCTACTTCGACCATCATCAGTTATTTTACTTCCTAAATAGCAAAACTCCTTTGCTACTTTAAGTCCCTCATTTCCTAATCCAATTCCCTCAGCGTCACCCAATTTAATTTGACTACATTCCATTATCCTCGTTTTGCTTTTGTTGATGTTCATCTTATATCCTCCTTTCAAGACACTGTCCATTCCGATCAACTGCTGGAAAAGTCCTTTGCCGTCTCTGACAGAATTACAATGTCATCGGCGAACCTCAAAGTTTTTACTTCTTCTCCATGAATTTTAATACCTACTCCAAATTTTTCTTTTGTTTTCTTTATTGCTTGCTCAATATACAGATTGAATAACATCGGGGAGAGGCTACAACCCTGTCTCACTCCCTTCCCAACCAATGCTTCCCCTTCATGCCCCTCGTCTCTTATGACTGCCATCTGGTTTAAGTACAAATTGTAAATAGCCTTTCGCTCCCTGTATTTTAGCCCTGCCACCTTTAGAATTTGAAGGAGAGTATTCCAGTCAACATTGTCAAAAGCTTTCTCTAAGTCTACAAATGCTAGAAACGTAGGTTTGCCTTTTGTTAGTCTTTCTTCTAAGATATGTCGTAAGGTCAGTATTGCCTCACGTGTTCCAACATTTCTACGGAATCCAAACTGATCCTCCCCGAGGTCCCCATCTACCAGTTTTTCCATTCGTCTCAAAAGAATTCGCGTTAGTATTTTGCAGCTGTGACTTATTAAACTGATAGTTCGGTAATTTTGACATCTGTCAACACCTGCTTTCTTTGGGATTGGAATTGTTATATTCTTCTTGAAGTCTGAGGGAATTTCACCTGTCTCATACATCTTGCTCACCAGCTCGTATCTCCCCTTTCGTCTTCATCTACATCCTCTTCCATTTCCATAATATTGTCCTTAAGTACATCGCCCTTGTATAAACCTTCTATATACTCCTTCCACCTTTCTGCCTTCCCTTCTTTGCTTAGAACTGGGTTGCCATCTGAGCTCTTGATATTCATACACGTGGTTCTCTTCTCTCCAAAGGTCTCTAATTTTCCTGTAGGCAGTATCTATCTTACCCCTAGTGAGATAAGCTTCTACATCCTTACATTTGTCCTCTAGCCATCCCTGTTTAGCCATTTTGCACTTCCTGTCGATCTCATTTTTGAGACGTTTGTATTCCTTTTTGCCTGCTTCATTTACTGCATTTTTATATTTTCTCCTTTCATCAATTAAATTCAATATTTCTTCTGTTACCCAAGGATTTCTAGCAGCCCTCGTCTTTTTACCTACTTTATCCTCTGCTGCCTTCACAACTTCATCCCTCAGAGCAAACCATTCTTCTTCTACTGTATTTCTTTCCCCTATTCCTGTCAATTGTTCCCTTGTGCTCTCCCTGAAACTCTGTACAACCTCTGGTTCTTTCAGTTTATCCAGGTCCCATTTCCTTAATTTCCCACATTTTTGCATTTTTCTTCAGTTTTAATCTACAGGTCATAACCAATAGATTGTGGTCAGTTTCCACATCTGCCCCTGGAAATGTCTTACAATTTAAAACCTGGTTCCTAAATCTCTGTCTTACCATTATATAATCTATCTGAAACCTGTCAGTATCTCCAGGGTTCTTCCATGTATACAACCTTCTTTCATGATTCTTAAACCAAGTGTTAGCTATGATTAAGTTATGCTCTGTGCAAAATTCTACCAGGCGGCTTCCTCTTTCATTTCTTAGCCCCAATCCATAATCACCTACTATGTTTCCTTCTCTCCCTTTTCCTACTGACGCATTCCAGTCACCCATGACTATTAAATTTTCGTCTCCCTTCACTAATTGAATAATTTCTTCTATCTCATCATACATTTCATCAATTTCTTCGTCATCTGTAGAGCTAGTTGGCATATAAACTTGTACTACTGTAGTAGGTGTGGGCTTCGTATCTATCTTGGCCACAATAATGCGTTCACTTAGCTGTTTGTAGTAGCTCACCCGCATTCCTATTTTCCTATTCATTATTAAACCTACTCCTGCACTACCCCTAGTTGATTTTGTGGTGGTGGTGGCGGTTACTGTTTAACGTCCCGTCGACAGCGAGGTCATTAGAGACGGAGCACAAGCTCGGGCAAGGGAAGGATGTGAAAGGAAATCGGCCGTGCCCTTTCAAAGGAACCATCCCGGCATTTGCCTGAAACGATTTAGGGAAATCACGGAAAACCTAAATCAGGATGGCTGGAGACGGGATTGAACCGTCGTCCTCCCGAATGCGAGTCCAGTGTGCTAACCACTGCGCCACCTCGCTCGGTGATTTTGTGTTTATAACCCTGCAGTCACCTGACCAGAGGTCTTGTTCCTGCTGCTACCGAAATTCACTAATTCGCACTATATCTAACTTTAACCTATCCATTTCCCTTTTTAAATTTTCTAACCTACCTGCCCGATTAAGGGATCTGACATTCCACGCTCCGACCTGTAGAACGCCAGTTTTCTTTCTCCTGATAACGACATCCTCCTGAGTACTCCCCGCCCGAAGATCCGAATGGGGGACTATTTTACCTCCGGAATATTTTACCCAAGAGGACGCCATCATCATTTAATCATACAGTAAAGCTGCATGTCCTCGGGAAAAATTACGGCTGTAGTTTCCCCTTGCTTTCAGCCGTTCGCAGTACCAGCACAGCAAGGCCGTTTTGCTTAATGTTGCAAGGCCAGATCAGTCAATCATCCAGACTGTTGCCTCTGCAACTACTGAAAAGGCTGCTGCCCCTCTTCAGGAACCACATGTTTGTCTGGCCTCTCAACAGATACCCCTCCGTTGTGGTTGCACCTACGGTACGGCCATCTGTATCGCTGAGGCACGCAAGCCTCCCCACCAGCGGCAAGGTGCGTGGTTCATGGGGGGATATACTTTGGTGGCAGCAGAATAACCGTGCAGTCAGTTGTCCTGTTCCTCTTCAGTCTTATACTTACCATAGAATACTCACTAGCGTACAACGAAATATGCGAGCAGATTTTTTTTTAAAAGCATGTCTAAAGAAATATTGCCTTACGTCGCAACAGCGGTGAGTAATTTGTGTAAATCGCCGTTAATATAAAACACAATCCCTCATGTATCAGCGTTTTGAGATTGTCAGCTATTCATGAGGCGTGATGGTTCTTGCCTCATTGTTGTCTTTATCACTACCTCCTTTTCCCAAAAGTTTACACTATAGTTAACGATTACGGGTCCTATCATTGGTTACATGCTCTTGAATACACATACACAGACCGAAAAAAAAAAAATGCAACACTAAGAAGGAGTTGTCGACGCAAACGGAAGTTGGTAGGGGTTTTCCCTACCTGAAAGGTGATATCTATTCCGACTTCACGCCAGCTGCATAAGAGTACGGTCACTATGAGGATGCAATCACTTTTGCTTTAAATAAACGCTGTAACGCTCGTAAGCGTTAGTTACCTTAGAGAATATTGAAATGTGTATGAAATTCCTAAGGGAACAAACTGCTGAGGTCGTCAGCCTCTAGACTTAGACACTACTTAAACTAACTTAAGCTAAGAACAACACACACACCCAGGCCTGAGGGAGGACTCGAACCTCCGGCGGGAGCGGCTGCGCAGTCGGTGATACGGCGCCCCATACCACGCGGCCGCTCCCCGTGGCCCTTACGTTAGAGATTGGACGTGGTGAGTTAGGCGCCAATGTAAAATGTAAACTTTCACGACCGGACTTGTCATAATTAATAACGTATCCCGGGCTGTTATGCCGTGATCGAAGGGATCTCACTTTAAAGCCTGATGTTTCGTCCTCATCTGCGTAGGACATTTTAAACGGGGATCGTAGCTTTGTTGAATGTCCGATTCATACCCTGGCTCGCTATTGGCTGCAGCAAAATTCCGCTTCCTTCCGCGAGCTTCCGTCCACTGTTACCGTCATCCTGTGGTGAAGGACTGGTACACATCTTCTTCAGCACCGGAATCCAAATTTCATTCAATTTCACGCCCTCCAACTTCCTATTACAATTCCTGGGCTGTTTCACAATATCTACGGCCTCTCTGTAGAGCCTTTCCTGGTATCCGTTTGTGGCTGCCAGTACTTGAGTCCGGCCAAAGTGAATGTGGTTGGCTCCTGGTTGAAAGGCAAGTTCCACAAGAGCTGATCTGTCAGTCAGTCCTCTTCTGCAATTGCCCTTGTGCTCTTCTAGTCATATTTTAACAGTTCGTTTTGTAGTACCCACGTACACCTTCCTACAACTACACGGAACCCTATAAATTCCAGCTTTTTTCCAGCGGTTGGCGAGCATCCTTGACCGATTTTGGGTGATCTTGTAAGTATCGTTTGTCTGTGTAAATTACCGCGATATTCAGCTTTCTCAAGATTATTCCTATGCGGTCAATCACGTCCTTAATGAATGGCAAGGAAACCTTCGATTTAACCGGCGCTTGAGCATCACTGTGATTTCTACGCGGAGGTTTTAACGCTCTTTTCAGCTCAGCGAACAAATAACCATTCGTGAACAATGCAGCAGTTTTAATTCTGCGTCAAATAGCTCTGGTTGGCAGATTTTGCTTGTTCTATCCGCCAACGTTTTTATGACGTCTCGCTTCCCAGATGGGGTTTTAATGTCGAATCCCTTCGACTACGGCATAACAACCGGGAATATTTTATTAACTGTGATAATTCTTGCCATGAAGGTTTACTTTTGTCAATGAGACGCTTCTACCGGGAGGAGAAGTCAAGAAATGTGCGACGCATGGAAGGCCCACAGAAGAATAGAGTGCACCTCCTGTGTTCCTTCACATTTCTGTCTCGTTGCAGAGCGGTCGGTGTTATTCTGAAGTTCTTGGGGGTTAAGTAACTATGCAACTCGGCCAAGGCGCAGCGGATGTTCAAACGGAGTGAAAAGGGTTTACTACGAGAGCGGATTCAACAGATCCGCCGGGACCTAGTAAGCACAGACTGTGAGTTAATGTCTCTCCATATCACTGTCAGCAATAAATTGTGCGGTGTGACTGGGATAGAACTGACAGCCTGTTGCACGATTGTATTAGAATCTGGACGCTGACAACGTCTAATAGACGGAAAAAGAAGTGTGATAACTTGCAACCTAATAAGAGGATCCACCATTTAGACGCTTCCCACACCGTTATCAATTTATCCGGACGTTCGTTACCGCCGGCCAGAGTGGCCGTGCGGTTCTAGGCGCTACAGTCTGAAGCCGAGCGAGCGCTACGGTCGCAGGTTCGAATCCTGCCTCGGGCATAGATGTGTGTGATGTCCGTAAGTTAGTTAGGTTTAATTACTCCTAAGTTCTAGGCGACTGATGACCTCAGAAGTTAAGTCGCATAGTGCTCAGAGCCATCTGAACCATTTTCGTTCGTTACCTGACGACGAGAGATCTGTGCTTTGCCATTAGCCTGCGAGTTGTGCCCACGGAAGAAATAATAGCCAGTTAGAAGCAGGCATCCGTAGTGTGGACAAGGTTACAGCTGAAGAAATCTGTATAGAAGCTGTAAGAGTATTGTCTCGCGCAAAGTCTCCAAAAAGTAATTTAACTGTGGGTGAGAGGAATGCCTTAAAACACCTGAATGAGGACGATAGGGTTATCATTCTCCTCGCTGACAAGGGAAATGCAACGGTTGTTTTGAATGTGACCGACTATTATAATAAGATTAACGACTTATTAAATCCGCGAACACAAAGGAAACTAAGCAAAGACCCCACTGACAAAGTTCTTAGAACAGTTACACAGTTGATAAAGAAGTCTTCTGTCAAACAGAGCGTTCAGAAAAGTCTGTTCAATTCAGTTGCGATGGCACCAAGACTTTACAGATTGCCGAAGGTTCACAAAGAACATGTTCCTGAAAGGCCTATAGTGAGTGCTGCTAGTTCGCCCACTTATTAGATTGTCAAGTTCTTGACGGCATTATTACAACCGTATGTGGGCCGATCGGATTCGCATATCAAGAATTCGGCACATTTTATCAGTAAATTAAGTGGCGTAGTGGTACAGCCAGACGAAATATTAGTCTTGATGTGGTGCCGCTATTCATTATGGTTCTACTCAATGAGTGTTGCAATAGCTGAATCTTATTTTTCCTCCCGATGTTGCAGAACTGTTTAAATATTGCCTCACAGATACGTACTTCAAATGGAACGAAGATTTCTACACTCCTGGAAATTGAAATAAGAACACAGTGAATTCATTGTCCCAGGAAGGGGAAACTTTATTGGCACATTCCTGGTGTCAGATACATCACATGATCACACTGACAGAACCACAGGCACATAGACACAGGCAACAGAGCATGCACAATGTTGGCACTAGTACAGTGTATATCCACCTTTCGCAGCAATGCAGGCTGCTATTCTCCCATGGAGACGATCGTAGAGCTGCTGGATGTAGGCCAGTGGAACGGCTTGCCATGCCATTTCCACCTGGAGCCTCAGTTGGACCAGCGTTCGTGCTGGACGTGCAGACCGCGTGAGACGACGCTTCATCCAGCCCCAAACATGCTCAATGAGGGACAGATCCGCAGATCTTGCTGGCCAGGGTAGTTGACTTACAGCTTCTAGAGCACGTTGGGTGTCACGGGATACATGCGGACGTGCATTGTCCTGTTGGAACAGCAAGTTCCCTTGACGGTCTAGGAATGGTAGAACGATGGGTTCGATGACGGTTTGGATGTACCGTGCACTATTCAGTGTCCCCTCGACGATCACCAGAGGTGTACGGCCAGTGTAGGAGATCGCTCCCCACACCATGATGCCGGGTGTTGGCCCTGTGTGCCTCGGTAGTATGCAGTCCTGATTGTGGCGCTCACCTGCACGGTGCCAAACACACATACGACCATCATTGACACCAAGGCAGAAGCGACTCTCATCGCTGAAGACGACACGTCTCCATTCGTCCCTCCATTCACGCCTGTCGCGACACTACTGGAGGCGGGCTGCACGATGTTGGGGCGTGAGCGGAAGACGGCCTAACGGTGTGCGGGACCGTAGCCCAGCTTCATGGAGACGGTTGCGAATGGTCCTCGCTGATACCCCAGGAGCAACAGTGTCCCAATTTGCTGGGAAGTGGCGGTGCGGTCCCCTACGGCACTGCGTAGGATCCTACGGTCTTGGCGTGCATCCGTGCGTCGCTGCGGTCCGGTCCCAGGTCGACGGGCACGTTCGCCTTCCGCCGACCACTGGCGACAACATCGATGTACTGTGGAGACCTCACGCCCCACGTGTTGAGCAATTCGGCGGTACGTCCACCCGGCCTCCCGCATGCCCACTATACGCCCTCGCTCAAAGTCCGTCAACTGCACATACTGTTTGCGTCCACGCTGTCGCGGCATGTTACCAGTGTTAAAGAGTGCGATGGAGCTCCGTATGCCACGGCAAACTGGCTGACACTGACGGCGGCGGTGCACAAATGCTGCGCAGCTAGCGCCAGGTTCCTGGTGTGTCCACTGTGCCGTGCGTGTGATCATTGCTTGTACAGCCCTCTCGCAGTGTCCGGAGCAAGTATGGTGAGTCTGACACACCGGTCTCAATGTGTTCTTTTTTCCATTTCCAGGAGTGTATTAACAGGCGGATGGTTTCGCTATGGGGAGCCCCTTAATACCGGTTAAGCGAACTTCTTTATGGAAAAATGGAGAAAAAGGCATTGGAAACTGCGAACAAGACACCCAATATTTGGTTCCATTACTTAGATGATACGTTTGTTCTGTGGCGGCATGGCTGGGAGGAAGTGGATCGTTTTCACCAACATCTGAATGGGATCAATCCGAAGATTCAGTTTACTAAGGAGGAGGAGGCAGCCGGAAGATTAAATTTTCTTGGTGTACTAGTTTTAAAGAAAGAAGATGGTAGTTTGGGCCACACTGTTTACCGAAAACCCACGCACACAGGCCGTTATCTCCACCTAGATTCGAACCACCACACACAACAAATGTGAAGCGTCATAAAAACGTTGGTGAGTAGGAAAGTCTGTGAACCAGAGATGTTAAACGCAGAATTAAACATGTCACCACTAGGTTGCTCAAGAATGGTTATTCGTTCGCTGAGGTTAAATCAGCGTTAAGACCGCCGCGTAGAAATCGTAGCAATGCTCAAGCGCCGGTGAAATGGAAAGTTTTCCTGCCAATAATTAAGGTCGTGACTGAACGGATAGGAAAAATCTTGAGAAAGTGGAATATCACGATAATTTAGATTCCAACATGGAAGATACAAGATCACCTAAAATCGGCTCGCCAACTGCTGGAAGAAAGCTGGAATTTATAGGATTCCGAGCAGTTGTGGGGAGGCGTACGTAGGTACTACCAAAAAAAAAACTGTCAAATAAAGATTCGAAGAGCACAAGGGCAACTGCAGAAGAGGGCAGATTGAGAGATCAGCTGTTGCGAAACATGCTTTACAGCCAGGAGGCCACCATACGCAATTCGGCTTGGACTCAATTACTGGCAGCCACAAACGGATACCGGAAGAAGGAGGGCGTGAAATTGAATCAAATTTGGATTCCGGTGCTGAAGAATATGTGTACCAGTCCTCCACCACAGGATGAAGGTAACAGTGGATGACGGCAATCGACAACGGCCGGTTGCTCTTGCGTACTTAGAACATGTGGCGTCACGGCACTGCGCGGAAGCTCGCGGAAGCGGAATTTTTCTGTAGGTAATAGAGAGCCAGGGTGTGAATCGGACATTCAACAAAGCTACGATCCCCCTGAAAATATCCTCAGCAGATGGGGTCGAAACTTCAAGTTTTAAAGTGTAATCCCTTCTGTCACGACATAAAAGCCCGGAATATTTTATTAATTGTAAGGACACCATTATCAGCACCTCACTGAATTTGAAGCAGGTCGTGTAATAGGGCTACGAGAAGCTGGATGGTCCTTCTGTGATACTGCAGGAATGTAGCCACTGTATGTGATTGCCGGCAGTGGTGGTGGTCATGGGAATATATGGTCGCAAGACGACGGAACTTCGGATGGCCGCGTGGCACTGACGAGAGAGAAGACCATCGTCTTCGGTGTAAGGCTCTGGCGCATCGTACTTCGTCTGCAGCAGCAATTTCACTAGGAGTTGGCACCACAGCAACACAACGAACTGCCAAAAATCGGTTACTTCAAGGACAATTCCGAGACAGACATCCTATAGCGTGCATTCCACTGACTCCAGGCCACCAACACTTGCGATTTTAGTGGCGTGAAGCGAGAGTTCATTGGAGGGCAAGGTAGAGGTCTGTTGTCTTTCCAGATGAAAGATGGTTCTGCCTCGGTGCCAGTGATTACCATGCGTTAGTTAGAGGGTTCCAGGTTGAGGGCCTCCAACAGAACTGTCTGCGTGCTAGGCAGGAGTTATAGTCTGGGGGTGCAATTTCGTATGAATGCAGGAGCACTCTCATAGTTACCCCACGAGCCCTGACCGCAATTTTGTACATCAATCTGGTGATTCATCTGTTGTGCTGCCTTTCATGAACAGCATTCCATGGGGTGTTTTCCGACAGGATAACGCTGGCCCACATACTGCTGTTGTAACCCAACAAACTCTGCGAAATGTCGACATATTGCCATACCTGTTCGATCACCAGATACAATCCGAAAAAGTGCACCAAGTATGGAACTCCATCCCAAAAGCTGACATCTGGTATATACACAACACAATGCATGCACGTTTCCATGCCTGTATTCAATTTTCTCTCGGTTACACCAATTACTAATATACCAGCATTTCACATTTGCAAGGGCTTATCTCCGCTTTCATTAACCTGTAATCTTGCAATGTTAATCACTTAAAAACGTTACCTATACAATTTTATTCCCGAAATTTCAGTGATCTACTTTATTTTGTGGGGTTTTATTCCCATCAGTGAATTTTTGCATGACTAGATCACCAAGACAATACAAGTGCTCTTACCTTTGTTTCGTGTTGCCTTCTGAAATTGGACTTTGTTCCCAAATATGTTCATTGTGGTAAGATAAGTGTGTAGTTCATCCACTGATGTCTCACTACGGTGTCATTTGAACTGTAGATAAAGATGTGGTACTGTTGTCGATATGGGGAGCTTCTGTGTGTCGCTGATGACATTGATGTCAAATAGCTCCATATCTGGGTAAGTCGCTTCGTGGAATATGAGAGGGTGTAAGGGTACGAAGATCTCGTCTTGGACGTCGATGCTGGAAGCTACAGGAGTGTCATAAAGCAGCAGTGTGGATATGTAGTCGGCGTAACGCCACGTAGCTACGGCGAAATGACGCGATAACACGTAGCTACAACTTGTATGAGGGACTGTAGACCTCGATCTGGAAGAAGGAGCAGCCACTGCGTCAAATTTGTAGGACTATCTTCCAAACGCGGCTGAAAATGGAACAATCTTCAAATTTTCCTTTTTAAGATAGCTGTAATAATTGACGTGACTCCTGGGAGGTTTCAGTCAATTTTAAGTTTTCTGCTTGTGTATGAAGGTACTTCAAGGCTGGGTGAAGACCAGGTAATACGCATCTGATGTTGCTTGGTTCTTGATAACTACCTCTGTGAAAGAGATTTAGTGAACATCTTTTTCGTCGAACTACCTCTTCTTCGGTCGCGATAGACCACGTGAAACTCAGTCAGCTACGTAGAAAAATATTTAGGCCCTGCAAATTAACATGCAACTCAAAACTATAACGTAACTGGATTCTCCCTTGTGGGAATCATCCGCGTAATGGACCTGCGAGTGCAATCCGTGCAAGGTGAAACACCCGTACGAATTGATCGAAAAGCGCGCGAGAGAGAAGATTAGCCACCGACTATAAGATACGAGCGTAATAATTCAGCATAAAGTGAGGAGTGTCGTTGATACTAATTCAAAGAAATATACACGTGTTAGCGTATGCACTGCTCGTCAACTTGACTCTTGAGGCTGAAAATTACAGCTGATCAACAGCTTTAGTAATGCAGCTACTGTTGAAAGAGATATGGAGAGGAAAATAGCATTAACTGTAACACCGTTTGTTGCAGGCTTGTGAAGGCTTGGAATAGGTGGAAACTTGGGACGACAGAAGAAAATCGCGGGAAAATCGCTAACCTCTGTACGCCTGGTATAGCTGTCCTGTATTTAAATGATAACATTCCACAAAAAAAAAAAAAAAAAAAAAAAAAAAAAAAAAAAAAAAACCTTTCATACGAAATCACAAGAAGAATATGGAAGTCCACTAACAAAGTATATATTAAGATGTAACAGCCTATATAATGCACAAAAAATCAAAGCTAGACGGAAGAAAACAACTGTATTCCTTATCCATACTGTAGTCCCTGATCTTCAGCTTCACAAAGAAAAGCAACTATCAGTTAACTATGACTCATACTACTTGAAGATGATGCACAATAGAAAACCTAGGAGATAACTAACTTGCTTCCAGCTGAGAGGGGCTACATACCCATTATACAGGAACGGATGATGAGTCAGTAGATGGGGGCGGGCTGGCAGCATCTTAGTACGCTGCTCTTCAGCCTACAGAATTTTTAAAACATAAGAAGCAAAGAAACAATAAAAGCAGGCGATAAAAGGGTGACGTAAATTCTAAAGCAGCGGAAAATTGTGGAAAGTTAAAACATTAAACAAATGGTGGGCGATGATAATAAAATACACAGTGACCAGACAGGGAAAATAGTAGACAGACAATTAAAAAACACGGCGACAGTCTGGTTTCTGTTCGCAAGAGATACAAAAATCACACCCTGCGACAGTATGACGTCCGTTCGCAACACCGCGGAAAAGACGCACAACACTTAACAATGACTGGAAACACTGCACTAAAAAGTCGGCACGAAGGTGACACACCCCAGGCAAGTGCTGATTGGGGGGGGGGGGGGGCACCTGGAAAGATGAGGGGGAAAAAAGGGGGAGGAGAGGAAAAAATATAGGTAGGGGTGGAGTAGATATCCCTGCCCACATTCTTAACAACAATCTCCTCCTCTTTCTTCTTACGAGTTCAGTGGCATCTATAAGTAAATCGAACTCTAAAAAAATTACGAAGATACTGATAATCTCGATAAACCTATATTTTGCCGGACTAGCACAACCGATTCAAGCCCAAAATGTAGACACGACAGTGAAAATGCAAAATTCGATTTTCGTCTCTCGCAAGACGTGCCACATGTAATAGGAGTGAGAAGGTTTGAGTCCCATACGTTTTCTGCAAACCAGGCGGCGCTGTTGGCTCTCCCGGGTGGTGAAGCACACGCCTGCAGTCACGTGGCCAACCGCCTGCCAGTCCGAAAGTCAGTGCGTTCTCGTGGTATCTCGCAGCGTACACAAAGCACAGTCAGCTGTGGCTCCTAGACAACAACGGCGCGGTAAGCGTAGTTGTGTAAGCAGTGTGAAACCAGATGAGTCACTAGACAGAGAGAAGTCAGAAGAAAGTGTTTTTGTTTTTTGATTTTCAAGTCCTTTGCTTTATCTTCCGTTAGTGTAATGCGGTTTAAAAGCCAGACAAAATATTTTGAAATTAAACAAAATCAGTTTTTTCTACTCTTTTCTTTGATTACTTGACTTCTCGGCCGGGGACCGACAGATGTTTTCGGATACGATATGTTCTTCCTGCTGGTGTTGTAACATTTGGGAGGATATGGGAGCCGACATAAAAAGGAAAAACGCAATAACAGAAAGTAGCAATAATATTAAATTCGCTGATAGATAATAAATGGCCAGGACCGTACATTCATTCTAAGAAACTACAAAATACTATATAACCTTATGTCATAAGGTAAGTTTTTTTTCTGAATAGTGTATTTTGTATTGTTATTTATTTAGCTTCTCTCTGCCTTAAACCCCCATTTCTCTGATAGTTTCATTTTATTAGTGGAGTGAGACGTTCGCGTGTTTTCATTGTATGTTTTCATTGTTTGTGTGTGATATGTATATAACGTGGGTGCTTTTGGCGTTTAGAATTGTACAGGCCAACAGAAATGTCCAATTCCGCTTTTCGGAGTCGTAAGTGTTTGTTTTTTGGTGTGGGGGGGCTTCGTTTGACCTATATAGGTAAAGGGAAATGTCAGATTCCGCATTTCAGAATAGCGGAGATTGGTTTTGTGTTACCATGGGCTTTGTTCGTGCTATATAATTCGAGTGAAGTGTAAGAGTCCTGTTGGCTTTGTCGCTGTAGCGTTATGTCGTTCGTAAGTTGAGTTTTTTGGATAGTATTTGTTTTAGGATGATGCAGTGTTCTGTATTATTTAGCTTGTACCCGCCATAAACCCCTATTTCCCGCTGTTGTCCTGTTAGTTTCATTTTATTATTGGAGTGAGACGTTCCTGTGTTTATATTTTTGTTCTTTTTGTTGCAATCTGTATGTAGTGACGACACAGTCGCCATTTTGTAATGCTGGAAGTAGGATTATCCACCATATTGATGACGTTATGAGTCAAAGGAGACGGCTTCCCTAACGCCTATTACAATAGGGACTAACTACCCAGCTAAAGATTACACTTGCTCTTCCATGTAATCTGCTCATACAGTTACAAAGGAAATGAAAATATAGGTCATCACAATTTAACGATGTGAAACTCGTGTTCTTCCAAATGTAACTGACACTAGCAACTCCTTGCTATCTGTGAAATAATAGCTTTAAAGAATATCGCCACGTATTGTCGCTCATAAGGTTTTGCGAGTAACCTGGGCGATAAAACTAAATGCTCTAGTGAATAAATACAGTTGACACAGTCGAGAAGTGTCATGTTAACTAGTAGCAATTTCGTTTCCTTAAAGTCCGTTCCGATCGTGTTTGCCTTCCACAACATTAATCATACAATTCAGGACAAGTGTAGTTTCACCCGAATTTAATAAGAAACGACTGCTGAAAATTTTTCCAACCGTAGCTTCTAAATGGAAAAGTGCGTCTGATCTGGGGTTTTACAACAGCTATGTCAATTATGCTCCTGTTCCTTGTTCATTCCTATTAGATGATATCAGGTAAGATACATACTGCATTAGTATCTAGGTTCCTGTGTAAGAGTGACTGCACTTTTGGCATATTTACATGTGCCCTATCGGTAGCAGCTTTGTTTTCGATGCATAGTTCAAACAGTAAATATTGTGTTGCAGAGTCTTCCTCACCCATGGTGAGATGAGTTTGTTTATTCATCAAGAGATCAGCTGACATAGTAATACATTGAAAATAAATTGCTCAAAATACTGTCTCGTACATAATTCCAAGCACAGGGTAGGTGGCTTTGCTGAACAAACCGTATCGAGATTTGTCTGAAATGATATTGTAAAATCCAAATCATTTCTTCTTCGAGGGTAGAAATATCCTGCTATGACCTCTTCACTCCCTCCCGTCTCTTAGGAAAGCTGACTCCAGGTTTGTAAACACTCATCTACGCCCCACGCACACCGCATAACTCGTTATAGTTGTATGATGTATAATATTCTTTCTTATTTTCAATAGGTTTTTGGAAAACTCGCTAGTTAGTCATAACTGTTTTCATAAGTACCTTACTCGCTACAATAATTCGCAGGTCAGTAGTAGGTCTATAGCGAGGTCATAGAAGAAATCAACAGACGTAACACGAAAGTACATATTCAGATTGACGCGTCTGATACAGCGTAATTAACATGAACCTTACCATTGCATTTCATTTGAAACATCGATTTTGCATATTACTAGTTTGGACCCAATGGCAGTCTATAACAATATATGCAGGAAGCTTCATTTATAGTTAAATACCTCTGCCCTTTAAGCGATTTGGAAGAAACTATTGAATTTTCGGAAACCAATAGTGCTACAACCAGAGTCAAAATGCATGATTGTCTGAAGCTTTGTGTAGCTACACAGAATGCTACTGATCTGCGGAAGAAATATCTTTCAAGAAGAATGTGGAATTTTTATCTTTAAAAGCGGCCAAGGCGATAGCGATTTCACTTAGGTCATAAATCAAAATGTAAATCTCGCTCTTAACTTTTATGTACGATGTTCATATTTTTTTGGTGTCTGATAATTTGATAAGCACCAGATCGACTTATCTCATATTATTTACTTTTTCAGCACGTTCTAGCAGACATGGAATACTTCCCTTTGCAGTACAATGCGCCAACTGTGGTAAGATATGTGCAATTTTAATCGATACATTAGTTGTTTACGAAACAATTTAATCTCATATTGTCTAAGATCGGGGACATCAGTAGGAGCCAGTGGAAGAGCAATCGGTTTATGCTTTGTCGAGACCATCGCTAAAGAGGGGGCGCAGCGCTTACTTCCCACGATGTGACAGTGCCGTCTCCGGCGGGGAACGAATAACTATTTCAGATGGGTTCAACAATCCTTAACTATGCGTTTAAATGTAAGCAATCTCTCGAGAGCACACGGCAAAGTTACGATCTTTATTGGGTACTTTTTCATTGACAGTGATATCCTATGGGTCCTGCACGGAGCCGAAAATTTACGAAGTGTGGAGGATAAGGCGACTAGCATATAATTACAAATTCGTTGTAGAGCCTATATTTCTTCTTTGAAGTGTAAAGTACATTACATAGGCGATGCCTCTGATTCTGCTTGCATGTCACAGTTTGACATCTTAAGAGTATTTTGTGTCCAAAAGAAGTTTGTTGTTGATGGTAGCTTTGATGCTGTTACTATTACATTTAAATAGTTGAATGGGTATCTACTTTGACCTGTGACTTCACCGTTAGAACTATATTTTATTTTCACCTGCAGTGCTGTGACATTGGTCTGTAACGTACCGCGAAGTCGGCTAAAGGTCGGAAGGTGATGACCTGATTGTGGTACGGCGAAGCCAAAGAATGTGTCAAAATAATGTTCGTGCTTTGCACGTTTGTCATATTTGCGTCCCCAAATGTAACAACCATTTTATCATTGTGCTATGATACTTCAAAGTTCTTGATATTTTAAGGCGTTGCGAGAAATCCGCCCAAAAACACTTAACGTCGAGGCCCCATAAATGTCAGTTTGTTTTGATACTTTTTTGTGTTATTATTGACATTCTGAAGTTGTCGGGGCTACAATACAGGTAGCGGAAGGCTATTTACAATTTGTACAGAAACCAGATGGTAGCTATAAGTTGAGGGACACGAAAGGGAAGCAGTGATTGGGAAGGGAGTGAAACAAGTTGTAGCCTCTCTCTCCGATGTTATTCAATCTGTATACTGAAGAAGCAGTGAGGGGAAAAAAAGGAAAAATTCGGAGTAGGTATTAAAATCCATGGAGAAGAAATAAAAACTTTGAGGTTCGACGATGACACTCTAATTCTGTTAGACAGCAAAAGACCTGGAAGAGTAGTTGAACGGAGTGGACAGTGTCTCGAAAGGAGGATATAAGATGAACATCAACAAAAGCAAAACGAGGATAATGGAATGTAGTCGAATTAAGTCGGGTGATGCTGAAGGAATTAGATTAGGAAGTGACACTTAAAGTAGTAAAGGAGTTTTGCTATTTGGGGAGCAAAATAACTGATGACGGTCGAAGTAGAGAGGATATAAAATGTAGACTGGCAATGGCAAGAAAAGCGTTTCTGAAGAGAAATTTGTTAACATCGAGTATAGATTTGTGTCAGGAAGTCGTTTCTGAAAGTATTTGTATGGAAGTGAAACATTAACGATAACTAGTTTGTACAAGAAGAGAATAGAAGCTTTCGAAATGTGGTGCTACAGAAGAAAGACGATTAGATGGGTAGATCATATAACTAATGAGGTGGTATTGAATAGGATTGGGAGAAGAGAAATTTGTGGCACAACTTGACTAGAAGAAGGGATCGGTTGGTAGGACATGTTCTGAGGCATCAAGAGATCACCAATTTAGTATTGGAGGGCTGCGTGGAGGGTAAAAATCGTAGAGGGAGACAAAGAGATGAATACACTGAGATTCAGAAGGATGTAGGTTGCAGTAGGTACTGGGAGATGAAGCTTGCACAGGGTAGAGTAGCATATAGAGCTGCATCGAACCAGTCACAGGACTGAAAACAACATTGTCATCCACTGGTCCTTTCGCGAGGCTCATAACTCCTGAGCAGATGACCTTAAATCAGTGCCTCAATGCCGTGTAGCGTAATTTACAAATCTCTTGCCAAGTTCCGGCTGTTACTCTTTGTTACAGTATTTATGTACGTATGAAGAGAAGCGGAAAACAACATACCTCTACATTGTAGTTGATTCAGTGCTTTTTAAAATGCAAACTTCGCTATTGCTGCAACTATAAGCAAGTGTACTGACAATCAGTAGCATTTGTCATAACTTCAATGAACCAAACAAGGATGTGGAAACAAACCTGTTCAGAAAGAGAAAACAAGAGTGCTGCATGAATATGATTTACATATTTCAGCCGTGTACCATAGATTTGCCCTTGGGTGAAAACTTAAAATGGCTACTACTACCATGTCACTCTCTAGGTTTTTTCACTTGTGACAGAGTTTAGGACATTTACTTGCGAGAGGCAATTACATTTCTCACAGCTGTGATAGCTTAGTTTCCTCGTTTCAACTGTTTTCAGAACCGTTCCTCAGTTCTTATCGTCTTAAGCTGTCAGTAGTTCCCGAAAGTTAACGCGACCTCTTAGACAGCTAAGCAGCTCTATATGAACGCCGACCCTGCCTCCTGGTTTGTCTGAACACCGCCACAGGCGCAAGTGGCCATGGACGCTGTTGAAAGGACTCATAAATCATCGCCTAGCTGCTATCACTTTCCCTGAGTGAAGCGACAACGGTCACTCCGAAGTGATGGTCAGACTTGCGGAACTGCGACGACGATAGAACTGTGGAGGCTTTCTTGACGGGTTGCACCTTTCATCGAAGCGCAAGTCGCTGAAGTGGCGCCAAATACAGAATTGCACCAGGTTCCCGAACAGCTGTCAATAATGCCGTACCACGTGTCATTTAGTGTCCACTGTTCCTTCCGATATGGGTTCAACCATGTCAGCCGAGTGCACTAGTCTGCATCTACAGCATACTGAGCGAGACAAGTAACGGTGTGTGGCGGAGGGTACATTTTGTGC
Organism: Schistocerca gregaria; assembly: GCF_023897955.1. Taxonomy (NCBI): domain Eukaryota; kingdom Metazoa; phylum Arthropoda; class Insecta; order Orthoptera; family Acrididae; genus Schistocerca; species Schistocerca gregaria. The sequence goes on from NC_064923.1 coordinate 567,538,106, forward strand.
CCTCCAAGTTTGTTCCATTCACGAGTAGCGCTTGGGAAGGATTGTCGGTAAGCCTCTGTACTTGCTCTAGTCTCTCGAATTATCTCCTAATGGTCACTACGCGAGAAGTATGCATGGGAAGCAACATTTTATCCGACTATTCCCGGAAGTGCTCTCTAAATCTCAATAGTAGATCGCTCCGTGATGCACAGCGCTTCTTGTAAAATCTGTCAATAGTGTTTGTTGACCATCTCCGAAACGCTTTCTAACCGATACCGTGACGAAACGCACCTCTCTTCGTTGGATCTTCTCTCTCTTCCATCAGTCCTACGTGGCAGGGATCCTACATAGATGAACAGTAGTGAAGAATGGGTCCTACAAGCGCCTTATAAGCCTCTTCCTTCGTGGATGAGATACATTCCTTAAGATTCTTCCTTTGAATTGATGTTTGGCATTTGATTTTCCCGCTATTTGTTCTTTGTGGTTATTCCACATAACGTCGCTCCGGATAGTTATTAGATATTTTACAACAGATACGATTTCCCGCGGTTTATCATAAATAGTGTAGCTATACTGTAGTTTCTTCTCCTATGCATGCGCAGTATGTTACATTTATTTACGTTCAGTGTCAACTGTCAGTCTGCACCGTTCATCAATCTCTGGAGGTCATTCTGCCGATTGTTACTCTACTTTCTGACTTTGCTACTTTGTTATAGACAACAGCATCATATGCGAACAGCCTTAGAGAGCATCCGACGCTTTCTACTTGATTAGTCCTATCACACTTCGTTGCGGTACTCCAGACATTCTTTACATCTGTCGATTTTGTTCCGTTATGAGCAGTGTGTTTAATTCTGCCTACAAGGAAGTCTTGAATCCAGTCGCAAGGGTGCACCAATACTCGATAAGCTTGTATTTTTTCCACTCACTGGTAGTGTGGGACGGTGTAAAACTCCTTCCTGAAGTCAAGGAACACGGCATCAGCTTGAGCGCCATTGTGTACGAGATTGGATCTCATGGAGGAACAGAGCAAGCTGAGTTCGCAGGATCTCAGTTTTCCGAATCCATGTTGATTTATATAGAGGAGACTTTCCTCCTCCAAGAAAGTCATTCTTTAACATAAAACACATTCCGTAATTCTGAAACACATTGACCTCAACGATATAGGTCTCTAGTATTTTGCACCTGTGCTACGGCCCTTTCTTCCAGTCGCTAGGTACCCTTAGTTGCTCAAGCGATCTACGATAAATTACTGCTAGAACGGGAGCAAGTACTTTCGCATAATCTTCGTAGAATCGCATAGATATCTCATCTGGTCGCGGTACCTTTCCAGTATTAAGCGAGAGTAGTTGTTGTTCTATTCCGATATCGTTTCTCAATATCTGCCATACTGACGTGACCCACTTACTGATTTTACATACGACCAAAATCTCTCGGGGTTTTTATTCAGATCGGTTGACAAAGTTATACTTTCAAAGTCTTTGAACAGTTCTCTCATTGCTCTCCTTACGCCCATTTTTGCTTCGTTCAGCTTTAGTTGGTCAGCTAAGTTTTTACTTCTCTTGAATCTGAGGTGAAGTTCTCTTTTTTTAAGTAACGGTTTTCTAATGGGGCTATTATACCATGGTGGATCTTTCCCATCCCTTAAGACCTGCCTCGGAACACAAGTGTCTAGGAAATATTGCACGTCTCCTCTGAAGTTTTTCAATTTGTTTTCCACATCTTCGTCCTTATCACCGAATAGTTGATGCTGATTGCTCCGATACTTGGAAATTTGTGGCCTGTCACTCTTGATAAGCAAATTAAGTTTCCTACTTTTCTTAACATTCTTTGCCAGACCCGTTGTCATAGATGCAGAAAACATTCTTATGCTCACTAATATCTACCTCTACGTTAACTGATTTGATAAATGCATGCCTGTTTGTGGCCTGGAGGCCTAAGACGTTAACCTCACTAGTTGGTTCTCTATCTGCTGTAAGCAATTTTCGGACGAGACATAGAGAACAATTTCACATGAATCCTTGTCTCTGGCACCAGTTTTCATAGCATGACACTCTCAATCTACGCCTGTCAAGTTGAAGTCACTTCCCCCCAATTACGTCATGGTCAGGAAAATTACTAACGACATTCTGCACGTTCTGTCTGTGGCGCTCTACCACTAGAGCTCCCGACCCGGTGGTCTATTAAAGCATCCGATTACCTTTTTTATCGGTCTTTGATTTTTAATGTCATCCAGATTAATTCTGTGAAAACCTCGCTAGATTTTTATCGAATTCTTTACTGCAATAAACACACCGCCACTTATGGCGTCTAATCTATCCTTACGATAAATATTCCAATCTGAACTTAGGCTTTCGTTGTCGTTAATGTCCGGTTTCAACCAACTTTCTGTTGATATTACTATCTGTTCTTTATTACCGCTTACGGAAGGTTATAATTCTGGGATCTTTCTTCAGATGCTCCTGCAGTTTACTAAAATCATATTAATCTCTTCTGTATCTGATCTGTGACGACAAACGTTTTCAGAGGACGTTGTGGCTAATTTACCAGGCAAATCGTCTTTAATTCCGAGGGAGGGTTTTTCTGACCTTGACAAATTTCGTCACTAGGGCTAGAGTTGGGAAGATTATTGATGACCGTTTGTTGGGTATACTGTGAGACCGTTATCCGTGGCGTTAAGTGACTAAACTAGGGAGTGCTGGTGGCAGGGAGGGAACAAGAGGTGAGGTGTCAGCAGTTTAGCTGCCCACCGAGAGAGCAATAATCAGACTTCTCTCTTGCCAATAATAATTGTGCCATGTACGGCGCGAATAAAACCGTAAAATATCCAAAATGCCATCGTAATCTGAGATTCCCAAGACAATCACGAGAATAATTTTGTCAAATGAATTGGACAGTAACTGTGGCAGATGTTGCATTCGCGCCACGTCCGTTGGCTTCGCTGTCGCACAACACTGGACTCTCAGACCTCACAAAAATTTGAGAATGCACACTAGTTTCGAAAATAGTAGAAAAAATGGGAAAACTGTGCCATCAGCTGTGTAAGGCAGATTTTCACTAAATCTATCAAGGAAATCTTGTTTCAATTTTTGCGCTCAACACGTCGGTACTTTTCTTGCTCCCATCCTTCTATACCGAAATCTGTCCTCTCATTAGCTGCACGAAACAGAACGCCAGCCTCTATATCAAACAAGGAAAGCTCCCTAGCTGACATTCACGTTGTTGTGGACTTCTATGAACCATGTCGCTCGATCAGGAAAGTACCCACATTTGTACTCCAGAAACCATCTTTGTTTGTGACGGAGGATACTTCTCGTACTACCGTCGTGTCCATCTTCCTTGTTTCATTTGTGCTTGATGCCTGGGAAGAACGATGGTCTGCAAGGCTTCATATGACATCTAATTGCTCTGATTTTCTAGTTATTTAGCGGGATTCGCGCCGGAGGAGTTAATGTTTCCTGACTCAACGGCGGCGTCCATACACTCTCGTAATTTCAACAGCAAACCTGTCCGTAATGGGAAGCGTCCATTTTGTAGCGTCTGCGATTGCACTTTGCTGAGCATGTCTGTAATAGCCTGGCATTGCCTTCAACTACTAGTTTGGTTGCTGTACTTCAGATCAGCGTGACCGGTTACTCCTCGGTACTTTACGATAAGTATTTTCAGTGTTATATCGCTAGTAGAGTAATCGAACAATAAAGGACGTCTCGGCGCTATACTTTTTTTGCACTTACTGCTGATTCTCTGCAAGTCTTCCACTATTCGCTACAGTCTTCCGGCGTTTCAACATTCCTTTGTACCACATCCGAGAATATCTTCAAAGCTCCAACGTAATACAGTAGCTCCTTTCGTCCCTTCCTCTCTCCCTCCCTGGTTTATCTCGATACTGCGAAGAAAAATCAGACCTCAACCCTATTGTTGAACTCCGCAGTTGTTAAATTGCCATTGCCCCAGTGGAAGTGGCGTACCGGTGTGGTGCCACGAATTTTGAGCAGATTTGATCAGCCAGTTGCAGTGGACGTACAGCTTAACCTAGGTTCCGAAGCACATTGCAGCTTATCATGTACATACACAAATCATTGGCAGAAGTAAACGTAGTGGTGTTATAATTTCCACACAATGGGCGAAAATCCTGCATATGTAGACTCACTCTCGCTATCGTCGATCTATACTGTATTTTGCTCTTAAGAGATCAGATTTTGAAAGTTAAATTCTGTAAACTAATCTAAAAATCCTAAGAAATTGTGGACCTATGAAAAGTCAGTAAGCAGATCTAAATAATCTCAATCCCGACGCAGAAACGGAACATCAGAGACAAGGCCACATAAGACTCCGTCACCCAAAATTGTTTCACCGCGGAAGATTGAAATAAGTTTTCTCCATTCAATCACTGCATAAATGGCGAGTAGATACTGATAGTGAAAGATAAAATCGCCTAACAGAGACAAATTATTTGTAACGAATGAGATACGTTAAATTCTACAAATATTATGTGAATAAAGTCCCTCTCTGTTTTTAGTAACATTTGCTGTAAGCTGCTGGAGCAAGGAACGTCAGCAAGCGGTTGGAAAAAATGGCACATCATACTCGTTTTCGAGATGGGTTATGAGACGCGCACAATTATTGGTCTATATCGGTGCTGTTAGTTTGCTGTAGAATCAAACATTTCTGCTCATGCAGATGACTTTTTTCCTGGAAAGAAAAACTGTTGTGTAATAATGAAAAATGGTTTCTGCAAACAGCGATCTTGCGAAACTCAGCTCGCACTGTTCGTTCATCTTATCAAGAGAGTCACAAAGACGCCAACTTCGATGCCGTGTTCCTTGACTTTGGAAAGACATTTGACAGTTCCACATCGCTTTTAGTGACCAAACGCCAATTTTACCGGATCTGAGTATATTTGCTACTGGATACGGGAATCCATAGGAGCGAAAACACGTCCTTCTCTGCGAAACGAAAGCGACAATTTCAGTAATACCCCAAGGGAGTGTAAAAGAGCCGTTATTATTTAAAATATATATTAATGACAAGCTGCAGTGCCAGACATTTCCAAGATATGTAACATCTGTCACAGTAATTGGTCCTGTGTCTCGTTGATACAGCGAATGCAACCCAAATGGGAAACTGCAATCGCTTTAAATCGCAGGGCATATTTGAGTCACGGTGTCAGCGTTAAGCAGATACTCGAAAAACTCCAGGGCAGTCGTTACCAGAAAGGCTTTGTACGGTGTATCAAAGAGAAGATTGTTTAAATTCAGAGTGTGTGTTGGAAGACGTCTAGCAACTTATTACTTCATGTGTCCCGCAAAACGAGCACGACGATAAAATCATAGAAATTACTATTCGTTTGGAGGCTTAAAGAAAACCATTCAACCCTATACTATTTATAAATGAAATAAGGAAGGAGGGTACGATACTGGTGTGAAAAGTAACCTCCAGGAGACAACGTGAGATGGTTTGTGGAGTACAGATGTAGATGAAAAACAATAGCAGCAGCTAGTTTTTTATCCATTATGGTCAGTTCTAACTACGAACATAGGTATGTGGTGACATATCGACACGTAACATCGCATATTGCTTTGTCAGAAGACTAGTTCGTTTGTGGCCTAGAGTAACGCGCTGTCACTGCCTCAGCACTCCATATTCGTGCCACAAAAATTGTACAGCATGGTCATAAAAGGACTGCTCACTATTATTCATTGGAACGTCGTATAATTTTACATATTATCTTGTAGTGTCCTATGTCGTCTTCCATAATATCTTTCCCATGTTTCCCCAGTTGCTTTATGGCAGACAACGAATATACTAGGTCTACAACTTTGCTTCCACCGCTTTTTCTCGATGTTCGGGGCTTTATTGTGAAACACTTTAAAAAAAATTATGATTCATAGTATTTCCCATCGCTGGCCACTAGTCTCCCATATTTCGGAGAGCATACGAATCCCGTGGCGGAAGAACTGGGTGTCTTTTGTGGGATCTATGAATTGATTCAATTTTGCACTTGTTCATATGATCGGAAGTGCTGGTCAGCCAGACTGTATGCCACTGATCGAAAAAGGTGGTAGTCAGAGACAGCAACGTATGGAGAATATGGTGGGAGGGATAGGACTTCTAATTTCAAAGTTTCCATGTATATTTTGACGGGTTTCACGACATGGGTTCGAGCACTGACCTGCTGAAAATTACCTTTACGTGTCTCGCTGTGTTGTGGCCGTTTGTGTTTCAGTGCTGGGCTCTAACGCATGAATTGCTTTCGATAATGTCCTGTGACTGTCTTCGTCTGATTCAGCAGCTACTAAAACGTCTTCCACCGTTGCTAGTCTTAGACAGCAAAATCACCGTTCTTAATGCTTTGAAAGCATTCTGTGCACGTTCTTCCACTAATAGTTCGCTCACCATTTGTCTTATCCAGCATTTTAAAAGACACAGCCACAGATTTGTTAATGTTAAAGCACAAAATTAAAACTTCATGCAAATAGCGAGAAATGTGTACGTAAGTTGACGTACTGAATCGAGAATAACCTTACGAAGCAATCACAAATCGACTATTTTTATGGCATTATGTCTACAGATGCCTAAAACTATCTATGACTGCCTATGACCGACCACCCGAACCCTGCTTGCCGCTACTGCCGTCTATTGCAAAACAGGGGAAGAAAAGTTGTAGACCTAATAATTGATGGATTAATGTTAGCTTCAGGCCATCCTTCACTTCGAGTTATTCAAAACGTTCCGAATGACGATGTTGCATCTTTTAAAACAGTAACACAGGTTGCCAACATAACTTAAAATAATTGTATTATATGCAGACACAGAAAAGACATCACTGTGATTAAGCGCAATTTTTTGAAATTTTTCAGCTTCCACCAAGTGCATCCCCACGGGTGGAGCACTCAGCTCTACTCAACGGTCATGGAGAAATGGATAAAATCGAGGTAAAAACTTCATCAGCATGGACATTTTTCTGGAACATTATTAAATAGGCTTGACATACACACAGGCTCGTATATTCACGAAAAATTACGAAACACTTCGATCATTGGTACTAAAGACAACGATGTAGCCAATGTACACTCAGCTGCCTTCATAGACACTTTTCCTCATACCACGTCTTCCGCAGTTCTTTTTTTTTCGTGAATTATCTGAATTGCTTAATGCCGGGATGGCTGATTTGGAAAGATCGAGATCAGTTTCTTTCTCTATCATTTCGCTGTCCGAGCTTGTAGCGCCTCCGATAACCTGGCGTCGACGTGACTAGAAATCCGTCCTTCTTTTGTCATCTGGACGCATCAATCTCAGAACCCACGACCAAACTGTAAAATAATCAGTTTATTGAACCGTTTCTACGGTTACACGTTGTTTCTTTTTTCAAAGCTGTAACAGCATCTGTGTTCGTAGAACAATTTTTGATCCGGATTCAGAATGTCTTGAAATAAAATATTCCTCTTATTTTACTGTTCTCACAAAAACACGTATCTGCATATTTATACCATCATAAATGGGCAACTTTTCATTTGAATCTGAAAAACACCTTCAATAACAAATTTGATAGAGAAAAAGACCTAAAACATTAGTTGGAATCTGCTGCATTCTGTAATAATTGCTTATGCGCTGTAGACCGCTCATTACCTGGATGTGTAAGTTGCCATCTGCAACATCTTGGCGCTTCAAGAAGGCAGCAAAGAAAATAAGTTCTCGTTGTAATTTCAATGAGTGAAAACATTTCGTGAATATTCAGAATCTTGAGCATGGCTGGAAGCAGTAACTGTAATGTTCTCTAAGTGTAGCAAAAGGTGGAAAAACAGCCAAATCACATGCAGCAGTAAGAGTTTTATTGAAAACCTTTGACGGAGGTTTCGACGTCTTTAAAGATGTCTTACTAAGAAGGATCAATGATTAACAGCTAGAATAGTTATCATTGATTACATACATGTTAAAATATAAGTTCAAGGCAAAGTAAAATAAATTACTGACTTCCAAAGGATTTTTACATTTTCTGGTTAGGTAATGTTATGGAGGTTCGTCAAACGTGTACCTAAAAGGCACAAATGAAGGTGTGATTCACCTCTATAATAACAAAACCACAAAATACTGCGCTGACTGTCACTAGTAAGTTTTTCACAAAATCAACTAAACTAACGTCGTGACGATGTCTCTTGAATTGAGAGAAGTTAGGACGCGAGAGGGCAATACAGACATGCGCGGAATAAGTGCGGAAAACAATAGTACTGACGTAGGAACAAAACAACTTAATTAAAATATCGAAATAGAAGTCTTGGTATACGATACTATAGAACAGAAACATACGGTGTTTAATTTAGTTATCGCCCAAAAATCGTTAATAGGAGCCACTGAATCAAGTGAAATATAACTTGCAATGAAGCATTTGTAAATGTAAATAAGGGGGAAGGAGGTAGTACGTGAAATGTCGGGAAACTGTGGAAAATAATGGGGATGGGAAGGAAAGGGAGAAATTCAATGAGCATATAAGTCATAATTACAATACAAAGGTATGCACGAATATTGGGTGCTACATAATGTGCTCTCTGTAGAGAAAACGGATATATCTCATACAAATAAGTGAATGTCTGAACAAAAACATCTGTACTAACATCTCTTTGCAACTGGCAATAATACTACGAAAATGTGTAAAGAGAAAATGACGCCTTGATTACAGCGTACATAACTACACTCCCGTTTTCACTTAGACGTGCTTAGTTATTTTATATTTAAATTAATTCTTTATTTCTATAAATTTTTTCAGCGGTAGCTAAATAAAAGCCGTAGGTTTGTCTTCTATACTATCATACAGTCTATTTTCCATTTCAGTATTTTAATAACTTAGCCGTTTTCTAGTTACTCCACTGTTGTTCTTTCCTGCAATTTTCCACCCTTACTGCGCGGATAAATATACTGTCACCTTTTGTTACAAATTTAGCTTAACTCAAGAGACATTGGCGCGACAGCAATTCACTAGTTGCATGTGTGAAAATTTCCTCATTATTCAGCACTATATATTGTTGTTGTTTTATCATGGAGGTGAATTTGAGTCATTTGTGCTTTATGGCTACATATTTAACTCACTTCCACAAAATCATGTAACCAGAAAGTACAAAAAGTTTTCGCAAGTCGGTAGTTTGTTGTACCAAAATTTTAACATGTGTGCTATGTTAACCATTTTAGGCATTAATCATTAATCCTTGTGAACACGTTTTTAATGACGTCTAAACTTAGATAATTGGTTTTCAATAAACCTTGTTGTACTTGCGACGGGGCGGTAAAATAATAAAGTAGTGCGGTTTCAAAGTGTTCCCACGAATGTGCATATACAACTGTTGGCTAAAAAATGTTGTTGCAAATTTGGCTCTCACGTAAGTCTCAGGGGATTATTTCCACACTTGGTGCATTAGTACACTGATCCACACCCGCGCATTAGTTAGTTTTTGAATTAATTATTCACTCAGACATGAGTACAGTTTATACTGGGGAACAAAAATTAGGCGATTATTATAGCAAAATCAGTTTTTTCACGACACAGTTCAATCACTATCCATTTCCGTTGTCCTTCCTTTCACACAATGAACTTAGTACTGGTTAGATGGTTTACAGTTTTACTTCAATAATAGACATCGAGCACCCAATAGCAGTAATGTAGGTTGCTATAAACGAATCAATTCGAACAGAACCACAAGTCCCACTGTCTTCTTTGTTCTAAAAGTTTTGACGCGAAATCACAGTTCGCAACATGTTCACTTACGAAGATGTATACCACGTAAATCGTACTCACACAAATAATCGTAACACTTCCAGTTCACCAAATACATGCTTGCACACGTGCACTATTAAACAACACTCTTTGTGGAAATAAATCGGCGCGAAAAATTCTTACTTAAACGACCTCATGCCCGCCCCCCCCCCCCCCTCCGAACCGACTTACCCTGGCCTTTTTTTTTTTATAGAGGTGGAGCACCTCCACGCCCACACCAGCATTAAGGCCAACTCAATAGGTCTACTGCCATCTCTGCATGAAGGTTAGTTTTCACTAAAGTGAGGTGTCGCGGGATGTGGGGACTGCGATGTTCTAGTTAAGGTTAACCATAAATACGCACTCGTCTGGAGATAGATTGAGTCGAAGTCGAACAAAGTGTAAAGGTTTGAAGGGCAGACGAAGAACGTGCCAAGGCAAGAGCCAAGGGAAAAAACCTCTGCGATAGTTACGTCGGCTGGTAAGAGCAATAGCGGTTGTCTTGCTGCCTACGATAGGTCGTGCAAGGATAGGCTTTGTTAGTAGTGGGTATCATGCTTGTCGATCCAGAATGAGATTTTCACTCTGCAGCGGAGTGTGCGCTGTGAGTACCGGGCGTGAGTCGTGCTTCGGTAGCTCAGATGGTAGAGCACTTGCCCGCGAAAGGCAAAGGTCCCGAGTTCGAGTCTCGGTCGGACACACAGTTTTAATCTGCCAGGAAGTTTCATGCTTGTCGATACCTTGACGTTGTGCGTTTGTGCTGCTCGGCGGCTGGCGCTGGGTGCTGGTACAGAGTCCTCGTTCAGCGTCAGCAACCTGCAACAGTTAGGTTTGTTATCGATCTTCTGTCCGATAGGTCATATACCGGAAGCACAGTGTGAGGGAATGTTGGCAGCTTGTTTGTGCGCCTTTGGGCGAGCTGGTCGGTGTCCCTGCTGTGGCCCGTTGATCGGCTCTAGTAGCAGCTGGTAATTACCAGTCAGTGTTGCTGATATGTAGAGGATTGCCGACGTTTGTCGCTTGATAGTGTTTGTTAGTTTACCATAGGTGGCTATGCCCTAGCTAGTAGTGTCTTTGGCCGCTTGTGCTTCCACCTATGGTTGTGATCGTAGTTTCCCAGAGTGAGGATCAAAGGATTGTTCGCGTGTCTCGAGTCCCTGTATAGCCGAGTGTCGTGTTTTTTGAATACTTCCTTGAGGGTATCAAGGCGATATTCTTGAAGATCCACGGTGCGTGTGTAGCGTGGAGCATTGCACCTTGTTCTGTATGATCTGCAGGCGGCGCAGTCGTGTAGGAGCTGCATATCCCCAGACGGGAGCTGCGTACGTCATCAGAGGTCTAATCAGTGTCATGTAGATGGACCTCGACACCCTCCTATTCAGTGTGCTTTCCCTGTTGAGCATTGGGTAGAGCTGTTTGAGCCTCGCGTGCGCTCTGTTGTCAACGCACTTAGTGTGGTACCCCCATGTAAGTTTCCGGTCCAGCCAGACACCTAGATATCTGACTTTCTCTCGGAAACGTATTGGGTGTGTAGGTAGTGTTATCGGTGTAGTGTGCTGTTTGCGCAGTAGTTTCGATCTACGTGTGAACAGAACTGCTTCGCACTTGTCGACGTTTACTTTAATACGCCATCTCTCCAACCAAGGCTCAGCTCTTCTGAGTGCTGTCTGTATTCGTGAATTAATGTTCGACCTTTTCCAATCTTGCGCAAGGATGGCGGTGTCATTCGTGTAGATGGCTAGTGTCGTGTTTTGTATTGCTGGGAAGTCGTTAATGTACCGGTTGAACAAGATGGGGCCCTAGGATGCTTCCTTGGGGTCTCCATCTTGGATACCATGTTGTGTTGATTATCCTGCATGTTAGTGTTGAAACATCTGTTCGTGAGATATGAGTGTATGAGACGTAAGAGTCCGTCCAGGAAACCAGCTTCGCTTAGCTTGTCTGAGGCTGTTGTGCCAGAGACGGTCGAAAGCCTTTTCGATGTCCAGGAACATGGCCCCTGTGCCTTTATCCATGTTGTAGCCGTGTGTTATATATTTTACTACGCGGAGTTGTGATGTCGAGTGGTGATTCATAAAGCCGAACTGCTCCGGTCTTCGGGTGTCATTGGCACTGCACTGCCTAGTGATACGTTTTAATATTACCTCCTCAACAATATTGCTGAGTGATCACAGCAGACTGATGGGTCGGTAATTTTGTGGGAGGGAGTGGTCTTCCTGGCTTCCTGAACATCAGGACCTTGGCCGCCTTCTAAAAGTCAGGGAAGTGTTGGTGTTTCAGGATGGCATTCGTTACGTGTGTGAGGTATTCCACGGCTTTATCCGTGAACTCCTAGAGGACACGGTTTTGAATGCCATCAGGCCCAGGGGCTTTCCTAGAGTTGGTGTGCTTGATACCCCACGTGATTTCATCTGTGCTAGTGCGTCTAAATTCGTTGCGCGAGGGCTGGGCTAAAAGTCGTGTAATCTCCTGGTACGTTTCAAGTGTGAATACTGGGTCTGAAGGAACCAGATTCGGCATGAAAGAAGCTGAAAGCGTTGTGGCCATAAGCTCTGCCTTCTCTGTAGCGGAGTATGCTGGGTCGTCTGATCCTTGTAGCGTGGGAATGTAATGGTTTCTCCCTGGTGAAGCGTCGGGCTAGCTGCCACAAGCCAGGACGTGTGGTATCTAGCCCAGCGAGTTTCTGTCCCTATTGTCTGTCTTTGAATGTTTGTATTTTATCCCATATTATACCTTGGAGTCTGACGTGCAGTTTATAGAACGGGTGCCTGGTACGCTGCCAGGATCTCCTGGGGCAGGGCCGTCGAGTGTTGTCTTAGTGTTGTATATCGAATGGCGTCAGTCATTGCGTCTTGGACGGCAGTTGTGATAGCCTCCACAGCCTCACCGATTTGCTGCGTGTTAATTTCGTGGTTATCAGGAATACGACCCCGGGGCAAGACGGCCGCTCACTTACATAGGCTCAGATGTCCAACCCCCTGCTTATTTAAGTACCAGTCTCACCAATTAAGGTTACGAATTTTGATACATACATCCCTCGACGAAATAAGTATACCATCGGAACCGCGCTAAAAAGTACATCTTAGTTAGTATGTGTCATTAATTTCTAGGCTTATTTTATCGCCCGTAAATCAAGTTTGTTTTTGCAAAATTTCGCCACTTAGTGCATATTTGTTTGTTGACATCCGCGCTGCAATGTTTGAACATAGATCTGCATATAGCACCGTTTTTAGATGTAATCTATAGCGATCTACACATTTCGCAGCTCAAAATCTTCATATATATTATGGACGATAATTGTTAATAATAATAATTCGCAAATAATGAAAACTATTGCAAGTTAAGTGTATAGTATAACTTAACTAGTTCAAAATACGTGTGATGTCATCCAAAATATTATATAGTGCCTTTCTTTACGTCACGAATTTTCTATTGAATGTTATAGACAATCTACCATCAAACTTCGTTTTTTGCTCTTTACGGGCTTAATTTTTTTCACCTTTTGCTACATGTAGTATTTAATTACGGCCTTCATATCATGTACATTCCTTGCGAAGAGAACGAGTAAAAACTGGACAGGGGATCATAGCATTAAAGCTTCTTAAACACGAAACCTGAAACAAAATATTTATTAGCGTGCTCTATATGTGACTAGAGCTAATAATAATCGAACTTTCTGGAAACTTACCTGGCGCGTCAATTGAACTGTTACAGGTTTACGCGATGATGTTACAGTGAAAAAAAATTCTCTGCATAATGTTGTTGCAAATGACACGGTATTCAACCAGTTGAAGATCCTGCAAATCGTGACAGAGAGAAATGGAGGTGAATGCCGTAATAGCTTGTCTGAGGCTTTACTTTCATTGGTAAACACGAAATGAGTTTCCACATTTCAGTGCAGAAATATAGCCACCCATGATTACACAGATGTCCTGAAGCTTATATGGACGATAAAAATAACTTCAGAGAAATTTAAACACACTTTAACGAACATTTAGCGCGCTAGTAAACCGACGATATACATAAGTGCATAGTAGCTGTCAAATAACCGTATTATTTGTTACAGCAAAAAGTGGTGTTGACCACTTCATGAACAGTATCCAGAAGCTTTCAGGGTATTTATATTGGGAGCTAGGTCTCTCCACTTATTTAATATGTATATTACAATACCTTCGCAATATGTGAATGGGTATAGTGACACTTCACTCAAGTGAACAAATTTACCATGAGCCCACCGTTGTTTTATGTACGAGATTTCTGTGTACATTACAGTGCTACACTAGTAGTAGCTACTAAACACAAAATCAAAGAAACCAGATTAGAAAGAGATTTGCCTTTTGAAGCACGGATCCCATTCTCACGTTCTGTATCTGCCGTAACTCGTATTTCGAACCATAACGCAGGCATGGTTCGCGTGGGTAATCTAGCAAGTCAACTACACGTTAAAGCTAAATGTCAAGTGTCTGAGTTATCCCTTGGGAAGCAGGCTACAAAGTCCGCTTTAGGACGAGGTGGTTTGAGTGGTGGGTGATGGGAAGAAAAGGGCAGGAGGATGTAGCGTGGCGTCTGAAACGTAGATTCCAGACCGCAGCGAGTATTCCTCGAGCGTATCCTTCTCGGTAAATATTGAGACAGTGATCGCTCTGCTTGACAATATTTGTCGACGTCTATAGCATAGAGGCTATCTGTTGTGGACAGATTTGCTGAGTACATGAGGTTCTTCGTGAAAACAGATAGGGAGTTTTTAGTTGTTACCATTTAACTAAAGTCGTTACCATCATATATTCTGACGAACTTCTAAAACCAACGCTTGTTAAAGTACTTTGAGACAGGTTATTAAACGAAATTTACGACTGCATTCGGGATTTTTTTTGGTAGAGAGGATGTTAGGTGTTACCTTGGACAAAGTCACAAACAAGAAGTTATAAGATGTCACGTGGAATGTTTTTAAGTTTAATTATGGGCCTAATCACATCAAAAATAGCGAGCGACGGCGTCTATGTATACTCCATGTACTCGTCGGCATTAACCGACCTGAGAATAGGAGGGAACACTGTCTAGTTTCTCCACAAGACGGGTACGAAGTTAATAACACGTTCATTCAAAGGATTCACACAGACAATGCGGAGAATCTAAAATTACGCGTCACTCATTCTGTTTTATTTACAACTAATAGTTGTTAGAAGATTGGAAATGTAAAAGGGACATGATCAAACATACGGCAAACACATAGAGAAGCGACTGCTCTAATGCCAAGCAACATACAGCAGTCTTCCTTGTTCCAAGTGGGTTATTTTAGAAAGGAAACTAGTTAATTAGAAATTGCCCACAAAAAGAATGGGACAAAGTTAGACCTCGGTCTTCATTTTAATTGATTTGAGAACACCATATAGAAATGTGAACGACGTAGGATACTGTTTAATGCCACGTGCAGCCACTCACAAAGATGAAACAGTTAATTATGAAACAATACCACCGCGACTCATTAAAAAGTTGAGCTAAATTGGATGATTAATATGGATGAGGTGGATTGATTTTGAGCCAGGAGCCGCACGAAACGCAGATTAGCACCACGTGGAAACAAGCAACAATAAAATGTTGGTTAAAAGTTCAAATGCAGGGGACAGGCAAAATGTTAACAGTGGTAGTAATGAGATGGTTGTTTGACGGTCAACAACGCAGGCAAGGCACGTTTCACGCTGCATTGCGCGTGTTCATTACGGACTAGGCATCAGTGCAGGTTGTTTGCGAGTACTGCACACTTCGTATTTGCATTCAGAGGCCGAGGTTAGCGTGAAATGAGATACCTAACAGAGTTCCATAGAGGGCAGATTGTGGGGCTCCGATTAGCTGGAGCAAGACAGCCTACTTATTGAATATTTCAAGAACAACTGTTTCAAATGTCATGGCTACCTACATAAAATATGGAAAGACATCATCGTGTAAACATTATAACGAGCGCAAATCAAAACTAAATGACCGAGATCGGCGTACACTAAAACGAATTGTCAAAATAACACAAAACTACGGCGGCTAAAGTGACTGCAGAGATAAATACCCATCTTAGTCCTCGTATCTATCGATACTGTCCTCTGAGAACTCCTTACGTTAATATTCATGGCCGAGCTGCTATACCGAAACAATTAGTGATAGCAACCTACGTAAAGAAGCGTAAAACATGATGTCAGGAGCATAAATCCTGGACGTCATACGGTCCGACGCGTCAACGTTTTCGCTATTTCCAACATAGGGTCGGGTTTACGTAAAGAGAACGCCAAAAGAAGCCTACAATCCTGATTGCTTGATTCCAACGGTTAAACGTGGAGGTGGAAGTGTGATGGTGTGGGCAGTCATACAATTGTATTCTGTTGGTCCCATCATAACTCTCAAAGGCTGTGTTACAGCCAACGATTATGAGAACATTTTAGGTGATTAGGTGCAGCCCATGATTCAAATATTTTACCCCAACAATACCATATTTCAGGACGGTAATGCACCCGTTCACACAGCCAGGACAGTAAAATTGTGGTATGAGGAGCATTCGACTGAACTGTAGCGTCTTCACTGGCCAGCACTCTCTCGGACTCGAACTCTTGTCAGCGCTATTGGAGCGCAGACTCCGGACCAGATTTTACGCCTCCCTCGTCACCACAGCAGCTAGAAAAGGTTCTGATCGTAGGGTGGCATGACTTTCCACTGGAGATTGTTGTTGAGGTTTTCAGTCCTGAGACTGGTTTAATGCAGCTCTCCATGCTACTCTATCCTGTGCAAGCTTCATCTTCCAGTACCTACTGCAACCTACGTCCTTCTGGATCTGCTTAGTGTATTCATCTCTTGGTCTCCCTCTACGATTTTTACCCTCCACGGTGCTCTCCAATACTAAATTGGTGAACCCTTGATGCCTCAGAACATGACCTACCAACCGATCCCTTCTTCTGGTCAAGTTGTGCCACAAACTTCTCTTCTCCCCAATCCTATTCAATACTTCCTCATTAGTTATGTGATCTACCCATTTAATCTACATCTACATGACTACTCTGCAATTCACATTTAAGTGCTTGGCAGAGGGTTCATCGAACCACAATCATACTATCTCTCTACTATTCCACTCCCGAACAGCGAGCGGGAAAAACGAACATCTAAACCTTTCTGTTAGAGCTCTGATTTCTCTTATTTTATTTTGATGATCATTCCTACCTATGTAGGTTGGGCTCAACAAAATATTTTCGCATTCGGAAGAGAAAGTTGGTGACTGAAATTTCGTAAAAAGCTCTCGCCGCGACGAAAAACGTCTATGCTGTAATGACTTCCATCCCAACTCGTGTATCATATCTGCCACACTCTCTCCCCTATAACGCGATAATACAAAACGAGCTGCCTTTTTTTTGCACCCTTTCGATGTCCTCCGTCAATCCCACCTGGTAAGGATCCCACACCGCGCAGCAATATTCTAACAGAGGACGAACGAGTGTAGTGTAAGCCGTCTCTTTAGTGGACTTGTTGCATCTTCTAAGTGTCCTGCCAATGAAACGCAACCTTTGGCTTGCCTTCCCGACAATATTATCTATGTGGTGCTTCCAACTGAAGTTGTTCGTAATTTTTACATTCAGGTACTTGGTTGAATTGGCAGCCTTGAGAATTGTACTATTTGTCGAGTAATCGAATTCCAACGGATTTCTTTTGGAACTCATGTGGATCATCTCACACTTTTCGTTATTTAGCGTCAACTGCCACCTGACACACCATACAGCAATCTTTTCTAAATCGCTTTGCAGCTGATACTGGTCTTCGGATGACCTTACTAGACGCTAAATTACAGCATCATCTGCGAACAGTCTAAGAGAACTGCTCAGATTGTCACCCAGGTCATTTATATATATCAGGAACAGTAGAGGTCCCAGGACGCTTCAGCATTCTTCTGTAGCACCACATTTCGAAAGCTTCTATTCTCTTCTTGTCCAAACTATTTATCGTCCATGTTTCACTTCCATACATGCCTACACTCCATACAAATACTTTCAGAAACGACTTCCTGACACTTAAATATATGCTCGATGTTAACAAATTTCTCTTTTTCAGAAACGCTTTCCTTGCCATTGCCAGTCTACATTTTATATCATCTCTACTTCGACCATCATCAGTTATTTTGCTCCCCAAATAGCAAAACTCCTTTACTGCTTTGTGTCTCATTTCCTAATCTAATACACTCAACATCACCCGACTTAATTCGACTACATTCCATTTTCCTCGTTATGCTTTTGTTGATGTTCATCTTATATACTCCTCTCAAGAAACTATCCATTCCATTCAACTGCTCTTCCAAGTCCTTTGCTGTCTCTGACAGAATTACAATGTCATCGGCGAACCTCAAAGTTTTTAATTCGTCTCCATGAATTTTAATACCTACTCCAAATTTTTCTTTTGTTTCCTTTACTGCTTGCTCAATATACAGATTGAATAACATTGGTGAGAGACTACAACCCTGTCTCACTCCCTTCCCAACCACTGCTTCCCTTTCATGCCCCTCGACTCTTATAACTGCCATCTGGTTTCTGTAAAAATTGTAAATAGCCTTTCGCTCCCTGTATTTTACCCCTATCACCTTCAGAATTTGAAGGAGAGTATTCCAGTCAACATTGTCAAAGGCTTTCTCTAAGCCTACAGATGCTAGAAACGTAGGTTTGCCTTTCCTTAATCTGTCTTCTAAGATATGTCGTAGGGTCAGTATTGCCTCACGTGTTCCAACATTTCTACGGAAGCCAAACTGATCTTCCCCGAGGTCAACTTCTACTAGTTTTTCCATTCGTCTGTGAAGAATTCGTGTTAGTATTTTGCAGCTGTGACTTATTAAACTGATAGTTCGGTAATTTTCACATCTGTCAACACCTGATTTCTTTGGGATTGGAATTATTATATTCTTCTTGAAGTCTGAGGGTATTTCGCCTGTCTGATACATCTTGCTCACCAGATGGTAGAGTTTTGTCAGGACTGGCTCTCCCGAGGCCGTCAGTAGTTCCAATGGAATGTTGTCTACTCCGGGGGCCTTGTTTCGACTCAGGTCTTTCAGTGCTCTGTCAAACTCTACACTCAGTATCGTATCTCCCATTTTGTCTTCATCTACATCCTCTTCCTTTTCCATAATATATTCCGTAAGTACATCACCCTTGTATAGACCCTCTATATACTCCTTCCACCTTCCTGCTTTATCTTCTTTGCTTAGAACTGGGTTTCCACCCGAGCTCTTGATGTTCATACAAGTGGTTCTCTTCTCTCCAAAGGTCTCTTTAATTTTCCTGTAGGCAGTATCTATCTTACCCCTAGTGAGATAAGCCTCTACATCCTTACATTTGTCCTCTAGCCATCCCTGCTTAGCCATTTTGCACTTCCTGTCGATCTCATTTTTGAGACGTCGGTATTCCTTTTTGCCTGCTTCATTTACTGCATTTTTATATTTCCTCCTTTCGTCAATTAAATTCAATATTTCTTCCGTCACCCAAGGATTTCTACTAGCCCTCGTCTTTTTACCTACTTGATCATCTGCTGCCTTCACTACTTCATCCCTCAAAGCTACCCATTCTTCTTCTACTGTATTTCTTTCCCCCATTCCTGTCAATTACTCCCTTATGCTCTCCCTGAAACTCTGTACCACCTCTGGTTTAGTCAGTTTATCCAGGTCCCATCTCCTTAAATTCCCACCTTTATGCAGTTTCTTCAGTTTTAATCTACAGGTCATAACCAATAGATTGTGGTCAGAGTCCACATCTGCCCCTGGAAATGTCCTACAATTTAAAACCTGGTTCCTAAATCTGTCTTACCATTATATAATCTGATAACTTTTAGTATCTCCAGGGTTCTTCCATGTATACAGCCTTTTATGATTCTTCAACCAAGTGTTACCTATGATTAAATTGTGCACTGTGCAAAATTCTACCAGGCGGCTTCCTCTTTCATTTCTTTGCCCCAGTCCATATTCACCTACTACGTTTCCTTCTCTCCCTTTCTGTACTACCGAATTCCAGTCACCCATGATTATTAAATTTTCATCTCCCTTCACTATCTGAATAATTTCTTTTATTTGATCATACATTTCTTCAATTTCTTCGTCATCTGGAGAGCTAGTTGGCTTATAAACTTGTACTTCTGTAGTAGGTGTGGGCTTCGTATCTATCTTTGCCACAATAATGCGTTCATTATGCTGTTTGTAGTAGCTTACCCGCATTCCTATTTTCCTATTCATTATTAAAGCTATTCCTGCATTACCCCTATTTGATTTTGTGTTTATAACCCTGTAGTCACCTGGCCAGAAGTCTTGTTTTTCCTGCCACCGAACTTAATTAATTCCCACTATATCTAACTTTAACCTATCCATTTCCCTTTTTAAATTTTCTAACCTACCTGCCCGATTAAGGGATCTGACATTCCACGCTCCGATCCGTAGAACACCAGTTTTCTGTCTCCTGATAACGACATCCTCTTGAGTAGTCCCCTCCCGGAGATCCGAATGGGGGTCTATTTTACCTCCGGAATATTTTACCCAAGAGGACGCCATCATCATTTAATCATACAGTAAAGCTGCACGCCCTCGGGAAAGATTACGGCCGTAGTTTCCCCTTGCTTTCAGCCGTTCGCAGTACCAGCACAGCAAGGCCTTTTTGGTTAGTGTTACAAGGCCAGATCAGTCAATCATCCAGACTGTTGCCCCTGCAACTACTGAAAAGGCTGCTGCCCCTCTTCAGGAACCACACGCTTGTCTGGCCTCTCAACAGATACCCCTCCGTTGTGGTTGCACCTACGGTACGGCCATCTGTATCGCTGAGGCACGCAAGCCTCCTCACCAACGGCAAGGTCCGTGGTTCATGGGGGAGGCGCTGGAGATTATACACTGATTATATTACAGGACTCCAAGAAGAATCGCAGTTGTATTATGAGCTAATGGAGATCAAACCCCTTATTAATAAACCATTTCCAAGTAAATACAGCTGTTCACATTGTTTTGCCCATCCCTTGTACCCAGATCGCGAATGTTTCCCTAAGGACCCGGGTTCGATTCCCAGCTGAGTCGGAGATTTTCTCCGTTCAGGGACTGGGTGTTGTGTTGTCGTAACCATCATTTCATCCCCATCGACGCGCAAGTCGCCGAAGTGGCGTCAAATAGAAAGACTTGCACCAGGCGAGCGGTCTATCCGACGTGAGGCCCTCGTCACACGCCATATAATTTTCATGATCATCCAGACTAATATATAGGAAGGACAGCCACAGTACAAATTTGGTTCATATTGCAAGGAATCACAAATGCCCACCTAACCACAAGCACCTGTTAACAATCACAAAACCCATCTTATAATTCAACGAATTAAACAGCGCGAAACGAAGAATATGACAGTGTCGGAACAACGTTACACCGGAAAAGACAAGAAATCATTCACGGTAACTATCTAAATTTAAACGCTAACACACTGAATTCACAGCGCGACGTGGAACGCAAAGCGGTCAAACTCATACAAGGACTTCCGATAACACGGCCTTACTTTGCTGCCAGGCAAATTGGAGACCTGCAAGTTTATCAATCGTCGGCAATCTTCTTTCCTTACAGGGTAGATATACCTTTGAAGAAAGCATTGCGTTCGGCGCATATTGCCAGCATAAATCTGAAGTTGTCACATGATCTCGGACGACGTTAGTTGCTTAGGGCCAGTTCCCACTGACAGTCATGTCATGTCTAGTATCGCCAATTTACGTCCTGCGCAACGAGAAAACCCTCAAGCTCATGGTTCTAGCTTCAATTTCTAATAATTAAGAGCAAAAAATACTGAAAAAGCTGTTAGTTAAGTATTCGTAGCTATTCTACATCTACATTTATACTCGGCAAGCCACCCAACGGTGTGTGGCAGAGGGCACTTTACGTGCCACTGTCATTACCTCCCTTCTCTGTTCCAGTCGCGGGAAGTACGACTGCCGGAAAGCCTCCGTGCTCGCTCGAATCTCTGTAATTTTACATTCATGATCTCCTCCGGGCGGTATAAGTAGGGGGAAGTAATATATTCGATACCTCATCCACAAACGCACCCTCTCGAAACCTGGCGAGCAAGCTACACCGTGATGCAGAGCGCCCCTCTTGCAGAGTCTGCCACTTGAGTTTGCTAAACATCTCCGTAACGCTATCACGCTTACGAAATAACCCTGTGAGGAAACGCGCCGTTCTTCTTTGGATCTTCTCTCCCCCCTCCGTCAACCCGATTTGGTACGGATCCCACATCGATGAGCAATACTCAAGTATAGGTCGAACGAGTGTTTTGTAAGCCACCTCTTTTGTTGATGGATTAAATTTTCTAAGGGCTCTCCTAATGAATCTCAACCTGGTACCGGCCTTACCAACAATTAATTTTATGATCATTCCACCTCAAATCGTTCCGCACGCATACTTCCAGATATTTTACAGAAGTAACTGCTACCAGTGTTTGTTCCGCTGTCATAATCATACAATAAAGAATCCTCCTTTCAATGTATTCGCAATACATTACATTTGTCTATGTTAAGGGTCAATTGCCACTCCCTGCACGAAGTGCCTATCCGCTGCAGATCTTCCTGCATTTCGCTACAATTTTCTAATGCTGCAATTTCTATGTATACTACAGCATCATCCGCGAAAAGCCGCGTGGAACTTCCGACACTATCTACTAGGTCATTTATATATATTGTGAAAAGCAATGGTCCCATAACACTGCCCTGTGGCAGGCCAGAGGTTACTTTGTCTGTACACGTCTCTCCATTGAGAACAACATGCTGTGTTCTGTTAGCTAAAAACTCAATCCAGCCACACAGTTGGTCTGATATTCCGTAGGCTCTTACTTATCAGGCGACAGTGCGGAACTGTATCGAACGCCTTCCGGAAGTCGAGGAAAATAGCATTTACCTGGGAGCCTGTATCTAATATTTTCTGTGTCTCATAAACAAATAAATCTAGTTGGGTCTCTCTCGATCGCTGTTTCCGGAATCCGTTGACTCCTATAGAGTAGATTCTGGGTTTCCAAAGACGACATGATACTCGAGCAAAACCATGTTCTAAAATTCTACAACAGATCGACGTCAGAGAAATAGGTCTATAGTTTTACGCATCTGCTCGACGACCCTTCTTGAAGACTGGGACTACCTATGCTCTTTTCCAATCATTTGGAACCTTCCGTTCCTCTAGACTTGGGGTACACGGCTGTTAGAAGGGGGGCTAGATCTTTCGCGTACTCTGTGTAGAATCGAATTGGTATCCCGTCAGGTCCAGTGGACTTTCCTCTGTTGACTGCTTCCAGTTGCTTTCCTGTTCCTTGGACACTTATTTGGATGTCAGCCATTTTTTCGTTTGTGCGAGGATTTAGAGAAGGAACTGCAGTGCGGTCTTCCTCTGTGAAACAGCTTTGGAAAAAAGTGTCTAGTATTTCAGCTTTACGCGTGTCATCCTTTGTTTCAATGCCAAATCATCCCGGAGTATCTGGATATGCTGTTTCGAGCCACTTACTGATCTAACGTAAGACCAAAACTTTCTTAGGATTATCTGTCAAGTCGGTACATATAATTTTACTTTAGAGTTCACTCAACGCATCATGCATAGCCCTCCTTCCGCTAACTTTGACATCGTTCAGCTTCTGTTTGAGAGGTTTTGGTTGCGTTTTAACTTGGAGTGAAGCTCTTTACTTTCGCAGTAGTTTCCTAAATTTGTTGTTGAAGCACGGTTGGTTTTTCCCGTCCCTCACAGTTTTACTCAGCACGTGCCTGTCTAAAACGCATTTTACAATTGCCTTAAACTTTTTCCATAAACACTCAACATTGTCAGTGCCGGAACAGAAATTTTCGTTTTGATTCGTTAGGTAGTCTGAAATCTGCCTTCTATTACTCTTGCTAAACAGATAAACCTTCCTCTCTTTTTTATATTCCTATTAACTTCCATATTCAGGGATGCTGCAATGGCCTTATGGTCATTGATTCCCTGTTCTGCACTTAGTCGAAAAGTTCGGGTCTGTATGTTATGAGTATGTCCAAGATATCTCCACGAGTCGGTTCTCTGTGTAATTGCTTGAGGTAATTTTCGGATAGTGCACTCAGTATGTCACTCGATGCTCTGTCCCTACCACCCGTCCTAAACATAAGTGTCCCAGTCTATATCTGGTAAATTGAAATCTCCACCTAATACTATAATATGCTGAGAAAATTTGTGAAATGTATTCCAGATTTTCTCTCAGCTGTTCTGCCAGTAACGCTGCTGAGTCAGGAGGTCGGTAAAAGGAGCCAATTATTAACCTAGCTCGGTTGTTAAGTGTAACCTCAACCCATAATAATTCACAGGAACTATCCGCTTCTACTTCGCTACAGGCTAAACTACTTCTAACAGCGACAAACACGCCACCACCGGTTGCATGCAACCTATTCTTTCTAAACACCGTCTGTGCCTTTGTAAAAATTTCGGCAGAATTTATCTCTGGTTTGAGCCTGCTTTCTGTACTTATAACGATTTCAGCTTCGGTGCTTTCTATCAGCGCTTGAAGTTCCGGTACTTTACCAACGCAGCTTCGACAGTTTACAATTGCTACCGATTGCTGCTTGGTCCCCGCATGTCCTGACTTTGCCCTGCGCCGTTTGAGGCTGTTGCCCTTTCTGTATTTGCCCGAGGATATCTAACCTAAAAAACCGCCCAGTCCACGCCACACAGCCGCTGCTACCAGTGTAGCCGCTTGCTGTGTGTAGTGGACTCCTGACCTATCCAGCGGAACTCGAACCCCCACCACCCAACGGCGTAAGTCGAGGAATCTGCAGCCCACAAGGTCACAGAACCGTCTCAGCCTCTGATTCAGAGATTACACGTATGGAACGTTCATTATCTTTCTACTTGAAGATTTCCTTTCCTGAAAGACTTGCCACGGAAGTCTGATTTTGTGGCATGCAAATATTGCTTAATGGATTTGTTAAAAGGTAGAAGAGTAAAACGCTTCGAATGATTTCCTCATTTGAGAAGGGAAAGTTCTGACATTCTTGTCATGTGAAGGTCCTTAAAGCGAGGTTCGCGATTTTACTGCTACTATGGTATAAGATTAGAAAAGCCGTTCTGCTTTTTATTCCCCACAGGTTCCTTGTAACTATCGACGACTTTGAAAAACGTCACAAAATTTAATAAGATCGTTTAGTATAAAATTCAATTTACTGTAACAATATAATAATAATAATAATAATAATAATAATAATAATAATAATAATAATAATAATAATAATAATAATAATAATACATTACAGGCTGGGAATTTCAAATTACGAATAATGGTTAAACTTTGGGGAAGGTAGTGGCCCTTTCACGGTTTTACAAGCTAACTCGGCCTGAGAAAGAGGAAGAACGCCAAATCAATATGACTGATGTTACTTTATAAGAACAGTAACCCAGTGTCATTCCATGGACTTTGATATGTTATAGTACGAAGCAGCACAGTCATGTGGAAATCATTTCTGTAGTAGTTGTCTGATTGGACTTCGAGCATGTGTGTGCACATACACGAGCCGCTTTCTACTCTTTCGGAAAAAAGTTCGTAAGTATTGTGACACGCCACTGATGGCGTATTGTTCATCTCCAGGTGAAGCGGTCTCCGCTCGCAGTACACCTTGGAGAAGAGGAAGTGGAGGTGGAGGTTTACTACTGTGGCGTCAACTTCACGGACAACTACTTACGTTTGGGCATCATTAGGAACAGCGACTTCCCAGTCATTATGGGCAGCGAGTGTTCTGGGATCATAATGAGAGTGGGTGCTGGCGTCACAGACATAAAGGTAGGCCAAACCGAGGAACACCTTTGTCTCGTGTTAGTAACGGGGAAAAATACAAAGATTTCTGTTCCAGATAGGACAAGGAGTCCTGGTTTTAAAGATGCACGGCGGTTTGTTTCGTCGTGCGGTCAACGTGCCGAGGAAAAACTGCTTCGTGCTTCCGGATAACATCAGCTTGAGAAGCGCAGTTGCTTTGGGTCTTAACTCGTTGATGGCACACCTGTGTCTGTTCGAACTAGGTGGTCTCAGAGAGGGGCAAACTGTGTTCATGCAGTCCATAGCAGGTATGTTCACATTCTAATTCCGCTGCCACGATATGTGCAAGTAAAAAAAAGAATAATTTCTATGGTAAAAACATCACTGAAAATTGGTTAACGAATATACCTCGTGATGTTGTTTGCGATAAAATGTCTAGTTTTTAGGGCCCTGTTCCACACCACAGTAGCAGGAACCTCACTTTACAAACAATAGTAATAATGAAACTTACTGGCAGATTAAAACTGTGTGCCGGACCGTGACTCTAACTCGGGACCTCTGCCTTTTGGGGGCAAGTGCTCTGCCAACTGAGCTACCCAAGCACGACTCACGCCCCGTCCTCACAGCTTTACTTCTGCCAGTACCTCGTCTCTTACCTTACAAACTTCACAGGAGCTCTACTGCGAAGGTAGGAGACAAGGTACTGGCAGAAGTAAAGCTGTGAGAACGGAGCGCGAGTCGTGCTTGGGTAGCTCAGTTGGTAGAGCACTTGCCCGCGAAAGGCAAAGGTCCCGAGTCCGAGTCTCGGTCTGGCACACAGTTTTAATCTGCCAGGAAGTTTTATATCAGCGCACACTACGCTGCAGAGTGAAAATCTCATAATAGTAATATTTTTGTTATTTATTCAGATTTGCCTCTACACAAAGGTTTTCTCCAACATAAATACTTGTAAAATGTTACACCTGTCACTTAGTCTCTTCAGGAAATCGCTGCAGGTGTTTCGATCTTGTATATCTCCTTCCTCTGCTCCAGTCTTTTCTTTGTTAATAGTATATTTTGGAGCCCGGTTGTCATAGGACGTCTTCTTCTCTTGTTTCCTTCCTGTTCCCATTTCAGGATCATTTTCGGAAGTCTGGCTTCCTCAATTCTTCTCAATGCCCTACTACAACTTCCTTTCATCCATCACGTGATGTATTCTTTCTCTTACATCCATCCCCTTCATTGTTTCGTCGTTTATTTCTTTCCTCGAGATCCTTGCTGATCGCTCCCAGAAATAAATTTTTACTGCTTGCAGTTGTGTTTTTCATATAAGTAGTCAAATTCGCCACTCCATAGGTAACTGTGTTCTCTAGTATCAATTTATATATGATTATTTTTGGTTTGTTTTATTGCATTTCTGCTCCGTGAGATTGAGTCCAGCATCCCAATGACGTTCCGTCCACTGCTAATTCTTCTATTCATTTCTACCCCTGATTTTCCATCCATTTCTAAAATGGATCACAAATATTGACCTCAATTTCCTCTCCCTCTATGTATGCCATCTGGATCATTATTGAGGTATTCCGTTTTGTTAATTTTAATAATAATAATAGTAGTTGTTGTTTGCATAACATTGTTAGTACTGAATCACAGGGCCGTCGTTCGCCCTGGCGAAGTAAAAGAACACAAGGAAGGGTAAGATACAAGCTACTGAAATTTTGATCAATGACAGAAACACAGAACTTCAGAATGGATATCAGATATCTTGTAACGAAAATGGATTGTTGCGTGGAAAAACGCGTTAAGAGTACGTAATCTGCAGAATTACTTAAATTTTGAACTCAAAACTAAATGCAAGAAACACGTGTAGCAACATGTAACTCAGACAGCTGCATTGCTAGCTTAAACTTTTCACTTGATTAACGGGACAAAAACATATATCAAAGAAACACACAGAACACTGGGAATTATACGATATATGGCATCCATTACTCTAATATCTCCTTAGTCACAGAAATTTTAATAGAGACGTTAAAAATTTTAGTGCCTTTTGGATGTATATGTAAAAAGTTTCACTACTTTGTTACATAGGAATTTGCAGGCTTCTGCGGCCGAGATCGCTAACGCACGTTTGTGCGTGGCGCTCGACCTTGCGGTAAGCGTGTTCGAATTCTGGTGGTAGAAAATTTCTCACTGTCAGTATTTGGCCGGCAAGGGGAGGGAGACGTGGAAGTACTGATCACCAGACTTCGCGTCATTGTCATGAGGCATGGACATGTGACACTGTTGATGGTAGCCAGCCGAAGTGGCCGAGCGGTTCTAGGCGCTACAGTCTGGAACAGCGCGACCGCTACGGTCGCAGGTTCGAATCCTGCCTCGGGCTTGGATGTGTGTGTTGTCCTTAGGTTAGTTAGGTTTAAGTAGTTCTAAGTTCTAGGGGCCTGATGACCTCGGCGGTTAAGTCTGGTAGTGCTCAGCCATTTTTGAACTGTTGGTGATTTGTCCGTCGAATGTGAACGTGAAGTTAGGCTACCTTCTTGGTGCTATTCGCGTAGAGTAGGCTATGTGCCAGCATAGTTACCACCTTCTCTCTTCCAACACAACCACCACCGCGCGACAACTTCGTATTACAAAAAGTTACAATGGAGTATGTTTAAATAAAAAAACACAGAAGTTTGTAAGTTGAATGGATACAACGTAGAGAAATAATTTAATTAGTTACGCGACTGGCTCACCGCGACCAATCCAGCTACCACGAAAGGTTGCTTGCAGATGTCATCACCTGTCCGCTGAATCGCTCGGGGAGTCCGTCGTGCTGGAATCGAATGCGGTGACGAATAGGCACGGGAAAATCTTTCAGCATGTCTGGCAGAATCTCTCGCAGGACAGGAAATATCAGCGACCACCAGGTCGTTCCGGGAGAATGTAAGTCACAATTAAACATTATCCGACAATGCCAACCCGCCTGTTGCGGGTAAATTTGCGTTGTGAGGCGTGCGTACGTGTAGATGTGGCCTCACATCCGCCCACAAACGCAGCCCGTGAACGTTCTTTACACCGTCTGGTGAGAACGCAGCCTCATTGGTGAAGAGAACACTCGCTTTGAACTTTCCTGCAGAAACCGCCGCCCAGATCACATGCGCTTGCTGTAGTATCCCGTCTGAAGTGCCTGGACGCGTTGTAAATGAAACGGATGCAGTCCTTGGTCGTGCACAATGTGACAGACGGAGGGTTGGTGGATATTAGTAGCGCGAGATACATCGGGTACTTGGTGATAGTGCTCTGCATCCTTTAGAGATCGCTTTCATCCGTCGCAACTGTTCGTGTTGTTCGTTGGCTTCTGCACATGGACGAGCTGGTTTCGTATAAGCGGCGATACGGGCTGGCGAATAATGGGAGGCACGGCTCCTTTCTGTAGGGATATTTTGCATGGTTTCTCGTCCATAGAAGTTGGCCCCGCCGTAAGACATGTACATCTCAGCCATTTCGCGGTAAGTATAGCCAGCCATGTTACTCCCAAAGCTTCAGTGGCGTGAATGGCGATGGTTTCCGTGTGCTTCGCACGTGAACAGCAGCGGCCCCCGGGTCGTGTGTGGTTACTGATCCTTGTCATGCGCAATGTCCCATTTCAGTTATATGTATACGTACCTTCAACAGCCGTGTTCCGCAAGTCTCTGGAGGAACGGAAGGTTCCAAATGATTGGGAAAGAGCACAGGTAGCCCCAGTCTTTCACAAGGGTCGTCGAGCAGATGTGCAAAGCTATAGACCTGTATCTCTGACGTCGATCTGTTGTAGAATTTTAGAACATGTTTTTTGCTCGGGTGTCATGTCGTTTCTTGAAACCCAGAATCTACTCTGTAGGAATCAACATAGATTCCGGAAATTCATCGTGTGAGACCCAACTCGCTTTCAGAATGAGATTTTCACTCTGCAGCGGAGTGTGCGCTGATATGAAACTTCCTGGCAGATTAAAACTGTGTGCCCGACCGAGACTCGAACTCGGGACCTTTGCCTTTCGCGGGCAAGTGCTTTACCAACTGAGCTACCGAAGCACGACTCACGCCCGGTACTCACAGCTTTACTTCTGCCAGAATCTCGTCTCATTCTCGTCTCATTCTGGAAACATCCCCCAGGCTGTGGCTAAGCCATGTCTCCGCTATATCCTTTCTTTCAGGAGTGCTAGTTGTGCAAGGTTCGCAGAAGAGCTTCTGTAAAGTTTGGAAGGTAGGAGACGAGATACTGGCAGAAGTTAAGCTGTGAGTACCGGACGTGAGTCGTGCTTCGGTAGCTCAGTTGGTAGAGCACTTGCCCGCGAAAGGCAAAGGTCCCGAGTTCGAGTCTCGGTCGGGCACACAGTTTCAATCTGCTAGGAAGTTCCAACTCGCTTTATTTGTTCACGAGACCCAGAATATATTAGACAGGCTACCAGGTAGATGCCATTTTCCTTGACTTCCGGAAGGCGTTCGATACAGTCCGCACTGCCGCCTGATAAACAAAGTAAGAGCCTACGGATTATCAGACCAGCTGTGTGGCTGGATTGAGTTTTTAGTTAACAGAACACAGCATGTTGTTCTCAATGGAGAGACGTGTACAAAGTAACCTCTGACGTGCCACAGGGGAGTGTTATGGGACCATTACTTTTCACAGTACATATAAATGACCTAGTAGATAGTGTCGGAAGTTCCATGCGGCTTTTCGCGGATGATGCTATAGTATACAGAGAAGTTGTAGCATTAGAAAATTACAGCGAAATGCAGGAAGATCTGCAGCGGACAGGCACTTGGTGCAGGGAGTGGCAACTGACCCTTATTATAGACAAATGTAACGTATTGCGAATACATAGAAAGATGGATCCTTTATTGTATGATTATATGATAGCGGGACAAACACTGGTAGCAGTTACTTCTGTAAAATATCTGGAAGTATGCGTCTGGAACGATTTGAAGTGGAATGATAATATAAAATTGTTGGTAAGGCGGGTACCAGGTTGAGATTCATTGGGAGAGTCCTTAGAAAATGTAGTCCACCAACAAGGGAGGTGGCTTACAGGGCACTCGTTCGACCTATACTTGAGTATTGCTCATCAGTGAGGTATCCGTACCAGGTCGGGTTGACGGGCGCGTTTCGTGACAGGGTTATTTGGTAAGCGTGATAGCGTTACGGAGATGTTAAACAAACTCAAGTGGTAGACTCTGCAAGAGAGGCGCTCTGCATCGCGGTGTTGCTTGCTGTCCAGGTTACGAGAGGGTGCGTTTCTGAATGAGGTATCGAATATATTGCTTCCCCCTACTTATACCTCCCTAGGAGATCATGAGTGTAAAATTAGAGAGATTCGAGAGCGCACGGAGGCTTTCCGGCAGTCGTACTTCCCGCGAACCACACGCGACTGGAACAGGAACCGTTGGGTGTAGATTTACCTTAATCACTCTCTTGGTCTGCAATGACTGCTATGTAAGCTGTTTGGTTTTAAATTTATTTAGCGGAAAAACTAACTCCTTTACTAAACAGCGACATTTTGAGCAGCAGAATGAGGAACAAATACTACTACCTCTAAAGTCTCTAAAATGTATGCTACATCACATCTGTAAGTGCCCAGTTATCAGCAGTGCAAATCATAACACCGTGCTTGCGTCACAGTCTGCTGCACAAAATCACCAGTGCTTTTCACTAAAGCCAACAGCGTAGGTGTCGTCTTGCTGATGGTGGTGGTAATGGTTAACCAGCGAAATATGTAGTGGACAAAACAAATTTTCGAGGATGACTTAGAATTATATATTTATAACTATTAAACTGTTTGCATCGTAAAACTAACTAGTTAAGTAACACAAGTCAAAACTGTAGTTTTCAAGATACCACAGACATTATTGCGGACCGCCAGCTTCATTTCATGCAAGGTATTTTTTCCGATGGTGATGGCATTTTCCAGTATGGAAACTGTCCTTGTCGCCAGGTCAGAATCCTGATTAACTGCCTTGAACAGCATGATACTGAACCCACGTGAACGTCTTGGGTACCAAATTTTCCAGATCTTTACTTGAACAAACTCATCTGCGACCTGTTTCGCACCCGCAAACCACTAGCCTGTAATTCATGGTAATAGTGTGACCTGTGAGTAATCACCTGGTGTAATGGTGCCACATACCTCCAGAACTCTACCAAAGAACTATCGATTCCATAATATGCAAAATCGCTACTTTCCTAGGTTGCAAAGATGGAGAAATACTGCCTTAATCAATTCGGTACAAGGTTTTTCGAGCCTCAGGGTATGTAATTCTTTCACTGCCATGCCAAAGACAGTAAATTATTTTTATACTTAGCCGGAGCAAACACAAGTACAGGTGAACTTACGACGCCGACTTTGATCCGATGGCGGCACATGCCACGTGGGGATTGTAGATGTACTGACAATGATTTCATGTCGTCCGCCAATAGATACCGTAGTGACGCAGCTATCAGAGCGGCATCTGTGTCTACGTTTCAATAGTGAATCCTCATAGGAAGAAGGCTAATTATGGTACGGACGTGTGAAGCAAGCAACCAGACAACCATGCGACTCGCGCTCCCCACAGCCAACTGAGCGAGTTTGACAGAGTTCAACTTGTTGCCTTCCCAGTGGAGGAAAAGATCTTTTCGGAGAATTACCACCCAACTTGGACGCGCTGCGGCAGTTGTGCAACGACACTGGTATTGAAACGTCCACTCAGAAAAATTATGAACGACATAGCTGGACAAAAATCTTACATTATTTGATACAGAAACAGCTGACTAAAACTAAACATACTGTTTTGTTTACTTATTCTGATCATCACTTAACTGACACACAAAATTTTTTAGGGCAACGCAATTTGAATTTCAGTAATCCCTACAAAAGAATGGCCCTGACTAACAATAACCTACACCTTTCGTGAATCACTTACCTCAAAAAACTCGTGGTTACTCGAACTACTGCAATACAGCGAGCGCCATTACTGCCAGCTAAATAAAAGATTCTAATTACTGAGGGCACTAACTACTGATAGGCATAGTTACCAAATGAGATTTTGATACAGAACGAGCAATGTATTTACGTTAATAGCGTCGAAAAGTCCATAATTTTCTGATATCCAGTCAAACAAATTTCCTTTTTCTGATGGACACACGTCCAGATCGTCCGCTTACAGTAACCTCTCAGAATCCTGGCATCTGTGTCTCTCCACATCAACCACTGCTGGCGGCTCACCTCCAACTGCACAACGCTACGCGCTGTTATCATCCAACTGCCCAACACTACACTAGCGAATATTCCAACAATGAGTCCGACCAGCCACTGACTGCACACAGCGCAGTCAGCGATTTTCATACAGAGCACTACGTGGCGCTACCAACATAAGAACCTAAACGGCCTACTTACGATGACATGGACATCCTCACACCTGAGGACGGCTAGACTGGCGCCGTCGGAGTATCAAATGGAAGGCGGAATAGCGCGCCGTGGTCTTGAGCGATGAAAACTTCCAACAGGATAATGCTCACCCGCACACCGTTAAAATCAACGGTCTCTGTAAGACGTGCTGCAGCTTCCCTGGCCACCACGATCTCCCAACTTGTCTCCACTCGAGCACGTGTGGGATGTGATAGGACGAGAAGTGACTGGTGCGATTTGTCAAACTACTCTCACAGAACTACGTGGACGGGTCGAGCGAGGGTGGCATGATGCATCCGAGGACAGTGTTCATCATCTGTACGGTCGACTGTGTGCTGGAGTCAGCGCCTACATTGCCGCCCTTGGACGCTTCACCACGTTTTAATGTGGGTGTTTCAACATGGATCTGTTCGCAGTACTCAGAACTGCTTGCACCATTGCTCTGCAAATGTAATCACACCAGGTGTTCCAAATGCACTGTTGCAATAATAAATCTTGACTGAATTGAAAACATGTTAAGGTGATTACAAATTTTTTCCAGATGTGTATTTTCGTGAGAAATACAGAGTGCAAGAATGAAATTTAAAACTGGTACAATCTAAATGGGAAGTACTTCCTAGAATGTGAAAACTGAGTACGCCAATAACACGTGGCACTTAATACACTCCTGGAAATTGAAATAAGAACACCGTGAATTCATTGTCCCAGGAAGGGGAAACTTTGACACATTCCTGGGGTCAGATACATCACATGATCACACTGACAGAACCACAGGCACATAGGCACATAGATACAGGCAACAGAGCATGCACAATGTCAGCACTAGTACAGTGTATATCCACCTTTCGCAGCAATGCAGGCTGCTATTCTCCCATGGAGACGATCGTAGAGATGCTGGATGTAGTCCTGTGGAACGGCTTGCCATGCCATTTCCACCTGGCGCCTCAGTTGGACCAGCGTTCGTGCTGGACGTGCAGACCGCGATGCTTCATCCAGTCCCAAACATGCTCAATGGGGGACAGATCCGGAGATCTTGCTGGCCAGGGTAGTTGACTTACACCTTCTAGAGCACGTTGGGTGGCACGGGATACATGCGGACGTGCTTTGTCCTGTTGGAACAGCAAGTTCTCTTGCCGGTCAAGGAATGGTAGAACGATGGGTTCGATGACGGTTTGGATGTACCGTGCACTATTCAGTGTCCCCTCGACGATCACCAGAGGTGTACGGCCAGTGTAGGAGATCGCTCCCCACACCACGATGCCGGGTGTTGGCCCTGTGTGCTTCGGTCGTATGCAGTCCTGAT
Source organism: Schistocerca gregaria (assembly GCF_023897955.1). Taxonomy (NCBI): domain Eukaryota; kingdom Metazoa; phylum Arthropoda; class Insecta; order Orthoptera; family Acrididae; genus Schistocerca; species Schistocerca gregaria. The sequence goes on from NC_064923.1 coordinate 567,572,288, forward strand.
TGTCGCGCTCACCTGCACGGCGCCAAACACGCATACGACCATCATTGGCACCAAGGCAGAAGCGACTCTCATCGCTGAACACGACGCGTCTCCATTCGTCCCTCCATCCACGCCTGTCGCGACACCATTGGAGGCGGGCTGCACGATGTTGCGACGTGAGCGGAAGACGGCCTAACGGTGTGCGGGACCGTAGCCCAGCTTCATGGAGACGGTTGCGAATGGTCCTCGCCGATACCCCAGGAGCAACAGTGTCCCTAATTTGCTGGGAAGTGGCGGTGCGGTCCCCTACGGCACTGCGTAGGATCCTACGGTCTTGGCGTGCATCCGTGCGTCGCTGAGGTCCGGTCCCAGGTCGATGGGCACGTGCACCTTCCGCCGACCACTGGCGACAACATCGATGTACTGTGGAGACCTCACGCCCCACGTGTTGAGCAATTCGGCGGTACGTCCACCCGGCCTCCCGCATGCCCACTATACGCCCTCGCTCAAAGTCCGTCAACTGCACATACGGTTCACGTCCACGCTGTCGCGGCATGCTACCAGTGTTAGACTGCGATGGAGCTCCGTATGCCACGGCAAACTGGCTGACACTGACGGCGGCGGTGCACAAATGCTGCGCAGCTAGCGCCATTCGACGGCCAACACCGCGGTTCCTGGTGTGTCCGCTGTGCCGTGCGTGTGATCATTGCTTGTACAGCCCTCTCGCAGTGTCCGGAGCAAGTATGGTGGGTCTGACACACCGGTGTCAATGTGTTCTTTTTCCCATTTCCAGGAGTGTAGTATACAATGTTAAAAGAATCTGTGACTATGGATACGCCCACTTATCACTGCATCAAATTTTATGAAGAATACTCTATTGATGTAATTGCACGCAATGATTTGATCAGCTTCTGTTAGTTTAAATCGTCAGATGTACAGTATGAAAGTAAGCACAAGTTTAAGAGTTTACTTCTAGCTCGGAGAGCTTGTTTCTTTATGGCAAAACGCTTATTGTTTGCTAAATATGTCACGAATGAAGAGAATAGTGACTGGCTGAAATGTGTTTTCTTGTGCACCACGGCTAGCTCTTTGTTCACATGAAATATTGAGCGCTACTGACAAGGGATTTCAGATCGATTCCGTATTTCTGGATTTCCGGAAGGCTCTTGACACCGTACCACACAAGCGGCTTGAAGTGAAATTTGCCTGCGTGTGGAACATCGTGTGTTATGTGACTGAATTTGTGACCTCGTGTCACAGGACACAGCTCGTAATAACTGAAGGAAAGTCAACGAGTAAACAGAGGTGATTTCTGGCGTTTCCCAAGGTAGTGTTACAGGTCCTTTGCTGTTTCTTATCTATATAAAGGATTTGGGGGACAATCTGAGGAGATGTCGTAGGTTGTTTGTAGATGACGCTGTCGTTTATCGACTAATAAAGTCATTAGAAGATCAAAAGAAATTGTAAAACGATTTAGAAAAGATACCTAAATGGTGCGAAAAATTGTTAGTTATACCTAAATAACGAAAAGTGTCAGATCATCCATATGAGTGCTACAAGGAATTCGTTAAACTTCGGTTACACGATAAGTCAAATCTAAAGGCCGTAAATTCATTAAATATCTAGGAATTACAATTACGAACAACTTAAATTGGAAGGAACACATGGAAAATGTTCTGGGGGGAAGACTAACCAAAGACTGTGTTTTGTTGGCAGAACAGTTAGAAAATATAACAGATCTACTAAGGAGACTGCCTACACGACACTTGTCCGTCCCCTTTCGGGACAGTGCTGCGCTGGCTGTGTGGGATCCTTACCAGGTAGGACTGACGGAGTACATCGAAAAAGTTCAAGGAAGGGCAGCACCACGTTTTGTATTATCGCGAAATATGAGGGAGTCGCTGAAATGATACAGGAATTGGGCTGGATATCATTAAAAGAAAGACGTTTTTCGTTGCAACGGAATCTTCTCACGAATTTCCAATCACCAACTTTATCCACTCAATACGAAAACATTTTGTTGACACCGTCCTACACAAAGAAACGATCGCCACTATAAAATAATGGAAATCAGAGTTCGTACGGAAAGATACAGGTGTTCGTTCTTGCCGCGCCGTATACGAGTTTGGAATAATAGAAAATTGTGAAGATGGTTCGATGAACCCTCTTCCAAGCACTTAAATGTCGTTTGCAGAGTATCGTAGATGCAGATAGCGCGCGATCTGCAATATCTGTAACCGTCATTTGCATTAAAACTTCACGATCGTCTCGTAGCTATCAAACATTTAGCACGTCTTCTGAAATACAGGAAGGTGGGAAACCATGATTTCCAGCCGCTCACAGGGCTTTCCGGTATTGCTATGGCGGAAGATGGTTTTTGCAGGACTGGGACTCCAACCTTTATGCTCAAACACTCTACATCGATTACGTTAAGCCTCTCGGCCATCCGGACAGGCTTCCTGTCTGACTCATATTCTTAACATATAAATGCGTTCGTCGCCCGTTACACCTCCTACTTGAAAATTGATTCTCAAAGGGATTCGAATGATATTTGTGCATGCGCAGCGAAACATGTCTTAGAACCGTTGGCTATATTATATTAATGTAATAGTGTTTCGTATTTTCGATCGGACACTCACATTACTTCAGCATGTCTCACATGGACTCCATAGATTCCAAAAAGAAAACTTTCATATTTCTTACCGCGGATTATATGAAATATTGTATTCTGAGTAAGACGCACAATATATTTGTAAATGGTGCAGCTAATAATCAACGATCTATTTTCGAAAGTGTACAGTTTTGTTTTACAACTTACTCAGCTAATGGTGAATCATTCGGTATCTCTTTCCTGCCGTTAGTGTGGGTCATCCATCGTATTTTGAAATTTGTGCTGTTTGTTGAAATTACTGTTTTTTATACCCTTGGTATCCTAACATAGGTATACCTGTTCGTCTGGTTCGTTATTGTTCAGATTGTTGTCTGGTATTCCTACAGAATGTTAATTGCAGGTGGCGTCGGCACATCTGTTATCCAGTTAGCCCGGACTGTTCCAAATGTCACAGTCTTAGGGACAGCTTCAGAGTCCAAACATAAAAGAGCATTAGCTCTCGGAGTGAATCGAATTTTCCACCACAAGGAAAAGTATTTTGACAAGATCTCCAAAGAATATCCTGATGGCGCCGATATTATCATAAACAGTAACGGCGGAAGAGACATGGAAAAGTGTTTGAAATTCCTAAAACCTTGTGGAAGATTAATAAACATAGGTAAGTAAAGTACCTGAATAGCTGTAATCCCCACTTCAGAATTAGAAATCAGATAATTCTAAATTCAGATAATTAATTATACCTCTTGTTAAAATTTTTGCAAATATGATAAATGAATTTGACACCATTGACTTCGTAGTTTTCATTCCCAACACTTATTTCATTTAGCTTTCTATGTTAGTTATCCCTGTGCAAGCTCTTCGCCTCGGCATTATGACTACAACCAGCATCGGTTTGTCTGATTACTTTAGACAATCACTGATCTCCCTCTATTATTTTTACATTATCGCTATACTTAGCTTCATTGCGGAAATAATTGCTTATTGATGCCTCAAGATTTGTCCCATCAGCTACTCCCTGTTACTGACAAAACTGTAACAACGTATATTTTTCCAAAATTCGGCACATTTACTGATCTGATCCACCCATCCAAATCTCAACTCTTGTAGTTGATTCCCAAAGCTATTAACTTCTTTTATGTACTTTCTAATAAGACTTCCAAATACTTAAAATTAAGACTGTTCGCTACAAAATAAACAGACCGATAAGTAAACAGATAAACCTTTCCTTGCTGTCACAGGTTTGCATATTATGTGGGGGTTCAGTAAGTAATGACATTTTTTTCTGAAAGAAATTTTTTTATGATTCTAATACACCATATTACTCCCCACCCTTTTGGCTACCAAATCCTGTTCCGGAATATAATCTCTGTTAAATGCGAAAGTCTTACACATTATTACTGGGAGGGCTCGTGCGCCCGTATGGACTGGTCTGATCGACGTCGGGGCTAACGTTTTGCTTCTTCAATAACCTCATGCTGCTTCCCGCGGAGTGCATCCTTCATTGGGCCAAACTAATGAAAAGAGTAATATCGGAGCTGTAAGGTGTTTGAGGGACAGTCCAATGAAGTTTTGCGAGCTGGTCCCAGCTGCACAGACTTGTTAGGCCTTAGGTTTCCATGAAGTTCGTACGCATTTTTGAAGCGACGAACACGCTGAAATTCAGTGGCTCTGAACTACTTGTTCGGAGGAAGGCAGTATTGTTGCCTATTCGAAGTAACGGACCCATACTTCATCGCCTGTTACGATGTTTGACAAAAAATTGTCATGATAAGCCTCGTAATGCTCCAGCAGTTCCACACAGATGGTCCTTAAATCCTCTTCGTCTTCAGTTAGGTGACCAGGAACCCAGTGTGCATACTCCTTTGAGCACATAAAGTGGTGAACGAACGTGTCAGCACTACCAACAGATACGTGCAGTTGAGCAGCGATATGTTTGATTCCGATTCGTCAATCGAATGAGTTTGTCCGAACCTTCCAGCATCACAGCAGTCAGCTGTGTGCGGCCGGCCGGCCGCCACGCGGGCGATAGAACAGGTTTACACAGCCTTGTTGAGATTATGACCGACGCCTCGCCTTGCGACCTACAGTGCTTTTGTTCGCTGCCAAGTCTTCGTAGATATTTTGCAAGATCATACGAATGACTGCGTTGCTGTGGTTCACGCCAAAAGAAATTCAATGGCAGCTCTTTGTTTGGAACGCACCTCTGTTACAGACACCATTTTGAAGGCTACGAATGGCGCAGTCACTTCTCAGAACTTCATGAAGCTATAGGGGCTGAAGCGGGAAGATCTTCACAATGTCCCAGAAATTCCGCATCTTTCAGTCGAAATTGGCTGAGGATAAAATTGCGTTGCATTACTTGTTGAACACCCCCTCGTACAACACTGGTGCAAGACATTGTCAAACCTCCCCTAAAACTTTCAGCGTGTAATTTCCTAATTTGTTTCCGTCAGAAATGTTTGCTGTCATTAAACTACTCTCCATTATCATTTTACCGAGGGACCCGTATTGTGGAGGAGGCTGGTTGAAATCCCCATGGGCTAAGAGCAGAGCATCTTCTTCAGAGGATTGACGAAGAAATTAACATCAGGAATATTCTGACAAGAACAGACACGTTAATAGCGCATATTTTAAAACGCCAACGAATAGCTTTAATAATAATAATAATAATAATAATAATAATAATAATAATAAATAATAATAATAATAATAATAATAGGGGCGTGTGACGAGTGCCTCCCGTCTGGTAGAAAGCTTGCCTGGTGCAAGTGTTTCGTTTTGACGCCACTTCGGCAATTTACGCGTCGATGGGATGATGATGATGATGATGATGATGATGATGATGATGATGATGATGATGATGATGATGATGATGATGATGATTGTCTTCATCGCCACCAAAACCCAGTCCATGAGCGGAGAAAATCTCCGACCCAACCGGGAATCGAACCCGGGCGCTTAGGATTAAGTCTGTCGCGCTGACCACTCAGCTACTGGGGACGGACAAAAGCTTCCGTGATACTGGAGGATCCTATGGGCAGAAAATAAAACTGTAAGGGAATACAGAGAATGGAGTACATACAATAAATACTAATGGCGTAGGCTGCAAATTCTACTGAGAGATGTAGTTCGTATTGTAGAAGAGTCCTTGGCGGATTGCATCGAATTTTGGCGTTACGCCGTCTCTTTGTTGTTCCATCTTACCGCATTAAACAGCCTACCTGTTGTCCCTGGCGCTTCACCTAAATTTTTATTCCAATGTACTGAAAGCCCAAATAATTAAATTCATAAATCTGCTGTAGGCGTTTCCTTTAAACGGTGATAAGTCTTTACTTTTCTTCATGATGATAGTTCTCTCTCTCTCTCTCCATGAAATTTTATTTAGATATCGAATTATATAAATTTCGGTGCAGGGAAAAAGGCTTACATTTAATTTAGAACAGAAATATTTGGAGCTCAGCTACACGAAACAAAATTACAGATTAGCCGGCACATCAAACAATTCGTCTGTGAGAAAGCAATCCCTGTTTTTCGTTGTCCTTTTTTCTTTCTTTGTCTTTTTTCTTTCTTTGTCTTTTTTCTTTCTTTGTCTTTTTTCTTTCTTTGTCTTTTTTCTTTCTTTATCTTTTTTCTTTCTTTGTCTTTTTTCTTTCTTTGTCTTTTTTCTTTCTTTGTCTTTTTTCTTTCTTTCTTTGTCTTTTTTCTTTCTTTCTTTGTCTTTTTTCTTTCTTTCTTTGTCTTTTTTCTTTCTTTCTTTGTCTTTTTTCTTTCTTTCTTTGTCTTTTTTCTTTCTTTCTTTGTCTTTTTTCTTTCTTTCTTTGTCTTTTTTCTTTCTTTGTCTTTTTTCTTTCTTTGTCTTTTTTCTTTCTTTGTCTTTTTTCTTTCTTTGTCTTTTTTCTTTCTTTGTCTTTTTTCTTTCTTTGTCTTTTTTCTTTCTTTGTCTTTTTTCTTTCTTTGTCTTTTTTCTTTCTTTGTCTTTTTTCTTTCTTTGTCTTTTTTCTTTCTTTGTCTTTTTTCTTTCTTTGTCTTTTTTCTTTCTTTGTCTTTTTTCTTTCTTTGTCTTTTTTCTTTCTTTGTCTTTTTTCTTTCTTTGTCTTTTTTCTTTCTTTGTCTTTTTTCTTTCTTTGTCTTTTTTCTTTCTTTGTCTTTTTTCTTTCTTTGTCTTTTTTCTTTCTTTGTCTTTTTTCTTTCTTTGTCTTTTTTCTTTCTTTGTCTTTTTTCTTTCTTTGTCTTTTTTCTTTCTTTGTCTTTTTCCTTTCTTTGTCTTTTTTCTTTCTTTGTCTTTTTTCTTTCTTTGTCTTTTTTCTTTCTTTGTCTTTTTTCTTTCTTTGTCTTTTTTCTTTCTTTGTCTTTTTTCTTTCTTTGTCTTTTTTCTTTCTTTGTCTTTTTTCTTTCTTTGTCTTTTTTTCTTTTTGTCCTTTTTTTCTTTCTTTGTCCTTTTTTTCTTTTTGTCCTTTTTTTCTTTTTGTCCTTTTTTTCTTTTTGTCCTTTTTTTCTTTTTGTCCTTTTTTTCTTTTTGTCCTTTTTTTTCTTTTTGTCCTTTTTTTTCTTTTTGTCCTTTTTTTTCTTTTTGTCCTTTTTTTTCTTTTTGTCCTTTTTTTTCTTTTTGTCCTTTTTTTTCTTTTTGTCCTTTTTTTTCTTTTTGTCCTTTTTTTCTTTTTGTCCTTTTTTTCTTTCTTTGTCTTTTTCTTTTTGTCCTTTTTTTCTTTTTTGTCCTTTTTTTCTTTTTTGTCCTTTTTTTCTTTTTTGTCCTTTTTTTCTTTTTTGTCCTTTTTTTCTTTTTTGTCCTTTTTTTCTTTTATTGCCCTTTTTTTCTTTTTTTGCCCTTTTTTTCTTTTTTTGCCCTTTTTTTCTTTTTTTTGCCCTTTTTTCTTTTTTTTGCCCTTTTTTTCTTTTTTTTGCCCTTTTTTTCTTTTTTTGCCCTTTTTTCTTTCTTTGTCCTTTTTTTCTTTCTTTGTCCTTTTTTTCTTTCTTTGTCCTCTTTTCTCTCTTACCTTTGTTTGTCCTCTTTTCTCTCTTACCTTTGTTTGTCCTCTTTTCTCTCTTACCTTTGTTTGTCCTCTTTTCTCTCTTACCTTTGTTTGTCCTCTTTTCTTTCTTGTCCTCTCTCTCTCTCTCTCTCTCTCTCTCTCTCTCTCTCTCCCCCCCCTCTCGTTTCCTTCTCCCCCTCTCGTTTCCTTCTCCCCCCCCTCGTTTCCTTCTTATTTTTTTCTGCTCACCTTTGAAATGTATATAGGCCTATGTCGTCTGACGGCAAAACAAGGTAACTCGGATTACAGTGTTGGCCTTGCATATAATCACTGTATCAGAACTATTACTGTAATTACACAGAAAATTAACATAAAAATTAACGCTTCTGTCTTTGATAAAACTACTTGAAAATTCACAAGGCAGTACTTCACTGAAATCTACTGGTATAAGTCCCTCGATAAACACTGACAATCACTGTGCCCTACATGGAGTTCATTAGTAATAAAATTTATTGGTCTACCTTTGTGCACGGAAGGCTTGTCTGCTCTGCAACTTGTTGCTATTAGGAATAACGACACACCTGTCAAAAATCAAATTTCATTTGACATACTTGCAATATGCAATGCACGATGGTATCTTACCAGTTTTCATAAATGTTTCTCAATACACAACTCGCCATGTGCAGTGGGAGTGTGCACACAGTCATGAAAGTAAAAATGAAAAATGGGAACTAATGTTAACGACTGATATATCGGAACAGACTTTAACTACGCTTCATTGCGCTATGACAACAATACAGCATTTCATCTTCTCACGCCTAGACAAGTTAGCAAATTTTTTTATTAATAACTGCCGTCCTTGACAATTCTTTAAACTAAAAGACCATCTGTTGGATTATAAAATTTCTACAGCAGACTTCAGTCATATTCATTGTTCTAACAATAAGAAGCTACACGGCAAGAAATAAAAGAAATTGGATTACCTTAAAAGTTTAATTTTACCATTATTCCTTTAACATATAATATCAGTTGCTCAATACATTTCCTCAAAACATATTATTACTAAACATTTTTTAAACAAAGTACATTTCCGGACTGTCCAACACACACTGCCGCCGCTACTATCTGACTGAGGAAGGTGGGTAGAGCGTTAACATATGGATTTGTTACTTATCCGGGTGTGCAAACTGTTGTTTGACCTGTTCACGATCGTTTGTCACCGCTTCTGACCAGTGTACTACGGAAGCAAGCAGAATTCAGATTTTGTGTGTAGTGAAGAAAGCTTGTTTCCATGTATGTGAAGTAAATGTTTGTCTTTACATATTTTGTTTGTAATGGGAAGCAATTCCTACAATTCTGAGTAATAATTCCACAGTCATTCAGTTATGTGTAATATCACATATCGAAAATATTATGTTTGCCGTTTTTTCAAAACTTCATGTAGTTTCTTAAGTAACAACGTTACAATGTATCCCATTACGTCGTACTCTGTTTAAAATTTTTCTTACAAATACAAATAGAACACAAACCAGCGGTCTTACATTAGGATATTCGATTATAGATTGTAAACATGCTTCGTAAAAGCATAAAAACAAACATTTCTCTCTACGAAGAATGATGAGGGATGATAATGTACTACTGTTTCCTGGAACTAGTATTAGCACAATAGCTGCTATTAACTATTTTAACTACGGAACTCTTTCCAGCTAAAACGGCTATTAAGCAATTAGCACTTCACGGGGAAAACATAGCAAATAAATCTGATGCAAGCAATTTACATTTCAATATATTGCAGGTACCTTAAGAGTATGGAAAGAACAAAAACAGTCATGTATGTCGAAAACATTGCCGGCGAAGTTTGTGATGAACAGGAACAGTCTTTGATATGCTACTTCGTGAAGTGTTATGAAATGTCTCACGTTGTATAAGTAAGGCGTTTGACATTCCAAATGTCTCAGCATAATAAGCTAGCAGTCGCAAGAATCTGGGAAGAGAGAAACACGGTTGGCATAGATCAGCTCTACGCTTTGAGGACACCATCCAAGGCTTAGCCAGAAGCTTGCAGTTCATCAAGGGCCACATGCTTCAAGAAAACTGATGTGGTAATATACGTGAGTAATCTGAAAAATATTTTGAACCGCACTTCAGCGTTCAGTGATGGAACAAGAACTTCCAATTCGGATGAGGCCGGTACCTTAACAGTACAACCACCAAAAGAAGTATTTGCTGCTAAAGGAATTAAGCAGTTGAACAAGGTTACCGATCGGGAAAAAGGTGCACTTGCGACCACAGTATGCGTAATAGGTGTTTCCGGTATTGCTCTTCCTCCAGCAATGATATTCCCCAGAGTCAATTTAAAGGGTCACATACTTACATGAGCTCCTCCTGGGACACAAGTACTTAAAGCTGCCTCACGCGGATGATCAGTGAGTTATTTCCACGTGTTATGAAGCATTTTGTGAAGCAAATATTGGTTCCGACAGCCTCCCCATTGTGTTGCACGTCCACGGTGGCGTCGGACACAATTATTCGGAAATTTTGTGCCAAATTGTTAATAGCAGTCCACACGTGAATGGCGCCGGACACAGTTATTCGGAAATTTTGTGCAAAATTGTTAACAGCAGTCCACACGTGAATGGAACAGTGTTAAGAAGTCCACCACACTGCAGCAATCGAATGCAACCTGTATATGATAGTGTGTTCAGTTCATTTCAGGCTCATTACGGTTCTGGAGCTGATGCATGGCTAATACATCATCCCTGAAAGCAACTGTCTGAGGTTGCTGGGTGTACTGGCGAAGCCTTCACTTGGTCAATGACACCACCCAACATCCTGACAAGTTTCAAGAAAACGAGCATTATTTCGTATGACTGATGTTTCCACGGATACTTCTTTATGTTTATCCCTGTGACAGTGTTTTAATCAAAGAAAACTTACCTTCAGGAGCTTCTGATAATGTACTAACATTTTCTCAAGTCTCATCAAATAAAAGTTTAGTTGTTCTTCCTGCAACAGATAGTGATGCGAACAGTGCAGTCCCTACTGTAGGAGCTATTGAGGGTCAAAGGGAGAGTCTGCTAATATACTACCAGAGGAAGATCCATTATTGCAGAGTAGGCCTGTTATTGGTTCTGATATTTTTCAGAGGTTGTCCTAAGGCCGATGGAAGACGAAGCAACAGAAGAAATAGAAAGAGGGGAATGAGTTACATCGCAACAGATAATCTAATCAAAGAGGTATCTGAAGAAAGTTTAAGATTGCGGAGGCTGAAAGGGGAAAGGAAATTTAAATACCACAAGAGATGTTCGTTTTCAAGACTGTCTGATTTCACTGGGACAGTTGAAGGTAAAATGTGTGAACCTTACGATCATTCGAACAATGGAGAATCAAAAGTCAACGGAGGACAAAGAAGAAAAAAACTGCCCAGCTGTTCAAGATGATTAAATTTGAGTTTCCTGGAAAGAAACCAGCTCACTACATTGAAAGAAGGTGGTGTCTATGAAGTAACATTTCTTATGGCTCATCACATGTCAGACAAAAGTGCAGTAATGTTCTTAATAAAATCTACTCGCTTGGGAAAAACAAAAAGACAGCAGCATTGCCTCACATTTAACATCAATTTAAAAATAACAAACTTCAGTGAATATTGTCAGAAACCTTGCAATTATTTTCAAAGATTCCATACAATAATTTTGTCTGAGATTTAAATGTAGCCTGTGTTCCGAATGTGTTGAAAAATTAGTTGGGCCAACATGAATGATCTTTTGGATGCTTATTACACTGTACCCCAGTATGTCTTCAACTCTGCTTCACACTGGGTTAAGCTGTAACATTCAGCAGTCATACATTTATAAATACACCAATTTCATAGCCAAACTGAGTCTGCGAGGTTCAAATGATTAAGGTTCCCTAAACAAAGACGCTGAAAAGAACACCACTTTTACATCACTTTTAAAAATTTCAAAAATTACTCTGTTACACTGTGTGTCCCTTCTCTCACTCTGACCAACATCTCTGGTCTCTCAGTCTTACAAAGAATATGATCATATCGATATTACAGTGGTTGAGAACATTCATTAAATTCGTAACTTCATTCGTATTTTTGGCCAAAACTTGCTGAAAATCGTAAAGGCAAATAGAGCGGCTGTGTCTCAGGGACAGCCCCCATTCAACCTTGTCATTTAAGCAGCTTTTTCATGTCATTGATATGTTGGTTAACCTACAGACCGGAATCAAGAAACAGAAAATACTTGTGACAACACGAGATAAATTGCAGATGACTGTTAGTGAAAGCACCGGTTCTACTGCAAAAGTACCACTTATGTTCTAGGCGCGTTTCTCTCACATTTACGTGACGATGAAAATTACCACTCTGCTTGTTCAAAGAGGAGACAATTTACTGCATTAATAACCAACCTTACCCAGTCAAACAACTGCTAAGAGCTGTTTACGCCAGCAGACTCAATCTGAGAGCGATATTCACCAACACTTCACGAATTCTTGAAATGTTAACTGATCGATATAAGCTTAATGGGATTCATGTGCTTTTATCAGTATTACTGGAGCGGAAGTAATTATTACATTCCAATACAAACAAATCTTACAAAACATCCAAATCGCTAAAATCTGAAAGTCCAAGAGTTCTATCAAGGAACTTCGTAGTCTAAATCAGTAGAGATCAATATTCCCGGAAAGGTATATGTAATTTCAAATACTAAGCACATTTGTTAATTTAAGATTTTTCGGCAGGACTAACTGCATCACATCAGAATGAACTGCCTAATTAAGAGCTTAAACATTTCCCATAAGTATTTTGTTCTTTAACAGATATAGTCAACGACTAAATTGGTGGTAAAAAGAAACTTACTTTCGGTGTAATGGTGGATCAAGTAGAGATGCTCCACTATGGTACATGATTAATCTTGAAAGTCCACTCACTTGGGGTTGAGGAAAGTGGCGGTTCCACGCTTATGTGATGATGTTCCAGGTACAAATAGCACAGTTGTATACCCAAAAGCAGTTACATGGCGAGGGAAAATGCCTACATGGGATTGCAGATCCATATGTACCACTCCTTTAATCCAAAAGAGCCAGAAGGTAGTCGGTGTAAACATTGGATACTTTCTGGAACGTTACCCACAGAAGGTGCAGTCAATACTGAATCGCATATTTGAACTGCGTGCACTGTGGAAGATCAGGCCTTGCATCCACTCCAAAATCGAAATCGAACAGGTGAGTCCTTCCTTGCGGCTTGTGACAGAAACATTTTATAAGAAGTATTTTTTCGGACTAATTACCGTCGTATTTCTTTCAGGTGACAACCGCGATAGAGCTGCTGTGCAACAGGGAAAACTATGGCAAAGTGATACTCGTTGCTCAAGACGAACCTTTCCTACTAAACGAACCTGGACATAGAATCTCAAGCCCTACGGAAACTGTTCCAGGAAGTTCTCCGCACGCGAAACAAGAGCATAACTCGGCGATGTCTGCGGAGAAGGAAGGTGCTGTAGCTACGAAACAAACGGAAACCACCGAATCCCTACGTAAGGATGTTGATGAAAACATTGCTGAACATACGGTCAACGAACACAGCTGACAGTACGCTACAAACGGTCACATTCTCCAGATTTTGTACGGTTTTTAGCCTTCTGACGTCCTGAAACTTAACTGTCCTATAAATGTTTTCTTTTAAAACCTCAGTGTTGTCCTGATTCTCGTGAAGACAAAACTGCCTTGCAAATGTTAGTCCTCCGGTAGTGTACAAAGCAAGCGTCAAATTTTAAATGTTTTAAACTATTTATAGAAAAAAGAATCGTCTCTTGTGTATGTAATAAGATATTTCAATAAAGTCAATAATTTTGGAAAGTGCTCAGTCTCTGTTCGCACGTAATTTTATAATGAAATTAAGGAGCAAAAATCCGTGATGATGGTACAAGTCAGTACATGAAGTTAACATCAGAATTGTTGAAACGTCTACAAAAGAAATTACAAACCCTATGCAGACAATTTGCTAAGTATTGTTATCTCATTGAACAATATAAAACAGGAAGTAGCTTAATTATTTCTCCATGGACTCCACAATAGAATGGTGAACCGTGAGGAGTTTTCAGTTTCGACTTGGTAATGCGTGGACTACTGCTAAAATGTGTTCTCTCACGGTTTGCGATTTGATAGAGCAGAAAATACCGCACACCTTTCTGCGCATGAGTAGAATTAATTTCTGCCTGGTATGAACTGAGTGAAAGCTGCTAATTCTTGGGAATAAGCTCATACTCTTCACAAACAACTTCTGGGAAAATACATATTGAGAGGAAAATGTAATAATTCGAAGTCTCCTGAAGAGGGACCGACAAGAGTTTCGCGAAGTTACCCCTCACATCGTTCGAATTGCCCGTTTCTTTGACAAAATCCCATTTTGTGAATAAGAGCTATCCCAGAATATGTCGAGCGTCATAAGCGACTGAAAATAATCAAAGTAGACTAATTTTCGTGCCTACCACTTCTTGCAGATACTGTTGTAGTGGTAAATATAGCAGCATTAAGTTTCAGCCGAAATACTGAACTGAGTGTTCAAACTCACTGTCTGTCTGTTCTGTGTATAATCAAAACTTCAGTCTGTTTGTTTTTTAGAAACTGTAAAAATCGAGTGTTACTGTGCTTAAACACACATTTATTTTCTAGAATCCATGAAGTTACCTCTTGAACTGCACTATTTGTTACATGGCCTATGATACACTAACACCATTCACTACGAAGCTGGTAGTATGGTTCTCCAGCCCCGTATATTGAACAGAAGGGAAGGAGATTTCATTTTTATCACGAACTAGTGACACACCCCGTAGGACTTGCATCCTGGGGATAATTCCTGACCGTAATAGCACTGGCATGTCCTCTTCGGCATAGCGGAGTCGTAGAGTAGTTTTGGAATCTCAGGGTCTGTTAGGCAATTCAAATAAACAAGCTGCTTTCAAAAATCTGTTGGCTACTAAGGGAAGGTCGGGTTGTATCGGAGAAGTAAGCTTTTCTAAATGTTTCTGAAGGTTGCATTGGATCATTCTTCACGTCAAACGATACTATTATACGTTAATTATTACAGTAAAAAAAAAATCTGTCATACGAAAGCTTTCGTTGATTTTTGATATGTTGATTACAGAGCAAGTCATACAATACCTTAAAAATGAATATACCGCCATTTGACTGTGTTTCGTTTATTTAATTACAACATTGGTTTCAGTCTCTTATGCCTTTTCAAATGATTGCGTTTCCTTGTCAGGTCATATCATGCAATAAATGTTAATGAAATAAACTCAGTCACTTGGAAAATGGCATAAAAGGTCGAAACAGGTGTAGTAATTAGACAGTAGTACAGTCAAATAGAGGTGTGTTCATTTAAAAAGATTCCGGAATAATTTCCTTTCGTTAGTAATTCCATCTTTTTCTCCTGTTAATGAAAAAAACACGGAATAACTAACGAAAGGATACCTTTCTATGAGTTCGGCGTGTGGAATGTCAGAAGCTTGAACGTCATAGGAAAGCCTATAACATCAGAAAGCGGAAATGCAAAGGCTCAATCTAGAAATAGTAGGGTCAATGAAGTGAAATGGAAAGAAGACAGATTTCTGTTGAGACGGGTGTAGTGTAATATCAACAACAGCGTGTTACTGTGAACACGTCAGAATCGACAGCAAGCCAACACCGACAACGATAATTCAGGGATACATGCCAACGTCACAAGCTGAAAATGAGGAGATTCAGTATACGATGATACTGAAAGGGCACTACAGCATATAAAGGGAGATGAAAGTCTAATAGTCACGGGAGACTGTAATGCAGTTGTATGGGAAGGAGTAGAAGGAACGTTTACAGGACAATGTGGGTTTGGGACAAGGATTGAAAGAGGAGAAAGACCTACTAGTTCTGTAATAAATTTCAGCTAGTAGTAGCGAATATTCTGCTAAAGAATCACAAGAGCAGGAGGTATACTTGTGAAAGGCAGAGTGATACGGGAAGATACCAGTTATTACTTCATGGGCAGACTGAGATTTCGAATTCGGATACTGGATTGTAAGGCGTACCCACGAGCCGATACAGAATCAGATCACAATTTAGGAACGAAAAGCAGGCTGAAGTTTGAGGTTAGTCAGGAAGGAATAATATGCAAATAAGTAGGATACGGAAGGACTAAGAGAAGACAAGATACGTTTGAAGTTTCTAAGGCTGTAGATAAAGCATAAGGAATAGCTCAGGAGCGGTATAATTGAAGATAAATGGACATCTCTAAAAAGGGCAATCACAGAAGTTGGAAAGAAAAACATAGGCAGAAAGAAGGTAACGGCGAAGAAATCATAGGTAGCAGAAGAAATACTCCAGATGATCGATGAAAGGAGAAAGTACAAAGATGTTCCGGGGAAGTCAGGACTACAGAAATAAGTCATTGAGGAATGAAATAAATAGGGATTGCAGGGAAACGAATACGAAATGACTACATGAAAAATGTGAAGAAACCGAGAAAGAAATGACTGTCGGAAGGACTGCCTGAGCATACAGGAAAGCCAAAGTAACCTTCTGTGAAATTGAAAGCAATGATGGTAACATTAAGAGTGTAACTGGAATTCCATTGCTAAATGCAGAGGAGAGTGGATAGGTGGAGAGAGTACATTTGAAGGCCTCTGAGGGATAAAGTCTGTCTGATGTGATAGAACAATAAACAGGAGTCGATTTAGAACAGATCGATGATTCATTATTAGAATCAGAATTTAAGAGCTTTGGAGGGCTTAAGATCAAATAAGGCAGAAGGGATAGTATCAGAGTTTCTAAAATTAATGGGGGATGTGGAAGCAAAACAATTATTAATGTTGGTGTGTAGGAGTATGGCGACATACCAACTGACATTCGGAAAACATATCATCCACACAATTCCGAAGACTCCTAGAACTGACAAGTGGGAGAATGACCGCACAATCAGCTTTACAACTCATGCATCCAAGTTGCTGACAAGAATAACACACAAAAGAACGGGAAATAAAACCCAGGACGTTACATGACTGTCAGTGCGGCTTTAGGATAGGTAAAGACAACATTATGGAATTCTGATGTTGTGGCTGATAATGGAAGCAAACATAAGACAGGTTCATAGATTGTGTCGACCTGGGAAAAGCGTTGTACAAGATGCTCCAAATTTTCAGAAAAATAGTGGTAAGCTATAGAGAGAGGCCTATAATATACAGTATGTTACAGCCAAGAGGGAGTAATAATAAGAGTGGGAAACAAAGAGCGACGTCCTCGCATTAAAAAGGGTATGAGGCAAAATGTAGTCTTTCGCACCTACTGTTAAATCTGTACATCGAAGAAACAATGATGGAAATAAAAGAAAGATTCAGCAGTGGAATTAAAATTAAATGTGAAAACATATCAAAGATAAGATTCGCTGATGACATTGCTGTCCTGAGTGAAAGTGAATTAAAATACAGGAGATACTGAGTGAAATGAAGTCTGAGTACAGAATATGGATTGAGAGCATATTGAAGAAAGATGGAAGTAATGAGAAGTAGCAGAGAAACTTAATATCAGGATTGGTGGTCATGAAGTAGATGAAGTTAAGTTCTGCTATCTAGGCAGTAAAATGGCCAGCGACGGACGGAGCAAGGAAGATGTCAAAAGCAGACGAACACTGGCATAAACAGCAATCTTTGGCAAGAAAAGTCTACTGGTATCAAACGTAGGCCTTAATTTGAGGAAGAAATTTCTGAGAACGTACGTTAGCACAGCTTTTTACGGTAGTCAAATATGGACTGTGGAAAAACCGGAACAGGACAGAATAGAAGCATTTAAGACGTGATGCCACAGACGAATATTGAAAGTTAGGTAAATTGATGAGGTAAGGAATGGGGAGGTCCTAAGCAAAATCGGAGTGGAAAGGAATTTGTGGAGAACACAAATGAATAGGATGATACAGTGGAGAATGGATAGTTTGATAGAACGTATGTTGAGACATCAGGGAACGACTTCCGTGGTACTGGAGGAAGCTGTACAGAGCAAAAATTGTAGAGGAAGACAGAGATGAAAAGGTTGGCGCAGGTGAGAAATACGGGCGGGCCGCATCAAACCAGTCAGAATAACAGTGACTCAAAAGAAATGGTGTTTAAACTCGAGATCGTCTTTCAGCTCACCTGGTTTGCCTAAGACTCTCTCAACCTGTTCCTTGCTGAAGTCTCTCCAGCCCACGCATCGAGGACCAAAAACAGGTGGAATACGGGAAAAGATGGTAGTCAAATTTTGATGCAGGGGTAGGACGGAGCGTCATGCACAACATAATAAAAATTCTTATCGATGATATGTGAGCTTTGGGGTGGATGTGCTGTTAAAGATAATGTCCTCAGGTTTTTCTTGAATAACTCGAAAATCGGGACTGATAGCAAAAGTATTTCCCAGGACAGAACTAAACATTAAATATCTAACAATAAACGTCCTACTCATTTTTTCTCGAGAACTAATAGTTTCCGCTTTTCATTGGTTGAAAAATCACATTTAAAATTAGATTTCCACGGAATAAAATGAATATTCACTGTTAATGATGTGGTTAAGAACAAAAATTAGAAGTGTGCATTATAGCCATATTAAGGGAATAAAATGTTTTTCTGTGGGTAGAGCAAGGAGAGCGAGGGCGCGGACGGTAGAAGAGAGGGAAGGTAGGCTGCAAGTTCACGGTCATGCACTTCCCTCCTTCGTAGGTCTGCAAACTGAAGAGCGAGGAGGTGATTCCCCACTTCATCTAGCCTTCTGCTGTCACAAGAAGCAACTACAGCGTGTTCCACATTTACACACTCTCTCCGCAGCGCCCATTATGTGAAACTTGTTACTTAGGGAAAGACAGATTTCGGTGTGGACAGGGCCTTACTCAGTTACCGTTGGTTGCTTTATTTGGAACCAATTGCATATAAGGTTGACAATAAGGACCAATTATCAAATTTGGCTGTTAAGACAATATTTAATTAAAAATTCTTTAGATAAATTGCATTCATGGCTGAAGGCCTTATTGAGTCATCCCAATCTGACCAAATCAAGAGAGAAGTTGGCCTAAGAGTGGGATAGTCGCTCAAATTCGTAATGGATGAGACAGGCAGCCAAGAGTTGAATCCACTTAACCGGATGGCAACTCAGACTAGTGACAGTTTAAACGCCGGCCAACACTCTTGCAGCATTTACTTAACGTCTGATAACCAACACGACGATGGAATAACCCAGGCAAGGTGGAACCGTCAGACAGCACTGCGTCTTCTGAATCCGGTGTTTAGAACATCCAGTAGCAGGAGGACCCACTATGACCAAAGTAGCCCAAAAGAGACATGCATCCGAACTACAATTAGGAAGCTGTGAAACTACACGCCTTACCAGACAGCAGCGGCAAGGCGAGGAAAGGTACACTGCCACGAAAATACACTAACCTCTGGGCAGGTAACTGGAACCTTAGCGGCCGCTAGGCAGAAAAATACTGCAGGTTGAAATTCATCTATAAACACAAGGAATTCGAGGATCAGTAATAAAAGGAGTAGGACAACTAATTTCGCAAACTCCAAACACTCCACTCGTCGCTCTTATTCTGAGCAACCCTGCACGCAGCAAAGCGCGAACAAACGGCGTGATCCCAAGATAGTGGAGGTTTCACTACTGGGTTAATGTTCACTCAACTCAAACGTGCTGGGTCCGGTGTAGAACGAGATTGTCGCCCTCGCAACTACAGCCTCTCGATCCGGCAGTGCCTGTGTGCCGCCAGACGTCCCGGCATGTCTTCGCGCTCTCGGACCTCACCGCTGCTGTTCCAACCGAACTACTCGACACACACTCTTCCTGGATAACACTTCACCTTTCTCCAAAGATAGTACCACTGCGCTAGATATCGATAACCGCTGCTGCTGCTGCCGCCACTTGCAGATAGACAACGCTAGCCAACGTAGTGGCGCCAGTAAACATGAGAAAACGAGACGCCACTATCCCTATTACACGATGCTAACCTAGCAACGGCCCCAACGCGAGATGCAATAATAATCCCAGTGGAAGGGACACGTATGGATAGAATCTACGCGAGTCCATGCACTCTGTTCTAGACTGCTAGAAGAGAAACTGAGAAACTTAGACTTAATGATGTACCGCAGCTGTAGCATTTTCTGTGGAAAGGCAGTTTCCCCCACCACGAGCGCTTCTTGCTTTTCACCTTGCTGACACTCTACCTTCCCAGCATTTTCTGTCCAGGTCTCTCATGTGAGCACACAAAATAACCCCTCTAACCTCGTGTTTATGTAGTGGAACTACTCTTCATTAAATGGACACTTGTTTGCGGTTATTAAGCGAACTGTTATATAAAAAATGTTGAATAGTTGGAGCTGTAAGCTGTCTGCCACACCTAAGGGCCTGTCAAGTGCAAAATACTGCCAACAGTAGTCGATTTTATTTTCGCTACTGTCACTGCCTGGATTACTTCCCACACCGCGAGCCACATCAATTTATCTCTTCCTGTCCTCAAATGCACCTGCACCCAGAATTTAATTCAAAGGTGGCGTGTAACTAACTTGGTGCTGCTCTTAGGACAAGCAAGAGAGATGCTGCTAGCCACAAATAACATACTTTACATTGAATTCCTGAAACAATTCCAGTTAACTCAATGTATCGCATGGCATAGTTAGGTGAAATTGAACGAATATTATTAATACACATATGTAAGAAATAAGTGTGCTGAGACGATTGCGAGAGTCATTATGTGAACACTTGTTCACAGGCTGGTCTTAACTCGTAAGAAGGTAAGCTGCAAAGTCTCCTGGTACCAAGAATTGCAAGGATCACTGACAGTTAACGCTTGCGAGCGATTTGAGGGCTACAACGTACTCATTATTCCAGTCACTGTTGTACGATGCCAATTAGCTACGGAACGACTAGGAGTCCCAGCTTCATCAAAGACGTAGGAAATATATCTGACTCGTGTTTCAACAATCGAGAGAGATTTAGAATTGATTCTCAGGTTCACAGCGCGCTCCGACAGCCACCACTGCCACCGCCGACGCAAGGTTGAAACGTCCCCTTCGAAAATTAAGAATGACAGAGCTGGTAAACTTCTACATTATTTGATACAGAAACAACTGAGTAAAACTCAACGTACTCGGTTTTATCTTCACTTGTTCTGGTCATCATTAAACTGACACACACTATTTCAGCGCAACGCAGTCAGACTTCCAATAATCCCTACCAACGAATAGCCCTGACTAACAATAACCTATCCCTTTCACGAATCACTTACCTCACAAAAATCTTCGTTACTCTAACTACTGCAATACAGCGTGCGCCAATTCTGCCAGCTAAATAGTTTCTAACTACTGGAGGCACTAATTGACAGGCATATAGTAAGCAAATGAAAGATTTTGATAGAGGACAAACAATGAATTTACCTTAATAGTGTTCAAAAGTATAATCAGCCAGTTCGTGACGTCCACTTTCACAAATTTCCTTTTTCTGACGGGCACACGTCCAGATCGTCCGCTCATAGTAACCTCTCAAAACTCTGGCATCTCTCTCCCCACATCCACCACTGCTGGCGGCTCACCTACTGTCCAACGCTACACTACCGAATATTCAAACAATGAGTCCAACCAGTCACAGACGGCACACAGCGCAGTCAGCGATTTTCATACAGAGCACTACGTGGCGTTACCAACATAAAAACCTCAACAGCCTACTTACGAGGTAAATACGCTCACTCACGCCACGCCAGCAAATGATATTCATTTGACACTAGAACTTCGATTGTCTCCATCTGTCCTAAATTTCTTACATTCAACCATAACCTGCAGTTAAACACATTCACGATTGTCGGGCCTGATTGAAGCAGAAACGGAAGATGTCGGATCTAACGACAAGGACTGATCAGCCACTATAGAAATATGAATTATTTTAGTTGTGTAATTCTTTTTGATTGCTCTTTACCGACCCCCATTCAATACTGGGTATTTCCAGTGTGAATTTCATTGTACTTGATATCTCTGGCCCCATCTGTATTTAAGTTTTTTGTGATGCTTATCGATCCCAGACATGGTCATCAACCACTTTATCATTAACGAACCTTATAATAGATAGGAATTTCGCTTCACAGTTGTGAGAGATATCTTCCCAGCTTGCAGGCTGTACGTTCAACACTTAATTACTAAAACACTCAGTGTCACTGCACATCTGTGGAAACACTCTAACAACATATGAGCATCTGATAAGTATTGTATACAAACATAAGTTGTTATTGTAGAAACACTTTCGGTGTAAATTAATGTTTCTTTGTTCATTGACAACTGGAGACAATTACCACGAAATTTCGGTTGAGGATGGTATCAGAACAATGTCATAATGTTCCACGTCGTTAGCTGCAGCTTCAACCCATTCCTCCCTCTCAATAATCCCATCGAAACTCCATAGAAAAAAG
This sequence comes from Schistocerca gregaria, assembly GCF_023897955.1. NCBI lineage: Eukaryota > Metazoa > Arthropoda > Insecta > Orthoptera > Acrididae > Schistocerca > Schistocerca gregaria. Next base: position 567,594,306 of record NC_064923.1, read on the forward strand.
AAATCTGATAAGTATTCAAGCTTATATTATTATTAGCACTTTTTATGAGAAACGTTTACATATTCGTTAACCAGCAATTGGAGCCATTCACTACGAATTTTGGGTCGAGAATGACATGTCATGCTCATTTTCAGTGATAAAGGTATCAGCCTGCTTACACGACTATAACTAAATTCATTGGAAACGTAAACTGTATTCCATCAGTGTACGCAGGCGTAAATTATTATTGCAGAAACATTTCTTTTAAATGTGAATTAACATATACAGATTCATTCGTTGACAGCTGGCATCGAGAATGATGTTGGTACTATGCTACCATCTCACTCCCCGCGAAGTGACTGGCAGCAGTATCAAATCCCTTCTACATATCAATAATTTCATCAAAGAATGCTATAAAACAAAAAACGTAAGTGTTGAATGTAAACTATTGTCGCTATCATTTATTTATTAAAACTGAAGAAACTGCAAGAATGTAGGAATTTAAGGACATGGGACCTGGATAACCTGTAAGAACTACACTCCCGAAAATGGAAAAAAGAACACATTGACACCGGTGTGTCCGACACACCATACTTGCTCCGGACACTGAGAGAGGGCTGTACAAGCAATGATCACACGCACGGCACAGCGGACACACCAGGAACCGCGGTGTTGGCCGTCGAATGGCGCTAGCTGCGCAGCATTTGTGTACCGCCGCCGTCAGTGTCAGCCAGTTTGCCGTGGCATACGGAGCTCCATCGCAGTCTTTAACACTGGTAGCATGCCGCGACAGCGTGGACGTGAACCGTATGTGCAGTTGACGGACTTTGAGCGAGGGCGTATAGTGGGCAAGCGGGAGGCCGGGTGGACGTACCGCCGAATTGCTCAACACGTGGGGCGTGAAGTCTCCACAGTACATCGATGTTGTCGCCAGTGGTCGGCGGAAGGTGCACGTGCCCGTCGACCTGGGACCGGACCGCAGCGACGCACGGATGCACGCCAAGACCGTAGGATCCTACGCAGTGCCGTAGGGGACCGCACCGCCACTTCCCAGCAAATTAGGGACACTGTTGCTCCTGGGGTATCGGCGAGGACCATTCGCAACCGTCTCCATGAAGCTGGGCTACGGTCCCGCACACCGTTAGGCCGTCTTCCGCTCACGTCGCAACATCGTGCAGCCCGTCTCCAATGGTGTCGCGACAGGCGTGGATGGAGGGACGAATGGAGACGCGTCGTGTTCAGCAATGATAGTCGCTTATGCCTTGGTGCCAATGATGGTCGTATGCGTGTTTGGCGCCGTGCAGGTGAGCGCCACAATCAGGACTGCATATGACCGAAGCACACAGGGCCAACACCCGGCATCATGGTGGGGGGAGCGATCTCCTACACTGGCCGTACACCTCTGGTGATGGTCGAGGGGACACTGAATAGTGCACGGTACATCCAAACCGTCATCGAACCCATCGTTCTACCATTCCTAGACTGGCAAGGGAACTTGCTGTTCCAACAGGACAATGCAGGTCCGCATGTATCCCTTGCCACCCAACGTGCTCTAGAAGGTGTAAGTCAACTACCCTGGCTAGCAAGATCTCCGGATGTGTCCCCCATTGAGCATGTTCGGGACTGGATGAAGCGTCGTCTCACGCGGTCTGCATGTCCAGCACGAACGCTGGTCCAACTGAGGCGCCAGGTGGAAATGGCATGGCAAGCCGTTCCACAGGACTACATCCAGCATCTCTACGATCGTCTCCATGGGAGAATAGCAGCCTGCATTGCTGCGAAAGGTGGATATACACTGTACTAGTGCCGACATTGTGCATGCTCTGTTGCCTGTGTCTATGTGCCTGTGGTTCTGTCAATGTGATCATGTGATGTATCTGACCCCTGGAATGTGTCAAAGTTTCCCCTTCCTGGGACAATGAATTCACGGTGTTCTTATTTCAATTTCCAGGAGTGTAGATGTTGTAGAGTTTCAGAGAGCATTAGGGATCAATCGACAAGAAAAGGGAAAGAAATACAGTAGACGAAAAATGGGTAGCTTTGAGAGACGAAATAGTGCAGGCAGCAGCGGACCAAATAGGTGAAAAGAGATCTAGAAGAAATCGTTGGGTAACAGAAGAGATATTGTATGTTATTGATGAAAGGAGAAAATTTAAAAATGCCAGAAATGAAGCAGGCAAAATGGAATACAAACGTCTCAAAAATAAGATCGACAGGAAGTACAAAATCGCTAAACAGAAATGGCTAGAGTGCAAATGTAAGGATGTCGAAGCATGTATCAGTAGAGGTAGGATAGTTACTACCTACAGGAATACTATAGAGACCTTTGGAGAAAAGGTATGAATGACAAGATCTCAGGTGGAAAACCAGTCCCAAGCAAAGAGGGCAAAGCAGAAAGGTGGAAAGAGTGTCTAGAATAATCTATTATATCTCTGGAGCTAGGCAGACGCGTGTATAAAAGTTCTCGCTAAGTTATGTGGATAATATTTAAGTAAAAGCTAATTTAGTTAATATTACGTTTTAGACCAGTGTATATACTTCTTCTCTAGGCTATCTATTGAAGGTTTCGATTTTATGACCGTATTTAGGTCGAAAAAAAGTATTTCGCAAAAGGCCGGTAGTCACTAGTTTTGTTTACGTTTTTTAGACGTAAATTTCGCGCGAGTGTAGATTTTCGTTTTTGTCTAGAGTTATCGCTTCAAAGTCAAATTAATTCGTGTCGGTCATACAGAGTTTAGGTAGTTAAGACTTTCGGAAATAAGTTTAAAAGTTCGTTTACATTAGTGTTTATTTACGGATTAGTAGGCTACAGGTTACGAAGCTGCTATGGTCTTGTGTCAACTTATTCTCTGCTTTTGTGTTAAGTTTGTATATCAAACTGTGTGTGACAAATGTGGTGTTTGCCGTAAAAATTTGAAAGAGGGAGTGTTCTGTGTAAACTGTCAGTTATGGTAACATTGGGACAAATGTAGTGGCGAGGAAACGAGGGTAGAAAATGAGGATCTTCCATGGCAGTGTAGGTAATGTAGAAAGGACAGAAGAATCGCTGAACAGGAGGCAAAAATTTGTGCCCTTAAGGTTGAATTTGAAAACGCGAACTTGGAATTATGCAGGTTATGGCAGGAAAAACAGACTGGGAACTGGGAAAAGGTAGCAAGAAAAGGGCGAAGAAGGGAAACATTTGAAGAAACTTAATAATTGAATTTAAGTCAGTTTGGCTTGCTATCTGAAGTGGAGGAAGAACCTCATCCAGATGTAGTTGAAAATAGGTTGAAGCAGAATATTAGCTTCAACAAAAAAGACAGGTCAGGATCAAACCAGACTAGGACAAGAATTCTGCTTAAGGAAGCAGTCCTGGGAGGGGTGTGGGCCAGCAGCTTCAGGGGAAATTAGGTGCAGGTGACAAGTTTTATGAAACAAAGTGCTGCCCTTAGCCAGGTGACAGAAACCTTAGGTCAGTGATGTATGGACTTCGAGAAGGAAGATCAGGTAATTATAGTTGGGGAGCAGGAAACCGCCTGACTATGAATCCAAGATACAGTATTAGGAGTGACCTGGATAAATTAGGAGCAGAAAGTAAGCACACAAATGTGGGGTTTGTGGAGGTCTTTCAGCACCATGATCAGCTCTGTGTAAACATTTGTGTAAGGCATGTTAACACGGAGCTGAATAGGATGCTTCACACACACTGCAAAAAAAAAAATCACGTAAGAGTTGTTCCAGTAAATACTATTGGTAGGTGGAGATATACTCCACATGGCTTGCACCTGAATATTAGGGGGAAAATAAGTTAGCTTCTCTGTTAGCAGAAACTGTAAGGGGGTCCAGTCCCACAAGGGGTGATCCCTACTCCTATTGTTAATGGGTCCAGGCAGACAGGTTCTTTTAGGTTAAACAGAATGAAAGAAACTTCATGTACAGTAAGTAGGGGTAAAGCTAAGGGCAGTATCAACTTACTTGATCAGAATATCAGGGGAATAAAAAATAAAGTAGATGAGCTGCTAGTGTGTTTAGATGATCTCAAAAAGAAGAATGATATTGATACACTCTCTGTCGGAACTCCATGTAACTGGGGGCATGGATAGTGTTAGTATAAGTGGCTATAATTTAGCATCTTACATTTGCAGATCAAGGATGGATAAAGGAGTTGCCATTTTCATAAAACAAGGGTACAAATGCAAAACTGTAGAATTAAGAAAATGTAGTGTTGATCAGCTCTTTGAGGTTTGTGTATGTGAATTTCAGCTAGATAATATAGTATTAATATTTGCAACAGCGTACAGGTCCCCATTAGGAGACTAGGAGCTGTTCATAAAAAAGCGTGACTCGCTATTATGCTCTCTGTCACAAAGTTTACATTGAAATCACCACATATTAGTAACTTCTTTTTGTCTAAGTAATTCTGATAGGAAAAGTGAACTAGAAGTGTTACAAACAACTTAAAACTTAGAACCCATGATCAATTTCCCTACACGTATAGCTCAGGACAGTAGCATGCTAACAGATAAAGTATTTGGACAGAAAGAGCATGTGAAACGAACATATGCTTTCCCTGTGTAAACGGATTGTCAGACCATGATGCACAACTGATTAACTTACAAAACATAGCAGAGTGTACGGCTTGGAAACCAAGTAAAAGTGTGTGGTCGCTCAACCTGGAATCTATAGAGCACTTCAGAGAAAGCTTAAGAAATGGTAATTGGGGAGATGTATATAATGAGCCAAATGCTAATGATAAACGCGACATATTTCTTGATAAATTTACATCACTTTTTGAACATTGTTTCCCAAAGAAAATTACTAGTAAATGTAACACCACATACTGAAACGTCCCTTAGAACAATTTATACACGACTGGTCTATGTGAAACGTCCTCTTTGAACAATTATACACGAATGTGCTTAAACTGACACACAATATTTTTAGCGCAACGCAATCTGACTTTCAATAATCCCTACAAAAGAATGGCCCTGACTAACATTAACCTATACCTTTCACAAATCACTTACCTCACAAAAAATCTTCGTTACTCGAACTACTGCAATACAGCGAGCACCACTACTGCCAGCTAAATAAAAGATTCTAACTACGGAAGGCACTAACTACTGATAGGTATAGTTAGCAAATGAAAGATTTTAATAGAGAACAAACAGTGTATTTACCTTAATAGTCAAAATATATATGATAGTTCATGACATCCAGTCTTACAAATTACAAAACTCCGCCATCTCTCTCCCCACGTCCACCACTGCTGGCGGCTCACCTCCAACTGCGCAACACTACGCGCTGTTAGCATCCAGCTGCAGCTGCCCAACACTACAATGGCAGACAACAATGCAAACCAGTCACAGACTGCACACGGCACAGCCAGTGATTTTCATACAGAGCGCTATGTGGCGGCGGCGTTACCAATAAAAAAACCTAAACAGCCTACTTACATAGCCCCCATGCTCCCCACAAAAAAATTTACAAATTGTTTTGGGCAGTGGCCAATACAGATTTGAAAATTTTTTTCAATATTACAATGACAAAGAAATGAATTGCACACACTTATCGATACAATGTTGGTCAAAAGCTGAAATTTTCTCACAGTCCATAAAGACAGTCCTGATCGTTCATCACAGTAAAATTGCAGAGTTTTTCTCAAAGTCTAAGCAATAAAAGAAATTGCACTTGGAAGTGGTGGATTTCTAAACAGTCTTGAAGTAGTAGTGTTGTCCTTCCAACGGAAAGACAGTGTTGACTCTTGACATGCAGACAGGTAATGGGCCACAACAGAGCAAACCCAAAGCAGAATCAGTCGAAATTGAAGACTATTGGTACTTAGGTCATCACAGAGCAGACCCATTGTAGTCCTGGTAGAGATTACGGTATTGGTCGGCCACTAGAGGTGCAGACCCATTGCAGTCCTTGTAGAAATAATGGTATTGGTGGGTCATCAAAGGTGTAGACCCACTGTAGTCCTTATAGAGATGGCCAGCAGCCATTTGTTTGACTGTGCAGGTACACAATCACCATTGAAGAGTCTTGCGGACAATATAGCAAGTCCATAACCACCACTTGTGCACTCACAAAAATTGTTTTTGAAATGTCCTTAGAACCAGCAATGCTGTTATCCAGTCCCTTACTGAATTATTAACACACGTGCAAACACTATCAGTCCCTACTTCTCACATATTGTCCATATACTATGACCAACAGAAACGTGTGCAGTGAAATGTAATTTACAAGTTACTTAATTTGATGAACTGGTGTCAATTACAATTTTATAACATAAGAATACAATAACAAAGGTACAAAATACATCATTAAAGAACATAACAGTACAGATAACTTTTGCAGTAATACAGGCTGTACAAAAGAATCGAAATAACAAATACATCAGTGTTACAAAAATTATGACATAAGTACATACATAAAAGATCAGAATAACTTTTGAAACATCAACTTCACACATGAGCATTAAAACAGAACAGAATAAATAATTTCTAAACATATTTACAAAGAAAACGACATATTATTAATGCAAATTATATTTGAGGATAACAGTATTCCTCATCATAGTGAATGTAGATGAATATTAGAAAATTCTACAACATAAGTCTTATCAGATGAACATATAAAGACAGGAAGAACATAAATACACAAGGGTACACAAACACATAGTGGGATACACAAAGAAAGGGCAGGGTTTGTTTTACTGCAGTATTTTGCAAAGAAAACTTTCTTTTCTTCTCGGAGATCTCCCTTCGTTCTTCATGATTTCCAAAAAGTCCTATCTATACCTGCTTTCTGTACTTTTCTCATATAACCTCTCAGTACATTTCTTCAAATTCATCGCAACTCATTCTCTTATATAGGTTACCCCTCTTAAGCTAACTTAAATCTACTGAGCTCAGATGCTTAACTAAGGGACGAGGCAATGCAGCGGCACAAAGCAATTAATAAAAACAGCAATGACAAAAAAAAATGCAAGTAAGCATAGCGAGCAGCAATAAATGTAATAATTTATATCTAAACATGACAAAGCTGAAGCAGAAAAAATATTACAGTAAAAATGTGTAATATCTATGTCACATCTTAACACTAGAGTGATGCATCACTAGAACATACGCTAGCAGATAAGTTACCAAATCGTTAAAAAAATTATTTTTGTAAGTCCTGTGAAGGGAAATGTCTATTTGTGCCCTCTTTTCTAAGGAAGTACATTATAAAATGATTCTTTACTGGGTCTATAGACAGAAAGTAGTTATATTAGTACATGTATTAAATTTTAATTTGAACAATGCTGTGCTGCAACAAGAAACTAGATATTAAACAAAATAGGCAAAGCAAGACGTGAAACGTCATTTGCTAGCCATAAGGCATTTCATGATGCAGTAAACAATCTTCCAGCTAGCAAGACAATAGACATGAAACATTTCTCATCATTTCATTTCAGTAAATATCATAAATTAAGAACTCTACAGTGTAATCATGTTTTCAAGTTTGATGGTGTCGTATTTACGATGCTTTCTACAAAGGAATGTCAACAGCGAGGATAATGGCCTCTTTTTTTTATTTTATTTTTTTTTTTTACCTGTGCCTCTGACAGGCACACACTAATGGCTTTTTTTCCAGGCGCCTGTCGCGCAGCTGGGTGCCCACGACGCATTACGTTCAGGTGGTCACTTACCTTTCTTACTGAAAAATTTACATCAGTTTCTGCTACAGTGACAGTCACATATAAAAATTCACAGTTCAAGAATTTGCGTTACACATCAGTAGAAACAAAATCCTATTGATATAACAGTGTCCAAAAATTTTCATCGGCATTGTAATACATTCACGCATTTACATACATTTCATAACTCTTAAAGTACGATTCTTGGTTTCCAACAACCTTTTCCACAAACCAGAGTTCCTAACCACTACCCATTATTTCTTACCTTATTCGTCGACACTTCTTCAATATTCCATCATAACAGATAAGTAGCATAATCAAATAGCTCAGCTTATTGATCATAAACATACCACAATAGCGTAATACACATCGTCATCATAACATCATAAAACCTCGGCCAAATCTCAAAATCGTCATAGCTTCTTCCAATAATTTCAAAACCTAAAAAAAATTCTCTGGTCATGTCAAAAGTGTCATCTGCCTCAAACGTACTTTAAAAATCATGATCCCATACCAAATACATCATTCAAAGCTCTCATAGTATCACAATGGTTCCGAAAAAATGTGAACATTTCACAAAGTACAGACAAATACAATTTCGTAAGTGTGAAGTTATCCAACTGTGTAATTACGTAAACATCTGTCACTGATGTAGTAAAAAAAAAAGTTTGTCTCTCAGTTAAATTATCAGATAGCTGTGTAATTTATGTGTTAGAGAAATATGGTACCGATGTGTAAAGTTGTATAAGTAAATACCATATTAGCTAGGGCTCCTTGTGCTTGCCAAACACATGGTACACAAAGTAAGCGTGTACCCCCCTGAGGATTAATGTAATTATATCCTCAGGTGTTACAGATTACAGCAATGGAATGAAATGTATCACAGAAAACTTTCTTTGTAATTCAAATATGTTGAAAAATAAATGGTTTAAGTACAAACTTAATCACTCAAATGCGTGTCCTCTAGCGCTAAATGTGCGTCTTGCTGTAAGACAATCTCTGTGGAAGTGTCGTAGTTATTGTCCTCCGAAAGCTAAGTTCTGCAGAAGTCAATGTACTTACCTCATCATAAACGACAGTGAAATGCTTTCCGTATAGATATCGTAGTTATTACGTACCTTACTGTGATCAAGAAAGTACTATACAGTAATGTATTGTTGTGCTACAGAAAAGGCTGTCTCATTGTAGCTATACCATAAAGTTACTACTAAAACATGTTTTCCTTTCCAGAAGAATTCAGAAAAACTGTGCAGATATAAAACAGATAAACTGCAAAAGCAACATTGTAAATTGTCACTCATTAGTAGCGTCGTGATAAAATCGTGTAGCTGTCACATAAACTAACCACTGTATCATCTGGTATCTCACAGAAAGTATTTTAAATCCAGAATGTATTTTCAAGTAAACCAAAATGTTGCATTAAAATCTCATTAGCAATACTGGTAAATGTTCTAAGTATGTGAGCCTTATAGTCATTACGTAATCGTGCAACAAACAAGCAAGAATGTACACACGAAATAACACAGTGATGTCTGTTCACTATAACAATGCACTCGTAAATACTGTCTAAATATGTTCCGTAGGTTCTAGACTGGATAGTGAACTTCAAAACATTGTTGCATGTTAACAGTTTCTAAGTGTGAAAAAGCATACTAGAAATGAGAAGTGAAATGTTTTATGGCAAAGACAAAGTTAAAAAGCAGATTATCTTTCAATAAACGGTTTTACATGTGAAATGTGGTGTAAACCTTTACTCTTCCTAGTACGCAGAGTTTCAACTTCAACGCAATTATCATGTGGTATACGTCGGATTCTGTAATTAATTTGTTGTCGCTCACGTGGTGGAGAATTTCTCCCTGAATCGTAACTGCGCGCTGGACCGTTGCGTCTGAAGTTATTCCGTCTCCCTTAATAATAATTATTTTGGTTCCCATATTGTCTGTTTCTCTGATTGTCTCTGTGATAGTCATTACCGCGGAGAGGTGACCTTTCCCTGTAATTATTACTACTCTGCCAACGGTTGTCATACGGGTGGTGTCTGTTTTGGTCACGATTTGTATTGTGAGAATAGCCTTGTCGTGTCCAGTTATTATTTCTTTCATCGCGGAATTGCGACGGATGTGACCTGTAATTGTTGTGTTCCTGTTTTCGCGTTCCGCAATTGTCAGTGTCAATTTCTAATTCTTGTAAGAATCCCTGAAAAGCTTCAATGTCATCTTTGCAACGTCCCGCCAAAATCATATGTCGTACATGTTCAGGCAATTTCATTAAGCAAATGTGGATGAGTTCTGTGGGGCTGTATGGGTTTGAAAGATATTGATTCTTATGTAACATGTCTTCAAAATATTTCACAAGACTTGAAAATTCAGATTGTACGAAATGTTTCATCATCATGATGCCATGTTTTACTCGGTCTTGTGTAGCTTGAGACCAATATGCTGAGAGGAAGGCATGATAAAATTCTCCTTCACTGTGACAATCGTGAATGACCGATCGCATTCTTACAGCTGGTTCATTGTCTAAGTAGCCACACATAAATTCTAACCTGAGCTCCACTGACCAGTTGGGAGGAAAACAATGAGAGAATTGATGAAGCCACGCTTGTGGATGAATGTCGTTGCCAGAATTCTTAAATGTTTTGAATTTACGTGTAGTAATTAACATCTTATAGTCAAAATCTTCATGTCGGCGAGTCACATGTCGGTCATTGTTATGTCGTTTCGGCGGTTCCATCTCAAAATTCGGTGTACCTTGCCAATTTCTTTCATGGTTTCCGAAATGTCCTGTGTCATTATTTTGTGGTTGTTCTGTATTGCTATGTCCCTCTTCCCATACTGGGGCGCGAGTGTCCTCTGAAATATGTAATTCTTGTATTACTTGAGCCAACTGATCTTGTACTTCCCGCATTTCTCTTTTGTACTGTGTGTTGATTTGATTTTGATTCTGTTTGAATTTCCTAATTTGTTCATACTCTTCAGTGTCAGTGAAGGCTACAGGTTTTGTGTCATTCAGATCATCATCTACCTTCGTAGATAAGTTAGTGAACTGATCTGAAAGTTAGGCTACTTTATCCGACAGTGAAATTATTTCCTCTGTGTGTCTTTCTGAACCAATTTTCAGAGTATCTACTGTGTCCTTTAAGTTCGCTTGAGTTTTTGCAAGTTGCGTAACCGAATCGGTAGATGCACCTGAGTCAATTTTAGCTTGCAAGGTCTCATGATTTTCATGAACAATAGTTTGCAGTTCTTTTATGGCTGCTTCGTGATTCTGTAATGCATTTTCATGCCGCGAAAACATAGGTTGGAAATGCTCACAAATTTGTGTTTTTACATCATTACAGACTTTTTGACATTTCGATTCGATGTTATGTAACTCATTAGTTAAATCTTCACGTGTTTGTTCAAGTGTGGTGTCTAACTTTTGAAGCTTTTGTTCCATTGTGTCTAACTTTTGAAGATTTTGTTCCATTGTGTCTAACTTTCGAAGCTTTTGTCCCATTTGTTGCATTAATTGTAATAACAATGCACTGGTGTCTGAAACATGTTCCTTAGTGCTATTCGGCAATTCATTTGAACCGGCAATATTCGCAGTTTGAAAAACAGAAAGTGTGTCTTGACGTATTTGAGAAAACGGTGAGGACGTTAAATCTGAATCTACAGTATTTGCAAGATTGTGTCCTGTCATTGCGGAATCCTGAGGCGAGCTGTTGCCGACCGATCGATCGATAATGCTACCCTGTTCACTAATTGTTTCACTGCCTACACCATTATTTGCAACTCGCTCCATTTCCCTATGCGCTATTACCAAATTACTACTTTGAACATTAGTGAATTCATTACATGGTGACGTTAACACACTGCTTTCGTCTTCACTGTAATTTCTCAGTTTACTTTGGAGCCTAGTGTTACGTTTTTCACACGCCATTATTGTCACAATTTTTCATACGATAACACAAAAAAGCACAATTTGAAGAGCAAAAATAAGAGAACACATTAACATAGCACTGAAAATAATATCTAGTTAATTGCAAGCGCAGCTGCAAAATACTTGGTGCAAATCTACATGCATGCCACAACTGTTGTACAGTACAACAATGAAAGACTACAACTACAAAGGAAATTCTCTCTATGTTTACGCGCTAGCAATAAACAAAGGCTACACTAACTACACAAACTACAAGAGAAAAATCAGAAGATTCCAGTGAGGTATCCTTGGCTAAGGGTCGACATATGAAATGTCCCCTTAGAACAATTTATACACGACTGGTCTATGTGAAACGTCCTCTTTGAACAATTATACACGAATGTGCTTAAACTGACACACAATATTTTTAGCGCAACGCAATCTGACTTTCAATAATCCCTACAAAAGAATGGCCCTGACTAACATTAACCTATACCTTTCACAAATCACTTACTTCACAAAAAATCTTCGTTACTCGAACTACTGCAATACAGCGAGCACCACTACTGCCAGCTAAATAAAAGATTCTAACTACGGAAGGCACTAACTACTGATAGGTATAGTTAGCAAATGAAAGATTTTAATAGAGAACAAACAGTGTATTTACCTTAATAGTCAAAATATATATGATAGTTCATGACATCCAGTCTTACAAGTTACAAAACTCCGCCATCTCTCTCCCCACATCCACCACTGCTGGCGGCTCACCTCCAACTGCGCAACACTACGCGCTGTTAACATCCAGCTGCAGCTGCCCAACACTACAATGGCAGACAACAATGCAAACCAGTCACAGACTGCACACGGCACAGCCAGTGATTTTCATACAGAGCGCTACGTGGCGGCGGCGTTACCAATAAAAAAACCTAAACAGCCTACTTACAATACTTTTCAAATAAACCTTGGATTTCTATATGTATTAAAGTGTCTTCAGAAAGAAAAAGAAAACTGTATGAGACAGCAAGAACTATTAAAGATCCAGATGTAGTTTCTCACTACAAAAATTACTGTAACGTACTAAGAAAAGTTGTAAGGAAATCGAGAAATATGTATGTTACAGAAGAAATTAACATCTCTGGCAATAAAATAAAATCAATATGGAATGTTGTTAGAAGGGAGACAGGAAAAGCAACCACTGGGTAGGTAGTATTGCTATTAAATAGAATGAGACCGTCCTAACCAACAGCACACAAGTAGCTAATGTATTTAACAACCATTTCCTAAGTGTAGGAGAAAAAATGGGTGAGAATTTCAAAGAAAAAGCCAGGCAGTACGTGGAAGAGTCTGTTTTGAAAAAAAAAAAATCGTGAAATTTTCACTTTACAACCTCTTGTGAAATAAGAAAAATTATTAAATTTTTGGAAAATAAATGTTCTGTGGGAGTAGATGACATGTCGGATAAGATATTAAAACAATGTGGAACAATTACCGCTGATGTTTTGAGCCACACACGTAATGCATGATTAACTCAAGGTATTTTCCGAAACAGGTTAAAATATGCCATTGTCAGGCTACTCTACAAAAACGGGACACGATAGATGTCAATAATTATCAGGCAGTATCCTTGCTCACAGCATTTTAAAAAAATCTCTGAGAACGTAAAGTACTCAAGAGTGGTTAGCCATCTCAACAGTAATGAGATACTTAGTAAATCACAGTTCGGATTTCAAAAATGCTGTACCACTGAGACAGCAATATACAATTACACTGTCCACGTAAGTCTTTAAATAGTAAAATGTCACCTATATGAATTTTCTGTGACTTGTCTAAAGCATCTGATTGTGTGACACGTGACACTATGTTACAGAAATTAAAGTTTAAGTTAAGTTAAAGTTTGCCACTTCATCTAACTGGGGTGAAATTACATTAGTTGTTCCACATGGTTCGATCATGGGTCCCCTTATGTTCTTGATATATGTGAATGACCTACTTTCTCATGTGAAACAGGAAACTGAACTGACACTGTTTCCTGATGATACAAGCATCATTATTAATCCAGTAAAAGAAAGTCCAATTGAAAGTGATACAAATAAGGTCTTTGGAAAAGTCATTAATTGGTTTTCTGCAAATGGGCTTGCTCTAAACATTGAAGAAACACAGTACATCCAATTTTCTGCTGCAAAAAGTACAGTTCCTTCAATAGATATCACACATCAATAGAAGTCAGTAGGCAGGGTAGAGCATACTAAGGTTTTGGGTGTACATATAGATGAGAATCTTAATTGGAAAATTCATATTTTGGATCTTCTAAAGTGACTAGGTTCAGGAACTTTTGCAATCAGAATAATTGCCAATTTTGAGTATATAGAATTTAGTAAGCTAACATTCTTTGCATACTGTCAGTCTCTGATGTGATACAGAATAACATTTTTGGGTAACTCAACATTTAGAGAAAAAGCAACAACTGCTCAAAAAATTGATTAGAATAATGTGTGAGGTTAATAGCCGCACATCTTGTAAGCATCTTTTTAAAAGATTGGGAATTCTTACAACAGCCTCACAGTACATTTACTCACTAATGAAATTTGTTCTCAGCAACATGGACCAGTTTTAAAACAGCGGCATTCATGATTATACACCAGAAGAAAGATAGACTTACACTATCCTTTACTCAAACTATCTTTGGCACAGAAAGCGGTAAAATACGCTGCTATAAAAATTTTCGACAAATTACCACATGAAATAAAATGTCTGACAGCAGTAATAGCTTCAAAAATAAATTGAAATCATATCTCCTTGACAACTCCTTCTATACCATAGATGAATTCTTGAATTGGAATAAATAAATCTATAAATATAGTAAATGCATGTTGTGACATTTAAGGGAATGGGATAAATAATATAAATATTTACCTTTAACTCTGTACTGCAATATATATATATAATTATTATTTTCGATTATTCCCTTTTGAGAGAGTGATTGAACTTGAGTAGTCATGATTTCTTCTTCTTCTTCTTCCTTCCAAAATTTTCTTCATACATTCACTGTGTTCTCTCTAGCATTCTTCCAAACATTTTTTCCTGTTTAAGTGTGTGTGTGTGTCTTTATGATGTTTCTAAACTGTTCTTTATTGTTTATGTTGTCTTGTGTGATCCCCAGTTCTTTAATGTCTTCTTCAGCTTCAGTGATCCACTTTGTCTTGTTTTTGCTCTTGTTTACTATCTCAAAGATTTGTGTTGTGAGCCTGCTGTTATTCATCGTGCAAATATGTCCATGAAATTTCATTCTTCTCTTTCTAATGGTGTCTGTTATTGTTTCTATGTCTTTGTAAATCTCTAGTTTGCCTCTTCATCCAAATTTCTTCCCAAAACACTGGTCCATATATTTTCCTCAGAATTTTTCTTCCCTGCTTTTCAATCTCTCTGATCTTCGTATGACCATGAATCGCTGTAGTTTCTGCAGCATAAAGTGCTTCTGGTATGACTACTGTGTTGTAATGCCTTAGTTTCGCATTGACAGAAATAGATTTCTTATTATGGTGATTCCAGATGAGCTTATATGCTTTTTGTAATCTGGAGATTCCATCTTTATTGGCTATTGAGTTCAGTCCTGATGGTTGGTTTATTCCTCACAGATTTCTGAAGTGGGCTACTTGTCACTTTCCCATACTGAGCAGTAATGTGGAGATTATCTACAGGTTTGTTTCCATATTCTGTAATTTCTGGTAGGAGATTTGTAGCCCAGTTTTCTGTGAGATTACGTGTAGTTTTTCCTATGCAAGTTCGCATCCTCTGTATTGTTCGTTAGAAAGGCAAGATCGTCCACGAAAGCCAGACACTTCACCCTAATTCTCTGCTCTTTTTTAATCCCAGGGCTGAATTCCTTTTATTTCCTTTTTCCCATGTAATCAAAATTTTTTCCATAACCATGTTAAACAGAAGGGTGGGGGGGGGGGGGGGGGGGAGACATTCCATCTCCTTGGCGAACACCAGCATGGACATGAAATGCTTCTGATGTTTCTCCCATGAATTTAACTTAGGAGGTTAATTCCTGTTTAATAATTGACCTTGTTTCCCTTTTAACCCTGAACTCTAAAGTGTGAAATCACGTATGTCTATTTATAGAATCGTAAGCATTTTTAAAATCGACAAAAGTTACCAAAGTATTTCTACATCTTCTCATTTGCAAAATTGTTTTTAAGTTCCATATCTGTTCGATTCCAGATCGACCTTTGCGAAATACTGCCTGATACTCCCCTATTAACTGGTCCACTGGTTCTCCTAGTCTCTTTAACAAGGCCTTTGAAAGTATTTTGTATATTACAGGGAGCGGTGAAATTCCCTGTAATTCTTTGGATCGGTTTTTGCACCTTTCTTGTGTAGAGGGTGAATTAGTGCACATTTCCACTATGCAGGTATTTGTCCAGCTTCCTAAATATTTGATATAATTCTGTGGGTTGCTTGTGTGAGATTATTGTCATTTAATTTCCATACTTCTGATATGATTCCATCTTCCCCTGGAGACTTGTTGTTCTTCAAAGAATTGATTATTTCCTTTACCTCTTTAAGTGATGGTGGATTTGAATCGGGATTGGATGTGGGTGTTTCGAGATCTAGTTGTTCTGTCGGAGGCTCGCAGTTGAGAAGTGAGTGAAAATATTTAGATAAAATGTGACAATTCTTTTTAGGGTTGGTTTCCAGTGATACATCAGGCCGGCGAAAGCACAAATTAGATGGTTGATACCCTAGGTTTTCTTTGAAGATTTTGTAGAAATTTCTGATGGTGTTCTTGATAAATTCTTGTTCAGTTTCTTTAAGCCGGCTTATATCATATTTACGTTTTTATCATCGTGTTGCCTTGGATGAACTCTTCTTCTGTATTCTTAAAAATTCCTACCATTTTTCTGTAGTTTTCTTGCCACTAAAAGTTTTCCAAACTTGTATTCTTCCTTCTATTGCTTGATCGCAAGCACTGTTCCACCATCTGTGTTTTCTCTTTCTTGGGGGTTTGCCAAATTTCCTAGTGTTTTTCAGTACTTCTGCAAGTTTCTTCCAGTTCGTTGCGTTTGGTTGCCCGATTTCCTGGAGAATTTCCCTCTTGTTAAGTTTAAGGTATTCTGGATCAATTCTAACTGTTTTGTTCATTGGTGGTTTCTTTCTGTTAGGTTGAAATCTTATCTTTATTTCCAGGAGATGGTGGTCTGACTAAAAAAATCCCTTTCTTGTTCGTACGTTGAGTATTTCTTTGGTATTCTTATTAGATATGACAACATGGTCTATCTGAAATTCACCCAAAGTTGAATTTGGTGATTTCCATGTTGTAAGTTTGTTTACAGGTTTAA
This sequence comes from Schistocerca gregaria, assembly GCF_023897955.1. Taxonomy (NCBI): domain Eukaryota; kingdom Metazoa; phylum Arthropoda; class Insecta; order Orthoptera; family Acrididae; genus Schistocerca; species Schistocerca gregaria. The sequence continues at coordinate 567,611,193 of NC_064923.1, forward strand.
GGAATTGTGTAGATATGATTTTATGATCAAAATTTTCGCATAAGTTTATCAGCCTCTCGCCGTTTTTATTTGTCCTCTTGTGAGCTGTATGAATTCCATTCGTTTTACTGAATTTTTTCTATTTGGTGAGCTGTCCATTGAAATCTCTAACATAATTTTTACGTGATGGATTAGAGATTTTATATGAGATTTCCTCCAGTAGTCTCCAGAAGTCATCTATTGCCTGTGGATTTTTTCTATTGTAATCATTTGTGAGTGGGTGTACATTTATCAGTGTGTATGCCTTGTTTCCAGATTTACTTAGTTTGTCGAGATTCTTTCTGATGTTGAGTGGAGGTTTATTACTGAGTTTATAACTGATTTGTGCACAACAAAAGCTGTGCCAAATTTTTTGGGTCCCTTGTTGAGCTGGACTGCAGGTTTTCCTTTGTAGATTTTGAAGCTTCCTGAATCAAAACGATTTTCGTCGGTAAATCGTGTTTCTTGAATTGCAATGATTTTTATGTGGAATTTTTCATAGTGTTTGTGAGTTGTTTGAGTTTACCTACTTTGGAGAGTGCGTTTGTGTTGTGAGTTCCTATCTTTTTCTGATTTTGTCTTAGAGATTTTGAGAAGCTCCGACTCTCCTGCGCATGGCGTTCCTGGTCCCCCAGAATTCGAGGACCAGGAAGATTGTTTAGAGAGTGATACCCGGGGTAGAGGACTTCTTTCCTTTTGTTCTATCATGCTTATTCAAGTTGAAACTTGTTTCGTGGTGATCTTCTATGAAGGTCAAATGCTTATGACTTGATCGTTGACATCGAGCAGCCGCACCAACTAGGTGAACAGACGCTGACCACTACCCGCTGGATTCCAAAACAGACGCTAGTGGATTTGAGCTGCCTCTTCCGCCAGTTCCGCTGTACCGATGATTTTCATCTCCGCCTTCACTGCCATTGAGGTTTCTACGGAATCACTGACGAGGGGACCCCCACAAGGTACTATCACCCAGGCCAGGTGAACCAAGATTCTATGACGAGGTGTCACTCCTCCCCCTCTTCTTTTTGCAACCGTGCTTGGGAGCGGCTTTGGCGGAGTATATATATATTGTTTCATATGTGCACTTTTTGTGCACTTGACATGTTCCACATCATAACGGCTACCGTACTGTGTGATTGATCAGTTGAAAACGCAACTGACTAACAAGGGGATGTACTTGACGGCAATATTATGGAAACAGAAGAGGACATAGATGAAGATGAAATGGGAGGTATGATACTGCGTGAAGAATTTGACAGAGCATGGAAAAGACCTAATTCGAAACAAGCCCCTGGGAATGGACAACATTCCATTAGAACTACTGACAGCCTTGAGAGAGCCAGCCATGACAGACCTCTTCCATCTGGTGAGCAAGATGTATGAGACAAGTGAAATACCTTCAGACTTTAAGAAATTCCAATTTCAAAGAAAGCAAGTGTTCACAGGTGTGAAAGTTGTCGGACTATCAGTTTATTAAGTTACGGTTCCAAAATAGTAACATGAATTCTTTAAAGAAGAATGGAGAAACTGGTAGGAGCTGACCTTGGGGAAGATCAGTTTGGATTACGTACAAATGTTGGAGCACGAGACACAATACTGATCTTACGACTTACCTTAGAAGATAGGTTAAGGAAAGGCAAACTGACGTTTCTAGCATTTGTGGAGTTAGAGAAAGCTTTTTACAATTTTGATTGGAATACTACCAAATTCTGAAGGTGGTAAGGGTACAATACAGGGAGCGAAAGGCCGTTTGTAATTTGGATTGGAAACCAGAAGACAGTTAATAGTCGAGGGGCACGAAAGATGGTTGAGAAGTGAGTGAAACAGGGTTGTAGAATATCCCCGATGTTATTCAATCTGTATATTGAGCAAGCGGTAAAGGAAACAAAAGAAAAATTTGGAGAGGGAATTAAATTCCATGGTGGAGAAATAAAACCATTGATGTTTGTAGACGGCATTGTACTGTCAGAGACATCAAAGGAGCTGCAAGATCTGTTGAATAGAACGGGCGGTGTCTTGAAATGAGGACGGAAAGGTACAAGTTCCGTTTCAACACCATCAGACATCACGTTTCTCGCGCGTTTTTCCATCGTGTCAAAGTTCAGCACGGACCAGGAGGTGTCTGCTGAAGTGGTATTAGCTCACCATTAGGTCCAGCTGACGCATTTCTTTTGTCGATTTTTGCCGCTTTAATTTGCTGCATGCGCACTGGCAGAGCCTGTTTGCCTGATAGTTACCACATAATCTGGCCAGTGACAGGAAACTTCGACGTCCTGTTTGTGTTCGGAAGCGCATACAGTGCGCTCCTGCGTGTCAACGCATACGGAACGTACCGTCAATGCATTAGGCCGTCAACGGCGCCTTTGCTGTGTGGGAGCGCTCTCCCGGACCGCGTCATGCCGCTGCCACATCTTAGCCTACACTGCGGCCGCAGTCTGGCGCCTCCGCCGACAACGCCGTATTTTCGTAGTGGCGGCATCTCACCGTCGCACGCAGACGCAGAGGCTGCCGCCGCCGCCCTCGTCATCTCGACGCCTGGCTTCACTCTGCCACTGGTTCGTCGTCACCGCCGCCTTCCTCGCTGTCGACGTCGGCGGGGAATGTTAAGTCTTGCTGCAATGTAATGCGTCCTTACTTTTCTTCACCGCCTGTGCTGCAAGCTTCCGCCATGGGAACTCGTCGCTACTGAATCTAGTACTGGTTACTGTTGAGGTCCTTCTTTCGTAACGTTGATCGTCTGCAGAAATCTCGGCCCCAATATTGTAACCATGCCTGTTATTCGTTCTCGCTCTTTGTCAGAGCACTTGGAATCGGATTCAACAGCCGCTGCTGCTTAAAAAACGAAGAGGTAGATCGTCTCACGCTCTTACAAACACAGCATAATAAAAGACCACTTAACAGAGTTACAGAGACAACTTGATACTTTACGTAAGCCCTGCCGTAGAACACGGCAGGCTTCAATACAGACTGCTACAAGCTCTTCCCGCCGGCCTGTGTGGACGTGCGGTTCTAGGCGCTTCAGTTTGGAACCGCGTGACCATTACGGTCGCAGTTTCGAATGCTGCGTCGGCACGGATTTATGTGATGTCTTAGGTTAGTTAGGTTTAAGTAGTTCTCAGTTCTAGGGGACTGATAACCTCAGATGTTAAGTGCCATAGCGCTCAGAGTCATTTGAACCAAGCTCTTCCACAGCCGGTACAGCGGATCCTATCACGTAAGTGCCTAATTTGCCAGTATCCTCCTCGGAATTGCTTATGTACCTTTACTTTCCGTAAAACCAGTTGAAAATGCCACCACGTTTCTCCAACAAGGCCTGACAGCTTTCTTTCAAACGAAACAAAATTAAAACTCTCTTTCGATGGACGCCGCATGTGGAGTCAATCGATGCCTTGCATAATGTCGGTCGAGGTGGCCGAGCGGTTCTAGGCGCTACAGTCCGGAACCGCGCGACTGCTACGGTCGCAGGTTCGAATCCTGCCTCTGGCATCGATGTGTGTGGTATCCTTAGGTTAGTTAGGTTTAAGTAGTTCTAAGTTCTAGGGGACTGATGACGTCAGATGTTAAGTCCTATAGTGCTCAGAGCCATGCCTTGCATGACGCAGTCACTTTCGATGCCCTGGCGAATGGGTTAGCAGAGCGCTACTCCGACAAATGGTGTATCAGTTATTACCGAGATCGGTTATCGACGTTCCAACACGATAGCGGAGAACAAGATATCTAAGCATTTACTGATCGCATCAATACTGCATCTTAACCGCAAAAATGGCTCTGAGCACTATGGGACTTAACATCTGAGGTCATCAGTCCCCTAGAACTTAGAACTACTTAAACCTAACTAACCTAAGGATACCACACACATCGATGCCCGAGGCAGGATTCGAACCTGCGACCGAAGCAGTTGCGCTGTTCCGGGCTGAAGCGACTAGAACCGCTCGGCCACCGCGGCCGGCCATCTTACCGCACTTATGCCTTAGGGAACAATCAAACCCTTAATGATGTACTAATCGAGGAGGCCGAAGCCAAAGCGACGTATTTCTATGGGGAATGAACTCGCAGGTCGAGGGTGAGGCAAAAGTAACCTCCCCCGCCTCTCCACAAGGGGCAGTTCGATTGCTGTTAATACGCGAAAAAGCAGAACGGTTTGTTTCGACCCCCGCGCGCAATAATGAATCGTGCCGAGTTTTTGTTAACGATACCAATTCCCAGCTGTATGCAAAGCCAAACTACACTGCAGATCGTTGTCGCGCTCCTTGTTGCACAAAATGCCGCACGATCGGGCATCCGAATGACAAATTTTCCACAGAGGTCTTACCAGTAAAGTGACAAAAGAAACAGGTGTCCCCAGTGCAACAACACACAATGGCTCAACGAGCGAGGGGCAGGCCCTGCCGCCCGCCCTCGCATTCAGCCAGAATATGACTCCAGTGAAGCATGAGGATTAATGAGGTGGCGAATTTACTAAGAAGCTCAGAGGGAAGAATGTCCGTCTGTTAGTAGATATCGGAGCTCAAGTTGCTATTTTATTTGTGTCTCAACATGGTTAGCTTGAGCTAAAACCGCCACGGTATAATACAAGTGACTTTGGTTGTCGACCTTAAAATGTGCGGGAAAAATTATTAGTTTGACATGGAGGCAGTGAGGGGACGCAGACGAGATTTCGATATCACTTTAGGGAACGATTTCCTGTATCGTTTTCAGGCGCTGATAGATTACAAGGCGAGTACAGTTCAATTCGACTAGACAGCCCAGTGTTATATAACTTGTGATATGAGGCCTCTTCCAAAAGCTCCAATAGAACTGCGTACGTGGACGTTGCAAACTACCACCCCTGTCAGAGGAAGTACGGAAAAAGGTCTCTGGATTGATATGAATACCCGAATACCATCGAGATCGGACTTGTTTCTTGTCGGTCCGCTCAGGCAGAACGACGTTCTCGCCGGTTGGAAATCCTGTTGAGAGAAGCATCAGTGCATCTGCATCTACATGGATACTATGCAAATCACATGTAAGTGCCTGGCAGAGGGTTCATCGGACCACCTTCACAATTATCTATAATTGCAGTCTCGTATAGCCCACGGAAAGAACGAACACCTTTATCTTTCCGTACGAACTCTGATTTTCCTTATTTTACGGTGGCGATTGTTTCTTCCTATGTAGGTCGGTGTCGAGAAAATATTTTCTCATTCGGAGGAGAAAGTTGGTGATTGTAATTTCGTGGAAGATTCAGTCACAACGAAAATCGTCTTTGTTTCAGTGATGACCAACCCAAATAATTTATCATTTCTGTGACACTCTCTTCAATATTTCGCGATAGTACAAAACGTGCTGCCTTTCTTTGAATTTTTCGATGTACTCTGTCAGTCCTATCTGGTAAGGATACCACACCGCGGAGTAATATTCTAAAAGAGGACGGACAAGCCTCGTGTAGGCAGTCTCCTTAGTAGGTCTGTTACATTTTCTAAGTGTGCTGCCAATAAAACGCAGTCTTTCATTAGCCTTCCCCATAAAACTTTCCATATGTTCCTTCCAATTAAAATTGTTCGTAATTGTAATTCCTAGATATTTAGTTGAATTTACGGCTTTTAGATTAGACTGATTGATCGTGTAACCGAAGTTTAACGAATTCCTTTTAGCACTCATGCGGATGACGTCACAATTTCGTTATTTAGGGTCAACTGCCAATTTTCGCACCATTCAGATATCTTTTCTAAATCATTTTGCAATTTGTTTTTATTTTCTGATGACTTTATTAGTCGATAAACAACAGCATCATCAGCAAACAACATTAGACAGCTGCTCAGATTGTCCCCCAAATCGTTTATATAGATAAGAAACAGCAAAGGGCCTATAACACTACCTTTGAGAACGCCAGAAATCATTCCTGTTTTACTTGATGACTTTCCGTCAATTACTACGAAACTTTGACCTCTATGACAGGAAATCACGAATCCAGTCACACAACTGAGACGATATTCCATAAGCACGCAATTTCACTACAAGCCGCTTGTGTGGTACGGTGTCAAAAGCCTTCCGGAAATCCAGAAATACGGAATCTATCTGAAATCCCTTGTCAATAGCACTCAACACTTCACGTGAATAAAGAGCTATTTGTGTTTCTCAGGAACGATGTTTTCTAAACCCATGTTGACTATGTGTCAATAGACAGTTGTCTTCGAGGTAGTTAATAATGTTTGAACACAATATATGTTCCAAAATATTGCTGCATATCCACGTTAATGATATGGGCCTGTAATTTAGTGTATTACTCCTACTACCTTTCTTGAATATTGGTGTGACCTGTGCAACTTCCCAGTCTTTGAGAACGGATCTTTCGTGGAGCGAACGGTTGTATTTGATATTTAAGTATGACGATAATGCTCCAGCATACTCCGGAAGGAACCTAATTGGTATACAGTCTGGACCAGAAGACTTGCTATTATTAAGTAATTTAAGGTGCTTCACTACTCCGAGGATATTTACTTCTACGTTACTCATTTATGCAGTTGTTATCGAATCGAACTCTGGAAGTAAACCAGAAGTTTCAGGAAAGAAGTTCAAACTACCAGTTTTTGTTAACAATTTCCTTCCACGAGATCCCGAGATTCTATGTGGAACAATATTGGTAGGTGGAGAATAGGTTATAAAAACAGAAGTTCAATGTGAAGAACAATTTACACAAAGTAAGAGGAAGAACTTTGTAAGGTGTCAGGCAAATCCAACACCTTCCATGAAAACCCTGACATGATAAGCAAATCCGGCAATATGTCACATAGCTCCGAATAAATCCTGACATTAAATTAACCAAAGTGAGCAAATGGAATACCAAAGACTAACACAAGAACGCCTAAATGCATTTCATACCTTCCTGCGAAACAGACCCAGTTCCGAGGGAAGAAACGAGAACAGAAGCCAAGAGCAGAACCGTGTTAAGCTAGAAGGCCCTACGATAAGGGAAGGACACCCACGTCTCTAGCCAACCACCAGGACCACCCCCCAGCCCATGTTAAAAAATAGAGCCCTCCAGAAGAACAGTATAGGTCTTACGATAACACTAAAAGGGCCACTACAGCTGCAAGTTTTAGCGTGAGACTTTTTCGCGTCTCTGTTACGTTGCAACGTTAAAAAGATTGCCTCACCACGAAAAGTATAACGCTTCTCATTGGATAGAATTTTTGTAGGCGGAGTTTGAGGTTAACATTGAGACCCTGATTGGTCAGATGAAAACACAGCCAGATAGTTTTTTTTAAACCAAATTCGGTAAATTGTAGTAAGGAGGAGTTAGGAGAGAGTTGCTTGCGAGACGGCGAGGTGCGTGGAGCTGTGCCGCCCGTCGCCCCCCTCTCGAACACTGACAAGGTAATGAACGCACGCGATGCCGCATTTTTGAGCTCATAATGCTTCACTCAGAACTGCACAAGTCTCATCTGTTACATCCCCTTTTTACGTAATACTAGTGTCGATCGTCAATTGAAGCTCATGGTACTCACATTTGCTACAAAAGTTAAAATCTGAAAAAGCGATGAATTCTCTGTTATATAATTATTGAGAAGCCACATCAGCCACTGTAATTTACGACAAGTTAGATAAGTAATTAAAGATAATTGAGGGTCACTGTAGACCATTTTGATAGTTTTCTCTTTTGTGAAACTTAAATTAACCCTAGATTATAGATGTGATATGGCATAGGACACCCTTCGATCCATTGTAGAACTTGGAAACCCACTCAGGCAATATTCGTTCACATTTTTGTTGAACGCAGTCGGTTTTTAGCATCCTTTCATCAATAGTGCAATCTATAAACAATGTTTTGTGAGTAGAATAAAATTTCCAATGGTCAACTAAAAACAGGAAAGCCTTGAACCCCTTCCACTAAATTTAGTTAGTATTAAGATTCTTTTACAGGGAGTGCAGTGGAGCTGACGCTGAAATCATTAAATATTTGGTTATATCGTTGCTAGTCTCACTGAACTCTTCTGAACTCTACATGTCATGTGTGGTCTGGCGTCTCCTTACCAACAACAGGTCCCAGGTTCAAACTAGTCAATTCCCTAAAAAACACGCTCAGAGCGTCGTTGCGCGAAAGTAGTAGGGAGACACGACTTAGAACTAACAGACACCACGCAGAATGTTAGAACTTTCCCATAAGAAAGATCCATTAAATTGCGTCTTTGTTAAAGAATCAGTTGCGAGAGAAGTTGGAGTATTTGCCTGAGCCAGATCAGAATCTTTTTGTGCCCAGTTCTGGAGGAATGTACGTTGCTTTTCGAGGAAAGGCAGTATTTTCTAGCAAATGGCGTCGCACAGCACAAAATTGCCACGGGAGACTCTACACCGATCGTTCAGAAACCTTATATATTACTACATCATTTACAATCTCCTGATGAAGAAGCTATTCAAAAGCAGCTGGCTGCAATAACTCAACCCTCTGCAAGCGCACAAAACCACATGTCGACGAAACACTGGTCCGATCTGGGTACTGTAAGTGTTTTACCATCCTTCACATGAGGTATGGATACCACCAAATGCATCTCCAAAACCGCTTTTGTTGTTCCTGCTGGATTATGGGTTTCTCCGTATGCCATTTAAGGAGTGCGTCTGCCACTTTTCAGAGGTTCGCTGATTTACTATTGAGAGGTTTGAAGCCTATTCTGTGTCTCGTGTATCTGAATGACATAATTATTTTTTCGACGACAGTTGCGGAACACGCAGAGAGATTAACGAGGGCTTGTGTAGCTTGCAAAATGCACGCCAAAGTTTGAAGATAGAGGAGTGTTTATTTGCTACGTCACACGTCCAGTTCCTGGGAAATATTATTAGTGCAGATTGAGTTACACCAGTTCCTAGGCAGACAGAAATTGTTGGCAAATTTTCAGTACCTACAAACGTTAACGAGTTGCAATCATTTCTGGGACTAGCCAATTATTATCGCAGTTTTGTGGAGGATTATGGTGTGACAGCAAAGTCGTTGACGAAGTTGCTAAACAACGGTGTTGAATTTGAGTGGTCAGAGGAATATGACATAGCTGTGAGAAAAATGAAGGACGTTTTAACGAGTTCAGCTACGTTAATCTATCCAGATTTTGAAAAAACCATTTATTTTCTCCACGGATACAACTGATTACGCTGTGGGCGCAATTCTTTCTCACGAATAGAATAGCGAGGGAAGACTTACAGGTTACACCTCGAGACAGATTAATTCAGCCTTAACTTAGTTATAGCACTACCGAGTAAGAGCTTCGAGTAAATTATTTTAAATGCTAGCTATAAGGGCTGGTCGGAGAGGCCGAGCGGTTCTAGGCGCTTCAGTCTGGAACCGCGCGACTGCTACGGTCGCAGGTTCGAATCCTGCCTCGGGCATGGATGTGTGTGATGTCCTTAGGTTAGTTAGGTTTAAGTAGTTCTAAGTTCTAGGTGACTGGTGACCTCAGAAGTTAAGTCGCATAGTGCTCAGAGCCATTTGAACCATTTTTACCTATAAGGGCGCATGTCCCCTGCAGTCACTCACCACGCCGGCCTTATTAAGTTTAAAGGACCCCAGCAGTCGCTTAACTCGATGGGCACCGAAACTAGCAGAGTAATTTTGTACAGTACGTCACAATCTAGACCGACTTCATAAAAATGCAGTCACGTTATGCCGCTTAGTCAGAATTGTTCGCACAGATGATATTTCAATAGCGGAGTTAGAGAAAGCACAAGAGAGAGACGTAGAATGCCAGCAGCGCGCGTCTCACGCAGGGTTTATCACTGAAGACGGTCTTCTGTATCGCAACACCCCCTTGCGTAACAGAGTAATAATACCAAAACGACTCGTGGTCTAGGGGTAGCGGCTTTGCTAAGTAAGCAAAACGTCGTCGGTCCCGGGTTAGAACGCTGCTATCGCTTACACTTTAAATAAAACTCATTAGCAATGGCAGCCGAAGAATTCTGGTGTAAGAAGTCTCCCCTCATCCAGCCAACGGCCTCGTCAATGAGGGCAGAGGAGCGGACTGATGTTCAGGGCACTCGCTTGCCCTTGGTGTGGGAAACTGCCCCTAAAGGTCGAAGAATCAGCAATAATCAACGGCATGAAGACGCAGAAGGCAATGGAAACCACTGCTTATCCACAGGACATGTGGCCTGGAATAGAAAAGTGCCATAATGATCTGTCCATTGGCACTAGTCCTCCTTTCGGATCTCCGGGAGGGGACCGCCAACAGGGAAGTGACCCTGAGACAAAGGCCGAATAACCGACCAAAGGATGACTTCCACGCGTCGGGGCGTTGAATATCAGAAGCTAGAAAATCTGAAGAAGGAAGTGCTCAGGCTCAATTTAGATATAATGGATCAATGAAGTGAAATGGAAAGAAGACAAGGATTTCTGGTTAGAATATTGGTCAAGATAATATCAAAAACGACAGAAAATGATGTGATGGGAGTAGGATTTGTTGTGAATAGGAAGCTAGGGTAGAGAATGAGTTACTGTGAATAGATCAATGATAGGATAATTCTCACCAGAATCGACAGCAAACCAACACACTCAGTAATATATGTTTTGGAATAAAAGGAACCTTTTTCTTAACTAATAAGGCTACCAAGGTAAGTTTATTTTCTCCCGTACTGAGAGGTGTAGAGCAGTACCACAAACAATACTACGAGAAATATGTGTTCGTTCTGTGCACCCGGGGATTGCCTAGAGAACGTCATGTTACCCCGTTAAGACCAAACAACTTAGTTACAAGCTGGGTAGTAGTAGTAGTAGTAGCAGTAGTTGTTGTTGTTGTTGTCGTCTTCAGTCTTGAGACTGGTTTGATGCAACTCTCCATGCTACTCTATCCCGTGCAAGCTTCTTCATCTCCCAGTACCTACCGCAACCTACATCCCTCTGAATCTGCTTACTGTATTCATCTCTTGGTCTCTCTCTACGATTGTTACCCTCCACGCTGCCCTCCAATACTAAATTGGTGTTCCCTTGATGCCTCAGAACATGTCCTACCAACCGGTCCCTTCTTCTTGTCAAGTTGTGCCACAAATTTCTCTTCTCTCCAGTTCAATTCAATACCTTCTCATTAGTTATGCGATCTACCCATCTAATCTTCAGCATTCTTCTGTAGCACCGCATTTCAAAAGCTTCTATTCTCTTCGTGTCCAAGCTATTTATCGTCCATGTTTCACTTCCATACATGGCTACACTCCATACAAATACGTTCAGAAATGACTTCCTGACACTTAAATCTATACTCGATGTTAACAAATTTCTCACCTTCAGAAACGCTTTCCTTGCCATTGCCAATATACATTTTATATCCTCTGTACTTCGACCATCATCAGTTATTTTGCTCCCCAAATAGCAAAACTCCCTTACTGCTTTAAGTGTCTCATTTCCTAATCTAATTCCCTCAGCATCACCCGACTTAATTCGACTACGTTCCATTATCCTCGTTTTGCTTTTGTTGATGTTCATCTTATATCCTCCTTTCAAGACAATATCCATTCCGTTCAACTGCTCTTCCAAGTGCTTTGCTGTCTCTGACAGAATTGCTATGTCATCAGCGGACCTCAAAGTTTTTATTACTTCTCCATGGACTTTAATACCTACTCCGAATTTTTCTTTTGTTTCCTTCACTGCTTGCTCAATATACAGATTGAGTAACATCGGGGATAGACTACAGCCCTGTCTTACTCCCTTCCCAACCACTGCTTCCCTTTCATGTCCCTCGACTCTTATAACTGTCATTTGGTTTCTGTACAAATTGTAAATAGCCTTTCGCTCCCTGTATTTTACCCCTGCCACCTTCAGAATTTGAAAGAGAGTATTCCATTCAACATTGTCAAAGGCTTTCTCTAAGTCTACAAATGCTACAAACGTAGGTTTGCCCTTCCTTAATCTAGCTTCTAAGATAAGTCGTAGGGTTAGTATTGCCTCACGTGTTCCAACATTTCTACGGAATCCAAACTGATCTTTCTCGAGGTCGGCTTCTACTAGTTTTTCCATTCGTGTGTAAAGAGTTCGTGTTAGTATTTTGCAGCTATGGCTTATTAAACTTATTGTTCGGTAATTTTCACATCTGTCAACACCTGCTTTCTTTGGGATTGGAATTATTATATTCTTCTTGAAGTCTGAGGGTATTTCGCCTGTCTCGTACATCTTGCTCACCAGATGGTAGAGTTTTGTCAGGACTGGCTCTCCCAAGGTCGTCAGTAGTTCTAATGGAATGTTGTCTACTCCGGGGGCCTTGTTTCGACTCAGGTCTTTCAATGCTCTGTCAAACTCTTCATGCAATAGCATATCTCCCATTTCATCTTCATCTACATCCTTTTCCATTTCCATAATATTGTCGTCAAGTACATCGCCCTTGTATAGACCCTCTATATACTCTTTCCACTTAAATAAGCTGAGAATACCAATAAAATTCGTGATACGTCACACCGAGCGAGAATTTGAATTGCGCGGGTTCTCCCCTTCGACATCATGAAGCGTGTAAACTCACGCGTAACATAGCCATTACCGGCACCGTGGACGGCCTGTGCCTTTGTTGAGCCACGCTCTAATCTCGCACGTGTGCGACTACGAGGAAAACGAACACTCACACAGCCTTTAACTGGCCCTGTCATTCATTTCTAACACCGCCACTCGATAAGAAAAACACGATTTCGATCCCATTACAGTTACTCCGTAATATCCTTCTTCGAAAGTAATGGAAAGAAAACAGTAAAATGAGAAGATTCAGTGATTAACTGATCACACATTTGATGTTCAATACAGAAATAAACATGAAACAATTCATGGTTCATTTCCTGGAATGTTCTGAACCCTTTCGAGACTTCCTTGTAAGCCTTTTGCATAGCAATGTCAACTAACTATGGCTCTTTGAAAAGATTTTGTTGGGTTCCACAAATAATTTGATTTCGCCGTTTGATTACCAGGAACTGATAGTGCGATCAACTTAGCAGGACGAAGAACATTATATTAAGCCAGCAACTAAGACACTTGATTGCAGACCCCCCCCCCCCCTTTTCCCCTGGTCCATGGCCCTGCTACAATGTGCATCTTCGTGACTCGCGTGCTACGAGAAAGGTAAGTAAAATCCGAACCATGCGTGATGTAGTTGATCCTTAAGTGTTACTAATAAAGTTATGCTTATGATAAAATCTTATTAAAGCTTAAGTGCAAACAACACTTACTCCCAACTACTGTAACTAATTTCGCTACCAGACCAAGGTGAAATAGGTTATTTAGTTATTAGTTCCTTGCTAAAACCCTAAACTTTCAGAAGTGATTTTGTGTATTCGGTCTACAAATCCATAAAGGTTATCGATTTTCAACTTTGAAACTAGTAAATATTGATTGAATATCTTTCCATATAAGCATAAACAGGAATTCCATTCACGCCTCTTGCGTGTACTGTAAATCAGTAAGCTTACCAAGACTCTAAAGAGGTTTTACAAACACTGAGCCCGTAGCGAACCTGCCATCTACGCGCCGGAACTACGCGGTCCCTCTTGGTCATTCACGTGGGATTAAATCGACCTTTTTAACAGAAGAACACTGGTACAACACACTGGAATAATTTTTAAATATAAAGGACCTTCAGCGATCAAACACAGTACCAAAGCTGTTACAAATATTTGAAAATTAGCAGTATATCCCACACAATGGAGACACTCTTTGCAGTTGCGTATTCAAGACTGCTGCAAACTCTGAAGGCGAATCACATGTTGCAGCACTATGCGTAAACCAAATAGTGAAAAACTGATAGTTATATTACTGTTAGTACCATGCGTTTGCAGAAATAAAACCTTCAATGGTGATTGGAAACAGGCTTTTCTTTCGAAGGTTTTCTCCTAGCACGACTGCATGCCCCACTTCCTGCTCATTTTCCCATCCTAACCAAGTCCAGTACGTACGGTTTGAGACTTGCTATAATTACGATATGATTTGAATATGTAACGTCAAATTGATGGCCCTTCACCTATTAAACTGCAGTGTGAGGGCTGTAAAAGAAAACAGATAAAATAGTTTTCAATATTCATAGTTTTTTCTTAAACAAATGCACAGCGACTCTAGCATAGGAACTTGGAAGAAGAACGGTAGTACCTCCAATTTGTTGGTAAACATCTGTTTAACAAATGAACATCTTACTCACTCAGCGACAATGGATGCACAGCTTTATAAACATTTAAATTACATTAATTACAGGATAGGGTTGGGAAAACAACTTTGTAAGAAAGAGCTATTTTATTATTTTTATACATATACCCACATCCACAATCATAAATAATGGTATTCTCTCTCTGCAGCATTTAAATTATGGTGCCTCCCAAATAATTGTTTCTTTTTATGCTTCGAATTCACAACCTATCACAGTCAAACACCTGGGATGAGCAGAATACCGTGGTATTACGTCTGTAAATTCTACTTGTGTGGATTTAGTACTTATTTGACTTTGGGCCTGTATAAGCATGTGAATTTGTTCACTGTTCTAAGCCATTCACATGCACTCTATGGTCACACAGAGCTTGCAACACCATTAAATAAAGCTTTGACTTAAGTTACCAGTGACTAAGCTCATTTGCCGTAATCCACAATGCGTTCTGTAGATCAAGCAAGTGCTGAATGACGTAAAGAAACAGGGGAGTCTCCAAAAATTACTTTGAGTTTTCTGTGGCTGTACACTTCAATAACCGACGTCTCGATGCCAAAGTGATGAATGTCAATAGGAATGTGAGAGAAGTCTTAGTCGTCGTCTGAATATCGATGTACTCCATCTTACAATGTAAGTCACCCAACACAGTCTCTGCAAACTACACTTAAACACCATGTTGAACATCCTTAGTCGTCATTACTATACCAATATCTGTCTGCTTCTACACTTACATTTACACATTTGGACACACTGGCTGCTAGATTATATGCAGTGGCGATCAGAAGCATACTGGACTACCTAGCTGCAGTTCGACAAGTGGTGGTGCAGTGAATAGTTGTGTGTACTGCTCAGAAATAACAGGTAACCCATCTGGATGCTGCTATGGCTTAAAAAGTGACGGTGCAGTAAACAGATTTGTGTCCTGCTCCAACGTATCAGCTAATGCTGCATCAGGAGGCTGTTGTGCTGCTGAAGAAAGAAAAATTGTAAGCATCTGTCAAATTACTTATACACAATGAACAGTGAGAGAGGAGTAGGTTAATACCTAGATGTAAGTTTACCTCTCTTTTTCTGTATGGTGGCTGCTGACACTTCATGGTCCTCTCACTATAATGTCTAAGCACAAATGACACACAACTGGCATAAAGTTGCGAGGGCAGAAGGGAGAACATATGGGAGCAGAGATGTGGGGAGAGGAGAGGGTGATTGACCTTGGAGATGAGGAGGACTTTGACCCGTAGATAGAGATATGCCAACAATGAAACCGTGAGTCTTAACCATTGGGGGACCTGGCAAGAATGCACACTAGACTCGTCCTCTCTTTGATCCACTATTGGATTTGTTATTGGCATGTGGACAAGATCTGATTTCGTTTCACCACTGGTAACTTTTTACAACCCAGTCTGTTATAAAAGAGGATTCGCAAATTATCATTATATGAAATCCTTCAAGATAATATGCGTATCCACTAGGAATGGAGATCCCCAAAATTTAAAACAATGTTCAACAAAATTCCTTGAAACGTTTGACTTGCATGCTTCTGTCTAAGAAAAGTTATGTGTGCATTATACTAGTATGGATTATGCGAGATTGGTTGGATTTTCTCATCCATGTGGTTGAAAAACTCAAATCCCTTCGCAAAATACCTAATGCTGATTCACGCAAGCCATAAAATAACTACGTATATTCTCGATGCTCGTAAGAAACATCGGATTTAGGATTAAGTTAAATGAAGTAAATATGAATAGAAATGGTTCAAATGACTCTGAGCACTATGGGATTTAACATCGGAGATCAACAGTCCCTTAGACTTCGAACTACATACACTGAACTAACCTAAGGACGTCACACACATTCATGCCCGAGGCAGGATTCGAACCTCCGACTGTAGCAGCAGCACGGTTCCGGACTGAAGCGCCTAGAAGCGCTCAAGCACAAAGGCCGGCTACGAATAGGAATGCGTTCTCTTCACGCAACGGCATTGTGGTATCACACAGGTCAAAACAGCATCGGATCCGTCTAAATCTCCGTCCTACCAGCACCAATGACTCCCCACGAGAGTTAAGTCAAGAAACTGGCCCATCCAAAACTTCTCTGGCCAAGGCTTGGTCTTTCACCGCTCCAAAGAACGCCACGAGACATTACTGTCAACCTACCGGATATCAGCCAAAGAATTGTCGTGCAAGGCATATTCCCGAGAACTACATGCATACATATTTATAACTCATAGTACACTACTGGCCATTAAAATTGCTACACCATGAAGAAATGCAGATGATAAACGGTTATTCATTGGACAATTATATTATCATGGAACTGACATGTGATAACATTTTCACGCCATTCGGGTGCATAGATCCTGAGAAATCAGTACCCAGAACAACCACATCCGGCCGTAATAACGGCCTTGATACGCCTGGGCATCGAGTCAAACAGAGCTTGTATGGCGTGCACAGGTACAGCTGCCCATGCAGCTTCAATACGATATCACAGTTCATGAAGAGTAGTGACTGGCGTACTGTGACAAGCCAGTTGCTCGGCCACCATTGACCAGACGTTTTCAGTTGGTGAGAGATCTGCTGAATGTGCTGGCCAGGTCAGCAGTCGAACATTTTCTGTATCCAGAAAGGCCCGTATAGGACCTACAACATGTGGTCGTGAATTATTCTGCTGAAATGTAGGGTTTCGTAGGGATCGAATGAAGTGTAGAGCCACGGGTCGTATCACATCTGAAATGTAACGTCCACTGTTCAACATGCCGTCAATGCGAACAAGAGGTGATTGAGACGTGTAACCAATGCCACCCTATACCATCACGCCGGGTGTTACGCCAGTATGGCGATGACGAACACACGCTTCCAATGTCTGTTCACCGCGATGTCGCCAAACACGGATGCGACCATCATGATGCTGCAAACAGAACCCGGTTCATCAGAGAAAATTACGTTTTGCCACTCGTGCACCCATTTTCGTCGTTGGCAGCCATGGTCTCTGAGCTGACGCAGCCATGGTCTCCGAGCTGATAGTCCATGCTGCTGCAAACGTCGTCGAACTGTTCGTACTGTTGTCTTGCAAACGCCCCCATCTGTTGACTCAGGGTTCGAGACGTGGCTGCACGATCCGTTACAGCCATGCGGATAAGATGCCTGTCATCTCGATTGCTAGTGATACGAGGCCGTTGGGATCCAGCACGTCGTTCCACATTACCATCCTGAACCCACGGATTCCATATTCTGCTAACAGTCATTGGATCTCGACCAACGCGAGCAGCAATGTCGCGATACGATAAACCGCAATCGCGATAGGCTACAATCCGACCTTTAGCAGAGTCGGAAACGTGATGGTACGCATTTCTCCTCCTCACACGAGGCATCACAACAACGTTTCACAAGGCAACGCCAGTCAACTGCTGTTTGTGTATGAGAAATCGGTTGGAGACATTCCTAATGTCAGTACGTTGTAGGTGTCGCCACCGGCGCCAACCTTGTGTGAATGCTCTGAAAATGTAATCATTTGCATATCACAGCATCTTCTTCGTGTCGGTTAAATTTCGCGTCTGTAGCACGTCATCTTCTCGGTGTAGCAATTTTAATGGCCAGTAGTGTATATAGAAACTTAAGCTAAATAGTGAAACAAGCTAACGGAGCATCCTCGTTTCACGGTGTTAGAAACCGGCCTTATGGCTGTGAATAGCCTTATCGTACGTTTAGTAAACTAAAATAGCTCTGAGCACTATGCGACTTAACTTCTGACGTCATCAGTCGTCTGGAACTTGGAACTAATTAAACCTAACTAACCGAAGGACATCACATACATCCATAGCCGAGGCAGCATTCGAACCGGCGACCGGGTCAGTCGCTCGGCTCCAGACTGTAGCGCCTAGAACCGCACGGCCACTCCAGCTGGCTAACTAAATTAAACTAGCACCTTGGAGGACAAGCGTTTTACACGGCCAGCACACGGACCGGTGCTGCTCGGCAGGTTTGTACACACGTCTCCGGGACGACACTGGCCATTCTCCTCGTCCCGTGCTATGGCCTCTGCTGCCACGGCAGCTGTATGAAACCTCTCCAGCACCCGCTCGGCCGCGCAGAGGCCCAGCCCCTGCGTCTGGGTAGTCCACCGGCTGCCATTGTCGCATTGCGTCCAGCATACTCCTGGGCAGCAGAGCGTTAATTTGTATTCTCGCTTCGGTGGAGAAGAGCCGGCCGAGGTGGAGACTGCGCGGTCGCCGGGAACGGCGTGCAAACATCGCCACCGACCGCCGCCTGCCAGCGTCTCCGCGCGAGGCGCCCGCAAAAGGGAGTTGGGGGCTGCTCGACTCCGTCCAAAGTGCGGACGAGGGACTGCCGGGGCACTCGTCCCCTCGTCTCTCGGCATCCTAATTCAGTCAGCCACAGTCGCGGCCCTAACTGAGTCTGTAACCATCACCCTTTGTGGCTGGAACACATTTTGACAGCCGGCCAGAGTGGCCGAGCGGTTCTAGGCGCTACAGTCTGCAACTGCGCGACCACTACGGTCGCAGGTTCGAATCCTGCCTCGGGCATGGATGTGTGAGATGCCCTTAGGTAAGTTAGGTTTACGTAGTTCTAAGTTCTAGGGGAGTGATGACCTCAGATGTTAAGTCCCATAGTGCTCAGAGCCATTTGAACCAGCCACATTTTGGCAAATGCATTATTTGGTGCGGCACATGGGAGCCTAACAAGTTGTAACCTCCCACAGATAAAAAAAAAATTATGTATAGCATTCACATTCAGTGTAACCTTCGAACAGTATAAAATATAATTATATAATTCACATTCAGCGTAACCTCCCAACAGATAAATTGCGTAACCTACCAATAACACAATGTGACTAACCTCCTAATAAAAAATGTGACTCATATGTAACCTTTCAATAATTAACTGACTGTGAATCTAAACTGGTAAATTTGGACGTCAGCAGTGCTGCGTCATGGCCCTGAAAGATCATACTGAATAAATGGAAAATTCTTACCCCAATAAGGTTGCCGGATAACGCATATATATCTGCTCCCATAAAAAAAAAAAAAATCTGACACAGCCCATTGCAATGCTGGCCGATAGATTTGTCATGTATAAAAGGAAACAACTGATTTTTCTTTACAATAATCGGGATAACCATGGATTGGAGAAATTAGTAAATTCTTTAAATTGAGATGAATGATTGTCAAAATTTAATTTTTCATAAGAAAGATTATTATTAAGAGATTTTATTAAAAAAATTACATGGGACATGATATAACAATAGTATATATACGCGAGGTTGTTTTTATCTTATACTACATCGCTCAGGCACCGCCATCACTCCCCATGACCGGCCCATCTAACTCCATACACCAGATTGCTAGCTACTACTTACTCCTACTACTACACAGTTCCTACTGCAGCCAACACTGCTCTCTGGTCTGAGATTCTCTTATAACTTACATATCGCAGGCAGCGCGTGAGCAATCCACCGAAATTACATCTGCTCGCGCGCGCTAGCAATAAATTCCTTAGTCATGGACCTTTTACAAAGTCTTTTCTCCCAAAAATAATCTAGCGCACTGGCGATCGTTACTTGAACTGTCTTGGCCGCACAAAAATAAAGTTTATTTTTAAACGGAGACCAGTTTCGACACAATGTGGATCATCTTCGGACCATACTCTCTATTCTACAGTACAACAGAGCAGAGGGAAACATGTAATATAATAAACATGAAGTTAAAAATAGATTATACGAAGTTATACCCCTTGATGAGGCGTGGAGGCGATGGATCGAAGCAAGAATTGTGGGTACCACCCACTGATGACTGCTGACTGAATGGACTTTAATAGTAGATCTCCCTCCCCCCCCCCCCCCATTTGCTTGTCACCCCACGTCAGCGATTCTCTATCAGTGCCCCCCCCTCCCCCAGTGGGGGTGTGATAACACTAAATGGGAGGCACGAGCTTATCGGAAACAATAATGAATCCAAAAATAGATAAATTCACTGAAAGAAAAACAAATACGTTCCGACATTTAAAAAACTAAAACTGACTGTTACAATGATATAATGCACTATAAATAGGTGTGTATCAGTACTGTACAATGCTTTTAAATGTTCAAATTGTGAATTTCTAACTGGCCAAACTGCTTAGGTCATCGGTACCTAGACTTACACACTACTTTAACTAACTTTAACTTACGCTAAGAACGACACACACACACACGCCGGAGAGAGGACTCGAACCTCCAGCAGGAGGGACCGCGCATTGCGTGACATGATGCCTCAAAAAGAGCGGACACTCCGCACGGCACAATGAATTTACTAATTAAGTTTTCAAGACTAAATTAAAAACAAGTTTTGTAATTGTTAGTTACTCACTTGTGCCTGGATTGCAGAGCAAAGTTTTTGGATGGTGGGTTTACTATTGGAAATCGATATTCTGAGATATTTTTCTGTGTTTATCTGAGATTTATACTCGTACTTTATCTCCAAGACAGCCGATACAGAAAATCCAGTTTTGCAAATGTGGGACGTTGAAAATGATAATAACATACGCTATGCCTTTGTTTTCAGTGCAGAAAGCTCATCTGTCCATATTGCCCAAAAATGGAAACAGTGATTTCTTACTAAATTGTCTTTTTATTTCGCCACTTGCCGTCAACTCTACGAAAACTACTTCTTCGGCAGTTGGCAGGCATTCGGGAGTATTTTCACGTCGATACTTGTAAGACAGAGAGCAAAAGAGGGCTACCGCTTCCGGTTTTTGCAGTGTATCGGATAGGTGTTACGCTACAGCAATAAATTTACTTATCTTCATTATTTGTGAGTTTTATAACATCGTAGTTTTAGCGTAAAAACACTCAAAATACATTATATACTCGTATATACAGTTATAATACTGTTGTATGAGGAAAGAGGGGTACAAGGAAAATAATGACTGAAAAATGGCTCGTGAATACTGAGAGGTTGAGAAATACTTGTAACACCACGGCTCTTATGCTGTATGGATTTATTTTGCCATTGTTTTATTTAATATTACATCGTTAAGCTTCTGTAAATGTTTCTGATTGAATAGATGTCACAAAATTGTATACTCTTTTCTTTGTTTAAAACTTTGATGTCATGATTTGATTCTATGCAATGTAGTGTATCTGTCATTTGAATTCTTTGTCTCATTTGGAGGGAACAAAACTTACTGTATATGATTGTAATTTTGTGTGAATAATTTTTGGTAGAAATGTCAATATGTGCAAATGTTTTGTTTCATTTAATGTATTTGATTATTGTTATGTAAACTGCTGATCCTCACTTAGGGTTCTTAGTTCTTTAGTATGTAAAAGGTGTAGTGGTTCCCCTCGGGAACGGAACTGTGTAGCGCGCGCAAATTTTAGTTGGCATAGGTAAAAAAAAGTGGAACAAGAGTCAGTCGGGGACTAGCTACCAGTCGGGGACGAGCCACCAAATTGTGCACTGCCATGTAAATGTTGCATACTGTGCTGGTTCCGAGAGAGGTTTTTTCTGCTACTTTCCAATGCCTCGGATGGATGGATAAATAGCTGGAACAATTCTGGAATTTGTATCTATCATCGCCACCAAGAAATGACAGAGTCCAGCAATTCTACCTGCAATTCCACCTACCGACATGCAATCGCCACCACATGGCGCAATAACTGTAAAGGAGTACTATAATAATGTACAGTGAAGGATCAGCTTAATGGATGTGTTAGTGTTCTCAAATATAAGGTAATTTATAACTGAGTTTATGTACCTACCTTGATTTTTCTCCTTATCCTAACACCTCTCAGGTTCCTCTCCGTTTGAACTAAATGGATTTCCGAGTGTCCCTACTGAAAGAACATTAAAGACCAGTGTTTTTGCTAATTAATGCCTCTTGAACATAATAAAAAAAGAAAGTTAATGAAAGTAATTTTCCTAATAAAACTGCTTATTAATGTATTGTTGCCAACTTCAAATTAAGAGTTCTGAAGACTGAGGCTTTTAAAGTTTTCCTTAGTAAATGATCACATTACTGCCTGTTGTAAATCGCAGAAACTGAATCAGTATCTTACATATATGTTAATTTTGTGTCTCAATGTAGTAAAAGTGGAAAAGTGCAGTGTGGAACGTTATATACTCAAGTTTGCTAAGTGTTTGTCTCTCTTGTGTATTAGAAGTGCTTATTAATAATATAACAGGATTCACAGTTTGTCTATTGGGTTAATGCTCGGTAAAAAGTAACGGAAACACCACGAATTAGGAAAACCTTAATTTCTTTAGTCAAATGATAGTGAGGAGCAACCTGTAAGTGGATTCAAATTAACTTTCATTTTAAATAGTAACGTATTTCACTGAGAGAGACTTAACCTATATCCAATTAATGATTCTGCAGTTAATAGTAATAATAACGTTATAAAGACCATTCAGTTTGTGTAAGCCCTGAAAGTAATAGTGTGTTTCGGTATCTGTTATAATTTTGCAAATAGTTTGTGCTGCTTTAACTGTTAGTTTCAATCTTACCGTACACATATGTATGTGTCAAGAGTTCTCTGCACTCGCGTGTGACAAAGTATAGGTTTTGTTTATCCATTCAAGTTACTAATAACTATTTTCTTGAACGAGAATGTTAATCATTCTCTTGCCTAGTTAGGCTGGCGGCCGTTTTCTTTACCTGTTAAACAGTGCAGATAGTCAAAATTTTGTTTGTTAGTGTTCAAATATTTCCGTAATTCTGACTTTCACTTCCGATAAGCCACCTCCGTTAGGTACAACACGGTCAACACAACAAAATTCCTCTCAGAGGGTAACACAGCTCTCTTGCGTTGTACTATAATTGCTTTAATAAAATAGTTTTATCACACAACCTGCTTCCAGCTTAAAGGTTATGGTACAGCGGCAGCAGACGGTAGAGTTATATACTGCCCGACGTTATCTATAGCCAACATGATACAACGTATGAGGTACGCGTAGAACTACATAGTACTTCTAAATACTACGCTGAGAATTATCGAAAGTTATATGTAAATAACAATTTGTAAGTTATACAGTTAAAATTTTACATAATATAACGTGAAAAAGTATAATTGATCAGTTAATGGGATCGGTTAACACGTTAGTGGACTGCCGTTTGCGGGACACGGACAATTTATCGACAGTGATCAAATGATCTTCGTATGTGCGCTGGTTTCTTCCTTCGACGTGTGTTATAAACTATAGGAAACTTATGTAACCGTTCTCCAGCGTTACCGGTAATATAGACATCTTAATAATACGTACAGAATGCTGTGTAGTCACTGTTCTGAATTTAACTACAAATAGTTGTTTGGCAAAAGTTTTTGCACTGGGGCTACAATATAGAGGAAGTAGCTTAGCATGGCTTGTATAAGACTAAAATTATTCAGTGAAAACGGGGGAGATTCACTAACGAGTTAACTGAAACCATTTCCTAGTAAATTATATTTTTTCACGATGGACTATGTAAATTTTAGCTACATAAATTATGAATCGTTATTTAGACGTAACTTATGATAATATCCAGCATTGTATTAATGTTTATATTCAAGCTGTATGACATCTATCGCATACGTTGTATCCTGTTGGCTAAATATGCTGTAGGGTGACAGGCAAGGGCAGAGTCAGTCATCTAGTCAGGAGTGGGCATTAGTGGGTGGTGCAATATCGTATAATCTTTTTTATCGTTATGTTTGTTATATTACACGTTTCCCTCTATTCTCTTGTACTCTGAATTACAGAGTAAGTCCTACGGTGATCCACATCTGGTCCAAACCAGTCAAAACTCATGAATAAACATGAAATGTTTTCGCAGTTGCGAATGCAAAAAACCACCAGCTGTATAAGAGAATGTCGGCAATGAAAGTTTTTGCCAGGCCACATACATGCATGTCCGAAGAACATTACATCGTGCTTCTTAAAACAGGCACTGCAGTATCGTCGTTAAGACTGAAAGTACTTTTATGCGATCAAGACTGATCTGAATAATATTTAATTATTGGTCATTGCGATCGCTGCTATACCCAATGAGTTTACAAAGAATATCGATGGTTGCTTGTGTTGAAATATTCAAATACACTCTTGGAAATGGAAAAAAGAACACATTGACACCGGTGTGTCAGACCCACCATACTTGCTCCGGACACTGCGAGAGGGCTGTACAAGCAATGATCACACGCACGGCACAGCGGACACACCAGGAACCGCGGTGTTGGCCGTCGAATGGCGCTAGCTGCGCAGCATTTGTGCACCGCCACCGTCAGTGTCAGCCAGTTTGCCGTGGCATACGGAGCTCCATCGCAGTCTTTAACACTGGTAGTATGCCGCGACAGTGTGGACGTGAACCGTATGTGCAGTTGACGAACTCTGAGCGAGGGCGTATAGTGGGCATGCGGGAGGCCGGGTGGACGTACCGCCGAATTGCTCAACACGTGGGGCGTGAGGTCTCCACAGTACATCGATGTTGTCGCCAGTGGTCGGCGGAAGGTGCACTTGCCCGTCGACCTGGGACCGGACCGCAGCGACGCACGGATGCACGCCAAGACCGTAGGATCCTACGCAGTGCCGTAGGGGACCGCACCGCCACTTCCCAGCAAATTAGGGACCCTGTTGCTCCTGGGGTATCGGCGAGGACCATTCGCAACCGTCTCCATGAAGCTGGGCTATGGTCCTGCACACCGTTAGGCCGTCTTCCGCTCACGCCCCAACATCGTGCAGCCCGCCTCCAGTGGTGTCGCGACAGGCGTGAATGGAGGGACGAATGGAGACGTGTCGTCTTCAGCAATGAGAGTCGCTTCTGCCTTGGTGCCAATGATGGTCGTATGCGTGTTTGGCGCCGTGCAGGTGAGTGCCACAATCAGGACTGCATACGACCGAGGCACACAGGGCCAACACCCGGCATCATGGTGTGGGGAGCGTTCTCCTACACTGGCCGTACACCTCTGGTGATCGTCGAGGGGACACTGAATAGTGCACGGTACATCCAAACCGTCATCGAACCCATCGTTCTACCATTCCTAGACCGGCAAGGGAACTTGCTGTTCCAACAGAACAATGCACGTCCGCATGTATCCCGTGCCACCCAACGTGCTCTAGAAGGTGTAAGTCAACTAGCCTGGCCAGCAAGATCTCCGGATCTGTCCCCCATTGAGCATGTTTGGGACTGGATGAAGCGTCGTCTCACGCGGTCTGCACGTCCAGCACGAACGCTGGTCCAACTGAGGCGCCAGGTGGAAATGGCATGGCAAGCCGTTCCACAGGACTACATCCAGCATCTCTACGATCGTCTCCATGGGAGAATAACAGCCTGCATTGCTGCGAAAGGTGGATATACACTGTACTAGTGCCGACATTGTGCATGCTCTGTTGCCTGTGTCTATGTGCCTGTGGTTCTGTCAGTGTGATCATGTGATGTATCTGACCCCAGGAATGTGTCAATAAAGTTTCCCCTTCCTGGGACAATGAATTCACGGTGTTCTTATTTCAATTTCCAGGAGTGTATTTTATATTATTTCACACTTTTAGCTGTACAGAGTAATGTAATGAAGCCTATTCTATATCAGGGATCTTATGATATCAATGGGCATCAATATCTTCGTTTACATAGACTAAAATACGTATAAAAACTGTTTTCCTAAAAATCAAGTATTTCACATATTGATATTCCATGTGTTTAAAATAGTGTTGAAGTTTTAACATACAATTTTGCAACTTCGATTAACTTTGCTAAATATGTATCAGCTATTATGTCTGACAAACATATAAACTTTCTGTGTAGTATCTCTGTTCTTCTGCATTTGTGTAGGGACTTGGCGGGAAGTGGTTTTGGATAGAAATCGAGTCGTTTTGTGAGGCAGAAGAATGAAAGTGTGTTACTTGTTTTTTTTTTTGGTCACAATTATGCTGTCATAATATGTAAAATGTTGCATAATACGAACTTTTAAAAGTTCATGTAGTTTACTTCATTTACTATTTCGTGAATTACCCGATTATAACAATCCTTTCATCAGTTAATTTTCTCTGAACTAGATGAAAACCTGCGGACGTTATCATGTCTACGAAGAAGACAACGATGCCTATATCAAGATAATCAGCTAAGTAAAACCTCATATTTCCGTACATGGACAAGTAATTGAATATGCAGCATTGAAGAGACACATTACAAATACAGTGGTGTTACAGTAAGAGCGTATGATTTGAATCTGAAATAAAACATGGTTGGATATAACAAATCATTGTAATATTTATCGATTTATAATATAAACGTTTGGGAATTAATATGTGGAACAATGAATCCGGGTAACGTTTCCACAGCTTCGGTGGAGACACACTTACTCTCCTCATGAAATTTTCCGTAATGGTTTTGCGTAAATGTCTTTATATTTCCTTTAATTTCGACCTTTAGCGCTTGGGTGGCTGTGGACCTGTTGGTATGAACTTGATGCTTCAGCAAACTGTACAGAAAAAATCCACACATGTTGTCTCAAGATTGTGGTGGCCAATCGCGGTCACCAAAGTAGAGGCGACAGGACCACGACAAATACTTGTGCAAGACCGTCATTGTTTCACATGTGGAACGCAAAGTGCACTGTCCTGCTCAAGCCATATATCTTCAAGAGCAACATTTTCCAAGTATTCTACAAAGCACCCGCCTAGATTCCCATAACTTTCGCCATTTACCGTCCTACTGAAACCACATGCCTCCATCCTACAGAAATCACATGTCCTCAGGAGTAATATTTTCCAGTTGAGGCACAAAGGACGATTACATTCCGGTAACTTTCGCCATTTATCGCAAATGCATTAATCTCATTCGTTTTCAAAGCAAAATGGTCCAATGATCCTCCAGTCCAGAATGCATACCAGTCACTGACTCGTTCGGTATGATTTATTTTTTCTCGTCACTCGTTGACTGATTTTCTGAGACCTAAACTGGACAATAGACACTACCAAGGCAGCCATCGAGGTGAAAATTGGACTCACGCTCAAGAAGATTTTGTCCACAAAACTGGCAATCGCTTCTTGTTGTTCAACGATCCATTTGTGAACTGTCCTCGCTGTGCATGGTCTGTAGGCGGAAGTTATCTGGTGGACTTCGAATGCACACACATATAAGTCTTTAATGAGAATACGGCGAAGAGTGGGAGAGTGTTATAAATGTCCATTCCGTATGCACGAGAACGATTGGAGGTCACCAACTCTCGGTCACATTCTCGCGAATATCGCGAGGTTATTTTTTGATCGACGACTATGTGCTGGTATCGTGCGTGTTAATCAACTCCTCAATGATATTCCATTCATTCATTTCAATGTCGGAACCTGGAACTTAATGTCTATCGAAAATCAGACGCACAACCAAACTTTCGCCATTTTGATAGTAGTGTCTAACAATAACACAGTGTTATTGTATGGTGTAGTGATCCATGTTTGCCGACTCCTCTCCATCTTCTATCGACCTGTAGCAGTAACTCAGATATAGGATCATGGCAGCCGAAACTCTGTGAAAGTCACCCCTGGTATAACTCATTAAACAACTATACTTCGGCCACCGTCAAAACTTGATCATACATTGATAAAGTGCAGTGGGGTCGAGAGGTTCTAGGAGCTTCAGTCCGGAACCCCGCGACTGCTACGGTCACAGATTCGAATCCTGCCTCGGACATGGATGTGTGTGATGTCTGTGTATTTAACACTAAATTCTTCTAGAATCTTCATATGTAAATGATGCTCTAAGCCCCCCTCCCCCTCCCCCTCCCCCCCCGTCCCCTACCCTAACTCCGACTTTTTCTGTTGCACATGGATTCAGAAGAAACGCGAACTGACTGGAATCGACCCTGCAAGTGGAGTAGAAAAGAGTTTGGCACCTGCAATAATTTAATTTGATTGAAATTAATTAGATAAAGGTAAATTCATTAACGTAGTGAAAAATGAAAGGGGTGCTCTACCGGTTAACATAATGAAAGTTCTGTCCAAAATAACAATTTAATTTATTATGACTAAACTCAAAATCATAAACAAAACATATGAAACATTTACAATACATCAAATTGGATCAAACTGGATACTCAAATAAATGCTGTGAAGGTAAAGTTGTCCATAAACTAGATTGTGATATTTATGACGAAGTGGTATGTGGAGCCAATTCCTTGCAACTCAAATCTTAAGAGAAACACCCAGCCAACCCAACATTAATTGCTGCTACAGTAGTGAGAACTCTGACAATGAACATCCAAGACGGAACCACGTAAGAAAAGACGGGAACAGGAGCGCTCTGCTGAGCTCTGATTATCATAGAGCAAATTCCCTAATTTGCCGGTGCTGCGGCCATACATTACCAAAGCTGTCTTCTTAACTGAAAGGACACGATCCGGCGTACCGAAACAAATTGTCCTGGTCTGGTTGTTCCAGAATAAAGACTTCCTATCAATACAAATGCGCCTCTGAGGGAGACGGAGAAGGCTCGCCACACAATCACTGACGGTATAGTGATTGATTTTAACAAGCGAAGTCACACAGTAACTCCGATACAGTCAACTTTAGCCAAAACTGCTCAAGACGGACAACTTAGGCCGCTTGTACGCAGAACGCTCAATTGCCAACTGTGCTCGGAAGGTTACGTAGAAGCCGAAACTTCAGCAACTTCGTCAAACTGTTACAATTAAATGAAAGTATATTAGACAGCCAACGGAAGGTAGACTGTCCAGAGCAGCAACAGCTCAGTATTGTAACCTACCCCGACGGAAAGGGGAGAGTCAACTCTCTCAAGAGCACCCGTACAAACTCAGAACATTCTTGCCCTCATGACAGTGGCCGTGGTCAAACGTTCCAATCAGCAACTCTAAAACCGGCGGAAAATTCCAGTCTATTCCCGAAGCACCAGTGGAGATTCTTGGCGCCAATTTCTGCGCCGATTTTGCTACGTCACGGAGCTATGCGCTGAGCAAGCCAATCACAGTTATGATTTTGCAGAAAACGCGGGAATTTGCCCGCCAAGAATGCCTGGGAACACAAGTCATTCCCACGCCTCGCTGGTAGCGAGCCAGAAAGTGTTTTCAGTAAGTTTCTGAGAAGTAACGGAATCTCTAGCCCAGTCGCCCCTTCTGGCCCCTCTGGGCATGTCGCTCGCGCTCTTATGACAATGTCGGTGTTTGGAAAGCATCCACTCGACTCCCTCACACCCATCGGCTTAACTCTTTCAGGCTCAACAGAAGTCCCCTGTCACCGGACCACCCGGGTGACGAGAGAAGCTGCGTGGGAAGTCCGCGTGTGAAAGAATAGCAACTTTTCACCGCATGCAATTGGGGAAGGAAAATCGAATTACTCAGAGAAAGATAGAAATATGAGAGGGGGCCGATGCCACCTCTCATGTCCTTAGGTTAGTTAGGTTTAAGTAGTTCTAAGTTCTAGGGGACTGGTGCCCTCAGATGTTTAGTGTCATAGTACTCACAGGCATTTGCAGTGGGCTGGATAACAAAATAAGCAACATGATGCCAGTTGTTTCTTGAATAGATGTAATCTGGCTAGACTCGTAACTAAAGGCACTGTGCGACAAAAAAAAACTGATTACAAATTCGAGTCAGATTCACACAGGACTTTTCAGAATGAGCACACTTAAAATATCACGTGGCATCCCCTCTGGCCTGGATGCATCCATTGATTCGGTCGAGAAGAGTATCATAATGCTGTTGTATCCTCTCGTGAGACATGTTGGCCCACGAGTTTCGTACCTGGTCCTTGATATACTGGATAATGGTAATGTGACGAACATGACGTCAGTGTTGGTCCCACACATGTTCTACTGGGGGCAGATCTGAGGATCTTACTAGATATGCAAATGGATCAGTGTCACGCAGACAGTTCACAGAGAAAGTGGATAACCTTAAGGCTGCGCATTCAAATGTCAGCAGCAGAAGTTTTAGGGCGTGGCTTCTATTTATAGGCTACTAGAACGCTGGAGCAAGTGATCCTAAGACTATCGTACGGTCCCCTGCATGAATTTCATCTTCCGCTGCTTGCAACGAAGGGGAATCAACAAAGTTGACACTTTTCAGTCTAGAATCCCTGGATTTTTATCTCTCTGTTGTATCCGTTACAGCTTAATGCGTAAATAATCGGCGTTTGATATTAGCGTTTTTTTTTTTTTGTTTCTGGCACTGTAAAATTATAGCCATTTCTGTAACTGCATGACGTGTACGTAAATATCTCATTAGACATTGCACTGTAGTGAAATAACACAAGTCTCACCACCGAGTGAGAGTTTCACGAAAGACTGGATGAAAAAATGATCAAATGTGCGTGAAATCTTAGGGGACTTAACTGCTAAGGTCACCAGTCCCTAAGCTTACACACTACTTAACCTAAATTATCCTACGGACAAACACACACACCCATGCCCGAGGGAGGACTCGAACCTCCGCCGGGACCGGCCGTACAGTCCGTGACTGCAGCGCCCAAGACCGCTCGGCTAATCACGCGCGGCGGAAGACTCGATGAAATAACGTGAGTCTTACGAACAGTTACAAGGAATAATGTTCTGAAACACGTGCCACTACTTTCAGTTTAAGTTCCTTACGTAGTAACGGCGATTACTTGATAAAGTCCGTCATTTGCGACATTTATATCTCTTGAGGTGCCCTTCTACAGTTTTCGCAGCTTTTGCGGCACATAATACTGTTAAAAACAAACAGTTTGGGCTACAATAGAAGGATAAAATATGCTTCTGGTTGTGTAGTGAAGACTTTACATGCTCAGTTTTCCGCTTCATAGTAACGCACGCACATAGTTGTACTTGTATTATAAATATCTTGTAACCTCTCAAGGCGCTGCTACATCGAGTCTATAAAAAACTGTAGCTGATTCAGTTAGTTAATTATTTGTGAAAGATGCAACATTGCGTCAAGGCCACCTCGAAAGCTACTGTATGAAATTTCCAATGCTTGTCATTATGTGAGACATGCTTTGGTCCTCATGGTGATGGTTTAACCGACAACATGCATAGTTATTGTTAGAGACAATTCCATTACATGACACTTTTTAAAAATATGTGCACCTGCACACACGTATTACTCGAGTTGACAACAAAAGAACAGTTACGGACAGAGCACCAGAAGAGCTGAGTATCATACGGAGTTTTGCTTTTCTTTTGCGTTAATCAGAGAGTAGAACGGAATATAACACTGTATTGAAATCCTGTTTTCGTTCCTTTCATATCACGTGCAATTATTCACGGGAGCTACAGACAGTCTCAGAACTGACGATGGAGATAAGGTAAATGAAAAATTACGCATCGAAGCTGCGCCAGTTCTCCCTGAGGGCAATAGCTGACTCAGGAGTTCCGGTCACATGTGAAATTTTTGACGGAACTTCTCTCAACAGCGAAAAATAAAGAGAAATCAAAGAATTAAAAAATACAGCTATTTTATTTGAGTCACTATGAATCTGTATGGGTCCGAAAGTGAGATACAGTAACATTGAATAAAACTGTTCTAGAGATTATCGCAAAAATAAGTAACTTTCTCTTCATTTACTATTGTGAAGCCGAGGGGGATACTCTCTGAAAGAAAAAATATTGCTTATGTGATAAAGAGCTATTTAGTGGATGCCAGTAACATTTTTCCGTGCAAAATTTCGTAAACTTTACGAAGAAAGAGGAAGATACTGACGTTAATTGCTTGGACACACAGACGTCCTATCTCCTTTAAAAATGTGTAAACAAAACATCCGAATGACAGCTGTGTTTTAACATTTCTTTCCTCAATCATTTATTACAAATAAACTGGAAACTGCTGATGAGAAAGTTAAATGAAAACATCACGCAAAGCCTACGATCAAATACGTAAAATGTATAATCTGATGTATTTATTGTGTGTGAGTGCAAAGCTTTAATGCCGATTTAACGGTTGTTGATTGTGCCACCTCTGAATTTGTTACACAGCTACACGAATAAAAATATCGAGACTGACGCAGAACTGTAAATCTGCGTTTTATTTTGATTGCCAGTCGCAGTCCTCACAACAATAATGGATTCAATTGTTATTGTTACTTCAGCCATTTATTATAGGTAACTCCACGATAAAGACTTGAAGAAACAGTAATAAAATTCGCTAAAAATTTATTTGCTACCAGAATACGTGGCGTAGAGTACAAAGCGGAATTATCTTTTAAACGCGTTGACCTCTAGGACGCGTCGTTCAGGCATTCCTGGAACGGCGTGAGTGGTGTAGGTCGTAAACTGGGGCACTTCGTGACGTACTTCGTGAAATCACTCGTTTCGACTGAGAAACAGTACTCAAGGGCCGACTGTTCGCGGCGTTTTAATGCCTCTTTCGCAACTCACTCGACGTTTTAAGTTGTACTAAACTGTTGACGCCTGTGAGTAATATACGGATACGATACGGGAAAAGCTGGAAAGGAAAACTACTGCTTATCGCAGAAACTCCACGAGGCGCGCAGTTCTTCCGTGTCTACAAAAGGCGGCGGTCTGCAGCTCCCTGTCACAGGTGCAGTACACCACGTGCACATTTTCAAGTAGCTTTCATCAGGATGACCACACTGAACAGGTTAGTTCACACTCCCCCGGCGTCTGGATCTGACCACTTGGGTTTTCCAAATGTTTTAGACTATTCGCCTGTCTGCGTATTACAACCTTGTAAAGAGTGTAGATGCCTTAATTTGCGGTACAGAACGCAAAACAAACGCAAATATGTATCAGTCAACTACAGATAAAACATTCATCAGTCATGAACTATGCGGCTGGTCCAGGCGGAGGTTCGAGTCCTCCCTTGGGCATTGGTGTGTGTGTTTGTCCTTAGGACAATTTAGGTTACGTAGTGTGTAAGCTTAGGGACTGATAACCTTAGCAGTAAAGTCCTATACGATTTCACACACACACGCACACACACACACACACACATTCTTCGCACACGGTACTAATATACGTCAAAGGTTTTCTAGCGTTACAAATATATTTTTCTTTCATTAGGCCAAACAGAAGTTCTTTCCCTTTACTAAGTATGGTAACATATCCATTTAAGCTCTAGTTTACGAATTATGAGCGAGGTACAGTAGTCATGCCATGCTGCGCACTGCAGCCAACTTAAAGTTCTGTGTTTTTAACCCTTTAGTATGAGTTGTTTGAATTCAATGTCCCGCATCCAGCCTTTGCTGCCAAGGATTGTGTTTGAATTCGAACAAACAACTTTACACCTCACGCCCGTGAGGTATCATACGTAGGTTCCCTATCGAACCGATGATGTTCATTTATCTACAAACTTCGGCACCCGTTCACTAGAGAACGCTGAGTAAACCGTTCGAACTTTTCCGGCCACTATGCCAGCTGAGACCAGCAGAGACGGCGCAGAGTGTCCGTAAAGTTGCATTTTGTGAATTTATTTGTGTAGTGGAGCGTCAGATGGGACGGCGATTGGTAATCAATCCTTCGATTGGCTGAGATGAAGTTACGAACTGTTCTTCGTAATGATGGGACTGGCGTAGAAGATGATTCATCCGCATGTTTTCTGGTATCTGTTATAGTGCAGAAATGTTATCATCAGTTAGAAACGGATACTGGTTTAACGCTAACACGTAATTGTGGTGCTAGTGATGATAATGATGAACACCTCACTGCACGTGTTAGCGATATGGCAAGTTCGAGAGGAGGCGATGGAAGCAGTGAAACTGAATTCCAACCTTCTCCTGACAAAAAGTTTAAAGTCGAAAGTGTCATCACGGTGTTTGATGACAACACACAAGAGGCCACATACATGTACGATGATTATCAACACTTCTGACAAGATCGTGTAAGGATACCCTAAACTGAAGGCTAAAAGCAATGTTAAAAGCGTGCTGTAAAAGAAAGGAGAAGGCCATACAGTTTTCAAAGGAAATCGTACGCTACAGATCAGTATCATCAGGCAGCGTGTTACGGCTAGGTTTGACGAAGCGTGATAATGCGGTTCTTCCGTTCATTATTGGAATTTAGAGCTTTGGGCATCAGACGTAGCGTGAAATATCGGGTGTACAAACTCTACAGCGTTACTTGGAATTATTAACAGTTTGAGAAAGGTGTTTAGGATTACGTCACGCCGTGTAACTATGCTCCAAGAATGAAAAGAAAAGGACGGGGAAGAAAATATGATTCAAAGAGCTCAAACACTTGTTGCTGAAGTCAGTGCACATAACAGGATAGAAAATACCCAGGTGGGCCCGGTATGGAACTGTGGTGAGAGTCAGTGTAGGTATGAGCCTTCTTCAGAAAGAACGCTGTCCATAAAATGGGCGCAAACTTCCAAGAACCAAATGGGAAATTTGGATCCCGTGTGTCAACGGAAACAGAAAATCCGTGTCCTCCAAATGTGTTCATAGATGAAAGAGTGAGCGGTGAAGTCCTGTCACGTTTGAGTTCATATTTGCCGGCAAATTCACTAGTACTTAGTGACTGCTGATCTGGACATACGAATGAACTAGAACAATTTTAAGTGCATGCAGGAGAAGATGTAGTTTTAAAAAGCCTTCCATCTAAAACTACAAAATATGGACAACCTCTGGACATAAAATATACACCAAGAAAATAAGAGAATTTCTTAAACTATGTTACAGGGACACGCAGCCAAAATTGATTGACAGATTATTCATTATGAAAATGCATTCTGTCATTTACAATCAATTATACGCAGAAGTATATAGACCAACACTTAGTTACAAGTAGCAGAACGCTGGCTTCGATATTGGTGAACCTGAGGATAACTTGGCCGTGAAGTGCAGAATTGCTATTGTAGAATGTGTAGTTATGAGGTGATTAGCTTGGTTTTCTTCACTATGCGTTTTGTAGTCATTCATATTGTTTGTAGTATTTTATTGAAAGTCCTCATTGGCGTCTATAATTAAGATATCTGCATTCCAATTGGCTTCTGCAATGGCGACTGTAGTGTCATCTAGAGAACGTTTACAGAATTTTGCAGAAAACGACATTCAGCAGCACATTCAGAGGTGCTTGATGGTCCTGTAACCAAAATTTCAAACAGATATGTTCGTTAGAAAGTAAATACTTTTCTTGTAATAAAAGTTTGAGCTCGCTGGTATCCAGAACGCGTAAACATATTGCAGTGCGGTTTTGGTAAAGTATCGGGACAATGTGGCGAATTTTCCGAGGTAAGCAAGCAAGCTTTAACGTTTATAGCTGACGAATTATAAGAATTACTTTTTAATAGAACTGCACAGTTTTTTTCTGTTACATTGGGGAGAGGCTACTAAGAGAACGTATATATTACTTAGCTGCTAACTCGGCTCATCGTTCATGGTTCATGGTTAAACCATCCATGGTTCATGGTGCATGATGCACGTTACAGGTTGCCTATCTTGCGGCTTCCAAGATCACAAAAATCTGATTTTCAATATTTCACGTAAGTAGTGCAGGAATTTAAAAATTTTAAATTCTACTACAATCTACTCGTTAAGAGGCATAATCTTATGTTAAAGGTTTAGTACAATAAGACAAGTATTACAGTTTAAAACGGTGTATAAGTGCCGGGGTAACGTAACTTACGGAGCGCAGATTGTGCACACTATAATCATCCAGCATTTGAGAGAGACCATTTCTGACTTGCAATAAACTAAATAAATAATTTCAAACCTTTGTGAAACTTTATATCACTCACTCTCCTCACAGAATGACAACAGAGAAAAACTGTATCGCTTATCACATTTTCGCTGTTCATGTATTAAAAGTGGGATGACTTTTAATTTATTATTTCTTGATTATTATCTCTATTCGCAGCACATTTTACAAAAGTATCCACATACACCATGAATATATTTGCAAAATTATATCTTTCTTTCAGACTTAGTTCAGGAGGTACGACTTTATGAAAACTGAAATACGTGAAGATAACTTTTTCTTCAAACTGAACGCAAAATATCCAGACTACACTCATTCAGTGTTTGATAACGAGTGGACTTAACGACTACCAACAATGTTCAAAAATAATTTGAACCCTTTCCTAAACTTCTTCTCGCTTACGTGTTTAACGTCAAATAGTTAACACAATAAGTCATTTATAAAGTGGTCATGAGTTTGAAGATGTTTTACAAATGGGAGTTCGATTATTTAAAGAATCGGCGGTTTACTGTTTACGTGCGGAACGTGATCAAATAGTAACAAGATAACTGCAACGCAAATCGCTGTCTTGTTGTTATGAGAAGGGCTCCCACGAACGTCTTCCCTACTTTCCCAAATGTAAGTAAACGCGTAACTCACAGATATGGTTCGTGTGTTTATTAGTCGACTAAGTTGTTATTGCCTCTGGGACTGACTGTGCTTCGATCGGTTATTACGGGTCAGCGAGTAATCGGTGTTGTGGAGGCAAGGAAGGACGCTACAGCGACAGTTATGCAATGAATACTCGATAACCTTGTTGATTAGATTTATGAAGTGGATGGTCCATTACACAAGGGGTGGACAGCAAATCCTTCATCTGCTATTTCTGTTTCATTGGAATCCGTTCCAGTTTCATTTGCCACGTCACTTTCAATATCAGTGTCGTCGTCATGTGGTGCGTGTTCATATAAACTTTCCAGAAGAGCATTCATTATCATATTCTCTATCGATTCTTCGATTGACACATCTCAGCGCCAATGTTCATTTTCATTTCCTTTAACACGTTCATGGGCTTTTGACCAATCATGTTGGGATCTTAGATAATGTTCTCTTTGGTTATTTGTCTTCGGGTAGTTAACTTAAAGAAAAAACGTTTTACCTACAACTTTTTGTTGCTCTGTATTCTAGATTAGTTCAAAATGGGTCAAATGGTTCTGAGCACCATGGGACTTAACTTCTGAGGTCATGAGTCCCCTAGAACTTAGAACTACTTAAACCTAACTAACCTAAGGACATCACACACATCCATGTCCGAGACAGGATTCGAACCTGCGACCGTAGGGGTCTCTAGATTAGTTATACAGGGTTCAAATCACATTGATATGATGGGCGACTCAGAACGGTAAGTCCCTTAACATCTCCTTTAACAACTGATTTGGCTTACTGTAACACAAAATTTGTTAAAGCTCTTTCCTTGTTAAGCTCGATTCAGAATTAATTTTGATCATATTCCCTAACAACGATGGAATTTTATGGATTACAATGCGCCCTGTCACTGGGCCACAATTGTTAGCCAGTGAAGAACATTCTGCACAATTCGAGTAAGTGCTTTGGCCACCTAGGTCGCTCGACATGAACCACATCGAACATTTTTGGAACAATCGAGAGATCAGTTCGTGCACAAAATCCTGCACCTGCAACACTTTCGCAGTTATGAATGGCTGTAGAGACAGCATGGCTGAGCATTTTTGCAGCGTACTTCCAATTATTTGTTGAGTTCATGTGATGTCGACTTGCTGCAGTACGCTGGGCAAAAGGAGATGTTGGGAGGTATGCCGTGACTTTTGTCACCTAAGTGTATAATTCTTTGTCAACCATTGCTGTTAGTCGTTACATCCGCAACTTCTTCATCCTGCTAGCACTTTTTTCGTGGCGTAATGAGTAGGTACCCGTTAGTGGTTTATTTGGATCCCTCCCGTAAGCTTTGAAACTATGTCAAAACGTTCCGATTGGGTGATTCTCTTATGTTTTATATTTTTTGAAACGAAATCTCATCATTTCCCAAATCTTTCCTTTGCTCCCTGAAAATGATTTTTTTTTAAGTATAAGTAGGATTCTCAACTTCTGTAATTCCTTCTGCCCATAAGGCTCCAAAAATTTTTTCGAATGAATTCTCTGTCGAAATCAACCAGAGAAACACTTTTCCAGAACGCCTTTGGTTCCTATTCCCTGTTTTCTTCCGTTTTCTTAATCTTTCAAATTGTATTTTACTGTTATTTCTGGCTCTCCTATTATTTTCACAGCTCACAATATTCTTTCTGTTCAGGTGTCATTACTTTATTCTGATTTTCTTATTCCTGGCCAATTGTAAAACTAATTTTTAATTTTCTACTTTTATACTGGCTTTAGAGACCTATTCATACAGCCATCTCAATAGCGAAATGTCAAGTACGACGATACGAACATGAGAACGAAGCAAAACCCAGTGATTGAGCGAAGAAAATCTACGACGCGCCCGGGAAGTGAACCCGGGCCTCTTCGGTTAACAATAGGTCGCGCTGAAAGGGCAGCTACAGAGGCCGACAATTGTACAACTTCGAATGTAAGCTCTTTGCCGCCGGCCTGTGTCCACTTTCGAGGCATTTTCGCGTGTTTGCCACTCTCAGGGGTTGGATAACACCGCACTGCCCTACTGATTACATTTCACGAGAACTCGCTGCACCAGTCGGCAGTATATGCATAACTGACCTGACAGCATTGTCACTGCGACTCGTTTTCTTAGTCGCCGCTGTACTTGTTTACTGTAACTGCGTGTTCCTGATAACAGCCACGCGAGGCCAAGTGCAATGATATCGTGGCTGTGTGATACTTCTGTGCTTGAAACCCATCAGTCTATGATCTGCTGTTCTACCGACCACACAGCTTCCGCGTTGTTGTTGTGGCCTTCAGTCCTGAGACTGGTTTGATGCAGCTCTCCATGCTACTCCATCCTGTGCAAGCTTCTTCATCTCCCAGTACCTACTGCAACCTACATCCTTCTGAATCTGCTTAGTGTATTCATCTCTTGGTTGTCGCTCTACGATTTTTGCCCTCCACACTGCCCTCCAATACTAAATTGGTGATCCCTTGATGCCTCAGAACATGTCCTACCAACCGGTCCCTTCTTCTGGTCAAGTTGTGCCACTAACTTCTCTTCTCCCCAACCCTGTTCAACACTTCCTCATTAGTTATGTGATCTACCCATCTAATCTTCAGCATTCTTCTGTAGCACCACATTTCGAAAGCTTCTATTCTCTTCTTGTCCAAGCTATTTATCGTCCACGTTTCACTTCCATACATGGCTACACTCCATACAAGTACTTTCAGAAATGACTTCCTGACACTTAAATCTATACTCGATGTTAACAAATTTCTCTTCTTCAGAAACGCTTTCCTTGCCATTGCCAGTCTACATTTTATATCCTCTCTACTTCGACCATCATCAGTTATTTTACTTCCTAAATAGCAAAATTCCTTTGCTACTTTAAGTGTCTCACTTCCTAATCTAATTCCCTCAGCATCACCCGACTTAATTTGACTACATTCCATTATCCTCGTTTTGCTTTTGTTGATGATCATCTT
Source organism: Schistocerca gregaria (assembly GCF_023897955.1). Taxonomy (NCBI): domain Eukaryota; kingdom Metazoa; phylum Arthropoda; class Insecta; order Orthoptera; family Acrididae; genus Schistocerca; species Schistocerca gregaria. The sequence continues at coordinate 567,650,545 of NC_064923.1, forward strand.
ATATCTTCCTTTCAAGACACTATCCATTCCATTCAACTGCTCTTCCAAGTCCTTTGCTGTCTCTGACAAAATTACGATGTCATCGGCGAACCTCAAAGTTTTTATTTCTTCTCCATGGACTTTAATACCTACTCCAAAATTTTCTTTTGTTTCCTTCACTGCTTGCTCAATATACAGATTGAATAGCATCGGGGAGAGACTACAACCCTGTCTCACTCCCTTCCCAACCACTGCTTCCCTTTCATGTCCCTCGAATCTTATAACTGCCATCTGGTTTCTGTACAAATTGTAAATAGCCTTTCGCTCCCTGTATTTTACCCCTGCCACCTTCAGTATTTGAAAGAGTATATTCCAGTCAACATTGTCAAAGACTTTCTCTAAGTCTACAGATGCTAGAAACATATTCTTGCCCTTCCTTAATCTAGCTTCTAAGATAAGTCGTAGGGTCAGTATTGCCTCACGTGTTCCAACATTTCTACGGAATCCAAACTGATCTTCCCCGAGGTCGGCTTCTACTAGTTTTTCCATTCGTCTGTAAAGAATTCGCGTTAGTATTTTGCAGCTGTGACTTATTAAACTGATATGCGAATGTAGACGAGATGTGGCTCAAATTCAAAGATATAGTAGCAACAGCAATTGAGATATTCATACCTCATAAATTGGTAAGAGATGGAACGGATCCCCCGTGGTACATAAAAAAAGTCCGAACGCTGTTGCAGAGGCAACGGAAAAAGCATGCAAAGTTCAGAAGAACGCGAAATCCCGAAGATGGGCTAAAATTTACAGACGCGCGAAATTTGGCACGTACTTCGATGCGAGATGCCTTTAATAGGTTCCACAACGAAACATTGTCTCGAAATTTGGTAGAAAATCCGAAGAAATTCTGGTCGTATGTAAAGTACACAAGCGGCAAGACGCAGTCAATACCTTCGCTGCGCAGTGCCGATGGTACTGTTACCGACGACTGTGCCGCTAAAGCGGAGTTATTGAACGCAGTTTTCCGAAATTCCTTCACCAGGGAAGACGAATGGAATATTCCAGAATTTGAAACACGAACATCTGGTAGCATGAGTTTCTTAGAAGTAGATACCTTAGGGGTTGCGAAGCAACTCAAATCGCTTGATACGGGCAAGTCTTCAGGTCCAGATTGTATACCGATTAGGTTCCTTTCAGATTACGCTGATACTATAGCTCCCTACTTAGCAATCATATACAACCGCTCGCTCACCGATAGATCTGTACCTACAGATTGGAAAATTGCGCAGGTCGCACCAGTGTTCAAGAAGGATAGTAGGAGTAATCCATTTAACTACAGACCTATATCATTGACGTCGGTTTGCAGTAGGGTTTTGGAGCATATACTGTATTCAAACATTATGAATCACCTCGAAGGGAACGATCTATTGACACGTAATCAGCATGGCTTCAGAAAACATCGCTCTTGTGCAACGCAGCTAGCTCTTTATTCGCACGAAGTAATGGACGATATCGACAGGGGATCTCAAGTTGATTCCGTATTTCTAGATTTCCCGAAAGCTTTTGTCACCGTTCCTCACAAGCGACTTCTAATCAAGCTGCGGAGCTATGGGGTATCGTCTCAGTTGTGCGACTGGATTCGTGATTTCCTGTCAGGAAGGTCGCAGTTCGTAGTAATAGACGGCAAAACATCGAGTAAAACTGAAGTGATATCAGGTGTTCCCCAGGGAAGCGTCCTGGGACCTCTGCTGTTCCTGATCTATATAAATGACCTGGGTGACAATCTGAGCAGTTCTCTTAGATTGTTCGCAGATGATGCTGTAATTTACCGTCTAGTAAGGTCATCCGAAGACCAGTATCAGTTGCAAAGCGATTTAGAAAAGATTGCTGTATGGTGTGTCAGGTGGCAGTTGACGCTAAATAACAAAAGTGTGAGATGATCCACATGAGTTCCAAAAGAAATCCGTTGGAATTCGATTACTCGATAAATAGTACAATTCTCAAGGCTGTCAATTCAACTAAGTACCTGGGTGTTAAAATTACGAACAACTTCAGTTGGAAGGACCACATAGATAATATTGTCGGGAAGGCGAGCCAAAGGTTGCGTTTCATTAGCAGGACACTTAGAAGATGCAACAAGTCCACTAAAGAGACAGCTTACACTACACTCGTTCGTCCTCTGTTAGAATATTGCTGCGCGGTGTGGGATCCTTACCAGGTGGGATTGACGGAGGACATCGAAAGGGTGCAAAAAAAGGGCAGCTCGTTTTGTATTATCATGTTATAGGGGAGAGAGTGTGGCAGATATGATACACGAGTTGGGATGGAAGTCATTACAGCATAGACGTTTTTCGTCGCGGCGAGACCTTTTTACGAAATTTCAGTCACCAACTTTCTCTTCCGAATGCGAATATATTTTGTTGAGCCCAACCTACATAGGTAGGAATGATCATCAAAATAAAATAAGAGAAATCAGAGCTCGAACAGAAAGGTTTAGGTGTTCGTTTTTCCCGCTCGCTGTTCGGGAGTGGAATAGTAGAGAGATAGTATGATTGTGGTTCGATGAACCCTCTGCCAAGCACTTAAATGTGAATTGCAGAGTAGTCATGTAGATGTAGATGTAGATGTAGTTCGGTAATTTTCACATCTGTCAACACCTGCTATCTTTGGGATTGGAATTATTATATTCTTCTTGAAGTCTGAGGGTATTTCGCCTGTCTCATACATCTTGCTAACCAGATGGTAGAATTTTGTCAGGACTGGATCTCCCAAGGCCGTCAGTAGTTCCAATGGAATATTGTCTACTCCGGGGGCCTTATTTCGACTCAGGTCTTTCAGTGCTCTGTCAAACTCTTCACGCAGTATCGTATCTCCCATTTCATCTTCATCTACATCCTCTTCCATTTCCATAATATTGTCCTCAAGTACATTGCCCTTGTATAGATCTTCTATATACTCCTTCCACCTTCCTGCTTTCCCTTCTTTGCTTAGAACTGGGTTTCCATCTGAGCACTTGATATTCATACAACTGGCTCTCTCTTCTCCAAAGGTCTCTTTAATTTTCCTGTAGGCAGTATCTATCTTACCCCTAGTGAGATAAGCCTCTACATCCTTACATTTGTCCTCTAGCCATCCCTGCTTAGCCATTTTGCACTTCCTGTCGATCTCATTTTTAGACGTTTGTATTCGTTTTTGCTTGATTCATTTACTGCATTTTTATATTTTCTCCTTTCATCAATTAAATTCAATATTTCTTCTGTTACCCAAGGATTTCTACTAGCCCTCGTCTTTTTACCTACTTGATCCTCTGCTGCCTTCACTACTTCATACCTCAAAGGTACCCATTCTTCTTCTATTGTATTTCTTTCCCCCATTCCTGTCAATTGTTCCCTTATGCTCTCCTTGAAACTCCGTACAACCTCTGGTTTTTTTAGTTTAGCCAGGTCCCATCTCCTTAAATTCCCACCTTTTTGCAGTTTTAATCTACAGGTCATAACCAATAGATTGTGGTCAGAGTCCACATCTGCCCCTGGAAATGTCTTACAATTTAAAACCTGGTTCCTAAGTCTCTGTCGTACCATTATATAATCTATCTGAAACCTGTCAGTATCTCCAGGCTTCTTCCATGTATACAGCCTTCTTTTATGATTCTTGCCTACTAAATTATTGTGGCGTTGTGGTGAATTATTTTGTTTACAGACAGTGGGAAAATCAGCCTTCGCAATAATGAAATACTGATCAGCTGAAAATCGACACTGGCTCTCTCTGTCCAACATTTGATACTGGACTATCAAGAAACGTTTCAACTACATTTTCATCTACATCTATACCCCTTAAGCCTCCTTACGGTGTGTGGCGGAGGGTACTTTGTGTAGCATTGTCACTTCCTCGTTGTCTTGTTCCACTCTCGTATGGTTCGCGGAAGAACGATTGCTGGTAAACCACCGTGTTAGCTCAAATCTCACAAAATTTCTGATGATGGTCTTTTCGCTACATATACGCAGGAGAAAGCAAAGTACTGGGTGACTCTTCTAGAAAAGTACGCTCTCAGAACACCGTGTCTTACGGCGTCTGCCACTCGAGTTGGCTGAGCACGTCCGTGGCGCTTCGCACAAAGTAAATGAACCCACAAGGAAATTTACTGCTCTTCTTTAGATCGCCTCTGTTTGCTATGTCACTCCTATCTGGTACGGATCCCAGGGTGACCAGAAATATTCAATTATAGGTCGAACTAATGTTTTATAAGCTGCTTCCTTGTTTGGTGGACTACATTCCCTGACAATTATTTCAGTGAATCTCAGTCTGCAGTCTGCTTTATACATGATTAATTTTATGTGGTTCCTGCACTTCATATCGCTCCATAGACATATTCCTGTACATGCTTGCAGTAATTGTTCTGTAAACATGTAATCATACAGGAAAGGTCTTTCTGTATATATATATATATATATATATATATATATATATATATATATATATATATATATATATATATTCGAAATACGTTAGATTTGTTTACGTTGAGCGTCGACTTGCCACTCCCTGCATCAAGCGCCGACTCTCTGCGGTTTTCTTGAAATTCTCTCCAGTTTCCTAGCATTGCTACTTCTCTGTAAACGGCCGCATCATCCGCGAAAAACCTCATGGAACTTCCGACGTTACCTATTAAACCAGTTAATTATATTGTAACAAATAATGGTCCTATAACACCCGTGGTATAGGTGTTTTTATTTTATTTTTTTACTTTCTATTTCTTTCTATTTTTTATTTTTTACTTTATTTTGTTTTATTTTTTTACTCCTTGAATGCCACCATTGTAGTAACACTCAGTAACTAGAATTATCATTTGTACACGTTTCCTAAATGTAATCATGTAATAAATAATAAATAAGTAAAATAAATAAAAAAGTGAGGGAATAGTTAGGGGCAGCGCCTGAAAAGGATTAGTTCATTTCTTTTTCTATGGCAGAGTTAAAGTGGCGGTGTCAATTAGGGTTTGATTTGCTATTGTTTCTTTTTTCTTGGAGATTAAAGTTGTCAAAATGAGAAGATAGGTCCAAAAAAAAGGGGGCGTAGCGTCTTTGATTCATAGTCAAAACGTCTTCAGTCTCAGGATTATATCCCGCCGTTGCTTAAATTTTGATTAATAAGCGGCATTGGCGGCCGAAGACTTCCGGAGTAAGAAGTCACCCTTATTCTGCCAACGCCCTTTTCAAAGAAGGCGGAGGAGCGGACAGAGGTTCAGGGCACTCCTTGTCCCAGGGCTGGGAAGCTGCCGCTAAAGGCGGAAGAATCAACAAGGACCAACGGCATGAGGATGTAGATGGCAATGGAAACCACTACATTAAAGACCGTAACGTGCATCCACAGGACACGTGACCTGTAATTGAAGAACTATCATGATGATCTCTCCATTGACAAAAGACTCCGGAATAGTCCCTTATTCGGATCTCCGGGAGGGGACTGCCAAGTGGGAGGTTACCAAGAGAAAAAGATTGAATAATCAAAGGAAGGATAACGTTCTAAGACTCGGGGCGTGGAATGTCAGAATCTTGAACGTGGTAGGGAAACTAGAAAATATGAAAACGAAAATGCAAAGGCTCAATCTAGATATAGTAGGAGTCCGTGAATGAAGTGGAAAGAAGAGAAAGATTTCTAGTCAGATAAGTATACAGTAATATCAGCAGCAGCAGAAAATGGTGTAACAACAGTAGGATTCATTATGAATAGGAAGGCAGGGCACAGAGTGTGTTTCTGTGAACAGTTCAGTGAGAGGGTCGTACTTTCCAGAATCGACAGCAAACCAACATCGGCACCGATAGTTCAGGTATACATGCCGACGTCGCAAACTTAAGATGAAGATATAGAGAAAGTGTATGATGACATTGAAAAGGTAATACAGTATGTAAAGGGGGGGGGGGGGGGAAGATGAAGATCTTATAGTCATGGGGTACTGTAAAGCTGTAGGGGAAGGAGTAGAAGAAAATGTTACAGGAGAATATGGGATTAAGACAATGAATGAGACAGGAGAAAGACTAATTGAGTCCTGCAACAAGTTTCAGCTAGTTGTAGTGAATACCCTGTCCAGGAATCACAAGAGGAGGAGATATACTTAGACAAGGCCAGGTTATACGGGAAGATTTCAGTTAGGTTACATCATGGTCAGACAGAGATTTCGAAATCAGATACTGGGTAGTAAGGAGCATATATAGACTCAGATCACAATACAGTAGTGATGAAGAGTAGTCTGAAGTTTAAGACATTAGTGATGAAGAATCAGTACGCAAAGAAGTGGGATACGGAAGTACTAAGGAATGACAAGATACGCTTGAAGTTCTCTAAGGCTATAGATACAGTAGTAAGGAATAGCTCAGTAGGTAGTACAGTTGAAGAGGAATGGACATCTCTAAAAAGGGCCATCACACAAGTTGGGAAGGAAAACATAAGTACAAAGAAGGTAACTACGAAGAAGCCATGTATAACAGAAGAAATACTTCAGATGATTGATGAAAGGAAGAAGTACAAAAATGTTCCGGGAAACCCAGGAATACAGAAATACAAGTCGCTGACGAATGAAATAAATAGGAAGTGCTGGGAAGCTAAGACGAAATGGCTGCAGCAAAAATGTGAAGACATCGAATAAGAAATGATTGTCGGAAGGACAGACTCAGCATACAGGAAAGTCAAAAAACCTTCGGTGACATTAAAAACGAGGTTGATAACATTAAGAATGCAACGGAAATTCCAGTGTTAAATGCGGAGTAGAGAGCGGATAGGTGGAAGGAATACATTGAAAGCCTGTATGCGGGGGAAGATTTATCTGATGTGATAGAAGAAGAGTCGATTTCGAAGAGATACGGTATCCAGTATTAGAATCAGAATTTCTACATCTACATCTACGTTTATACTCCGCAAGCCACCCAACGGTGTGTGGCGGAGGGCACTTTACGTGCCACTGTCATTACCTCCCTTTCCGGTTGCAGACGCGTATGGTTCGCGGGAAGAACTACTGCCGGAAAGCCTACGTGCGCGCTAGAATCTCTCTAATTTTACATTCGTGATCTCCTCGGGAGGTATAAGTAGGGGGAAGCAATATATTCGGTGCCTCATCCAGAAACGCACCCTCTCGAAACCTGGACAGCAAGCTACACCGCAATGCAGAGCGCCTCTCTTGCAGAGTCTGCCACCGGAGTTCGCTAAACATCTCCGTAACGCTATCGCGCGTACCAAATAACTCTGTGACGAAACGCGCCGCTCTCTTTTCGATCTTCTCTATCTCCTCCGTCAACCCGACCTGGTACGGATCCCACACTGATGAGCAATACTCAAGTATACTCATTTAAAAGAGCTTTGGAGGATCTAAGGTCGAATAAGGCAGAAGGGATAGATAACATTCCAGCAGAATTTCTAAAATCATTGGAGGAAGTGGTAACAAAATAACTATTGACGTTGGTGTGTAGAATGTATGAGTCTGGCGACATACACTCCTGGAAATGGAAAAAAAACACATTGACACCGGTGTGTCAGACCCACCATACTTGCTCCGGACACTGCGAGAGGGCTGTACAAGCAATGATCACACGCAAGGCACAGCGGACACACCAGGAACCGCGGTGTTGGCCGTCGAATGGCGCTAGCTGCGCAGCATTTGTGCACCGCCGCCGTCAGTGTCAGCCAGTTTGCCGTGGCATACGGAGCTCCATCGCAGTCTTTAACACTGGTAGCATGCCGCGACAGCGTGGACGTGAACCGTATGTGCAGTTGACGGACTTAGAGCGAGGGCGTATAGTGGGCATGCGGGAGGCCGGGTGGACGTACCGCCGAATTGCTCAACACGTGGGGCGTGAGGTCTCCACAGTACACCGATGTTGTCGCCAGTGGTCGGCGGAAGGTGCACGTGCCCGTCGACCTGGGACCGGACCGCAGCGACGCACGGATGCACTTCAAGACCGTAGGATCCTACGCAATGCCGTAGGGGACCGCACCGCCACTTCCCAGCAAATTAGGGACACTGTTGCTCCTGGGATATCGGCGAGGACCATTCGCAACCGTCTCCATGAAGCTGGGCTACGGTCCCGCACACCGTTAGGCCGTCTTCCGCTCACGCCCCAACATCGTGCAGCCCGCCTCCAGTGGTGTCGCGAAAGGCGTGAATGGAGGGACGAATGGAGACGTGTCGTCTTCAGCGATGAGAGTCGCTTCTGCCTTGGTGCCAATGATGGTCGTATGCGTGTTTGGCGCCATGCACGTGAGCGCCACAATCAGGACTGCATACGACCGAGGCACACAGGGCCAACACCCGGCATCATGGTGTGGGGAGCGATCTCCTACACTGGCCGTACACCTCTGGTGATCGTCGAGGGGACACTGAATAGTGCACGGTACATCCAAACCGTCATCGAACCCATCGTTCTACCATTCTTAGACCGGCAAGGGAACTTGCTGTTCCAACAGGACAATGCACGTCCGCATGTATCCCGTGCCACCCAACGAGCTCTAGAAGGTGTAAGTCAACTACCCTGGTCAGCAAGATCTCCGGATCTGTCCCCCATTGAGCATGTTTGGGACTGGATGAAGCGTCGTCTCACGCGGTCTGCTGGTCCAACTGAGGCGCCAGGTGGAAATGGCATGGCAAGCCGTTCCACAGGACTACATCCAGCATCTCTACGATCGTCTCCATGGGAGAATAGCAGCCTGCGTTGCTGCGAAAGGTGGATATACACTGTACTAGTGCCGACATTGTGCATGCTCTGTTGCCTGTGTCTATGTGCCTGTGGTTCTGTCAGTGTGATCATGTGATGTATCTGACCCCAGGAATGTGTCAATAAAGTTTCCCCTTCCTGGGACAATGAATTCACGGTGTTCTTATTTCAATTTCCAGGAGTGTACAATCTGCCTTTCGGAAAAGCATCATCCACACAATTTCGAAAACGGCAATCTGTACATAGAGGAAGCAATGATGGACATAAAAGAACGGTTCAGGAGTGGAATTAAAAATTAACCGTGACAGGATATCAATGATACGATTCGTTGAAGACATTGCTATCTTGAGTGAAGGTGAAGAAGAATTATATGATCTGCTGAACGGAATGAACAGTCTAATGAGTACAAAGTATGGATTGAGAGTGAATCGAAGAAAGACGAAGGTAATGAGAAGTAGTAGAAATGAGAAGAGCGGACAAACTTAAGATCAGCATTGATGGTAACGAAGCAGATTAAGTTAAGGACTTCTGCTACCTAGGCAGTAAAATAACTAATGACGAACGGAGCAAGGAAGACATCAAAAGCGGACTAGCTACGGTAAAAAAGGCATTCCTGGCCAAGAGAAGTCTATTAATATCAAATACCGGCCTTAATTTGAGGAAGAAGTTTCTGCGAATGTACGAGAGGAGTACATACCTGTATGATAGTGAAACATATAGTGTGGGAAAACCGGAACAGAAGGGAACCAAAGCATTCGAGATGTGATGCTACAGACGAATGTTGAAATGTTGTTTGCTAGAAACTCTTCAATGAAATCACATTGTTGGTCTTATATTCCGCACCGTCGTATTTTGTTCAACAGGCGGCAGTACGAAATGTATAGAACGCCTTCCGGAAATCAGGGAACACCGCTACTGGGTGTCGTGGATAAATAGAGCCAGCTGTGTTTTACACGATCGCTGTTGTCGAAACCCATGTTGACTGCCACAGGCTGGCCGTTGTGGTCGAACAGTTCTAGGCGCTTCAGTCTACAACCGCACGACGGCTACGGTCGCAGGTTCGAATCCTGCCTTGGGCGTGGATGTGTGTGGTGTCCTTAGGTTAGTTAGGTTTAAGTAGTTATAAGTTCTATGGGACTGATGACCTCAGATGTTAAGTCCCATAGTGCACGACACAAAGCTTTACGTCTCGCCTGGGCCCGTCAACACCGACATTGGACTATTGATGACTGGAAACATGTTGACTGGTCACACAAGGCTTATGTCAAATCTTATCGAGTGGACGGACGTTTACGAGAATGGAGACAACCTGATGAATCCATGGACTCTGTATGTCAGCAAGGGGCTGTTCAAGATCGTGGAGACTCTGTAAAGGTGTGGGGTGTGTGCAGTTGGAGTGATATGGGACCCCTGACACATCTGTATACGACTCTGACAGATGAATCCTGTCTGATCACCTACATCCATTCATGGCCATTGTGTATTCCGACGGACTTGGGCAGTTCCAGCAGGACAGTGAGACACCCCACATGTCCAGAATTGCTACAGAGTGGCTCAAGGAACACCTTTCTGAGTTTAAACACTTCCGCTGGCCACTCCTCATACATGAACATTATTGAGCATATCTTTGATGCGTCACAAATGTGCTGTTCAGAGGAGATCTCTACCCCTCACACTCTTACGACTTTTATGACAGCCGTGCAGGATTCATGGTGTCAATTCCGTCCAGCAATACTTAAGATATTAGTCGAGTTCATGCCACATCATGTTGTGGCACTTCTGCGTGCTCGCTGGTTCAAAAATGGTTCAAATGGCTCTAAGCACTATGTGACTTAACATCTGAGGTCATCAGTTCCCTATACTTAGAACTACGTAAACCGAACTAACCTAAGGACATCACGCACATCCATGCCCGAGGCAGGATTCGAACCTGCGACCGTAGCAGCCGCGTGATTCCGGGCTGAAGCGCCTAGAACCACTTGGCCACAGCGGCCGGCCGTGCTCGCTGGGACCCTGCACATTATTAGGCAGGTAAACCAGTTTCTTTGGCTCTTCAGAGTATTTCCAATTATCTCACCACAAAATTCACAGCGACGCAGCTAAGACAGGCCACCGAAAATTTATTCGGAACTAGTAAACCTGTCAAGGTGCAGAGGTGAAGCAGACAATATGATTCGTTTTATGACTTAAGAAAGTAATCTTTGACTTTTATGGCTGTCGAAATGAAACCGACAGTCTTTTTCTGGTACCATATATCTTTTTCTGCGGGAAACTAAAGAACCGTCGCAGAGATCTTGAACAATATGACATTTGCGGAACGTGATCATTTACCAACTGCGGAGTAGCGCCGTAAACTGCTGTGCCTCTGTCAGGGTAGACATGGCGGTTATCGCTGAATCAACTGGTTTTCGGTTACACCGATTGTTTTCGTCCTCAGTTTAAGCTGACTGTTGAAAGTGCTCACAACAAACGGTTTCTAAAATAACTGATTCCCGGTTTTTTGTTGCTGTACTATGTAATAGGTCACGCCACACTTGAGCACGTACACTGTTGTCTCTACACTGCCGTAGTTATTTTTGCGTCGTGTTTCTGTTGCTAGTCATTAGCTGTAGGTGTCGATATTAAAACAGAGCGGAGTGCTTAACCCAATTTCTGTAACAATACAATATTTAAAAGCGATGGAAATTTTACGAATAAATGTCATTCGTTTTTTTTAAAAGTTTCATTTAAGAACCAAACATTTTAGCAATGGTACCATAGTAAATTGATATCCTGGTTTTTTAAGCGATTATTAATAAAAAATTAAGAACAGTTTTATAACGGAGACCAAACAAATACCGATGAATTTCATTTAATCTGAACTAATACACCGGTGTCGGTGTTAACCTATCGGTTTCCTCTATCCCTACGCCACGATAAGGGACATAGTAACTCAGGTGCGGTTTGTGTGCTTATTGCTGTTATGACTGTCATATCAAATTATCAAAATTCTAACCTACAGCGCCGGCGGTTGTGACCTAGCGGTTCTAGGCGCTTCAGTCTGGAACCCCACGACCACTACGGTTGCCGGTTCGAATCCTGCCTCGGGCATGGATATTTGTGATGTCCTTAGGTTAGTCAGGTTTAAGTAGTTCTAAGTTCTAGGGAACTGATAACCTCAGATGTTAAGTTCCATAGTGCTCAGAGCCATTTGCACCATTTGCTATCCTAGAGCTATGATGCAAAACTATTCCAAAGACGCAACAGCAGACGATAAATTTCATCTAGCAAAGATATATATTACACGGCATTTTGTATCAACGAGAGTATTGAGTGGTTCCTTGTAGACCTTTCGTTTTAATTGTCCTCATAGATAACTTTTTATAAGTGTCTAGTGTGCGCGTACGCCATTCCGTGTTTCCCAAAAGACCAGTCAAACGATTTCCGAATATTCTGGTTAGGCGGTCTGTTACCCGCGAGAAGTAGCGGGACATTCTTCTTGTTGTGGTACCGCGCGGATTGGCTAATAACTGGAGGAATGAATTCCAGGAACTGCTGCACCCTATCCGTTACAAACTGAAGGTAATTCTGTGTGTTTAGAGCCCCATCTATACCGCAAGCTCCTCCTACGTTTGTTGAAATACTTCAGTTCATTTAATTTGAAGGCAGTCGAAACTTTTGAAAGAAAACAACTCGTAAACAAATCACGTCACGCAAAATCATGAAACAGTGTGCCTATTGTCCTTAATGTCCCTTTAATTATCTGCCACACAAAACTAATACGGGTAATGCCGATGACAAGGATCATGTGCATTATAAGACTGATTATAAGCACCTAATGATTGGTTGTAAGTTATCTCTCTGACTTGTTTCCACAGCAAAAAGTGGAAACACACGAAATGCGTACGCTGACATTTAGGCCCGTAGATTAACTTCTCCTCAATGTGGAGGATTATCCCATTTACATCCTCAGTGAGTCGCAGGAGGCATGGTCAATACTCGGGGAGTGGCAGCAACGTTCATTCGAAGCAAAGAGTCTAGTAAACACGGACTCGAAAATACGATTATGTACCTGAACAGCTATAAGCACTGCTTCATTACTATGATATGAACACCTTTAGCTGCTTGCAGACGTTGACATACGTCAACGGGGACAGACGAAAATATGTCCTCCGACCGGGACTCGAACCCGAGATTTCCTGCTTATATGGCAAACCCTCTATCCATCTGAGCCACCGAGGGCACAGAGGCTAGTGCGACTGCAGGGATTTATCTCTGGCACTCCTCCCGCGAAACCCACGTTCTCAACGTATTGTCCCGCACTACATTCGTAATGCCCCGCCAATTATACTCATTACTCGCGGCGCGTTGCCGATTCTCGTAAGAGTTCGGGCACTGTCTGTGCATTCGCACACAAGAAGAAGATGGTCAGGTGACCGGTGAGCCTTAACTATATATATATATATATATATATATATATATATATATATATATATATATATATATATATATATATATATACTAAGATGTCCGAAAGAACAGATACCATATCAGTATATATACACTGCTTCATCTTCGATACTGTGAGTCAAACCTCTTCAACGGCAAGCTGTTTGTTTTGCATATTTTGAGAAGCGGCAGTATGGTACCAAAAAAGAAAATGTCCAGTAAACAGGGTCCCTAAAGTGTATATGTTAATCGTATTAGCACTTGTTCATCTTCGCTATTGTGATACGCGTCTCTTCTCTTGAACAAGTCCTCATAGCTCTTAACGTCTGCATTTTAGAGCCCATATTAATTAGGTAATTTATTCTTTTTTTGTTCCATACCATCTCGTCCCAAAATGTGGAAAGCAAAGATCTTTCAGTTTAAGAGATTTGTTTCACATGCATACGTTTCACAAATCACTTACCTCACAAAAATCTTCGTTACTCAAGCTACTGCAATACAGCGAGCGCCACTACTGCCAGCTAAATAAAAGATTCAAACTACTGAAGGAACTAACTACTGATAAGCAGAGTCAGCCAATGAAAGATTTTAATACAGAACAAACAATGTATTTACCTTAATAGTCATAATATATATAGCAGTTCATGACATCCAGTCTTACAAATTTCAAAACTCCACCATCTCTCTCCCCACGTCCACCACTGCTGGCAGCTCACCTCCGACTGCGCAACGCTACGCGCTGTTAGCATCCAGCTGCCGCTGCCCGACACTACAATGGCAGACAACAATGCAAACTAGCCACAGACTGCACACGGCACAGCCAGTGATTTTTCATACAGAGCGCTACGTGGCGTTACCAATAAGAAAACGTAAACTGCCTACTTACATAGCCCCCATGCTCCCCACAAAAATTTTTTTACAAATTGTTTTGGGTAGTGGCCAATACAGATTTGAAAACTTTTTTTCATAATTATGATTACAATAGCAAAGAAATCAAATGCACACACTTATTGACACAATGTAGGTCAAAAACTAAAATTTTCTCACAGTACATATAGACAGTCCTGATCAATCATCACAGTAAAATAGTAGTGTTTTTCTCAAAGACTGAGCAATAAAAGAAAATGCACACGGAAGTAGTGTTGTCCTTCCAACGGAAAGACAGTGCTGACACTTGACATGCAGACAGGTAATGGGCCACAACAGAGCAAACACACAGTAGAGTCAGTCGAAGTTTTGAAGAATATTGGTAGGTAGGTCAACACAGAGTAGACCCATTGTAGTCCTGGTAGAGATTACGGTATTGGTGGGTCATCAAAGATGCAGACCCACTGTAGTCCTTGTAGAGATGGCCAGCAGCCATCTGTTGTGGCTGTGCAGGTGCACAATCACCACTGAAGAGTCTTGCGGATAATATAGCAAGTCCATAACCACCACTTGTGCACTCACAAAAATTGTTTTTGAAATGTCCTTAGAACCAGCAATGCTGTTATCCAGTCGCTTACTGAATTATTAACACAAGTGGAAACACTATCAGTCCCTACTTCTCACATATTGCCCATATACTATGACCAACAGAAACGTGTGCAGTGAAATGTAATTTACAAGTTACTTAATTTGATGAACTGGTGTCAATTACAATTTTATAACATAAGAATACAATAACAAAGGTACAAAATACATCTTTAAAGAACATAACAATACAGATAACATTTGCAGTAGTACAGGCTTTACAAAAGAATCGAAATAGCAAATACATCAGTGTTACAAAAATTACGACATAAGTACATACATAAAAGATCAGAATAACTTTTGAAACAACAACTTCACACATGAGCATTAGAACAAAACAGAATAAATAATGTGTAAACATCTTTACAAAGTAAATAACATGTTATTAATGCAAATTATATTTGAGAATAACAGTATTCTTCATCATAGTGAATGTAGCTTAGTATTAGAAAACTTCTGCAACATAAGTCTTATCAGATAAACATATAAAGACAGGAAAAACATAAATACACAAGGGTACACAAACACATAGTGGGATAACACAAGGAAAGGGCAGGGTTTGTTTTACTGCAGTATTTTGCAAACAAAACTTTCTTTACTTCTTGGAGATCTCCCTTCGTTCTTCATTATTTCCAAAAAGTCCTATCTATACCTGCTTTCTGTACTTTTCTCATATAACCTCTCAGTGCATTTCTTCAAATCCATCGCAACTCATTCTCTTATATAGGCTACCCCCTCTTAAGCTAACTTAAATCTACTGAGCTCAGATGCTTAACTAAGGGACGAGGCAATGCAGCAGCACAAAACAATTAATACAAACAGCAATGACAAAAAATTGCAAGTAAGCATAGCGAGCAGCAATAAATGTAATAATTTATATCTACACATGACAAAGCTGAAGCAGAAAAAATATTACAGTAAAGACAACAATGCAGAAAAGGGAGATGTCGATTCACATCTGAATGTCTATATAATTAAAGTGGTGCACCACAACTTACTCTACCATAAAAATTACCAAACACTTGAAAAGAAAATTATGTATGCAGTTCCTGTGAAGGGAAGTCTTTTTGTGCTCCTTCGTTTTTTTAAGTACATCATAAAGTTATTATTTACTGGATCTGTAGGCATAAAATATCAATATTAGTACATCCATTAAATTTTATTTTAACCAATGCTGAAGTGCAGATAGAAACTGGATATTAAACAAAATGAGCAATCTCTCAGCTAGAAAGACAATAGATATAAAATGTTTCTCATCACTTCATTTCAGTAAATATCATAAATTAAGAGCTTCACAGTGTAATCATATGTTTTCAAGTTTTGGCGTGTCGTATTTGCGATGCTTTCTACAAAGGAATGTCAATAGCGAGGTTAATGGCCTCCTTTTTTCTCCACCTGTGCCTCTGAAAGGCACACACTAATGACTTTTTCTCAAGGCGGCTGGCACACCTGGCATTATTCTGTCTCCCTTGATAATAATTATTTTGGTTTCCATATTGTCTGTTTCTCTGATTGTCTCTGTGATAGTCATTACTACGGAAATGCGATCTTTCTCTGTAACTATTATTACTCCGCCAGTGGTTGTTATATGGGTGGTGTCTGTTTTGGTCACGATTTGCGTTGTAAGAATAGACTTGTCATGTCCAGTTATTGTTGTATTGTTTCTGTCGTCACGGAATTGTGACGGATGTGAACTGTAGTGATTGTTTTCCTGTTTTCGCATTCCGCGCCTGTGTGTGTTAATTTCTAATTCTTGTAAGAGTCCCTGAAAAGCTTCAATGTCGTCTTTGCAACGCCCTGCCAAAATAATATTCCTTAAATGTTCAGGCAATTTCATTATGCAAATGCGGATGAGTTCTGAAGGGCTATATGGGTTTGAAAGATATTGGTTCTTATGCACCATGTCTTCAAAATATTTGACAAGACTGGAAAATTCAGATTGTTCAAAGTGTTTCATCATCATTATGCTATGTTTTACTCGGTCTTGTGTAGCTTGAGACCAATATGGTGAGAGGAAAGTATGATAAAATTCTCCTTCACTGTGACAATCGTGAATGACCGATCGCATTCTTACAGCTGGTTCATTCTCCAAGTAGCCACACATAAATTCTAATCTGTGTTCTAATGACCAGTTGGGAGGAAAACAATGAGAGAATTGATGGAGCCACGCTTGTGGATGAATGTCGTTGCCAGAATTCTTAAATGTTTTGAATTTACGTGTAGTAATGAACAGCTTATAGTCAAAATCATCATGTCGACGAGTCGCATGACGCTCATTGTTACGTCGTTTCGGCGGTTCCATCTCAAAATTCGGTGTACCTTGCCAGTTTTTTTCATAATTTCCGAAGTGCCCTGTGTTATTATTTTGTGGCTGTTCCGTATTTCTATGTCCCTCTTCCCGTATTGGAGCGCGAGTGTCCTCTGAAATACGTAATTGTTGTATTACCTGTGTCAGCTGACCTTGTACTTCCCGGATTTCTCTTTGGTGTTGTGTACTAATTTGATTCAGACTTTGTTTGAATTCCCTCATTTGTTCACACTCTTCTGTGTCATTAAAGACTACCGTTTTGTGTCATTCAGATTATCATCTACCTTCATAGATAAATCAGTGAACTGATCCGAAAGTTCGGATACTTTCTCCGATAGTGAACACATTTCCTCAGTGTGTTTTTCTGAACCAAGTTTCAGAGTGTACATTTGTGTTGATCGAATCTACTGTGTCCTTTAAGTTTTCCTGAGTTCTTGCAAGTTGCGTAACCGAATCGGTGGATGCAACTGAGTCCATTTTAGCTTGCAAGGTGTCGTGATTTTCAAGAACAACAGTTTGCAATTCTTTTATGGCTGCTTCGTGATTCTGTAATGCGTTTTCATGCCGGGAAAAAATAGGTTGAAAATGCTCACAAATTTGTGTTTTTACGTCATTACAGACTTTTTGACATTTCGATTCAATGTCATGTAACTCAGTAGTTAAATCTTCATGTGTTTGTTCAAGTGTGGTGTCTAACTTCCGAAGATTTTGTTCCATTGTGTCTAACTTTTGAAGATTATGTTCCATTGTGTCCAACTGTTGCTGTGTTTGTCTCTGATTTTGTTCCACTGTGTCTAGCTTCTGAATTATGTTCCATTGTGTCCAACTGTTGCTGTGTTTGTCTCTGATTTTGTTCCATTGTGTCTAACTTTTGAAGCTTTTGTCCCATTTGTTGCATTAATTGTAATAACAGTGCACTGGTGTCTGAAACATGTTTCTTAGTGCTATTCGGCAATGCATTTGAACCGGCAATATTCGCAGTTTCAAAAACAGAAAATGTGTCTTGACTTATTTGAGAAAATGGTGAGGACGCAAAACCTGAATCTACAGTATTTGCAAGAATGTGTCCTGTCATTTCGGAATCCTGAGGCGAGCTGTTGCCAACCGATCGATCGATAACGCTTTCCTGTTCACTAATTATTTCACTGTCTACACCATTGTTTGCAGCCTGCTCCATTTCCCTATGTACAATTACCAAATTACTGCTTTGAACATTAGTTAATTCATTACATGATGGCGCTAACACACTGCTTTCATCTTCACTGTCATTTCTCAGTTTACTTTGGTGCCTAGTATTACGTTTTTCACACGCCATTATAGTCACAATATTTCACACGACAACACAGAAAAGCACAATTTGAAGAGCAAAATAAGAAAACACATTAACATAGCACTGGAAATAATAACTAGTTAATTGCAAGCGCAGCTGCGAAATACTTGGTGCAAATTTACATGCGTGCCACAACTGTTTTACTGTACAACAATGAAAGACTGCAACTACAAAGAACATTCTCTCTACAATTATGCACTAACAATAAACAAAAGCTACACTAATTACACAAACTACAAGAAAAAATCAGAAGATTCCAGTGGGGCATCCTGGCAGGGTCGCCATATGAAACGTCCCCTTTGAAAAATTTATAGAAGACTGTGGTTAAACGGAAACACAATATTTTTGGCGCAACGTAATCTTACTTCCAAAAATCCCTACAAAAGAATGGCCCTGACTAACATTAACCTATACGTTTCACAAATCACTTACCTCACAAAAATCTTCGTTACTCAAGCTACTGCAATACAGCGAGCGCCACTACTGCCAGCTAAATAAAAGATTCAAACTACTGAAGGCACTAACTACTGATAAGCAGAGTCAGCAAATGAAAGATTTTAATACAGAACAAACAATGTATTTACCTTAATAGTCAAAATATATATAGCAGTTCATGACATCCAGTCTTAGAAATTTCAAAACTCCGCCATCTCTCTCCCCACATCCACCACTGCTGGCGGCTCACCTACAACTGCGCGACGTTACGTGCTGTTAGCATCCAGCTGCCGCTGCCCGACACTACAATGGCAGACAACAATGCAAACTAGCCACAGACTGCACACGGCACAGCCAGTGATTTTGCATACAGAGCGCTACGTGGCATTACCAATAAGAAAACGTAAGCAGCCTACTTACAACGTTACCAGTCTGCTGGATATTTTGGGTAGCAATCTGAGATTGTTCGGTGATGAAGTTGTTGTGTATGGGGAAGGTGTTGTCATTGAGTGACTACAAGTAGATTCAGTATGGATTGGGTAGAATTTCTGTTTTGTACGATCAACGGCAGCTCGCTTTAAATGTGAACAAATGTAAATTAATGCGAATAGCTATGAGAAACGATACTGTAATGATGGAATACAGGTAAATGGTACAATGCACGATTCAGAACCTTTGGTTGCATATGTAGGTGTAACGCTGCGAAATGACACGAAATGGAAATATGAATTTTTGGGAAGGGGACTGGATCACGATTATGAAACATCGATTAAATGTAAGGGTAGTCAAATGAAAACGAGAATGATGTGAGACGTGCGCCCACCCACATGTTGCCAAGCTTGTTTCAACTACGATGGAGAAGCTTCGCTGGGAAGCCCTTAGACATGTCCCACACAGTCCCGATCTCTCCCCATGCCTTTTCCATATTTTTAGAGCCCAGCAGCAAAGCATTCGTGGCTATCGACGAAGGGGCACACGCCTGGTAGAATCATCTTTCCGTAGGCAGCCGCAAACATTTTTCCTTGAAGGCAATGACAGTCCTGTCTAACAGTTGAGAAAATGTACCAACGGTTATGGCGATTACTTTTGAAATAATGAACAGAGTACTCACATTTATTCAAATGGTTCAAATGGTTCTGAGCACTATGCGACTTAACGTCTGTGGTCATTAGTCGCCTAGAACTTAGAACTAATTAAACCTAACTAATCTAAGAACATCACACACATCCATGCCCGAGGCAGGATTCGAACCTGCGACCGTAGCAGTCG
This sequence comes from Schistocerca gregaria, assembly GCF_023897955.1. NCBI lineage: Eukaryota > Metazoa > Arthropoda > Insecta > Orthoptera > Acrididae > Schistocerca > Schistocerca gregaria. The sequence continues at coordinate 567,670,505 of NC_064923.1, forward strand.
CGCGGCTCCGGACTGAGCGCCTAGAACCGCGAGACCACCGCGGCCGGCCACATTTATTCCACGTCTCTTTTTAATTTGATTCTCCCTTCGACTAGGTATACTTTGGCGGTAAAATTAGGAAAAGTCTAGCACAGCTGTAATTGAGACCACGTGCAGAATGCTTGGACGACCTACCACCAGCTCGCAATGAAAAAAATACATCCACGCAGTTTAGAGGCACGCCATTAGATTTTTACCCTTCGGTTCGACCAGTATGGGTTACGGAAATACTTGGAAGAAGAAGATGGTCTTTCTAAGGAACTCTGCTGAAATAGTTTACAGAACCAACATTCGCGACAGTCTACTGAACGGTTCTACTGTCTCTGACGTTGACCTCGCTTAACGACTGTAACGCAAACAACATGAGAGTTTAGGGATCGCATACGGCACAGAGAGAATAATTTTTCAGTCGGTCCATTTGTGAATCGTACGGGAAAGATAACAATGTACAAATGTACGTTCTCCATTAATGCAATGTACAGCAGCTAGCGGAGTATGTATGTATATGTAGATGTACAAGGGGCGTTCAGCGAGAAAAGCAACACATTTTCTTTGCTGCAAGCATGTTAATTTTTTTCAGGGCTCCAGTCGGCAAATTATCCCCTGTCTTTTGGTTAGGAAATCCTATTTTTAAACATGGTCGCCATACGGTACGACGGCCTTACGCCACCTCACTGAGATGGCCTGTACAGGGCGAGTCAAAAGTCCTTGGACACCTTCATCAGTTGAAAGATTAAAGGGAAAATTGAAATGTGAAGATGGGAACACTGTTTTGATGTGGGGCCGTAACCTTTAGAGTGAATGTCATTCATAGCCGCCATTTTGAATTCAAGTTATTTTTTTTTAAATGGGAAGGGGCTGTATGACACATCAAATAACACTCGCTTGAGCTCTGAAATTTAGTGGTGTATTTTGTTTTTGTCTGTCTTGTACAGTTTAGAGGTTATTAATGTTCAAAGTTGTAAATTACCTTCATATCGACCGCTACAACACATGTTCTACGTGCAGTCCATCCTATCAATGCACAACTATAGTCACTGCAACCACTCTGACTTCTAAACTGTACAAGATAGACAAAAACAAATTACATCTCTAAAATCCAGAGCTCCAGCGAGTATTATTTGATGTGTCATACACCCCACCTTCCCATTTAAAAAAAAAAAAAAAGGCTTGAATCCAAAATGGCGGATTTCAAGATGGCGGCCATGAATGACATTCACTCCAACAGTTGCGGCCCCACGTCAAACCTATGTTCCCATAATCACATTTCAATTTTCCTTTTAATCTTCCAACTTATGAAGGTGTCCAATGTCTTTTGACCCGCCCTGTATAACCGCATCGCACCACTCTACTGGTAGACGTCGGAGTCAACGTCTAGCTCCATCACTGACCTCACCATCACCCACGTACTGCTTCCGGCGGACTGCAGCCTTCATTAGGCCAAACAGATGGAAGCCAGAAGGTGCAAGATCCTGGCTAGAGGAAGAACAGTCCGATGAAGTTTTGTGAGCTCCTCTCGGTTGCGCGTGTAGTGGAGAAGGAGAAGCTGGTTTGCACTTATGTGCGACGAATCTACTGAAGTCGTTTTTTCCTTTTGCTGAGGGTGTCACGATACATTCAGAGCTGTTGTTTGCGTCACGAGGGAGGTCATCAAACAGAATAACCCCTTCAGAGCCCCAGAAAACTGTCATGATGACTTCACTGACTGAGGGTGCGACTTCGAACTTTTTCTTCGGAGGTGATGTGGTATGTCCCCGCTCCATGGATTGCCGTTTTGTTTCCAGTTCGATGAACCCTTGTTTCAGCGCCTGTGGTGATGTTCGAAAAAACGTGTCACGATCAGCCTCTTAACGCGCAAGTAATTCCGCACAGGTGCTCCTTCGTTGCTCATTATGGTCTTCTGTTAGTCCTTGAGGGACCCAGTGGGCACACACCTTTGAGTACCCCAAATGGTGGACGAGTGAGTCAGCATGACCAACAGAGACGTCCAGTGGAGCAGCGAGGTGTCTGATTCCGACTGTCACCTAGAATGAGAGTGTGCGCAAGTTCCAGTATTGAAGGAGTCTCAGCTTTGTGCGGCCGGGTGACAGGCGGGAGAGATCGGACAGGTTTGCAATAATGACAGACGCTTCCCCAACGACTCAACGTACTTTTGCTCACTGGCAGATCTCAGTAGACGTGCTGCAGGTTCCTATGAATATCTGCGATGCTCTGGTTTTCCACCAAAAGAAACTCAATAACAGCGTTTGCTTCGAACACTCCTCTACTAGTGACGCCATTTTTAAAGCTACTTATAGTGCCGCTACCTATCGGAACTTCAGGAAAACATAGGGGCTGAGGCAAAAATGTTCTAAGGCGTCCCATAGCAAATTCCACTTTTTCTTAACCGAAAACGGCCGAGAGAAAAAAGTGTTTTATTGCTCACTGAGCGCACCTCTTATTTCGATGTGCATAGAGTGTTACTTAATGAACAGTTGCCCTTAGTCGTTACCAACAGAGATTTTTCGGAAATATTTACAATTGTGTTGGATGGTAATCATCTTCTAGATCGTGTTCCTCTTCCCGTGCCTCACGTGAACATGAATCACCTGGCCGTCAGCTCTTGAACTCCAATCGTACAGACCTTCTGGACTCGGCACAGCACACTGAGTCCGTAGTACATCAGATTCCGAACCGTAACCCGAGCTGACTATGTGATGCGTGGGCGTCTTTTCGCCGTCGGCACATATCCTTCCGAACTAATCGTTCTAAGCTGTTTCTCAGCAAACCGGACAAAAAGTTAGACGTCCTCAAGAGGCATCACCTAATTACCGTGTAGCGCCGCCTGTAACTGCGATACTGGTGTCTATTGAACACGAGTCTGCAGGTTTCTTTATGTGTGACGTATCCTGCTGAAGCCCCCCTCCCCCCCCCCCCCCCCCCCCCATTGATGATTAGATCCCGCAGAGCTACAAAACTACGCGGACGTTATCTCTATGTTCCATCCATTGTTTAAAGAAGTCCCGGACATCTGCTACGGAATCAGGGTTGTTAAACGAGCCAATCGAGCTGCTGTAGGGCGCCTAAGTGTGCGCGTCGACGAGTGTAAAGGGCTGCCTTCGTCTTGGAAGACAGGAGTATCCAAAGCACATTCATCACGACAATTAGATGAAAAGGAAGCACAGGATCACAAGAATGCTGAAGTAAACCATTTTGGTTTATGTTCATGGCAACCCAAATGAGCAAAGTGAAGTCATGGTACGAAATCATCACCAAAACATCACAGAACCACCTCCGGGTTGAACTACACCCTTCACACAACGCTCTGGTTAAATGCGCCATTACATAGTAGAACAGGCGCCAACTCGTTTCAAAACCTAGACGTAATAGAAATAGACAAAAGAGCGCATTCCGACTTAATGGCGCATACTTACCCACTACTGCGGTGACATTCCAGTCACAAGTCTACATGATACGTGCCGTGATAGTTCCTGGTAAACAGAGAACTGGACGGCGACACGTTTTACAGACACTGCTTGCGTGGCCTGTTTAACATATGACAGCGATTCTGCCCAGTTGTTAGGATAATATAAGATACGTAGCACTCAAGAAGATATACTTATGACATTTTTAACCTGCCTAATCACGCATATCGACTTCAAACTAAACTATTACTGATATTACCCGAAATGGTTAACTACAAAATGTTTTCTTTGTGGGTCCGCTGTTGTAAATGGCTCTCCCACTACTTTGATAGTGTATTTAACGATTTAAAATGTATGTGCGCGCGTAAATTTGCGCTTTTTGTGGACAGTCGTTTTTCTACTGTGCAGCAGTACCACACGGTACAGAATTGTGCTGTAATGCACAGTATTCTGCAATAATGTAGAATATCATGGACATTATTGCGTAATATTGCACTCTAATTAATAAATTAATTAACAATAAATTAAACAATTGCTTAGTTACTGAACTGGAAATTAAACAATAAAAAATGTATTGAGGACCGTTCTGTGATGAACATTTTGTATGATAACTCTTTGTGCAAGATGTGTGTGCAGCAGGTTCTTATAGGCAAGTGGCAGCTGCGGAGTCAAAGTTGTGTGAGGACGTACGCAGTCCGTTTCAGGTGACAGCTGCTAATGGAAAACAAATGCGGTTTACTATATCGGCATTGTGGATGAGGTGGAAACACAATTAACGGAAATGCGACCTATTTGACGATGCCAGTAAACAGTGGTTTAACGGATCGGTTACATTTATGGTGAATTCCATCCGCGTTCGTATTATCGTTCATTTGTACACTTTGTGCCTTGTAATAGCCTGATAATATTAACTTAACCCTATACACCATAGAACGGCTCGGACTATAGATACCTGGCGTTACATAGATTTTATACGCAAATTTTCCCTTGAGAAAAGAAGCATGACGTATTCTATTGGCTCATGGCATTTTCGGATCTACTCATCTCGAGCTTCCAGAAAATGACAACTGAAGAAGATAAACATATGCCACATGATGTAAAAGATCTGCCGCTCGAACCAGTGTAAAATTCGACAGCGACTCTTCAGACAGCGATAATGACGCAAGCGACGAATGTGACCAAAACTGCGATTGAAAAATGTAAAATATCGAATGATATATTCCAATACTTCAATTCCATCTTCTAATTCGTTGTCAGCGACCTCAAAATACCATTGCCTCAATGAAAATGATTAGCTGTATGAGCCGCTGTGACTTCAGAGAGGTACATGACGCCAAATGTCAAATGCATGCATATCTCTCCGCAGTTTTTGCTCGGAAACAGGTTAACGTGGAGCTGCGTTCATTGACAGCAGCAGTTTCTATCGGGTTTTGAAACCGATTGTCAATGACGAGGCTTGACACTTGTCTCCGGACCCTGTAGTTAGGTTCTTTTTACAGTCACCACTCTTACGGCACGTTCTATGGCTTCGAGTGGTACACCCTTCCGTGTAGACCCACCCCTTCGACAGGTCTCTCTGATACACTAAGAAATTGAGCACTTGATGCCAGGTCGCTCATGGCCACGTCAAAACACGATAGCTCCTTTCAGCCAGTATCAACTCTTCACATTGGCCCATTTTACCGATCTGATTTCATACAGCGAACTGGCACGTACACACCACTTAACTGCCATAACGTATATCAGCAACAGAGATTCACATGACCGCCTAGTACCAGTTCTATACTATCTAAAGCACTCCGGGGCGTTCTCTCAAGGGGGACGTTCATGTTACTCACACACTAGTTGAAAGACGCACAAAATACGCAATTCTGAATATACTGTTGTTGCGTCCTTCAGTCCGAAGACTGGTTTCATGCGGCCTCCTATGCACCCCTATCCTGTGCGAGCATCATCATCTCCGAATGACAACTGCAATCCACATCTTTCTGAATCTGCTTACTGTATTCATCTCTTGGTTTCCGTCAACGATTTTTATCGGTCGTACTTCCCTCAAATAGTAAATTGGTGATCCCTTGATGTCTCAGAATGTGTCGTGTCAACTGATCCCTGCTTTTGGTCAAGTTATGCCACAAATGTCTTGTCTCCTCAATTGCATTCAGTACTTCCTCATCAGTTATGTGATCGATCCATCTAATCTTAAACATTCTTCTGTAGCACCACATTTCGGAAGTTTCTATACTGTTTTTGTCTAAACTGTTTATCGTCCCAGTTTTACGTCCACTCGCGGCTAAACTCCAGACAAATACCTTCAGAAAAGACTTCCTAACACTTAAATCTATATTCTATGTTAATAGATCCCTCTTCGTCAAAAATACTTTTGTTGCCATTATCAGTCTACATTTTATATCCTCTCTTCTTTGACCATCACCGGTTATTTTGCTGTCCAAATAGCAAAACTCATGTACTGGTTTAAATATCTCGCTTCCTAATCTGATACCCTTAGCATCACTAGATTTAATTCGAGTACATTCCATTATCCTTGTTTTTCTTTGTTATATCAGCTTTTCAAAACATTGACCATTCCGTTCAACTGCTCTTGTATGTCCTTTGTTGTTTCTGACAGAATTACAATATCGTCGGCAAACCCCAAAGTTTTTATTTCTTCTACTGAATTTTAATTCCTACTCCAAATATTTCTCTGGTTTCCTTTACTGCTTGTACAATGTGCAGATTGAATAACTTCGGGGATAGGCTACAACCCTGTCTCACTCCCTTCTCAAACACTGCTTCCCTTTCAAGCCTCTCGATTCTTATTTCTGACGTCTGGTTTGTGTTCAAGTTGTGAATAGTCCTGCCCTCCCTGTATTTTACCCCTGATAGCTTCGGAATTTCAAAGAGAATATTCCAGTAAAAAGTATCTTCTAAGAGACCTCAGATGTTAAGTCCCATAGCCTCAGAGCCATTTTTTTTCTTCTTGAACTCTGAAAGTGTTTCGCTTATCTCTAACATCTTGCACACCAGATGGAAGAGCTGTATCACCGCTGGTTCACCCAAGGCTATGACTAGTTCTGGCGGAATGTTGTCTACTCCCGAGGCTTTGTTCCAACTTAGATATTTCAGAGCTTTGTCAAAATCTTCACGTAGTATCATATCTCCCATCTCATCTTCATCTACGTCCACTTACCTTTCTATAATATTGGTTTCAATATTACTTCCCTTGTATAGACCCTCTATATACTTCTTCCACATTCAGCTTTTCCTTTCCTTTGAGGACTGGTTTACCATATGAGCTCTTGATATTCATACAGCTGCTTCTCTTTTCTCCAGAGGCCTCCTTAATTTTTCCTGTACACTGTTTCTATCCTTCCGCCAGTGAAATATTCTTCTAAATCCTTACATTTGTCGTCTACCCATTCCTACTTATCAGTTTTGCACTTCCTGTCAATCTCATTTTTGAGGCGCTTGTATTCGCTTTCGCCTGCTTCTTTTGCTGCGTTTCTGTAAATCTATTTCTTCAAGATATCTTGAGTGAAAATTTCTACCTAAAAGCCCATTTTCTCTAATACCTTCATCCTCCCTACGTTTTCATTATTAATTACAAGAACTGCATCGTAAGTTGCAATTCTCAGAGCATCATTTCCACGGGTGCGTGAATATAGAGACCCATCTGGATTCTGGGTTTTGCCACGAATACGCTTTTTTTGGAAGTTCCAAATTGGCCAGAAACATGTAAGTGGGTCTCACAACATCCAGTATACAATTTGAGGGCCTCTACTTGTGAATGGAGGAGCTGTTACCCGTTTAGCTTGTAGATATTTACACCAGCGTATGTGACACACATGGGATACTCATTTGTTAATACCACGTGAAAATGTGTAGCCCATACTGCACGTTTTACTTCTCTTACACTGGATAGGTTCTGTCTGACGGCCTTGTCATAATACACTTGAAGAGTGTCTATAATCTTCGTTGTGAGTCTGTTCTCTCCACCAATGTCCTTTCCATCTTCGAACTCTTTGTCCTTCATATGAAATGATCTTTGAAATGAGAGATTATGTATCATAAACTTCTAGATGCATCCCGTCCAAGTTAGTTTGAAAGTAATCTACGGAATCGCAGTTTACCGATCTAGTATTGAAGTGTTGCTTTGTTAGTGTTTCCAGTTACTGACCGCAAACGGCATCATCAACTGTTGTAGCATCGCTTCGCCAATTTATTCGGATTATTGTCATGGTCAGCCGACAGTCCGCACACCAGTTGTAGACCGTGTGTAGGTTTACAGTGAAATGAATCCCCTTAGCTGCATATAGGCGTTGGTATAAGTCAATGGGGACAGTTGAAAATGTGTGCCCCGACCGGGACTCGAACCCGGGATCTCCTGTTTGCATGGCAGACGCTCTATCCATCTGAGCCACCGAGGACGCAGAGGATAGTGCGACTACAGGGACTTATCTCTGGCACGCCTCCCGTGAGACCCACATTCGCAACTTATTGTCCCACACTATATTCATTGTGCCCCTGCCCATTATACTCATTACTCGCGGTTTTACTGCCGATTCCGGTAAGAGACATGTCCAAAAGAACAGATATCACCTTCATATATATACGTGTGTAGGTTTCACTGCATTTCGCTAAGGCCTTCTGGCGTGGCAATGGACAGCTTCGTGGAGCTGCCACCGTAATCCACTTGATCTTTTATAGGAGGAGAAGTCAAAACGTAAAGTGACTTTTGAGAAAAGGAATACTTATTCTAATGATGGAATTGAAACACACATTATTTTTCTTCATAACCTCCCTGCACTTCAATGCACTTTCTCTAACGTTTCACAAGTTTTTTGATTTCGTCGGAAAAACGTTTCTTGGTTGAACCTTTAACCAATTTTGCACTACATGTATGACTTCTGCATCGGTTGCAAATTTTCTTCCCTTGAGCGCTTCCGTCAATGGTCCAAACACATGGTCATCGCTTGTAACAGGTCTGGAGTGCATGGCCGATGTTCCAATAATTCGACTCCCAACTCCTTTACTGTTCCAGCAGTCTGTTTATCTCACTGCTGGATGACACTATTTGAATCTGATTGCAGGTTTCAGTTTAGTTCGCAACACATCACAATACTTCTCACTGTTTACAATTTCGCCTCTTGTGGCGAAATGAACGGTTACCACACCTTCCATGTCCCAGAATATTGTTAGCCTAATCTTACCAGCTGATGGTGGACATTTAAATTTCTAAACTTTTGGTGATGATGGTGTTTCCAAACCATGCTCGCAGCTTTACTTTCTGTTTCGTGTTGATGCACCCACATTTCGTCCACAGAAACGATTTGCTGCAAAAATCCATCTTCCTCACAATGACAAGAGCCAAATGTTTACGAGAGATGTCCATCCTTTGCACCTTACGTTGCACTGACAGTTCTTTCAGAAAATTTAGCCTGCCTTGTAAGATGGAATGCGCTGAACCATGATTGATATGTAAAGTATTGGCAACATTGTCCACAGTGATTTGTCTGGTTTCCATCACCATATCCTCAACGACTTCCAAATTGTCCTTAGTTGTTGACGTCGATGGCCTGCCCGATAGTTCCGCGTCACATAGAGATGTTCTTATCTGTTTGAAGCGCTCTGTTCATTTTTCGATTTTGATTCGCGACGAACAGCAGTCATCACACTCCACTTGCATTCCACGAATTATTTTCGCAAATTTAACACCTTCCGCCAACAACAACCGAATCACTGCCCTCATTTCCTCCTTGGTGCACATAGACAATGGAGCTAACACGTTTCACGGTCTGCTACAATACAACGGCTAAGGCGGAAATAAGAGTGACAAGTTGTATAGAACTGTTGCAGCAATAATACTTCGGCCTCGGATACTAGCAGTGCTACCAAGCCCCACGGCGAGAAATTGCAAAAGTCCCTTTACTTTTTGACTTCTCCTCGTACGTATTGTAAACAGTAGCTTTCGCTGAGTGCTCCTGAAACTACACTCCTGGAAATGGAAAAAAGAACACATTGCCACCGGTCTGCAAGACCCACCATAGACTGCGAGAGGGTTGTACAAGCAATGATCACACACACGGCACAGCGGACACACCAGGAACCGCGGTGTTGGCCGTTGAATGGCGCTAGCTGCGCAGCATTTGTGCACCGCCGCCGTCAGTGTCAGCCAGTTTGCCGTGGCATACGGAGCTCCATCGCAGTCTTTAACACTGGTGGCATGCCGCGACAGCGTGGACGTGAACCGTATGTGCAGTTGACGGACTTTGAGCGAGGGCGTATAGTGGGCATGCGGGAGGCCGGGTGGACGTACCGCCGAATTGCTCAACACGTGTGGCGTGAGGTCTCCACAGTACATCGATGTTGTTGCCAGTGGTCGGCGGAAGGTGCACGTGCCCGTCGACCTGGGACCGGACCGCAGCGACGCACGGATGCACGCCAAGACCGTAGGATCCTACGCAGTGCCGTAGGGGACCGCACCGCCACTTCCCAGCAAATTAGGGACACTGTTGCTCCTAGGGTATCGGCGAGGACCATTCGCAACCGTCTCCATGAAGCTGGGCTACGGTCCCGCACACCGTTAGGCCGTCTTCCGCTCGCGCCCCAACATCGTGCAGCCCGCCTCCAGTGGTGTCGCGACAGGCGTGAATGGAGGGACGAATGGAGACGTGTCGTCTTCAGCGATGAGAGTCGCTTCTGCCTTGGTGCCAATGATGGTCTTATGCGTGTATGGCGCCGTGCAGGTGAGCGCCACAATCAGGACTGCATACGACCGAAGCACACAGGGCCAACACCCGGCATCATGGTGTGGGGAGCGATCTCCTACACTGGCCGTACACCTTTGGTGATCGTCGAGGGGACACTGAATAGTGAACAGTACATCCAAACCGTCATCGAACCCATCGTTCTACCATTCCTAGACCGGTAAAGGAACTTGCTGTTCCAACAGGACAATGCACGTCAGCATGTATCCCGTGCCACCCAACGTGCTCTAGAAGGTGTAAGTCAACTACCCTGCCCAGCAAGATCTCCGGATCTGTCCCCCATTGAGCATGTTTGGGACAGGATGAAGCGTGGTCTCACGCGGTCTGCACGTCCAGCACGAACGCTGGTCCAACTGAGACGCCAGGTGGAAATGGCATGGCAAGCCGTTCCACAGCATCTCTACGATCGTCTCCATGGGAGAATAGCAGCCTGCATTGCTGCGAAAGGTGGATATACACTGTACTAGTGCCGACATTGTGCATGCTCTGTTGCCTGTGTGTATGTGCCTGTGGTTCTGTCAGTGTGATCATGTGATGTATCTAACCCCAGGAATGTGTCAATAAAGTTTCCTCTTCCTGGGACAATGAATTCACGGTGTTCTTATTTCAGTTTCCAGGAGTGTACCTTTACATCTGTCAGTTTTGTTCCATTAAGAGCGGCTTGTTGAGTCCTATCTGCAAGAAAGTCACGAATCCAGTCAAAAATCAGGTCGTTTATTCCATAAGTTCCTAGTTCTATCACTAGCTGAGAGCATGGAACTGTATCGAATAGTTTCCTCGAGTCAACGAACACGACTTCAGCCTGGGCACCTTGTCCGCGGCGCTCTGGATCTCATGGATGAACACAGCGAACTGTTTCCCCTGCACTGAGGGTGGCGGTGATCACTTATAAATTGCTGTTGAACCACTTTCAGTGCTTTTTCCCGTTCCATTCACTTATGGAGCGCCGGCCAGAGTGGCCGTGCGGTTCTAGGCGCTACAGTCTGGAGCCGCGTGACCGCTACGGTCGCAGGTTCGAATCCTGCCTCGGGTATGGATTTGTGTGATGTCCTTAGGTTAGTTAGGTTTAAGTATTTCTAAGTTATAGGGGACTGGTGACCACAGCATAAGTCCCATTGTGCTCAGAGCCATCTGAACTTATGGAGCGCGGGAAGAATGACTGTTGAAACGCTTCTGTGGTCGCTGTGATTAATCTAATCTTGTCCTCACAATACCCACAGGAACGATATGTAGGGGCTTGTATATTATTCCTAGACTCTACACTTAAAGCTGGTTCTAGAAACTCTGTATGAACGATTTTTCGGGCTAATTTTCTTCTATATCCAAGTGTCTCTTCAGTTTCTTCAATAAAAAAATGTTCAAATATGTGTGAAATCTTATGGGACTTAACTGATAACGTCATCAGTCCCTAAGCTTACACACTACTTAACCTAAATTATCCTAAGGACAAACACACACACCCATGCCCGAGGGAGGACTCGAACCTCCGCCAGGATCTGCCGCACAGTCCATGACTGCATCGCGTGACCGCTCGGCTACGCCCGCGCGGCTTTCTTCAATATCTCTGTGACACCATACTACGGGTCGTAGAAACATACCACCGTCTGTTCTGCTCTTCTCTGTATACGTTCAGTATCCTATGTAAGTCCCACATGCTGCACATCACTTCAGCTTCTACTTTGTAGAAGAATTCTCATGTCGCCATTCCTTGGACTCTCTTTTGGATCCGGCCTTCGTGGTGTAATGACGTCTCATTCCCGGTGACGAAGGTGTGCAGGAAACTGTCGCCTACAACCTCGTATTGATCGAATACATTCCGACAAATTTCCATTCTATGATTTATTTAGTTATTGTCTCGCATAAGTATCAGCAAGGCCGATTGCGAACACATTTTACTGTAGCTTGTATAGCGTCTTGACTATGGCATAAGACCAACATTTTGCTGTGCACACAATTCGTTTGTCGTAACCTTCTCACCATCACAGATGAGTTGATCGAAGGGATGTTCATTATATGGAATGACACTTCAGGAGGGTCAACCGCTGTGTGGCTTTTCGTGACGTACTTTCCACCATTACTGAAACCGTGCCTCACACATTTCCATTGGTGGAGTTAGTTCTACAGTGAGGAATTCGAGGACACGTCTATCTCTTTTACCTTCCTTCTTATCAGACGCCCGTTTAGTAGGCTCTCCTACTGCTGGTATCTGCATTGTTAACCGAATGTTCTTGTACTTAATGCAGAACAGGATAGAAGAACAGTTCTCTGGTAAAAACCGATGTTAAGTTAACGATCTCGTGTTGCAGGATCCGTGCAGCAGCTGTAGCGAGTTTTCTGCTTGTTGCTTTGCTGCCAGGCACGGAGTGCGACAGTAGCTACTGCGACATCTGCAGCGATCACACGTTGTGTATCTACCAGGTGAGCTCCATCGGACTTACGTATATGTAGTTCATACTTTTATTTAACCAGGATATGAAATTGCCGAGCGGTTCTAGGCGCTTCATTTCGGAACCACGCGGGTGGTACGGCCGCAAGTTTCGAATCCTGCGGCCGGCCGCGGAGGTCTAGCGGTCCTAGACGCTCAGTCCGGAACCGCGCGACTGCTACGGTCGCATGTTCGAATCCTGCCTCGGGCATGGATGTGTGTGATGTCCGTAGGTTAGTTAGGTTTAAGTAGTTCTAAGTCCAGGAGATTGATGACGTCAGATGTTAAGTCCCATAGTGCTTAGAGCCATTTGAACCATTTAGGATATGAAATGTACGTAACAATTCGGATAACAGAACAAAGCGGCGTTTAGAAAAGTAATGTCAACACTAGACGTTGAATCTATGGCAAAATAAACATTTGTACTAGACAAATGGAAGAGGAGGTTTACAGTTAATGTACCTCGAAAAATGTTATTTTGATTTTAATGGTGAAATATTTTGGTATATGATGAGTATATAATATAGTAAACGATTTCCGAATATATGGTACAAGACACAGCCATCTACCGACATATAACTGGCTATATGAATTCGTAGTGTACGTTCTTTCGGACAAGCCGAGATAGTTTGCGCAACTGCGATGAACACTGTGTCCCCAAGTGGTTAACGCACCTGTCTACAAAGCAAAAGATTCCAGGTTCGGCATACATTTTCAGTCCCCGCCACTGACTCCACATAATATCCTGATGCAGCTGACATCGCTAATCCCTTCCCTTTGTTTTGCTCTCCCCCCCCTCCCCCCGCCATATAATATGAATGATTGATTGATACAGCGAGTCGCAACAATGAGCTCAAGATTGTAGCCGTTTACCCACATCTCTTACTGTCGGAACATACTGTTCACTGATCAGCCAAAATATAGTGACCATAGTTGTACAATGCCTGCATAATTACACGCCTGATGGCATATCGATCTTTCATTGTAGATGCACAAAAGTCCGGCCTCTAGCAGTAATACATTAGGTAGGGCTGCGAGCGAAGAGAAAAAATAAACAGGGGATACTACTTTCTATTGTGTGGTATATGGAGATTTTGGTAGCATAGGAGACATGCTCGGATAGCCGAATCGATTAAGGCGACCGTTCGCCGGGCTAGAGTTTCGGTCAGGCACAAATTTTTGTAAGTCATCACTGAGTTATTTCATTGCTCCAATGCAGCGAAAGTCGGAAATTTCTTTAGTCAGATGTGGTGACCACTGACCAATACGAGACTGAATACCGTCTGGTGACTGAGATCACGTGATGCCCCAAGGAAGGTATTCAAGCGAGGCACAGACGAATGGGGAATCATTCTAGCGACGACACGAGTCGCAAATGGGTAAATCCACTGATACGAGCTGCTCTGTCAAAGGGCTGATGGTTGCAGCCTGGAGCTTGTTATCGAGCACTTCGACGAAGCTGGTCAGTTGTAGTGAGCTACTGTCGTCATCAACTGTAGAGAGTGGTTGAAGGCCGGTGAAACCTTGAGTAAGCGACTGGGTATTGGACATCCGCGCCTCATCACACGACATTACAGACGCTGCAGAATCCTTAAACATGTTCTCTGTTCGAATATAACAGATTTCCTAGAGAGGGAAAAGCTTCTGTCCCCAAATCAGCACTGTTTTAAAAAGCTTCGCTCGTGCGGAACTCAGCTTGCCCTTTTCTCAGATGAAATCCTGCGAACCACGGTTGAAGGACTGCAGGCGGGTTTTATATATTCCTAGATTTCCGTAAAGCCTCTGTCACGGCGCCGCATTGCCGACTGTTAACGTAGGGACAGGAAATCCAGTTTGTTGTCCTCGACGGCGAGTATTCATCAGAGACAAGGGAAATGTGATACGACTTCTGATTCTGTTCTGGCGGACATGGTTAGCGGCAGTCTGCGGCTATTTGCTGATGATGCTACGGCGTGTCAGAAGGTGTCCTTGTTGAGCGAATGCAGGATGACATAGGCAAAATTTCTATTGGTGTGATGTATGTCAGCTAGCTTTAAATGTGAAAAAAAGTGTAAGATAATGCGGATGATTAGAAGGAAGACATCGAAGCATTTTAGAGAAGGGTTGCTAGATCTATTCCCAATAGGCTGGAACAACAAGCAAGTATTACGGAGAAGTTTCTGGAACTCAAATAGGAATGCTTGGAAGGAAGGAGATGTTCTGTTCGAGGAGCACTACTGATAAAATTTAAAGAACTGGCAGTTGAGGCTGACTGCAGAGAGATTCTATTGCCGCCAGCGTTCATTTCGCTTAAAGACCGTGAAGGTCAGAGTAGATAGATTAGGGCTCGTACGGAGGCATACAGAACATTTTTCCCTCTCTCTGGTTTCGAATGGAATAGTAAAAGGTACAGCGTATATTCTGCCATGCACCATACGGTAGCTTGCGGAGTGTGTAGTATGTATGTAAGATGCAGGACGTGGAGGCACAGGTATGTTCCACGGCACACAGCTCCTACATGTACCCATACTGACGTAATGAACAGTCAGTTACGGTTTCAGTTAGGACACTGCCATCGATATTGGATCATGGAACAATAGAAACGTGTCTCCTTGTGGAATCAATGTTGCTTTTTGTTTCACCAGCTGGATGGCTGTGTCCGGATATTGCGTCATTCACGACTGCTCGACACGTGCACTCCGCCGAAGTGGCAGGCCAGTGGAGGCAGTACTATGATATGTAGAGCGTTCACTAGGGCTTCCATACAACCTGTGATAGTAATACAAGCTGTAAATTAAATGAATACTGCGGACCACCTGCTACAGTTGGTTTGATGCCATCCCTGACACTGTGGCCTCTACCCGCTAGCTTACCGTGTCACAAAGTCAGAATCGTGCCATATGGTATGAGAGACAAAAATCCCGCATCGACGCGCTTCCGTGTCTGAAACTTGGTCCATTTAGCAACTCATTCTGAACTCGCGTGTGTTTCGCTTCGTTCCAGAATTTGTTCAGGTTATAACTCTCTTACACTTCATAGGCAGAATATGAAGCACTCATTAAATTTGCACGTAATTGTGCATTGTCCTCAGGATGTCTTAGCGAACTTAATCTTTGCCTCTTCCGACATTCCTCTAACAAGAAAGTCAACTGGTTGGCATTTTCTGTCATTTTCAAAACACTTGGTTGTTCCTAAATTAAACCATGGAACACCTACCAAAGTAGTAGCCTGCTTTGCTGATAAAAAATTACTTTCTGTCCTCAGGTCTTTAAACTACCGTTCATGCTGCACACCTTCTTTATTTAATACAGATTCAAAATGTTATCTACTGTTAAGCATCTCTTTCTCTCCTTCTACTACTCTACCTGCTAAACTTTTAACCGCTTTGCCGGCCGCGGTGAACGTGCGGTTCTAGGCGCTACAGTCCGGAACCGCGGTATTACTACGGTCGCAGGTTCGAATCCTGCCTCGGGCATGGATGTGTGTGATGTCCTTAAGTTAGTTAGGTTTAAGTATTTCTAAGTTCTAGGGGACTGATGATGTTAAGTCTCATAGTGCTCAGAGCCATTTTCTTTTTTATCCGCTTTAGTTGTCACTTCGTCAAACGTATTTTGCCTCAGCATACAATTGTTAACACCACTACCCGGCTCATCCTGAATCTTTCCCAACTTTCCGCCAAAATACTTTTCTATCGCACTGGCTCCTCAGAAATTTTGCCCAAGTCTGCCTTATAGCTTCTAGTTTTTGTCGAAAACCCCTTAAACATCTGATTTTTATTTTTCCACCTCATCTTGTACACTTTCTATATTTGAACTGAGCTCAGACTTTCCCTGCTCCATTTTCGTACTCAGTGCCCCTATGCTAGACTGGATTGTCTCCTCATTACAGTTCAAATATGACAAAACGTCCTTTGACCACGCCATTGAAACAATGTAAGTACTACTACGTTCAGACCTAACTGGCCTACTAGCATTATCTGAACTACACAGAATGGGTAATTGCTTAGTCATTGCAAGCTCCAACTCCGATAATGATCCTGTGGGATCACAGATACTAAAGCTGTTGCTGATGAACGAAGGCTCCACCGGTTGCCCTTAATGCCGCTGCCGCCATCGGGATCTCAGCCCCCGCTGGCAGCTGCAGACTCGAACTCAGCATGCCTTAGAGCAGCGTTCTTCTTTTTTCTTGAAGTTCTGCGCCTAACTTCTCCACAACAAACTTTTACTACTGAGTCTCACGCACACAGTTGCTGCAAACTAGTATGCTTGGAGTCCCCAATCAAATTGCCTATTATGCAATACATTTGGGACCTGCTTCACAGAATATGGTAAATTCGTAGAATTACAGTCGTAGTTCTAAAGGCTTTAAATTATGCAAACCCTTACGCTATAAGACCCAACAAAAATTACAAATATTCAATAGATAGGGACCTGGATCACACAATGTGGTAATGTAATTCTAATGGGATTAAATTCGTATCCCAGACGACGGCCCAGTTGCAAAGGTACTTAACGGTTACTGCTGAGTTGTTGCTCTTCTGAACAGCACCCCTTAGGAGCAAAGCAGTTGCGTCTCTACCTGTGCTAGGTGCTAGGTGCGCATGGCTCTATTTAAAAAGAATACCTCGGTGTAGTCATTAGGCCGAGCTGCACACGTTTCTTTTCGTGTCCAGGAGCTAACTCGCTGCAAATAATAATCTGTTGCTGTGATCCTGCGTTCCAATAGCCTATGCATTGGCTAGAACAACAAATTAATAAACATAAATATAAAATACTATATACATGAATAATTTAATAAAAAGATTCTGTTCAACGTCTGTAATCGATGTAGACAACAGAGATTTATGATGAATAATGTTTATACCAGAAAATATGCACCTCATCGCTACATCGGAGGTGCTGTGTCCCACCGCTCGTGCACCGACTGTAACAACACGTTCAAACGCTCTTAAATGTTGATAACCTGCCATTCTAGCAGCAGTAACCGATCTAACAAATGCGCCAGACACTTGTTCTATATAAGAGTTGCCGACGGCTGCGCCGTATTCTGCAATTTTACATATCTCTGTATTTGAATTCGCATGCCTGCACCAGTTTCTTTGGTTCTTCAGTGTAGAATTAAGCTAACTGATGCAATCACTTAATATTTATTAATGTTAGAAGAGGTTTTCTGTTGCATATTAAATTTATTTGGATGTAGGATAACGGGTAGTAACCATATTTAAATCCCTGATTTCTTTCCATAACTCTGTCTGCCGTTTCAGCAAAATTAAGTAAACGAATGTTTTACAAGATTTTAAACGACTAAGAATTGATACAGAAAGTGTCTCATCTTAAAGAAATTTTTGTGCTGATTCCAAAAGTGACTTTAGATTTTGCGAATCTGTATTAGTTCCTAAACTATGAAGAACTTAAAATTAACGATCTAGGAGGCTATTTGTGCAGCCCTGTTACATTATCTGCAGATGCATCTGTCGTTTGCCGTCTAGTGAATTTTTCCAAAGATCTATACGAATTAGAAAATGATTTACACGACATATTTGCATGGTGAGAAAATGAATATTTAGAAAATTCCGTTAAATTTCGATCACACGATAAATAACACAGATTTAAAGTTTGTACATTCATCTAAATACCTAGGGATTGTAAATGCAAACAACTTAAACTAGATCCATCACACAGAAAATCTTGCGCGGAAGACGAAGCAAAGACTGTGTTTTATTAGCAAAACTCTTACAAGATGCAACGAAACTAATACAGCGACTTTCTATGTTACACTTGTGCGTCATCTTCCAGAGCATTGCTGCGCGGTGTGGGATTCTTACCAGATGGGATTGACGGAGGACAACGAAAAAGTTCAAAGAAGGGAAGCTCGTTTTGTATTATCGTGAAATAGAAGAGAGAGCGTCACGGATACAGTAAACGATTTGGAGTCGCGATTCATAAAACAAGGCGATTTTCGTTGCGGGAGACCTTTTCTGGAAATTTGAAGCTCCAACATTCTCCTCCGAATGCGAATTTATATAGCTAACTTCAACCCACACGGGGAGAAACAGCCATCGTGATAAAGTGAGAGACATTCTCCCTCGTGCTGTTCGAGAGTGGAACGTTAGAGAAAATAGTTTGAATGAAGTTCTAGAACCCGCTGCCAAACAGTTAAGACTGAATTGCAGACCATTGATGAACATGTACACATCATTGATTTATAGTTTAGTAATATTAATACAGCTGATTTGTTAGTATTACAGTTTTATATGTAAAACATATTCTTCTGTACTCCAGCATCTGCTGACTATATGTAGCTTTTTATAAGAGTCTTTTAATTGTGTTTTAACACTGGACAATAGTTGCCTTTTGTAACTACATTAGCCAAATGAGTAAGTCCTCAGGGGTAACCTATAATTCTACGATGATGCTTAGTTGTTGTACGGGACATTAAAAAGTAATGCGACACTTTTTTCTCGGTCAGTTTCGTTTGAAAAAATGCGGAATTTGTAGTGGGACATCGTATAACATTACCGCTTCAGCCGCTATAGTTTCCTGAAGTTCTCATAGGTAACGATGCTATACACAGCCTTCAAAGCGGTGTCTGTAATGGAGATGCATTCCAAGCAGAGAGCTGTCATTGAGTTTCTTTTGGCAGAAAACCAGAGCATCACAAATATTCATAGGCGCGTGCAGAATGTCTCCCGAGACCTGTTAGTGAATAAAAGCGTGGTGAGTGGTAGGACGAGGCTCCTGTAATCATCGCGACGTCGCGCAAATCTGTTCTGTCTCCCGCGTGCTGGATAACCACAGATAACTGTGACTGTGCAATGCTGGAACTTGAGGACATTCTCATTCGAGGTGATTGACAGATCGCAATCAAATACCTTGCTGCTCAACATATCTGTGGACATACCTGTTGATAGTTCTGCCACATTCGTCCAGCAGTTGGAGTACTCATTGTTGGCAACCGGAATAAAATAATAATTGGATCCTTTTACCGACCTCCCAGTTCAGATGATATAGTTGCTGAAAGGTTCAAAGAAGACTTGAGTTTGATTTCCAACACGTACCCGACTCATACGGTAATAGTTGGTGGTGACTTCAATTTACCCTCGATATGTTGGCGAAAATACATGTTTCATTCCGGAGGTACTCATAAAATATCATCCGAAATAGTGCTAAACGCATTCTCTGACAATTATTTCGAGCAGTTAGTTCATGAGCCTATGCGAATAGTGAACGATTGAGAAAACACACTTGACCTCTTAGCAACAAATAATCCTGAGTTAATAACCAGCATCAAAACCGATATAGGGATTAGTGAACACAGGGTTGTCGTAGCGAGACTGAATATTTTAATCCCCAAATCCTCGAAAAACGTCGGTATGCAGCAGGATTTTAGAACGTATATTGTGTTCGAACATTATGAATTACCTCGAAGGAAACGGTCTATTGACACACAGTCAATAGGGGTTTAGAAAACATCGTCCCTGTGAAACACAACTAGCTCTTTATTCACATGAGTGCTGAGAGCTATTGACAATGGATTTCAGATCGATTCCGTATTCCTGGATTTCCGGAAGGCTTTTGACGCTGTACCACACAAGCGGCTTGTAGTGAAAGTGCGTGCTTATGGAATATCGTCTCAATTATGTGACTGGATCTGTGATTTACTGTCAGAGGGGTTCTTAGTAACTGACGGAAAGACATCGAGTAAAACAGAAGTGATTTCAGGCGTTCCCCAAGGTAGTGTTATAGGCCTTTTGCTGTTCCTTATCTATGTAAAGGATTTGGGGGACAATCTGAGGAGCCGTCATAGGTTGTTTGCAGATGACGCTGTTGTTTATCGACTAATAAAGTCATCAGAAGATCAAAACAAATTGCAAAAAGATTTAGAAAAGATACATGAATGGTGCGAAAATTGACAGTTGACCCCAAATAATGAAAAGTGTGAGGTCATCCACATGAGTTCTAAAAGGAATTTGTTAAACTTCGGTTACACGATAAATCAGTCTAATCTAAAAGCCGTAAATTCAACTAAATACCTAGGTATTACAATTACGGACAAATTAAATTGGAAAGAACACATAGAAAATGCTGTGGGGAAGGCTAACCGAAGGCTGCGTTTTATTGGCAGTACACTTGGAAAATGTAACAAACCTGCACTACTGGCCGTTACATTTGCTGCACCAAGAAGAAATGCAGATGATAAACGGGTATTCATTCGACAAATATATTATACTAAAACTGACATGTTATTACATTTTCACGCAATTTGGGTGCATAGATCCTGAGAAATCAGTACCCAGAACAACCACCTCTGGCCGTAATAACGGCCTTGATACGCCTGAGCATTGAGTCAAACAGAGCTTGGATGGCGTGTACAGGTACAGCTAACCATGCAGCGTCAACACGATACCACAATTCATCAAGAGTAGTGACTAGCGTATTGTGACGAGCCAGTTGCTCTGGCACCATTGACCAGACGTTTTCAATTGGTGAGAGATCTGGAGAATGTGCTGGGCAGGACAGCAGTCGAACATTTTCTGTATCCAGAAAGTCCCCCGTACAGGATCAGCAACGTGCGGTCGTCCATTATCCTGCTTGTGAGCGTGGAGGTTGGTCTGAGAGTCTGTTATTCTACGCAACGGATTAATCTGAGATGTACCCTTTACCCTGTGGCTCCTGCAAGATGCAATTTCTACCCCCACACTACTACAGAAGTCAGACAAACGCTCCTAACGTTCTAAAGAGAAATGCCTGAAAAACGTTCAGCAATAAATATCTTCTGGAGCCGTCCGCTGTAAGGAAATGACACAAAGATTCACAAAATTTCTGACGTAACTAGTGGGATACTTGCGTACTGGAGTAGTGCTAGTTAGTGTAAGAAAAACATGAAACTAACGAAAGTTATTATTTATTTTGCAAAAATTCTGAGAAATAACAATGGCACTTTTAGTTATAAATAGAACAAGTTATATCCTGGTTCTTTTCGGAATGTGAAGTTACATCTCAAGGATATGATTCGCTAATGAAATTTCTATACAAAGATTAAGATGGTTGTTGACTTAGCAGAATTCCTGAGAGGCGGGCCTACTCAATTTGAATAATTATCCTTTAGAATGATGGTAGGTGCGGTCGAGGCATCCGCCTGTGAAATGTAGTGAAGTGTACTGTTGTGGAGGAAATAAGGGGCTTGCAATAGTTGTAGCGCACAATACCGTAAGTTGCGATGACTGATGTCTGCACTGCTCGCTGCTGACAAATAAGATAACTCTTGTTTTATCTGGATTGATCTTCGCCAATCAAACTTTCTGTACGCCTTGATGAAGTCAAGGATTCCTATTCACCCCTAGTCTAACTATTGGCGTGGTACACCGGTCAGATAACCAGTCCATCGTGATGCTACTCAAACATTCGCTCGCAGGCGTTGAACGATAACTCTGTCAATTCACACCACACAACAAGTTTGTTGACCAACACAGTGAACAACGCTTAATCCCAAGGACTCAATATAGAGAGTCGCACTTCGATTCGCTCTCGACAGAGGTGCTGTCCCAATGAAGTACTGAGGAGAGATTTGTTCCTCGCTCCATGAGCGACAATAGAACGGCCCCTCTCCACGCCAGATGTGAAGGGACATATCTTTGAGTCTCTTCCATTACTCCTTCAGCTCGAGGCGACAGAAATATCGGCTGCCAATCAGTATTGCTCTTCTAAAACGGCAGAATGACGTTTCATTTAAGGCGACCAAGCCGGAAATTTGTAGTGTCGGCGTTTGGCGTTTGCTGTCTCCCAGTGAAAATCTCTGAAATGCGTCCTATGTGTAAAGAATGTGTACGCTGGCCGCTCCCACACAACGTAGCGGAATTTGCTTTTAAGTCGAACACGGGGTCGTTCCCCCTTTTCCTCGGGCCCACGCTGTCCGCTCCACTGGCGGTCACCTGCTGACATAGGCTGGGTCATCCTCTGAAGGGACTGGTGTCCCGTTGTGTGGTTTCTCTCCTGGACTAAAAGCTCCTGTGACCGTTGTGTCTGGAATGTATGTATGTACACCAGCCTCGAGTATTTCAACCATGGTGTACTTACTTGTTATTTGCATATCGTTTACATGAATTCATACAACATTTACTTTATCTTATCGAGTCTGGGTTTGAATGAAGCGTCTTGATGTGCGGAATATGATTGTGATGGCGGAATATGTAAGTAATGAAGGTCAGGGGATCACGACGTCTTACACACTGAAATGTAGGTTTTCGCAGGGATCGAATGAAGGGTAGAACCACGGGTCGCACCACATCTGAAATGTACCGTCCACTGTTCAAAGTGCCGTAAATGCGAACAACAGGTGACCGAGACGTGTACCCAATGGGACCCCATACCATCACGTCAGGTGATACACATGTATGTCGAAACGAATACAAGCTTCCAACGTGCATTCATCGCGATGTCGCCAAACACGAAGGCGACCATCATGATGCTATAAACAGAACCTGGACTCATCCGAAAAAATGACGTTTTGCCAGTCGTGCACCCAGGTTCGTCGTTAAGTACACCATCGCAGGCGCTCCTGTCTGTGATGCAGCATCAAGGGTAACTGCAGCCATGGTCTCCGAGTTGATAGTCCATGCTGCTGGTAACGTCGTCGAACTGTTCGTGCAGATGGTTGTTGACTCAGGGATCGAGACGTGGCTGCCGCTACAGCCATGTGGATAAGATGCCTGTCATCTCGACTGCTAGTGATACAAGGCGGTTGGGATCCAGCACGGCGTTCCGTATTACCCTCCTGAACCCACCGATTCCATATTCTGCTAACAGTCATTGGATATAAACCAACGCGAGCAGCAATGTCGCGATACGGTAAACCGGAATCGCGATAGGCTACAATCCGACCTTTATCAGAGTCGGAAACGTGATGGTAAGCATTTCTCCTCCTTACACGAGGCATCCCAACAACGTTTCACCAGGCAACGCCGGTCAACTGCTGTTTGTGTATGAGAAATCGGTTGGAAACTTTCCTCATGTCAGCACGTTGTAGGTGTCGCCACCGGTGCCAACCTTGTGTGAATGCTCTGAAAAGCACACATCTTTTTCCTGTCGGTTAAATTTAGCGCCTGTAGCACGTCATCTTCGTGGTGTAGCAATTTTAATGGCCAGCAGTGTACTAAGGAGACTGCCTACACTACGCTTGTCTGTCCACTTTTAGAATACTGCTGCGCGGTGTGGGATCCTTACCAGATAGGACTGACGGAGTACATCGAAAAAGTTCATAGACAGGCAACACGTTTTGTATTATCGTGAAATATGGGAGAGAGCTTCACAGAAATGATACAGGATTTGGACTGGAAATCACTAAAAGAAAGGCCTTTTTCGTTGTGACGGAATCTTCTTACGAAATCCCAATCACCAACTTTCTCCACCGAATGCGAAAATATTTTTTTGACAGCTACCTACGTTAGGCGGAACGATCATCACGATAAAATAAGGGAAATCACAGCTCGTACGGATCTACGGAAAGATGTAGGTGTTCATTCTTTCCGCGTGCTATACGAGATTGGAATAATAGAGAATTGTGAAGGTGGTTCGATGAACCCTCTGCCATGCACTTAAATGTGACTTGCAGAGTATCCATGTAGATGTAGATGTAGATATTCAAAGTTTATGTGCGCTAGATTACCCGTCGCCTATCAGAAGACATTAAAGAGGAACGAAGGATCATCTGTGCGGAACTGCTTGCACGTTACAAAGCTGATGGTAAGAGCTTTTGGTGGAACATGGTCATATACGATGAAACACGGATTCATTATTTCGAAGCGGAAACATACAGCCATCCATGGAGTTGCGCCACATTACTTCTCCTCCGAAGAAAAAGTTCAGAGCCGCACCCTCCAACGGTCTTCTGGGATTCTTAAGGGGGTATTCTGTTTGATGACCTCCCTCAATCTGCAGCTAACACCTCGGAAGTGTGTTATGCTACTGTCAGGAAAGTGAAGATACATCTTCAGAGTGTTCATCGCCACAGAAATGCAAACGAATGTCTCCTTCTCCGTGACTACGCATGGACTTAGACAAGTCTGAGCACCGGAGAGGAGCTCACAGAACTTCACTGAACTCTTCCTCTTCATCCACCTTGTGACGTCGGGTCTCCTTAGAGTTGACACGACTCGGTGGTGATGGTTGTCCCAGTCGGTATGACGTGGAACGGCGTCCGTCGCTCACGACAACGCCCCCCTGTAACTAGTAGAAATACACAAATTACCCACGTGGTTTGGTCATATTTCAGATACCGTCTTTCGTGATTAATGTCAATATCTCAATACTGCAGCACGTCAGAATGTGAAAGCCGCTCTTGTTTCTTCACTGATAAATGCGGCAATTGCATCCCTCGATGACTCCCTTGACCTGAAATGATGACCACCAGTTGTCTTTTGTTGTGAGTCCGCGACAGACTTTTCCGCTGGCGCGAACTGGCTAACTCTAGTTCATTTTTTTTTATTATGCCCAGTTAGATAATGGATGTTGAATATTAAAAATATAAAATCTTGACTCTATCACCCGAGTCGTGGCCACATTATGGAATTGCGAGGATGTTAAGTTAATAAAATTGTTATTCCGTTATCTTGCTAACGGTAAAGATGACTTTGCTTTAGTATGACTTCTGAATAATACTTCAGTCTACATCGCAAAACTTTCAAACTTACGATTAGCTTACAACAATCTACTAGCGCTTACATGCATACTACTATCGCAATAGTGCTAGAGAGCGACTAGATAGCAACTGAAACTAACATTTCCATTTCCGAGTTACATTGTTGTCACATTGAACTTCCTTTTCGATGCGGCTACAACTCTCTTCTATGGTAAATGTTATCTTTAGCCAATTTACCATCTGGGCTCTAACTTTCGTTATTAATTATTTTGCAATTCCTTCTTTGATGTTTTTGTTGCGTATCCTATCGTATTCTTTAATTCAGTCTCTATTTCATGACAAATATTATTCACATGGCAGTTCTGTTGACCATATCATCACAAGTGTAAATTTTGCCGTCAGTAGCTGCCATCACTGTCCGGATGACTAATTTTCCTACTTCTTTTACAACAAAGAGTTGTTTATTAGGGTTTCTGTAATTGGGGTGTTATAACCCTATAGCCCAGATCTCCCACCTATCCGATTTCCATCTGTTTGGCCCAATGAAGTATGTGCTCCGAGGGAAGCAGTACTCGGGTGGTGAGCAGGTTACTGACGCAGTGAGACGTTGGCTCCAATGTCGACCAGAATAGTGGTACCGTGTGAGCATACACGAGCTCCCATTAACGTGATGTAAGGCCGCCACACTCAACGGACATCATGTTAAAAAATTGGGTTTTCTAGCCGAAAGAATGAGGAACAGTATGGTGTACTGTAATCCTGCATAAAACCAATCTGATTTCAGAACAAAATGCATTGCATTTCTTAATGGTAATAAAATATGAGATGATGAACTTGTAATGTGTCATTGGATTTGTTAATTTTGAATGCGGCAAAGGATAACGTTCTGACTGTCTTCTCAAGCCCATGGTGGTATACAGACATTCCACATAGCTATTAATTCTGGCCCTATCTCAAAGACTCAAAAATGCTACTGTGACAGTCCAAGAATACATAAATTGACATTAATGACAAGTTTGGGATTTAACCTAAAATGATTACACAATCTCTCCCTTTTCCATATTATATCAATAAGCAAGTACAATTACTTCTTCTCTCAATAAATCAATTAATATTTAAACATTGAATATGTAATTAATCAAAGTATATATATATATATATATATATATATATATATATATATATATATATATATATATATATATATATATATATATATATATATATATATGTGAACATGTTATCAATTGAAACAAGTAAATCTTTAGGAGTGAAAATTACACCTACGTCGTAGCTGTACAATAAAGTAAGTTGGAAGAGGATGACTTTATGTAATCTATTCTCATGTATTCATTGGAGGGTACATTAGTAATTAGCTCTTGAATTTCTCTATTCAAAGTGTACGCATGCTGGAGTATGCAGCTCTCGCAAAATTGGAGTCAACATTTAATTTCGCCAAAAGCACTTCGTACATTACCAAACGGCAATTGCGATAGCGTTGTCTCCGTGCTCGATCTGAAATAGATAATTCCCTACTTTGGCCTTGACTGAAAGTAATCAGGCTCAAACGCTCTGCGTTCCGCGGTATATTCAAATTTCCCTAGTCGAAATTAATGGCAATTGCACACTCGCTCTGGGTTCAAGCGACGTGCGCAAAATTCAGCCAGAAAAGATCCCCGGGAATATTTAACTATCGCTTTACGCTTGTCGCCACGATACGTGAAGCGTGTCTCCCTCACTTTGCAAACGTAAATCAGAGTCAGCACCGCGCTTTTACCACAAGCAGGTGTGTGTAGCCCGCCGTTAGACGTGAGCGCCCGCTCTCTCTGTCTCTGTGTCTTATTTGAATTCTCAAAGTGCTTTAATACGACGTTGTCATACTCACATTGATTCTACTACGTCACACGTCTGGCTACTGCTCCCACGTTAAAGGTAAATTCTTATTTTTCTTGCGAGGGTCTCCACTCGTTAATGTACTCTGGTCACTTACTTGCGTCTCTGCCGTGTTTATTTTGATAGGTATTATATTGGTTTTCGATTATTTCTTTCTGCAGTGCACCTGGGCTTTCTTTTGTTAAAGCTAATTGAGTCTTTCCAATGTCATTAGTCAAGTGCCCTGTCCGCCTCCAAGCTGCGTGCACTTTGCTATATATTACTCATGGCCCTCTCGTTAAAAGGGTAAATCGTTTGTTATTCAGTACATGAGATGGCTCTAATTATTTCCTGTTGTCAATACTATCGTTATTTGCTGGGGATTTTATTCGGTATCGCCGTTATGCAGCTTATGTAAGGTCCGAAAATGTGGACACGTTACAAACTGAAGTGGCTTAAAAGTTCGAAATATGGATCTCTTGAAGGAGTCTGTGCCTATGGAAACAGCAAATAATCAGTAATGCTATGATCTTGTGATAAATATGTCTTACATACGGGTTCCCAGGCAAGTGCCGTGTTTCTTCACTTCCGCAAGACGTTGGTACAGTTCCCCACGGTCGTTTAATGAACAAAGTAAGAGTATATGGACTATCTGGCCAATTGTGTGTTTCGATTGAAGACTTTCTAGATAACAGAACGCAGAATGTCATTCTCAATGGAGAGAAGTCTTCCGAAGTAAGAGTGGTTTCAGGTGTTCCGCAGGCTATTCACAATATACATAAATGACCCTGTGGATAACATCGGAAGTTCACTGAGGCTTTTTGCGGATGATGCTGTAGTATATCGAGAGGTTGTACTGAAATGCAGGAGGATCTGCAACGAATTGACGCATGGTTCAGGAAATGACAATTGAATTTCAATGTAGACAAGTGTAATGTGCTGCGAATACACATGAAGTAAGATCCTTTATCATGTAGCTACAATATACCAGGTCAGCAACTGGAAGCAGTTAATTCAATAAATTATCTGGGAGTAGACATTAGGAGTGATTTAAAATGGAAGACCATATAAAGTTGATCGTCGGTAAAGCAGATGCCAGACAGAGATTCATTGGAAGAATCCTAAGGAAATGCAGTCCGAAAACAAAGGAAGTAGGTTACAGTACACTTGTTCGCCCACTGCTTGAATACTGCTCAGCAGTGTGGGATCTGTACCAGATAGGATTGATAGAAGAGATAGAGAAGATTCAACAGAGAGCAGGGTGGTTCGTTACAGGATCATTTAGTAATCGCGAAAGCGTTACGGAGATGATAGATAAACTTCAGTGGAAGACTCTGCAAGAGAGACGCTCAGTTGCTCTGTATGGGCTTTTGTTGAAGTTTCGAGAACATACCTTCACGGTATATCGCTCCCTCCTACGTAGCGAAGACACCATGAGGATACAATCAGAGACATTAGGGCCCACACAGAGGCATACCGACAATCTTTCTTTCCACGAACAATACGACACTGGAACAGAAGGGAGAACCGATGGAGGTACTCAAAGTACCCTCCGTCACACACCATCAGGTGGCTTGCGGAGTGTGGATGTAGAAGTAGATGTACATACATACAAGAAAAAAATGGAATACACCTGTAGTAAATTTTGATTAGATTCACAATTTGTTGGTAGGTGTAGCGATCGACTTTGCTTCGACAATCGATTGTGAAATTATGCCAATTTAATATGAGACGATGTGTACCTGGTGATTTTTCAGGGTTATGGAAGCGCCTGCCACAAGGTGGTACACAGCGGCACCACAGGAGCAGACGCCACGGCCGTCGTGGAAGCCCACAACAGACTCCGCGACAGGGTGGCGTCCGGCAGAGAGCGCCGCGGCCGGCCTGGACCGCAGCCACCGGCCGCCGACATGAACACTCTGGTCTGTACTCGGCGCACAAACTTAAACTGTTGGGCAGGGCGTCTCTTCTGCTCAGCGTAATCACAACAACATAGCATTAGCTTTTAAGTGTCGCCGGCCGATGTGGCCGAGCGGTTCTAGGCGCTTCAGTCTGGAACCGCACGATCGCTCCGGTCGCAGGTTCGAATCCTGCCTCGGGCATGGATGTGTTCGATGTCCTTAGCTTAGTTAAGTATTTCTATATACTAGGGGACTGATGACCTCAGATGTTAAGTCCCATAGTGCTCAGAGCCATATGGACCGTTGTGAACATCTCTCACGAATTCGATTCTGTCGCACCTTGTAGAAACTTCCAGCGACAAAGTTGTTAAGAAAACTATGAAATTAATTTTGGTAATATCTGAGACATCATTATGGTACCGTGTCACGTATGCACGCATTCTTTTACGAGAGACTCCGTGTGCGACAGCGCCCGAGAAGTCGCGTGCGGCCGCCAGGATTTTAGTTCCGACAGCTCGCCTTAATACGGCCGAGAATATACTCTACCTCACGAAAATTTATTTACAGCTCTTAATGACCCTTCGTCTCTGCACCCATCACCCATGTCGCCGATATACGCTATCTAAAAGTAACTGTAGGTACTTTCACATCAGTTTGTCCGTTGAAGTCCAGCAAAATATATTTTTTCATCTAGATTTGTGAAACTGAAGGTTTATCGAAGTATACCCACAGACCGTTATCCTAAGCACGCAGTAGGTGCATTTTACACAAAACGTCGTTACCGCTGCTGCAATTTCGCCGCATTCAATTAAAATTTTTTGTCCATCATTTTATTTTCTGAATCAAAAACCAAGTGACTGGGAAAGATAAAGAACAGAGATATCTCAACCTCATATTTTTCTACCCGTCGCGTACTGTCCCCTGTCGTAGTATCGGAGTATAGTTCTACATACTATCTTTTCGTCAAAATCGTCCAATTCCGTAAGAGCCGTTTCCATCTTTTTCTTGTGACGTCTATAGATCCTACTGGTGTCGCTACACAATACGAAATACAGTCGATTTGGTAATATCACAAAGCTTTGTTGTCATTTTATTATTCCTACCTTCTTCACTGTTAGCCAGACCTGTAAAAAAATCTTCAGTACATTCTATAAGAGAATTTTAGATTGTTTTCGAATGTCTTTACGCCCTTCACGCACACTGACCCCAGTAGCGATACACGTAGGCCCTTGCTCCTGCATTCCGCTCACGACCAGACACGCGTCAGTGCACTGTTCCATGGAAGACTGAAATCACACGTGAACACATGATATCACACGAGAACACAGAACACTGAGGTGGCCTGACCTACGTCTCAGTTTAACGGTGTGTATGCGGCAACAAGGCTATCAGAGGGCGAATCATAGCGTTTAGCGCCGGCGGGCTGCAGGGAGCGTGCGTGACCTTGTGGTGTCTACTTTCGTGACGGCCGTAGTAGCGTGGCAACACTAACTGGCGCTAATCGCCGTGATAGGAATGGCCAAAGCTGCGAACTACGCTACTGGCCATTAAAATTTCTACACCAAGAAGAAATGCAGATGATACACGGGTATTCATTGGACAAATATATTATACTAGAACTGACATGCGATGACATTTTCACAGAGTTTGGGTGCATAGATCCTGAGAAATAAGTACCCAGAACAACCACCTCTGGCTGCAATAACGGCCTTGATACGCCTGGGCATTGAGTCAAACAGAGCTTGGATGGCGTGTACAGGTACAGCTGCCCATGCAGCTTCAACACGATACCATAGTTCATCAAGAAAAAAGATCTGGAGAATGTAATGGCCAGGACAGCAGTCGAACATTTTCTGTATCCATAAAGACCCGTACGGGACCTGTAACATGCGGTCGTGGATTATCCTGCTGAAATGTACGGTT
Source organism: Schistocerca gregaria (assembly GCF_023897955.1). Classification (NCBI taxonomy): domain Eukaryota; kingdom Metazoa; phylum Arthropoda; class Insecta; order Orthoptera; family Acrididae; genus Schistocerca; species Schistocerca gregaria. Next base: position 567,701,448 of record NC_064923.1, read on the forward strand.
TTGCAGGGATCGAATGAAGGGTAGAGTCACGGGTCGTAACACATCTGAAATGTAACGTCTACTGTTCAAAGTGCCGTCAATGTGAACAAGAGGCGTCCGAGACGTGTAACCAATGGCACCCCATACCATCTCGCCGGGTGATACGCCAGTATGGCGATGACGAATACACGCTTCCAATGTCTGTTCACCGCGATGTCGCCAAAAACGGATGCGAGCATCATGATGCTGTAAACAGAACCTGGATTCATTCGAAAAAATGACATTTTTCCATTCGTGCAACCAGCTTCGTCGTTGAGTACACCATCGTAGGCGCTCCTGTCTGTGATGCAGCGTCAAGGGTAACCGCAGCCATGGTCTCCGAGCTGATAGTCCATGCTGCCGCAAAACGTCGTCGAACTGTTCGTGCAGATGGTTGTTGTCTTGCTAACGTCCCCATCTGTTTACTCAGGGCTCGAGACGTGGCTGCACTATCCGCTACAGCCATGTGGATAAGATGCCTGTCATCTCGACTGCTAGTGATACAAGGCGGTTGGGATCCAGCACGGCGTTCCGTATTACCCTCCTGAACCCACAGATTCCATATTCTGCTAACAGTCATTGGATCTCGCCAACGCGAGCAGCAATGTCGCGATACGATAAACCGCAATCGCGATAGGCTACAATCCGACCTTTATCAGAGTCGGAAAATGATTTTCAGCATTTCTCCTGCTTACGCGAGGCATCGCAATAACGTTTGCCCGGCAACGCCGGTCAACTGCTGTTTGTGTATGAGAAATCGGTTGGAAACTATCCTCACGTCAGCACATTGTAGGTGTCGCTACCGGCGCCAGCCTTGAGTGAATGCTCTGAAAAGCTAATCATTTGCATATCACAGCATCTTCTTCCTATCGGTTAAATGTCGCGTCTGCAGCACATCATCTTCCTGGTGTAGCAATTTTAATGGCCAGTAGTGTATAACCTGGAATGACGCACCGTCTGCTGATACTGGTGTGCTCTACTTAAGTTCTGGGCACTCTAATCACGTTAGTTGGCTGCTGAAAAATATAGCAACTGGCAGACCCACGGAGAGTACTACCCCTCTTTAAACCAAAAAATGCAGTAGAGGGAAGCACACTGATTGGTTCCTTCACTCATTCGTTCCTCATCTTGCTCCATAGATACTATCAAGAAATATAAGCTTCAGAGATGTGCAACGAATCGAGATATGCATTAACAATATTTGAGTTAATTATGGAAAATTAATGTGTACAATTCATTTACTATAAATTATCAATATTTTCCTTATTGCTAGTCAATATTAATACCAGCTAATTTTAATCACGTAATACATGTTATGCAGGCGGTAACCTGTAGCTCGTAAATAGGCTAGTGTCAAAAATTGAAGCAACAAATCGCTATTTTCCCGTCCTGTGTGTAATTCACGATATAATCATGCAAACTGTCACCCAGATGTCCGTTCGATAGTGTTCTGCTCAGAAGATGGCATTCCGGTCAACGGACAGCGGTTGCAACGATGTCGTCAGGGCACCTATGAAACAGGTAGTGTTTGCCTGGTTGCCCCACATCCACAATGGCTGGGTGCACGATCACAGACGGTACGGTATGGCACAGAGGAGGTGCCTACCATACTCTCTGCGGCTGAAGGCCATAGAAAGAAAGGATGCAGGCAATTGCAGACTGATGAGACCCGATGGCTTAATGTGAATCGTTCTGTTGTTTCTCGGATGTCGCGACAGTTTATAAAGTCCGAAACGGTAGCCCGGAGACCAGGTCTGTTTAGACCACGTTTCACTTCAGATGAGAAGACCGTTATCTGGCTGTAAGGGTACGACAGTACCGCCTTAGTACTGCACGGCATCTGTCATGTGAGCTAGGAGCATCCTTAGGACGTGTTGTACCGACGCAAACGATGTTCAGAAGGTTTCGGCTGCGTGTCCTTTATTGTCGGAGACATACTGTATGTCTACCTCTGATGCGTCTTCACAGAAGGGAACGTCTAGAGTGGAGTCATCAACAAGCCACTTGAACTGTGGAGCAGTGGGCCAATGTTGTTTTCACAGATGAGTCCCGATGTTGACTGGGGAGTGATTCTCGATGGATTCGCATGTGGAGGGACTTGGAGCACTATTTTGGTGCCCAAACATTATGGAAAGAGACCGATATCGAGGAGGATTCCTAAAGCTGTTGGCAGGGATTATGTTTACCATTTGAATCCGTCTTCTTGAATTTGTACGGGTGAATCTGCATGGTGTAATTGCTGTCAGGTATCGTGACGAGATCTTGAGAACTCATACGCGGTTCTTGCGAGTTGCTGTGGGCCCATATGTCGTAGATGTGGTCGATAATGCTCGACCTCATAGAGCACGGGTGATTGATGCTTTCTTGGAAACGGAAGATACTGCACGCATGACATGGCGGTCTCGCTCTCCCGATTTGAATCCCATAGAGAATGTCTGGTATGCGCTAGGGAGACTGCTTGTATCACGTCAGCATCCACCAACCATTCTCCAACACTGCGAACAGTGCTTCAGGAAGAATGGGTGTTACTTCCTCAATATGAGACTGATGAGATCATTCACAGAATAGCGCGTCATTGTCAGGCCTGTATTGCTGCCAGAGGTGGTCGCATCCCATACGTTAAGTTGGTAAAAACGAAGTAAATTTTTGTCTACCGTTATGCACCTTGCAGTTGTTTGGGTTCCGTATTCTTTGAATTTTTCTACTTTACTGTCACCTGTTTACACTGTTTGTGGCAAAATAAACGCAACCTTACAAATTTTCCTTTTGTTGCTTTAATCTCGGACACCAGCGTATGTTGAAGAAGTCATGTTTATGAACGACCAACAGTTGCTGTTACAGTTAACTTCTAGCCGCTACCAGTTTCACTCGAATCGTTCATCATCAGTCAACATAAAATCAGCTTCTATGGTACTATGGCTTCAACATAAATAAAACTAAAAAAACTAATTTTGTTATTTTAGCTTGTCCCGTGCGAATGCTCGCATGAGGTTGAGGAATGGACATACATACAGAAATCAAGATAAAAAGTTGGAGGATTGCTTTAATTTTGGTTTTGTTGACGCCACAGTAAGAATGATACTATACACGATGATGCAAATTATTTTCGTCGTTCGGTAATGATGATTCGGCAGACAGCGTCAGCGACCAAAGGTTAAATTCATCAGCAGCTCTGGGTGTTGATAAATATGATCTATCTCAAACATTTTTTTAAATTAGTTGGAAAGATAGCTTGTAATATAAAAAAGGCTTTAGTTATCTTAATTAACTGCTTCATATTTAATTGAGAGAATTAATATTTTGAAAAAAGTAATAATTTACACTTGTAAATGCTGTATCTGTTTATCTTATACTATCGCTTGTTGTTACACTGAACAGTGTTACTTCGGAAATGAGATCTCATTTGTATCATGGTTTACACACCGCCCACACAAACGTCTAGAGTGTGATTTTGAAACAGTGCTCTACGAACAGCTTATCTATATAGTTAGATAACCCTTCCCATTTGTAGCAACTCGATTGTTACACTTGCAAAACATGCTCACCTAAATGAATACGGCTGTAAGTAGAAAATTGTGTTTTCTACAGGTGTGGGACGATGAATTGGCAAGGATTGCCCAGCGGTGGGCTGATCAGTGCACGTTTGGTCATGACTCTTGCAGGGATGTTGGTAAGTACCAGAAAACGTTAGAACTAGCTGTCAGAACTGATATTTTCTTTGAATTAAGTTACTTACCAATAATACAGAAAATAACCGCAAATCATGTTTTCATTTGTACTGTTTTAAAAGTGGTGCGGTTTTAGTATTTCCTTTGAGTAATAGGGAATATTCCTCTTTTATTTTGCCCTTGCAAAACTTTTCTCATTGTGTTACAGAAGGTATTAAAAAGTTTAAAGCGTACACATGTAGCGAGAAATTCTGAAACCAGAGTCAGATAAATCTCGACTATAATAGAGAAGTTGTCATGACAACCAATAGCAGAAAGGACAATGTCAGGTAATTTCGCGTTTAATCTCTCATGATCAAGAATTAAATTGACAGTCAGCTGAGTACGTTTTATAATCCTTCCTTAGATGTGGTCAGTTGCGCTGAGAAGATAAGGGTACACTGTGTGCTGAACACGTAGTTTATAAATGAAAATAAGAATCAGCTAGGCGTTTTGTGCACTACATAATCGCAGATTAAGAAAAGTATAGATTCGAGCAGCAATAAAACCTCACCCTGAATTAATGGTCTCTCAGACTAATACTAGGATATGATGGACAGGCTGATAGGGCCCACGCTGGCAAAAGTTATATGGAACACTTTCCACTATTGATATTTTAAGGATTTCTATTTTCCAGGTCACTGGATACAAATTTCCAACGACCAACTCTAGAAAGTTGATAATAGATTAAATGAAGGAAAAGTGGCCAATGAAGCACTGCATGTAATAAAATCAGCAAATCTGTTATCAATAAGCAATTGAAATTTAACAAGGAAATTAAAACACAGGCTAGCACCTCTCAGAGTGGTTGTTCTGGGTTAAAAATTAATTTACAGCCAGTTACTCTTAGTGGGCTCTTGGTTGCCTTTGTGTGCATATTTCGCTAACGTTCCTCCCGCACCTGAGCCAAGAGTCATGTCACCTCCGGTGAAACGGAAGAATTACTCCGTTGTGCGGTGAGTAGGTGGTATTTGTTACTCTCGTCACAAGAGTCTGTGGCCTTGTAGCAGGAGGTGTGGCCTAACCAGTTATGTCTACCATTCTGCATCTGGATCGCTGGTGAGTTCCACCAGTAGGTGAAGGTGAAGGCAGGTTCCTCTGAAAGAGTGATAACAGACTACGCAGATCGGTGGTGAGTGACGTCAGACGCGTAGTGTTCTTCATGTGTCTGCATCCTTTCCGAATCTGTGGTTCGCATTCTCTGCATCTACTCAGACATCAGCCAGTTTTATGCAATTGGCTACAATAATATGTTTTTCACCTGCAGTCGCTGCTGTTACAGGATTCTCAGTATCTTCCTTCCTCCAAATTTACCAACTATTCTTGGAGATACCCACAGTGCGTCAGATGGTACACATGTACCTAAACAACTCCTTTGATGATTTTCGTAAATTACTATCTTCTCGTACAGAAATCTTGGGCCGCACATATCTTACAGCTTCAGCAATAAAACGCTACAGGGCGTATGTACCAGGCGAGACGACGAGATGAGCTTGATTTACTCATCAGGCTTTCCTCAGTTCCTCATTACAGCCTGTTTCCTAGTATCTGATCACGTTAAAAGGGGCAGCAGTCAGTGAGGAATGCAGCCTAAGTTGCTTCTGGAAGTTTTGGGATTCGGTAAATGTAAAATGAGGAATGTTGACTCCACGGACATGTCGAATTCATGGCTCCCTTGTGGAAGTATTTAGGGCTCTTTGCGAAAGGTATGCATCACAACATTGATTGCTTACAGTACATATGTAACGCTTTCATTTAAATGTGTAATCACGAGATGTGAGCACTTCTCCAGTAGGTATAGAATACCTCACTTCTAAATGTAAATATGAAAAAGTTAGCAAAAGAGATTTCAATAAGCATCCATCTATTTCGATATGCAGATCGTTTTTAAAATAATTGTGGAGACTGACATAGCAATTCAGTATGCTGATACAAGAAGGAATGTCCAACAGAAAATACCATACTACAACAGTGTACCATAAAAAATGGTTCAAATGGCTCTGAGCGCTATGGGACTTAACTTCTGAGGTCATCAATCCCCTAGAACTTAGAACTACTTAAACCTAACTAACCTAAGGACATCACACACACCCATGCCCGAGGCAGGATTCGAACCTGCGAACGTAGGGGTCGTCTAGTTCCAGACTGTAGCGCCTAGAACCGCTCAGACACCCCGGCCGGCAGTGTTCCACACTGCACTAATTTCAGTTGATAGTTTTTGTAATCCGCCGAGGCAACTGAGTTAAAAAAGTAATTACAGTCATCATGTGGATACGACCCGTTCAGTTACGAGTGACATCTAGTCGGCCAATAGTTCTAAAAGTGCTACAAAATTAATCACCACGTTATAGTGCTGACACGGCCACTACTTACACGTTCAATGATGGTTAAGAGCGTTGATTGTTCCACGTTTCCCGCAGGTAATGCCAATCTTAAACCCTTTTGTGAAGTACGAAATGACTCCTCACAGAAGGCTATTCATCGCCAATAACAATCATTCCAGGATTGACGTAGTAGAGCGATTGCAAGAGTTCTGTTTCCATTCATTGTCGTTAACTTGCAAGTAGGATTTATTCGTTCTTTTGGAACTCTCTATACTGCCGCATATGTGGAGCTCCACAGCTCACCTGTGCCCACGCCTTGGCGCGCCGCGCTCTAAAATGCACGCCAACGCAGCAGAGTGCTCGTCCATCCTACAGTCACTATGTGTAGTGCATTCAGAATTACTTTAGGATTGACAGTTCGGAAGTAGCACAGGTGAGCGCGGAACAGAGTTGCCAAGTGTCGCACGGAACTCACGCGTTATCTCATGTTTCATTCAACTCGCTCACACACGCTAGCTGTTAGACCTTTAAATGTGGAGCCGACTGTAATTCGTTGTGAAATAGTTTCACTATGTGATGGTTTCATTTTTTTGATGTTTATGTAGACAAAAAAAGGACAGTTTTCAAGAAACAACTTTCCGACGACGTTATCAAATTTTCGACATGCGAGAAAGTTTTTTGTTATTGAAGTTAGGTGCGCACATTATGTGAGTGAAATGTCAAGAAAACATCAAATTTTCATCTGATTCAAACCGTAGCTGTGTCGAAGACCTCTAAAGCGAGATACAGGACTGTAAATAATATGACGCGCAATCGTCTGCTCGCGTACAGTAGCGATAGGCAACAGATCTCTATATTTGTAAAGATCTGATACATTTCTGATATGCATCTTATTTCCAAGACTACAGCTTGTTTTGGTATCTTAAACTGGGCAACATCTATTGTGAGAAACAAAAACAATAAAAAAAACGGCCAATGTATTGCAAACATTACTTTGTATACTGTAGTATGTATGCACACATTGAATTCTGGAAATGTACTTTCTTTGGAATTAATATTTGATATTGCTGCTATATTAAAATTTCAAAATTTAATTTTGTGATGCCAGTACTTATAAGTGCAAACTGTGCACTCCAAAGGTGTAGCTGAATCCGTTTGCGCTGCATCTCTATGTGGATAATGGTAAGCTACGGTCGCAGGTTCGAATCCTGCCTCGGGCATGGTTGTGTGTGATGTCCTTAGGTCAGTTAGTTTTAAGTAGTTCTAAGTTCTAGGGGACTGATGATCACAGATGTTAAGTCCCATAGTGGTCAGAGCCATCTGAACCATTTTTTGACAATGGTAAAACTCCACTGACATCACTCTCATCGCTATTACAGACACTTGAAGTTTCGCTATCACTATTGTCATTTAATGAGATAATCATCTCTTCCACTGAAGTCTCCAAAGCACCTTCACCTTGCCTAGCTCTTTCCATAATGTTGTGTGTGTATTTGACAGCTTTCTTCCAATCTTTGGAGGTAAGGTGAGTAATAGCTACTTTAGTGCTTGCTTCTACTGCGGAGAGCGTAAATATTTGGTTGTTCTGGTAACGTAACCTTTAATTTGGACCCGTATCAACTCTACAGGGTTTAAGTGGCAGTGGTACAGTGGCAGCCTGACGATAGTATTCCCTTATTGTTTGGCCAGTTCGTCGATTTCATATTTTGAAAATTGCGGTTTATGGAAATTTACTTTTTCCATAAGCTCGACCTCCTTAAAGGTCATTAGATACATTTACGTTTCGACGCTCAAGCCCATTAATAGTTTCCTCCTTTCGCTTTGCCATGGTAGCTGCTTCATCAACAACAACGGAATGATATGGAGCATTGTCTAAAACAATTGTTGTGCATTAGGGCTTCTACGAAACACTTCGTGAATGTAATGTGGTTCATACCTTTATGATAATCTCCTGTCTTCTTCGATGTAAAGAGAAGGAGACAGTTTGGTACGAAACCTTGCGAGGTGCCTGCATGCAGCAGAATCAGTGTGCCCCCCCCTTTGCAGACGGTATCTTCGTTTTTCCTTTAATCGTGTTGTCTGTGCACCCCTGATTAACTACGTGACCAGAATTTACCCACATTTCATCGAGCCAAACCACTTCATTGACATTTGTGCTAAATATTTTGTCTTAAAAATCGGAATCGCCATGCAGCAATATCCTCCCTTTCCATCAATAGCTTATGGCCGTAAAATTGTCTAGTGAAGTCCTACGTTGTGCAAAACTGTGAATAACGATGATCGACAGCCCTGAAAAAGTCCTAATTCTTTAAGTGTCACCTGTAACTCTGAGATTGTGGAATGTTCCTTCCTGAAATAATAATCGTAAACATGTCGACAAATTACATCGTCTGCAAATAAATCTAAATTTGAAACACGCTTATCCATGGAACCTGTCTTCCTGTGCGTACCAAGTTTGGATGCTTCTCCAACTTTCTTTTCTGTCTCAAACTGTTCCTTCCCAATTTGTATGACAGAGCTTTTGTTCATATTCAGGACTGCTGCAGTTCTGTCCACTATCTTGATAACAGAGAATAGTGGGCCACTATTAAGTTTTTCCCTCTCAAAATAAGCTATTGAAATTCCTGTGCTGATAAACCCCTTACATTATTTGAACGTACTCACACATTTCGCTCTTTACTTATTCTGATCAACACTAAACTGACACACAATATTTTTAGCGCAACGCAATCTGACTTTTCATAATCCCTACAAGAGAATGGCCCTGACTAACATTAACCTATACCTTTCACAAATCACTTAGCTCACATAAATCTTCGTTACTCGAACTACTGAAATACAGCGAGCGCCACTACTGCCAGCTAAATAAGAGATCCAAACTACTGAGGGCACTAACTACTGATAGGCATAGTTAGCAAATGAAGGATTTTGATAAAGAACAAACAATGTATTTACCTTAATAGTGTTCAAAAGTTATATATATATATATATATATATATATATATATATATATATATATATATATATATATATATCCAGTCTTAGAAATTTACTGTCTCTGATGGACACACGTCCAGACCATCCGCTCTCAAAACGCCGCCATCTCTCTCCCCACATCCACCACTGCTGGCGGCTCACCTCCAACTGCGCAACGCTACGCGCTGTTAACAGCCAACTGCCCCAACACTGCAATAGCAAATTCCAACAATGCACCCAGCCACAGACTACACACAGCACAGCCAGTGATTTTCATACAGAGCGCTACGTGGCGGTGGCGTTACCAATATAAGAACCTAAACAGCCCACTTACACTCTTAACGAGCAAACCATATCTCTACACTGTCCTCGTAAATCAATCCCCTGTCCACGAGAACGACGTCGAACTTTTCCACTTCTAACTTTCGATGTACTTTCTTCCGACATGTTAAGTAAGACATAACAAATAACTCTCACAGAAACAATACGGTAACTCCTAAACTGCAACGAAACAAACACAGCGTGCAGTAATCACACAGACGCACTCACTGCAACTAAACTGAGGCACAAACGAAAGTGTTGTGGACTGAGATTTGGCAACTCAGGCTGCACATGCCCGCTGGGCTGTGGGATTGGCTGAATCCGAACCGTGCGTCCAGTGCTGCCTTTTCCTACCACTTCCGTCACAGCTGTCAATACTAAAGTAATTTTGAATAGACTACAGGAACCTCTATAGCCACGGTCGCCTTGGCCAGGGCCCTGGCTTGGCAGTTCCTTTCCTGACAGAGTATGCTGCCACTGCAGCCTGCTTTCTCCGCAGTCGACTATGCCAGCAGAGCTGCTTGCTGAGACCAGTACTTCCGGCATTCACGTAGGCCAATGTGCGACTCATGCCGCCCACTGTGAGTTCAAGATAGTTGTATTTTTGACAAAGAGCATCTTATATGTCTATGAAACTGTTGTTTCCAAGATGGGATGACGGGCAACCACGTAGTAACCAGCGGACACACTACTGCAACCACACTTACAATGGTGAACTGCATATTATTCTGACCAATACTAGCCCTGCTCCACCATCTATCGTAGAAGTTTCTCCACCCCTGACTCTGCATCGCGGTCGGTATGCGAAATGTGGCAACAAAATCGTTCTGCAGTCAGTTGAAAAAGCTGGTTATCTAAGATTTCTCAACAGTGTTTCGCGAAAAACGACCAGGGATTTCCAGTTGAGTTCACGGAGTATTTCCATAATGCTCGCGTGTTGATCGACTCTGCCACTGCCACTTGCTTCGATGTCTTTCTTTAATCCGCACTGGATGGGATCCCAAACACTCCAACAGTACTCAAGAATAGAGTGCACTAATGTTAAATTTATAGCTGAGCCACACTTTCCTTAAACTCTCCCAACATACCGAAGCTGGCTGTTCGCCTTCCCTCGCCTACCAATCTTACGTCCTCACTACACTTAGTATCGCTGTGCAGCGGTACACCTAGATATTTAATCGACTTGACTATATCCCCGGCCCGTGTGGCTGTGCGGCTCTAGGCGCTTCAGTTTGTAACCGCGTGACCGCTATGGTCGCAGGTTCGAATCCTGCCTCGGACATGGATGTGTGTGATGTCCTTAGGTTAGTTAGGTTTAAGTAGTTCTAAGTTCTAGGGGACTGATGACCACAGATGTTAAGTCCCATAGTGCTCCGAGCCATTTGAACCATTTTTGACTATATCAAGGAGCACACCACAACACTATTCAAAACATTACAGGATTGTTTCCCCTCCTCTTCTGCATTAACTTAGATTTTTGTGCATTCAGAGCGCGCTGTCACCCATCAAATCAAACATAAACTCTGTCTAAGTCACCCTGCATCCTGCTATAATCCACGATAGCTTCCATACACTGCAACAGCAACAGCAAACACTCGTAATTTGCTGTTCACCCTGTTCGTCAGATCGTCTATGTATATATTTCTGTCTCACTTGCCTGAGGCACCCCTGATGATACCCTTGGCTGTGATTAGCACTCTTCACCAGGATTCTTCGAGCCACGCACATATCTGAGAACATATTTCGAATTCTCAGACCTTCAGTTATAATCTGCTGTGGGGTACAGTGTTAAACGCGTTCCGGAAATCTAGAAATAGGGAATCTGCCTGTTGCCCTTCATCCATCGCTCGATGATATCATGTGAGAAAAGGCTGAGTTTCGTAAGAGTGACGCTTTCTATATTCGTGTTGATATCTGATTCAGAATGGCTCTGAGCACTATGGGACTTAACATCTGAGGTCATCAGTCCCCTAGAACTTAGAATTACTTAAACCTAACTAACCTAAGTACATCACACATATCCAGGGTTCGAACCTGCGACCGTAGCGGTCGCGCGGTCCCAAACTGAAGAGTCTAGAGCCGCTCGGTCATACCGGCCGGCCTTGATTTCTGGGCAAAGGTTTTTCTGCCCCACGAAATTTATTGTATTCTAGCTTAAAATATGCTCAAGAATTCTTCAGCTAATCGGTTTTAAAGATATTGGTCTGACATTGTGCGCGTCCGTTCTTTTAACCTTCTGTATATAGGAGTCATTTCCACTTTTTTCCAGTCGATTGAGATGTTCTATTGGGCGAGAGATTCACGATAAACGCAAATTAATTATTGGACCAGTGTTAGAGAGTATCCAGTGTGAAACCGAAGTGGGATTCGTTCTCTTCTTTCTCAGTTGTTTCTCAGCGCCAGGGATGTATATTTCTATGTCCTCCTGTGATCTGGACAGATGTTACATTCCTCCAGTGTTTTTTAAAGGCACAGCAGTGTTACTCCTGGTGTGTTGGGGTGGGGAGCCAACGAGCACAAATTTAAGTCACATCTGGTGGTGGTTGGGGGCACTCTGGCGGCATAGAGGTACGTCACAGATCTCTGATTCTTCACATGTTAAGTCTGATGCTACAGGATCGAGACACAATTTCCAATAGCATAATGGTCGCCCACTCATGGCAAATGCCTCTCTGAACTGTCTGAGTGGTGTTGAGGTGCTCCCGTGGCCAGCAAGGACGACAAATATGTCCCTGCTAGAGACTGTGTGGGACCAGCTCGGACATCAACTACATCCCAGTGTCAGTACCCGAAACATCAAGGATATGTTTCATCAGTGGTAGGGTTGCTTGCCGCAGAGGAGAACGTAACGGCTTTGTGACTATCTACCCAACCGAATCAGTGCATGCTTCTATGCCAGACTGCACGCAACGTCCTACTGATAAGTGTACTCATACTACTAATTTCTTTGTAAAATATGGCTCGATTTTGCAATCACTGAAATGCAATCACATGTCCTCTCAACCGATTAAGTTTCCTGCTTATCTTCAAGGTGCTTCACTTTTTCTGTAATACAGTTTATTTTCAAGCTGTGGAGCAAAACCTGCACAAAATGTATAGGAATCTTTTTCCTTTGGTTCCAGCTGTTAGCGGAAGTGCTGGAAACGTTAAGTGAAGAGCCACAAACGCCAACCCGGTAGCGCGTGATGAGGGAAGTCGGAGCCTTCATAAAAATAGAATGAATCCATTGATTCCCCAGTCTATCACAAGCTCTCATTGAGCACTCCCTGTTGCCAGTCTTTCGTATTCTTTCAGGACCCATTGCTGCAGGTGATAAAGGCTTGGTAAAAGATTCTCCAGCCACTTTTTAACTCTGGGTGGCGATGTCTGCAAGTTTTGATTCCAGCTCATGGAGCTTCACTGAGTTCTCGAAGACAGCGCTTCAGTTTCGTTTTCTGTGAATGCTCGACGTTTCCTCGGAAAGCGCCAAGCCAATCTTCTTCCCCATTCTTCCGTGATCCGAGGATGTCCTCCACTTATAATAACACTGATATATGGCGGGAAATTAATTACTATACATCACTTCAGCACCAATCAGCTTGATGCTGTCCAGCGTGATAGCGAGATGATATTCTTTGAAGCCATTTTGACTGTTTTTCGACTGTGACTGTCTCAAGAAATAGGTAAAGGTTTTTTTTTAAATTACCGCTACCAGTCACAAATTTTGTAGTAGTAATTTTAAAAAAAACCTTTACATATTTCTTGAGACAGTCACGGTCGAAAAATAGTCAAAATGTCTTCAAGCTGACAAAGTTTGTGACTGGTAGCGGTATTTTAAAAAACTTTTACAATGATATTGTTATAAAAGCGACGATGGTTAAAAGATTATGAAAGACGTATCACTTCAGCAAAGCAAATAATAAAGTTACCAATGAATAAACATTACTGGTAAAGAGTGGACTTTAGGCTTCGTAGAGAGTTCATGTGTGTTTCACTGACCTACAAACGCATTAATTTGTGCAGTTTTACTTCCACTCAAGTACTAATTACTTTTGATTTAAACAAAAAGACCCTGATTTGTGGCAAGAGGACAGCATTCACTATAAGCCTCACCATCAGATAAAAATATTCCACTGATGGATGGTCTCGCCCTTTCAACATAACAGACCAATCGCCGAAGCCAAAGTAAGACAATTTAGGAAAATAATCGATAGGATAACAAAGAAATGGAGGCAGTACAAGAGATGAAATTATGCCCATGTTTAAAGACAGCGTTGCTATGCTGATAAGAAAACTAATTCAAATTGGAAATAATGAAACTTTGTAAATTTTAATTATTAGAAGTACAAACTTAGTTCTCTTAAAATCGATATAACAAGTATCTTCATACCGTTAGCGTTCTCAACATGCATTTATTGACTCTGAAATTTTGTTACAGAAAGGTTTAAAGTTGGTCAAAACGTCTATTTCTCCAGCACCACAGGACCAATAAGAGGAGCTGAGTGGTCGACAGCGGTTCAAGCCTGGTATGATGAGGTCAGAGCTTTCAGCAAAAGCACTGTCGACAAATATCAGTAAGTTATCTATTTACGATGCTACCTACTTTTATCATAATCTGTGTTTGTTGTTATAGATACATATAACATCCTAAGAGACTCTAACCTAAACTAAGCTAACCTAAAAATGCACTCACAATGTTACGGAAAGCTGTTAGACACTGCGAGAACAGCATTTTCACACAGATAATTGATATTCATGGATGTCTGGATATTTCGAAGTGACACAACGTAATTAACTGCCAAATTAAAAAATCCTATAAAATGCAGACCCCATATTAGCTGTAGAGATTTACATATGAGACTGAATAAAATAGAATGAAATTAAATTGAATGATGTGTATGCAGTTATGGTGAGACATTTCAGCTATTTTATCCTACATATAAGAGTAGAAAGCCACATATAATACTCATTAAAAATACAGTCATCTGTACTTGGTCTGTGCATCAGATACAACTGGGCACGATCTGATGACAAGACTTCTAAATTCCACTGTTTGCAGCAAAAATAGCAAGATGTAAGTTTTCCGAAAATAAGTCAATAAATAATACAAAACTTATATGAAATGAACAATCATTTCATAAACATTTCAAATGAGGAGACAAATATAATAGTACAATATATCTCCTCCTTTCTGATGAAACTAATCTATATCTACAGATCCGACAGAGCTCAATGAACGGCTGAAACATAATTTTCAGGGATGAATGAAAGAGAAATACGTAATGCAAATAAAGTGCCACTTATAAATTATGTATTTTCATTTCAAGTAATGCCTAGGTTAACAAATACTTAAACTCACTCTTATCATGTCGTTGGGTTAACATTATAACATTAGAAAAATCGTTAGCAAAATGTCTGTTGATAGAACATACTTAAAATATCGTCTAGAAAGGAACTGATGAACATGTTCTTCACTGTGTAGCCAACTGTTACTCTTCTATCTCTTTAGTTAAGAGACTTATATTACTTGGTTCATCGCAGCATTTTCTTTGGAAGTAAAACTATGTTTATAAAATGCGTTATCGATTGTGAAGGAAACAATGTTTTCTCTTATGTATCTATCTTCTATTAGTTTTATCACCAAGACCTTTGATTATGTTGGACATTCATCACATCAAATAACTGACGGCATGTAACGCAGAGGACATAAACACTAAGATTTCTTATGACATCGAAGATAATTTAAGTGGAGATCAAATCTATGAGAGAAACAGTCACCATCATTATCCATGTGACATCGAATACTTGGCAGATAGTTCTTCTACACCAGTGGTTCCCAACCTAGAGGGTAATCATCCCCTGAGCGGTGAAGTGAAATTTTCTGTTGGTTGAAAACCTAACAATTCACTTGTTTCAGTCACAAAACTAAATTATTCTCAAAAGATCATATACTGATTATAAAAGTTATCAATACTTTTCTCAGTTACTAGCATTAATTGGGTGGAGGTTACAGGTTCCTCCCAAAGCTCACCCATTACGAACATAAGTTGTGCTTTTTCACACACATTGCTGATGATAAAAATGAGACATACACGTAACAAATGCTAAATACCTCAAGATAATGTCTTCTCCAAGTTGTAGATAGTACTTGAAGTCGCCAATTACTCGCTTTGAAACAGTTAAATGAATTAATTGACAGCACAGCACAGCTGTAACTACATAAGGCTGTACACAGTATTATTATTATTATTAGACTGGTTAGACACAAACATCCTAAAGTCATCCAACTTTTGCCACTTCAGAAGTAAGAAGTACAGCAATCAAGTGGTTCACAAACAATAAGTTTATTCCACACATCTGAACTTCATTTGATTTTAAATAGGATTACAGTGTGCAGGTCAAGGTAGTGCTGCAATGGAGAGGAGTAATACAGGGAAAGTATGTTTTGTAGCAAGTGTCTACCCTCATTATGGATAGTTAGGTTTACTATAAGAGAAGAAGTTGTGGGTAGCACTTGCAATGCTCCACAAATTTCTTCTTCATTGATACTAGCAGAATCTGAACATACCCCACCCCCTCCCCCTCCACACATAGAAACTAAATATCATTCATCTTTCATCGTTTTAAAAGTAAAAGTTTTCCTAGAAAGTCCTTAATTCGACAGTTTAGTTAGATGCTTAAGTTCACAATAAAGTGGGGGAGGGAAAGGGGGTGGAAAGGTAGCTAATGTCTGATTGCACTCAGGGGTAATAGCCTAATAAAGGTTGAGAACCACTGCTCTAAGCTTATAGTACAGTAAAATCTTAAAATACATGCATCCATGTTGCTGTTGTATATTCTCAGCAATCATCTTCTCACCATCATCTGCAAGACTTTTTATCTCTTGCCAGACAACGGAGAGGTTTCTTGCCTAATCCAGAATCCTTTTGTCTGATTGTATGTCTCATCTATCAATGTTTCTTTCTCAATACTCTTACAATTATATTCTTCAGTCTGGCTTGTTATGAGACCAGTTTATTTATTTTCCTGCATCCACTAGTAACTGCTACTCCGAATTACTCCAATGGACACTGGGCAACGTAGAGCTCTTTTTAATATTTTAGCATGAAAATACCGTCACTCACAGCTGCGAATAAAAACTGGTGGTATACAAGGCGTCCTGAAAAGTAGTGCCTTCGAATTTTTTATGCGAAAACTCTTAAAGCTTTTTAAACAGAAAGAACTTTAGTAACATCCTACACCTTTGTTCTGCACTTCTGCAAATTTATTTATCAACATAGTCACCCCGGCGACGAACAAATCTCTTCCAACGAGTTGGTTGATGCCGTCAGTGTAGAATGTTTAGCTTTGTCGACAGAGGTACATCGTTACCCCTTCTTGCGTTACTACATCACTATCAAAGTCAAATCCTGTTCTTTACGTCTTGGAAATATATGAAAATCTAATTATGCTAAGTTGCGAGTGTTATGTGGGATGACCGATGACAGTGAACCCAAGAGACTGGATTCTTGCAGATGTCGTAGCACTCGTGTGTGGTCTGGCATTGTCATTTTGAAGAAGGGGGTGCTCAATATGTGGACGAACTCTTTCATTCAGTTTCCTACAGTTATAAACTGTGTCTCAAGCACAGACATAGTTACATTACATACCGCCGTTTTACACGATACAATTCGGAGCCCTCTAGCGACAAAGGGTTTCAATTTGCGTTAGCGAAGCTTGGAAGTCGATTAAGAAAAATGCAAGACGTGCAATACAAGCCGACCAAGAAATATGCATGACATGCAGTACATCAACCGATGCTGAGAACAGAATAAAAAAATTCGGAGGCGTTACCTTTCAGTAGCGCACTGGGTATATAACTGACTTATGGACTGTCATTATGTTCATATTTAACTATGCATGTCCCTGATTGGTCTCATGAACTATTCAAAAATTTAAAGAAACCTTAGAATGGTTTTACTGTATTATCTTTGCTCTTAGTTACTGTAATACATGTTGATGAACTATAACGTCAACCCAAAGTAAATTTCTGTTTTATTTCCTTAATATTCGTATTGTTTTTATTCGTTCTTACCAAATCCTTAATGTACGGTTTCACTTCCTCTTGAAGGTATTTCGACACTGTTTTGTGTTCCCCATTGTTTCTTTGAACCTGAATTTATGTTACCATTTATTTAGTTAGTAAGTAAATGTCATTTCGACTGATGACCATAGATGTTAAGTCCCATAGTGCTCAGAGCCATTTTTTGAAATGTCATTTCGTCTATGTCTGTATAATCAACATTTTCTAAGATGCTGAACTGATTGCTTAATTAAAGCTGGTATCCCTCCTAATTCTTAAACAAATCTCATAATCGACATATCTCATCCCTGCTTCATGCATATTGTTCTTCCTAATATTGTACCTGCCTTCACAAAACCTATCTTATATACCTATGATCAGTTTAGATGTTTTCCTGAGCGAGTTTAAAAATAGTTTCACTTGTTTCATTCTTCATCTGTAACTGAAGGCCTGTATGTAAATTTTTTTAACTTAGCTTTGATTGATAGACATTTTCACTGTATGAAGATCAAGTTCCTTTTTGAGTTTTTATCATTTTACTAGTTCTTTCTTTCCATACAGGTTTCTTTTCCAAGTTGCATATTATAGTTTGTCCAAGACAGTTAAACTGCTGTACTATTTTTACTTTCTTATTATTTACAGTTATGTGGTTGATTATTAGTGGATCTGCTACAATTACCTCAGTCTTTTTGTATGATATATGGAGTCTATTTCTTGTGCAGTATTTTGTAGTCTTGTTATTTGATTTCTGGCTTCTTGAATGTTATTAGCTAGTAACAATATGTCTTCCGTGAAGCCCAAACAATTTAAGTCCATTTGATCTTTTCTAGTTCCAGTTCTTATGTTTTTGGATCGTCCTTGTACCATTCCCATACCACATACTCTTGATCACAGTTGGAAAGTAATGGCTATAAACCACCTCCTATAAACCACCCCAGTTTTAATTGTAAATGACTCAGGTATTTCCCATCTGAACTTTACTTCAGATTTAATGTTCACTAATTTTATCATTTTTATTAATTTGGGATGGATAGTCATAAGCTTTTTTTAAATCTGCAGAGGTTACGACTTGTTCTTTTTTCTTTTGTAGTATTCCATTACCAACTTCAAATTAAACTCCTAGTTCCAGTTCAAGTTGATCTCTATGATGACTGCATAGAATTCTTGTCAATACTTCGTATGGGATAGCCAAAAGGGAATTTCGCTACAGTTGTCTAGATTTGTCTGCTTTTCTGTGTAATTGATGGATTATAGCTGTTGTCCAGTGTTTTCGTAGTTCTTCTTTGTTCCAGATTTTCACAATGCATTGATGCAACGCTATCTTCACTGTTTGTGCTGAATATTTCCAAAGTTCTACAAATGTTTGAACTTCTTTGCTTGGTTTGTAGTTGTGCTCTTTCAACATTTTGTATACTTCATGGACTGTAGGTGGAATAATATGTTCTGTTGGTGGTCTAATAGCGGAATAAGTGTTTATATGAAGTAGTTTCGGGGGGATCTTCGCAATTTAGTGATTTTGAAAATGTTTCTGCTAAAACTTATGTATTTTTTTTCTGTTGCTATGTGCCATCGTATTATTTTTACCCTTTAACATTAATGTTGCAGGACATATCCCTGTTGGTGTCTGGTAAATATTTTGTAGTAATTCCTTGAGTTGTTTTCTCCCTATTTGTTTCTACCATTGTTGTCTTGTTGTTGTTGTGGTCTTCATTCCTGAGACTGGTTTGATGCAGCTCTCCATGCTACCCTAGCCTGTGCAAGTTTCTTCATCTCCCAGTACCTACTGCAACCTACATCCTTTTGAATCTGCCTAGTGTATTCATCTCTTGGTCTCCCTCTACGATTTTTATCCTCCACGCTGCCCTCCAATGCTAAATTTGTGATTACTTGCCTCACAACATGTCCTACCAACCGATCCCTTCTTCTGGTCAAGTTGTGCCACAAACTCCTCTTCTCACCAATTCTGTTCAATACCTCCTCATTAGTTATGTGATCTACGCATCTAATCTTCAGCATTCTTGTGTAGCAGCACATTTCAAAAGCTTCTATTCTCTTCCTGTCCAAACTATTTATCGTCCATGTTTCACTTCCGTAGATGGCTACACTCCATACAAATACTTTCAGAAACGACTTCCTCACACTTAAATCTATACTCGATGTTAACAAATTTCTCTTCTTCAGAAACGCTTTCCTTGCCATTGCCAGTCTACATTTTATATCCTCTCTACTTCGACCATCATCAGTTATTTTGCTCCCTAAATAGCAAAACTCCTTTACTACTCGAAGTGTCTCATTTCCTAATCTAATTCCTTCAGCATCACCCAACTTAATTCGACTACATTCCATTATCCTCGTTTTGCTTCTGTTGATGTTCATCTTATATCCTCATTTCATGGAACTGTCTATTTCTATCATTAGTAGTATAAATTTTTTGTATTTTCGTTTAATCGTTTTTATTATTTTCTTGGTTATGTTTCTTTGTTCAGTAAGTTCCAAGGATGATTCTTCTGTTTCAGGACGTTGTTACCTTAACTAGGCTTGGTGTCTATATAGCACTGTTTTATCACACTCATCGATATACCATTAGTGTTTTTTTTCATTGATTTATTGGGGGTACTTTTTCAGCTGTTTGTATCGACTGGGGTACCATTTCCTGTAGATTATATGTTGTTATAATATTTGTTTGTTCTTCGTATTCCTTGTTATTTATCAGTTTATGGGGTGGGAGTTTTTATTTGTCAATGGGTGAATTAATTTTTATTTTATCACATAATGATTTGATCCAGTATCTGTCCCCCACAGAAGTTTCACATTGTAAATTTTCCTGTGGTAATTGTTATCCCTACAGACATGATCCAGTTGTCGTTCTGTCTTTCCCAGCTTGGGTGTTTCCGAGTTTCAAGCTTATTTGCTCTTCTCTTGAAATATCGTAACTTTGAGATCGTGTCATAATTTCTGCATATTTTAACTAGTTTCATACCACTCATGCTTGTTATTGTTGGTGCTGCCCATTTTCCTATTACGTCTCTATATTTCTTTCCCCTTTCGAACTGGCAATTAAAATCGCCAATTAAAATTTTGGTGTGATTTTTATGTATGTTTGTTGTCATCTGGACTTAAAGCTTCTAAAGTCCATTCACATATTCTCTATGTTATTGTTATTATTTTTATAGTTAGTTGGAGCCTAGACATTTATTGTGTGTTATCTTTAATTTGCAGGTTTTATAGTTAGTGCTGATAGCTTGGGAGATCGTAATTTAAATTCTGTGACAGATTCAGTTATTTTTTATCTGACTACAAATTCCATCCAAATTGTGGGTAGTCCTTCATGACTCTTTTTCCCAGCTTTTCCTTGTAAATTCTCTCTTCTTGTGATTTTGAAGTCCACTTTTTAGGAACCCTTTGTGATATATTTCATCTGTCAAAATTTTGAGTTTCCCTGATTGTATAATGGAATTCATGCTGTGTGTCATTATGTAGTTTATCTGTCCTGTCTTGACTCTAAATTTTGAACTTTTGCTAGTCTTGGGTGTCTTCAGATGTTCTGTCTCACCTTAGTTACCTTTCAAGTGACTGCCCACTGTGTGAAGTGCAGTCTTCTTTGGCAATTGCTAAGTGGTGGATTTTTTCTTACAAGATCTACTTCTATGTTTGACATTGCAAGGTAGTCAAACTCGTATGGAGCAAGCACCGATTTACTACTTTGATGCTTAACTGTAGAGGTTATTGTGAGTTTGGTCTGCCAGAGCTTTTTTATTTCACTGGCAAGCCAGTGAGGATCCCCCTATCTGCCATCTGGGAGGTGCCACGTCAGAAAATCACCTCTCCACCTGCTATGAGAATGTGTTAGGTTCACAGAAACATCACACTACTAGGCAAATAAAAATTTATGTTGAACTGTTCAGTTCTGGTAATGATATTTATTACACTAATTTATCTAAAATAAAATTTCGATGTTATAGTTGTGTATGTGTGTCTTTCACATTGATTACAATAACTGAAATTTGTTAGCACCATTCTTTACAAGTTTTTCTTGTGTCAGTGGATTAACAGATCAAATACAGTCTCAAAAACTTTCTAATTAGAAATAATGTGCCAAATTATATAATTTGAATAAAGCTGAAGAATATTTTATAACTTTTGTATGTTAAGAATGTAATAATGATGAATCTGCAATATTGGTAGAACAATATGATTTGTTAGCATTCAATTTGCCAGATAACTATAAAAAATGAGATTGGAGAAATTATAATTATTTTACAGAAATGAAAAGATTTCTGAATGAGCAATCTACATAACTTTCAAATGATATTGTATTATTTATAAACACCTTGCTCCCTTCTGTTTGCCAAGTTACTTTTTTCAGCTTGTTATGTAGACATCCTACATATTCTTTCATAGTATTTCTGCTTCATTCACCCTTAATCTTCCCTAAAACGTACTTATTAATTTGTGGAATATTATAAATATTATCATCATCTTCTTTCAGATTCAGTGCAGGAACAGCACACTACTCACAGGTAGTGTGGGGCAACACAAAATACATTGGCTGTGGCTACACAGTCTACAATGAGACAAGTCAGTGGACAACCCAGCTGTACGTTTGCAACTACGGACCAGCTGGGAACTTCATAGGGCGTCGTGTCTACACGATTGGCAGAAGTTGCTCCAGGTGTCCCGGAGAATGTCATAGCACCTACACTTCACTGTGTGCCTAGTGAGAAGAATTAAACATCAACACAGCTTTGTTATACGACGAGATTGCAACAGTTATTGGATAGCATGAGACAAAGACTAAGTTTAGTATATGAAACAAAAAGTGGTTAGTCTTTCTTCAGACTGTCACACTCACAGGACATCAGTCACCCAAAGCCACTTGCATAGGACCTGTATTATCTGTGAGGGAAGGGTTCAGGATTAAATTCTCTTTCCAAATTCTGATCTTCTTTGAATGCAGAACACTTTGCGTAATTGCTAAATGAAAAATATGTACACATAAATAAAATAAATGACAGGGCCCTTTGGTGTAAATGGTTTTGATATATTTGGTATAAGAGGTGGTATAGGGCTGACTATCTTAATAATCAAGAACAGTGACATAGACAGGGAGCCCAATGTTACTGGAATATCCACACACACATTATCGGTAACACAAGTCCAAACTGTATAGATTTCATATCAATCGGCAGAAAATCTTCACACAATATTTGACAGAAAAAGGTCATTTCTAAATTTATCTGCTTAAGAGTGTAAAAAATTAAAGAAGTATGTGCACTAAAAATACAGGTATACAAACAGAAAAGGAATCGATACTCTGGAAGGCAGATACAAATACACGAACAGTAACAGACAATAGATAGTCTGGAAAAGACAATGTAGAAGTAGAACAGTGTTCAAAATGACACGAGAACATGACTAAAATTGTTCTACCTCTGCATCTTCATTAACATCACTAGTTTGCAATTCACAGTTAAGTGCCTGGCAGAGGGTTCATTGAACCACCTACAAGCCATTTCTCTATCATTCCACTCTCGAACAGGTCATTGAAAAAAAAAGAATAAAATATTTCTGTAGTAGTTCTAATTTTTCATATTCTATTATGGTGATCATTTCTCCCTCTGTAGGTGGGCTCCTACAAAATATTTTCATAGTCTGAGGAGAGAATTGGTGATTGAAGTTTCATGAGCAGATCCTGCAGCAACCAAAAATGCCTTTGTTTTAATGACTTTTGCACCAATTCGCCTATTATATCCTTGGAGCTCTCTCCACTGTTTCGCGATATTACAAAACTAGCTGCCTTTCTTCGAACTTTTTGATGTCCTCTGGCGATCCTATCTGATATGGATCCCACATTGCTCAGCAGTACTCCAGAAGAGGTCGGGCAAATGTGTTGTAAGCAAACTGTTCAGTATGTTCTAAATGTTCTGCCAAAAAGCCGCAGTCGTTGGTTTGCTTTGCCCACAACATTATCTGTGAGATCGTTCCAACTGAATTTGTTCGTAATTGTAATCGCTAAGTATTTAGATTTACGTGATTTATCGTGTAACAGACATTTAGCGGATTCCTTTTATTACTCATGTAGATGATTTCTTTTGTTGTAAATTTTGCCGAACTGGTAGACATCCTAATTTCTATACTTGATAGCCATATGTTAGTTTCGGTATGTCTGACGATACGTCCCAACTAATTTTTGGTACAATATCTTCTTGTTCCAAGTATTTCCAGCAAATTAAACAGTAAAAGAAGTCTTTATGGTCGTTTATTTTGCGTATGATCGTTTCTTTCCCTCCAGTGAATCAAAATTTAGGGCAGGAGGAAGTGAAAAAGTCTTTGGTAATCTAACCAAGTAAATAAAATTCCTGACAGACAACAGAACAGTTTACAAATATAGTTTGAAGTTATTTCCCCTTAAAATTTCTTTCTATGCTGCAGAGGAATTATTGAAGGTAGCCCCATATGCAACAAAAAGTGCTATAACCAGGATGTGAAGAACAACAAGCAGTGATATATCAGTAACACACACACACATATTATATATAACTGTCTATGCAATATTGTCTTCACTCTAAAAATTTCGTGTCGTAATGTTTATCATGAATATAATCTATAGAATAGAATTCCGTAAATCTATTGACAGCACATGGAGTTGATGCATGAGCATTTTGCAAAGTAGATGTGCTCAGAAATTACAGCGATGTGTGCAAGTAGTTTAAATGAAAAACATAAAATGGTAAATGAGTTTTAAACAAACATTGAATAGAGGCAAGTCAGGACAAACCCTATCCACTAATCTGAAAATGTCGTCAGCAGCCTAGAGCGACTTCAAAGTACTACTTGAGCAAGGTTCTTACTAGCTGATTATTTGAATAAAAGAATGAGTGGGATCTGATCAGGCAGAGGTGAAACACAGTTAAAAAAATATCTGGTCATTTCCTGGAGAATATTTACTGAACCTGTAGCGAAACTTTGTTTCTTCACTTGTTCGTGATATTAAAGCTGAAAACACAAAGTAACATCATCAAAGAACACTTCGGTGTCCATAATCACAAGACTTGTTTTGGGGTTCAAGGAGACGGTTAATTTATGAAATGGGCGCTTAGTAAGGTTCATGTCGCATGGCATCTGACAGTACTCATCAGAATAACTGCGTGAACGTGTGAGCACACAAACCAAGTGGATAGACAGAAAACTACTTCATTGGTCCCTCAGAATGCACGATGCCTAACAAAATTGAAAATAAGTGAGAGAATTCTGCTTACCATGTACAGTCTGACCTAAGTGTACCAAAAAAACTTTATCCCTACTCAGCAATAGGCTTAACAAATAACGAATTTTTGGGGGAACTGAGTGAATGCAGCTGTTCCCTACTCAGCAATGGGCTTCATATACAACGAGTGTACGGGAGAACTGAGTGAATGCGGCAGTTGACACAATACAGCCTATTCAGGAGAACAACTGGTCGCATCCCCATACACCCACTGAGATTTAGGGTTTCTGTGGTTTTCTAAATAGTTAAAGAAAATGTAAGACTGGGTACTTTGAGAAAGATACGGCCCAGGTTCTTAATCATCTTCCTATAACTCGAGTCTGAACTCTCTAATGATCTCGTCGTTGATGGAACGTTAGTAGTATATCTATATCGACTCTAGAACACTTTGCACTTGAATGCGGTATTTGAACTTGCGATGCCATTGACATTATGTGCAAGGGCTTGCGCTGGTTGCCCACATTCAGGGGTAATGACATTACAACCGAAGATGGAAGCAAGCACTACCTCTTTATCATTGACATCGTTTTCACCACCATGTGACAAGCCAGACACCCTTTCTCCTTTGCCCCTCTCTACATCTACATCTACATGGATGCTCTTCAAATCAAATTTAAGTGCCTGGCAGAGGGTTCATCGAACCACCTTCCCAATTCTCTATTATTCCAATTTCGTACAGCGCGTGGAGTGAATGAACACCTACATATTTCCGTACGAGCTCTTATCTCCCTATGTAGGTCGGTGTCAGCAAAATATTTTCGCATTCGGAGGAGAAAGTTGATGATTTGAATTTCGTAAGAAGATTCTGTCGCAACGAAAAACGCCTTTCTTTTAACAATTTCCAGCCCAAATCCTGTATCATTTCTGCGACACTCTCTCCCATGTTTCGCGATAATACAAAAGGTGCTGCCTTTCTTTGAACTTTTTCGATATACTCCGCCAGTCTTATCTGGTAAGGATCCCACACCGCGCAGCAGTATTCTAAAAAGAGGACGGACAATCGTATTGTAGGCAGTCTCCTTAGTAGGTCTGTTACATTTTCTAAGTGTCCTGCCAAGAAAACGCAGTCTTTGTGGTTAGCCTTCCCCGCAACATTTTCTATGTGTTCATTCCAATTTAAGTTGTTCGTAATTGTAATACCTAGGTATTTAGTTGAATTTGCTGCTATTAGATAGGCTGATTTATCATGTAACCGAAGTTTAATGATTCCTTTTAGCACTCATGTGGATGACCTCACACTCTTCGTTATTCATGGACAACTGCCACTTTTCGCACCATTTCGATATTTCTTATATATCGTTTTGCAGTATGTTTTGATCTTCTGATGACTTTATTAGTCGATAAAAGACAGCGGCATCTGCAAACAACCGAAGACGGCTGCTCAGATTGTCTCCCAAATAGTTTATATAAATAAGGAACAGCAAAGGGCATGTAACACAACCCTGGGGAAACGCCAGAAATCACTTCTGTTTTACACGATGACTTGCAGTCAATTACTACGAACTGTGACCTCTCCGACAGGAAATCACAAATCCAGTCACATAACTGAGACTATATTCCATAATCATGCAGTTTCAGTACGAACTGCTTGTGTGGTACAGTGTCAAAAGCCTTCCGGAAATCCAGAAATACGGATTCGATCTGAAATCCTTTGTCAATAGCACTCAACATTTCATGTGAATAAAGAGCTAGTTGTGTTTGACAGGAATGATGTTTGCTAAACCCATGTTGACTGTGTGTCAATAGACAGTTTTCTTCGAGGGAATTCATAATGTCCGAACACAATATATGTTCCAAAATCCTGCTACATATCGACGTTAACGATAAAGGCCTGTAATTTAGTGGATTACTCATACTACCTTTCTTGAATATTGGTGTGGCCTGCGCAACTTTACAGTCTTTGGGTACGGGTCTGTCGTCGAGCGAACGGTAGTATATGATCGTTAAGTATGGAGATAATGCATCAGCATACTCCGAAAGGAACGTAATTGGTATAGTCTGGATCAGAAGACTTGCTTTCATTAACTGATTTAAGTTGCTTCACTACTCCGAGGATATTCACTTCTACGTTACTCATGTTGGCAGCTGTTCTTGACTCTAATTCTGGAATATTTACTTCGTCTTCTTTTGTGAAGGTATTTCGAAACACTGTGTTTAGTAACTCTGCTTTGGCATCACCGTCTTCGACTATCTCCATTGCTATCGCGCAGACGATTTTTGAGACAACGTTTCATTGCGGAAACTGTTATAGGCATCGCGCATTGAAGTCCGCGCTAAATTTCGAGATTCTGCAAAAGATCGCCAGTCTTGGGGATTTTACGTCTGTTTAAATTTGGCATGTTTATTTCGTTGTTTCTGCAACAGTGTTCTAACCCGTTTTGTGTAACAAGGAGGATCAGCTCCATCGTTTGTTAATTTATTTGGTATATATCTCATCTCGAGCCAATCAAAACCGAAGATGGTGGAGGAAACCAATAAGTGATACTGAGAAGTTAAAAAAAAACAAGACGGTGTAACTAGGCCTGTTTTGAATTTCAACCTCTCTCCTCCCCCATCCCCACCTCCACTGAATCTCAGTGAAATATTAAGATGAGGCAGGAAGTTCCGTAAAGATGGCACCAAGTTCGAAGGTACAGCATACATTATTTCCAAGTAAGTTACGTAAGCTTCCCTAGAACTGGCCTCATGTTGAATGATATTTACATAAAATGACGTCATTTTAAAAGATAATCAGACGGAAAGAAATCGCCACTCCAAGAAGGAGTTGTGCAACGTAAACGAATATTTGTAGGCGTGCTTCTACGTCTGAGAGATGATTATTCAAGTTTCACACCAGTCGCTTTAAAGTAGATCCAGTAGCACCACTATGAGGACGCAATTTACGTTTGCTTCAAATGCGGGCTGTTATGGTCGGGAGCTTTACTTTTGAGTTTGGACGTGGTGAGATGATGTAAATCAAGAAAGACTTTAAGGTGACAAAAACGCCATTATAAAAGCCTCACTGGGTTTGAACGAGATAGTGTAATAGGTCTACGAGACGCTGAATCTTCCTCTTGCGATACTGCAGAAAGACTTTGCAGGAATATAGCCACTGTACAGGACTGCTAGCAGCGGTGGTGACGAGAATGTATGGTCACAAGAAGATCAGGCTCTTGACGACCACAAGGCAGAAAAGAGATGGACGACCATCGTGTTCGGTGTATGGCTCTGGCGTATCGTATTGCTTCTGCAGCAGAAATCTGAGCAGTTGGCACCACAGTGACACAAAGATCTGTTTATTTCAACAAGGACAGCTCCGAGCCAGATGTGTAATCCACTGAGCCGAAACCACCGCCATGTGCGAATTCAGTGGTGCCAAGAGAGAACTCATTGGAGTGAGGGTGGGGGTCTGTTGTGTTTTCTGATGAAAGCTTGTTCTGCCTCGGTTTCAGTAATGATTGTGTGTCGATTACAAGGCCAGTTGAGGTTCTGCAGCCCACATATCTGCATGCTGACCATACTGGACCTAAACCTAGAGTTATGAAGTGGGACGCGATTTCGTACGATAGCAGTAGCATTGTCGTGGCTATCCCACGCACCCTGACTGTTAACTTGTGTGTCAGTCTGGTAATTCGACCGGTTGTGCAGCCGTTCATGTACACTATCCCAGGGGGTATTTCTCAAATGGAAAACTCTCGCCCAAATACCGCTGTTGTAACGAGAGATGCTCTACAAAGTGTCGACATGTTGCCTTGGCCTGCTCGATCACCAGATCTGTCTCCGATGGAGCACATGTGTAACATCATCATCATCCATACTATTCATACCAGCATCATCACACCATCCCCGTATTGACCAATCATGTGCAACAGGAATGGAACTACGTCCCTCAAACGGACATCTGGCACCTCTACAACACAATGCATGCACTCTTGGAAGCTTGCATTGAATATTCTAGCAATTACACCTGATATTATTGTATCAGCATTTCACGTTCGTCATGGCTTATTTCGGACCTATATGAACCTGTGACCTTAGAATGTTAATCAATTAAATATGTAACCTAGACATATATGCTGCCGAAATTTCATTACTGTACACTAATTATTTATTGGCATTGTGATCTTTTTCCGTTAGTGTATTTGCCTCTGAAACTGTGTACGAACACATACTTCTGTATTTCATTGGCATAGTACTACATTAAGGTAGTCACTTCGATAAAGTTGAAAGATATGAATTATTTCCGAAACATTAGAGATATTTGCGTAAAATGGCGTAATATATTCGCTTCTCTATTGTTTATACATATATCTCTCTATGTCATCAGTTTAGTGTCAAAATTGCTACTTAAATGCGAAATAATGTAAGGTAAGAAATTTGCCAGTTAGTAGAAAATACACACACACACACTGCGTAAAGTTCGGCCTCGGCAAATGCTATACTGCCTTGTAATTAAATTTCATCTCTCACATGTTTTCACAAATTATTTCTACAACTGCTGCACCATTAATTTACACAGGGAATGAAAAGAAAACAAGAAAAACTATAAATAGAAATCCTACTGCAAAACATTTTCACAGTGCACTTTGACATTTTATGCTGTTTCACGAAGTGGAAAAATATTAATTTAATTTTCATCAGCAATAGAGTATCATCTATTGCAAAAAGTAAATTCTTACTATTTGAATTAAGATTTGAGATATCTGCATTAGACAACCATGCTTCTACTGCTGCATATGCCAGTTAAAATCGAATGGCAATGAACTGTATTTTGTGACCGAATCATATATAACATGAACAGTGTGTCCTTAATGTAACAATAAGTCACTTTGCTGTGATGATGCAGAACGAGTTCAGTGTAAAAAATACATTCTTCATTTCTCTAGGTAAGATTTAATGTTCTCAAATGCAACTTACCATTGATTCTTTCACTTTGTTTTCTGCAACTTCAAACAATAATTGATGCTTCTCGAACTTTCTCTTCAACATAAATTATTTCATTATCTAGTGAATTACTGCCTGCCACTTTTGAAAAATGCCTCAAAACTAATCACCCTACCAATTCTTTCAGATTATTGCAGATGTTACGTGCTGGGTGGTTTGTTGGAGACCAGTCATAAATGTCATCTTCCTCATTGTAATTATTTTATTCTTCCATTTCCTCACTGTAATCATAATTATTATCATCGTCTTTCTCATCACAATCGCTATCAGTATGACTTCTTTTACAATAGCTGTCCAAATCTGAGTAGTGGTTACGAAACAGATCTGATGGGAAGTTGAAGTGCATGCTTCTTCAATCACATCTTCCCCTGTGACAAATTCTGGCAAGAGTTTTCCTATCCAACATTAGGCATAAATGAATCTCAGTTTGCAACTAAGACTGAAATAATATCTCCAGTCAGCAATTTATTGGACTATACATGTACTGTATTTACTTTATTGAGTCACTGTGTTTGTTGTGGAGGGTAGCAATACACTTCAAAGTTATTCATGTTGAAATGCTCTCTCAATTAATTTAAATAAAATAAAGTTTTCCTAACTATAGCATTATTTGCATGTATAAACATTACTGCCTGCAGAAGCAAATTTCGTTTTTCGACTGATCGCTGTAGCGATTTATTCCATATTTATTACCGGGCTTCCTCAGTGAAGAACCAGCTATTACTCTGTCTGCCACTTCACTTTATGTCTCTCTTGTCACTGTGCCTTTTTTCTTCTTCTGTTTGGAATTCCATATGTTATCCTCACAAGGAAATCAGCTGGATTCAACACAACAATTTGTAACAAACTGTAACATATTGTCCATATATTCTGACCTTTTTATAGTTGGTTACTGATTAAGTACCAAATTGTAACTAATTGCTGTCCATGTTAAAGCGAAGTTTTAACAAATTTTCATCTATGTTGCTGTGAAAATGTAGCCAACTATCCATGTTACAGCAAAATTGTAATAAATTGTCCTTCATGTTATAGCAATATTCTAAGAAATTGTCCTTCGTGTAACAAATTGACCAATGTTATAACAAAACTGTAACAAACTGCCCTCTATATTACAGTGAATGTGTAACAAACTGTCCACATTACAGAAAAAATTGTAACAATTTGTCCTCCCTGTCGTAGCAATGTTGTAAGATTGCGCTCCACGTCACATCAAAATTTTAACAAATTGCATCATACTGCATGATTTTAAAGCATAATTGTAAAAGTTTCTCCATAGTCATCATATCACACAAAAATGTAAAACACTGACATACATTTGTTAGAGAAAACTTATATATACAAATCACTCAAAATACGCATGAGTGAGGCATCTAGACATTACACAAATAATCCAGAGACAAAGACTCCATCCAGATGATGTCCCATATGCTGTAATATTATGAGCTTACAAATATTACCATCAAAGGAAGATATAATATTAGTGTGTCTGGAAAAATTAAAAAGTGGAGTGATTCTTTTCCTCTGCAATGCTGATAACCCTATCATCATTCGTGATTGTGAGCACAACACAATAACAGAAGTCTTCTGTATTTAAGAGACAGATGTGAGCAATCTAGTTTGTTTTTGTTTGTAACTTTAGTGAGTAAGAGTGTTTGTTGATAGCACAGTTCACAGTTAATTGCCTGTTTCACAGTATTGACTAAACACCGTCAAGTTAAATCCTACCTTACATCACAGAGTTGTTGAATGAAAATATTCATTTGGGATAATAGTATTCACCCTGTGAACTGACTATCACCGCGCCCAATAGTATTCATTTTATTTGTGTTTCAGATGGGTGGAAAAGTGACTGCAGAAGATTTGAAAAAGTCGAAAAAGGTTGTTGCTGGATGTTTACTAATTAAAAATAGTATTAAATATTTTGAAGTACCTCATGGCACGCAGCACCTTGGATGAAAGAGTGGATATAATTGAGATTAAGCTTAAGAATGAAATGCGCACACCATGTCATTGCTACCGGCAATCCAGTTAGCAGAATGACTGTGCATAAGGTGTTAAACAGAAAAGAGAACAATGTTTGAACAGGTACTCATTGTGACTCACGCAGTTAGATACTTTATTCACACCAGCAGACAACAGCGAGGCACTGCTTGTGCCTTGTTATATTTTAACAAGCAAGAGACAGTAAACATGAGGTCGTGCTGAAAAGTAATGGCTCTGAATTTCTTAAGAGAACACTTTCAGAGGTTTTTAAATCAAACAAACTTTATTTACATTCAACACCCTCGTTCATGTCTTCATACATATTTCTCAACATAGTCACCCTGGTCACGAACACATTTATTCAAGCGAAAGCTCAGTTTATTGAAACCATCACTTTAGAATGACTGACTTTGTTGATGTAGCCACACCTCTTCTTGCTCCGCTTCGTCCAGTGATGTCTATACAACGTGGATGTGTACGTCTTGTCTCTGAGTATAGAACTGCAGCGTGTCCGCAGATTCATGTGCTCTGCAACTTCAGCCATACTGGAGTTTGGCAAACAAATTTCCATCGGTCTGCATGTGACAAAGAATTGCAGACTGATTTCTTGCTTTGAAACTTATGTCAACATATGATGTAATAGGCTGATGTAGGAATGGAATCGAAAAGTATTTTCTTGTCGTGTTCTATTAAAATATCCTAACAGCCACGTTGTAGTTTGGCAAGAAACGAAGTATGAGCATTTATAGCTGACACGATCAGACAGCTGATGTTCAACATCCAGGTAGCATAGAAATCACTGGCTTCATCACTGTCAAAGTGGTCCTCAAAGGTGTTCTTTAAGTTTAGTAAACAGATGAAAATCGGATGGGGACAAGTCGGAACGGAATAAAGGATGACCGATGACAGTGAACCAAAGGCATCGAATTGTTAAAGATATCACAACGCTTGTGTGTGGTATAGCTTTGTCATGCTGAAAGAGAGGCTTCTCCATGTGTTGACGAACTCTGTAAATTCGTGCTTTCAGCCTTCTGAGGGCGTCGGGGTGACTTCCAAAGTTTATGGTGGTGGCTTAAGGCACGAATTCCAAATGCTGCACACCATAAATATCCAAGAACACTGTAAACGTGAGTTTGTCTGCTGTTCTTGGACGTTTTGGCATCGGTGAACCTTTTTGGTGGAACTCCATTAATGCTCTTTTGTTTTCGGGGACAAAATAGTAAACGTGGCTTTCTTCACCTGTCAAATTGTCGTTAAGGAACCCTTTACCCTCACACTAAAACTCAAAAGAAAATGTTGACAGGTATCCAGTGTCCTTCACTCAGGAATCCACCATGCATACAGTTTTCTGCACTGCGCTTTTGAAATGATGGCCTATACCGGCCCTCGTGTGTCTGTGTCATTCACACACACATTGAGGTTATCATCACCGTCTCGTTCACTCCGAGAACGATCAACCCAAAGTCGCACAATCACTGTACACGGCTTTCATGTTTCCATGGATTTCAATAGGTTGCACGTTTGCTGCGATTAGAAAGTCGATTACAGTAAGCTATTTCTCCTCACCCACTGGCCAGCTCAATTCATATTTAAATCAGCTCCAGTTTCGCTATGTTAAACACTACAATTCGGGGTTCTCTAGCAGCAGAAGTTTGCAACTAGCGTCAGCGAACCGATAATGCCGACCAGGTAATATGCATGACGTGTAATACCTCAACCAATGTTGAGAACAGAATAAAAAATTCGGAGGAATTTCTTTTCAGCACGTCCTCGTATAATTCAGTCTGATTACTCCTAGTTATGGTTCTCAGTCACTGATTCTTAAATAGCAGAACGGACGTTACATTTGAAACTGAAATAAATTAATGTTAGGTACGGGTTAACTTTCCTTCTACTGAAACAAAACTGAATCTCACTAACATCTCGCTTTTCTCTAAATGGTTAAAATGGCTCTGAGCACTATGGGACTTAACTTCTGAGGTCATCAGTCCCCTAGAACTTAGAACTACTTAAACCTAACTAACCTAAGGACACCACACACATCCATGCCCGAGGCAGGTTTCGAACCTGCGACCGTAGACTGTAGCGCCTAGAACCGCTCGCCCACCCGGCCGGCTCGATTTTCTCTAATTAATAAGGTACGAGTCCACGTTTGAGCATCGAAATATAACGTGATTACCTTTCTCCATGATGCACGTGTGATACCATCGTATTGTGAAACATTTAATCAGAAAGTGATGCAATGTCTTCTGAAAGTTCTCGAGGTGACTTACCGTGTGTGACCTGAACGTAGCTTAATACAAAAAGGGGAATTATTTCTGAAAATTTGTCACTATCGAAACTAGCGTTGAATGAAATATTAATTGAATTGGCTTTGAGAATGTTTAATATAGCTACTGTCACACAAAGCATTCGTGAAAGTCACTATAGTTGCCTGTATGTATTACCTCACGAGAACTGTATCTGATTTAACTGTATTTATGTGTGGCACGGATGGAAATTAAAGGTGTATGATTTATGTTAACCTGGATTATCATTGTGCCCCATATATATATATAACCTGTAGAATCCACATAGATAAAAGTGATATGAAACACGTATTGTCTTTAGCACACGCACACGAAGATCAGTTCTTCAACTTACATTGGAAAATCGTTTAAGGTACAGCCTATTTGGTGAATTGCATCGTTTTACGAGATCCACTCTGCCACAACATACAATACTTTAGGCAATTAGCTATCGACAAGCCAGCTTGGCTCATACACATTTGGTAGTGCAGAACCTTTACCTGTGGTCCAGAGACGTCAGATGAGAGGAGCTTTGCTTTAATGAAACATATCACACACAAAAATCATTTCTGCTCTCTCCGTTTCTCTCCACCTACTTATGCATACACATACACACACACATACACACACACACACACACACACACACACACACACACACACACACACACACACACACGCACGCACGCACGCACGCATACACACACACAGCTGCAATGTTTTGTATGTGTGAGATACTTCATTAAGGCAAATCTCCTTTCTTCTTATTCAACTGCTCAGCGGTACTGACTGATGGTTGACCCTGTATTGCGCATGTGAACAGTGGCGTGAAACAAAACTTGAATCTTAGTGAAATGATGAATTTGAAATAATGAAAATGTATCTAATCAAATACCAAAAGGAACTAATTTAGTATTTTGTGAAAATTACTTAACTGAAACTCAATATTGAAGTACATTATGGAAGTTATATTACATGAAGTGAAATGTCTGACTTCAAATATCCACAAAATAAAACACTGTTCAGTTCAGAAGAAATTAACTCTTTGTGATTACCTTCACTATTCACTGTACTTACTTAGGAAAACACCTGAAAATTCTGATTACGTACTATTTGCTCCAAGGAACGCAAAGAGAGATCTACCCTGAAAACAAATAACTTATGTCTTGCTCAACACGCTGTTTTCTGCCTTGTTTACTGACGTTCGCGAAAACAAATGCAGCAGCTAAAGATTAGTGGCGAGGTCCGGTATGCCGGCCAGCCTGTGGATAGTTTTTAAGACAGTTTTCCATCTGCCTCGGCGAATGAGGGCTGGATCCCCTCAATGTCGGCGATTCTGCGCATACACTCTCTCCATGTCCTCGTGAACCATAACTACTGTACCATGCAAACACTGGGATTACCCTCGTTTGGTATGACAGTCCCCCCAGGGGCTGAGGGGGGGAGAGGGATCCACTGGCGGCTGAACCGCACAATAACCCTGGGTTCGGTGTGGGGCGGTGGTGAAGTGGGTGGATGCCTGTGGTCTGTTGTGGGGTTGTGAACCACTGAGAGCTACAGCCTCTCCATCGTATCTAGGTCCCCGGTTCAATACACAATACACACACACTACTAAAGTTTTCTTTGCTTGTCAGAGGCATTTTATGGCTCAGTGTGGCGTAAGGTACAATGAATACGTCACAAACTATTTAAAACTTTAGTAAGAAAGATGAAAGAGAGTTTTAAATTACAGAAATTAATACTGCAAAGTTAAACTCTGATTATTGTCAAAAACGAGTCTACAACAAAGGAAGACTCTAACAATTACGAAATTTAATCATTACAAAAGTTAGATATTTAAACCAAGTGCATTATTTGTACATAACGGCAACAAAGAGATAAAATTAACACTAATCACGAACGTTATTAGTTATCTAAGAGACAAAGATGAGACCAAAGAGCACTTGCCCAATAAAGGCGAAGGTCCCGAGTACGAGTCTCGGTCTGGCACACAGTTTTAATCTGCCAGGAAGTTTCATATCGGCGCACACTCCGCTGCAGAGTGAAAATTTCATTCTTGCAACATCCCCCAGACAATGGCTAAGTCATGTCTCTGCAATATTCTTTCTTCCAGGAGTGCTAGTTCTGCAAGGTTCACAGGAGTGCTTCTGTGAAGTTTGGAAGATTGGAGACGAGGTACTGGTAGAACTGAAGCTATGACGAAAGGTCGTGAGTCGAGCTTGGGTAGTTCAGCGTGTTCGGTCAGAGACCTGGTTGGTCTCTCTAGTAAAAAAGTTGAGTGAATGGATCAACAACAAACTTCAACGGTATGACAAAAAAAAGGACGGTAGAGTACTTAACGGATGTCGTGTTACGTCCGGTACGACAAAAAAAAGGACGATAGAGCACTTGACCGAAAAAGGTGAAGGTCCCGAGTTCGAGCCTCGGTCCAGCACACAGTTTTAATCTGCCAGGAAATTTTTGTTCATTGATTAGCAATGTCTTGCAGCTGTTTATGTTGGTGTCAGTTGGCACCAATGAGCTTGCACGGTGAAATAATTTCGGAAGACGGAAATCACTATTTCGGCCTCATTAAACAGGGATGGCTAGAGGACAAATGTAAGGATGTAGAAGCTTATCTCACTAGGGGTAAGATAGATACTGCCAACAGGAAAATTAAAGAGACCTTTGGAGACAAGAGAAACATGTGTATGAATATCAAGAGCTCAGATGGCAGCCCAGTTCTAAGCAAAGAAGGGAAGGCAGAAAGGTGGAAGGAGTATATAGAAGGTTTATACAAGGGCGATGTACTTGAGGACAATATTATGGAAATGGAAGAGGATGTAGATGAAGACGAAATGGGAGATAAGATACTGCGTGAAGAGAGTGAAAGAGAACTGAAAGACCTGAGTCGAAACAGGAGTAGACAACATTCCATTAGAACTACTGACGGCCTTGGGACAACCAGTCCTGACAAAACTCTACCAGCTGGTGAGCAAGATGTATGAGACAGGCGAAATACCCTCAGACTTCAAGAAGAATATAATAATTCCAATCCCAAAGAAAGCAGGTGCTAACAGATGTGAAAATTACCGAACTATCAGTTTAATAAGCCACGGCTGCAAAATACTAACGCGAATTCTTTACAGACGAATGGAAAAACTGGTAGATGCAGACCTCGGGGAGGATCAGTTTGGATTCCGTCGAAATGTTGGAACACGTGAGGCAATACTGACCTTACGACTTATCTTAGAAGAAAGATTAAGAAAAGGCAAACCTACGTTTCTAGCATTTGTAGACTTAGAGAAAGCTTTTGACAATGTTGACTGGAATACTCTTTTTCAAATTCTAAAGGTGGCAGAGGTAAAATACAGGGAGCGAAAGGCTATTTATAATTTGTACAGAAACCAGATGGCAGTCATAAGAGTCGAGGGGCATGAAAGGGAAGCAGTGGTTGGGAAAGGAGTGAGACAGGGTTGTAGCCTCTCCCCGATGTTATTCAATCTGTATATTGAGCAAGCAGTAAAGGAAACAAAAGAAAAATTTGGAGTAGGTATTAAAATTCATGGAGACGAAGTAAAACCTTTGAGGTTCGCCGATGACATTGTAATTCTGTCAGAGACGGCAAAGGACTTGGAAGAGCAGTTGAACGGAATGGACAGTGTCTTGAAAGGAGGATATAAGATGAACATTAACAAAAGCATAACGAGGATAATGGAATGTAGCCGAATTAAGTCGGGTGATGTTGAGGGTATTAGATTAGGAAATGAGACACTTAAAGCAGTAAAGGAGTTTTGCTATTTGGGGAGCAAAATAACTGATGATGGTCGAAGTAGAGAGGATATAAAATGTAGACTGGCAATGGCAAGGAAAGCGTTTCTGAAGAAGAGAAATTTGTTAACATCGAATATAGATTTATGTATCAGGAAGTCGTTTCTGAAAGTATTTGTTTGGAGTGTAGCCATGTATGGAAGTGAAACATGGACGATAACTAGTTTGGACAAGAAGAGAATAGAAGCTTTCGAAATGTGGTGCTACAGAAGAATACTGAAGATAAGGTGGATAGAGCACGTAACTAATGAGGAGGTATTGAATAGGATTGGGGAGAAGAGAAGTTTGTGGCACAACTTGACTACAAGAAGGGATCGGTTGGTAGGACATGTTTTGAGGCATCAAGGGATCACAAATTTAGCATTGGAGGGCAGCGTGGAGGGTAAAAATCGTAGAGGGAGACCGAGAGATGAGTACACTAAGCAGATTCAGAAGGATGTAGGTTGCAGTAGGTACTGGGAGATGAAGCAGCTTGCACAGGATAGAGTAGCATGGAGAGCTGCATCAAACCAGTCTCAGGACTGAAGACAACAACAACAACAACATCTGTCATCTCCCGTTTCATTGCAGTTATGTCCTTGAGCGACAGGATAGATGGTTTAGTTCCGCTTATTGACTGTACGTAAGACCAAAACGTCTAAAGTTTTTTAATCAAATCGATTTCTGCAGTAGTACAGAAGACAACTGAAAGCAATGAGCCTCGCAGAAATGACACTGCCATTCAAAGACAATAATTACAATAAAGCCACCACGATTCGCGATGGTCACCTGCTGTAACGTCTCCTGGCAAAACACATATTATATGTGGTAAAAAAAGAAAAAGTAATTGAACTGGATGATTATAATTTTATTTCTGCATAGGCAATGATTGTGTGAACTTCATGTAATAAAGAGAAACCATTATTTGCCATGTTTTATGCTTGTATAGAATTATGTATCGATTTTTTAATGATAATATCTGTCTCAGCGAGTACTGGAACCGCCACAGACGATACTTATTAAGTATCAAACAAAGATGAAAATGTATTAAACAGAGTATACATAGTATTGACCGAGCATTAATTTCTCTGTCGTCTTTTTGGAGTTATGTGAGTAGGAAGAGCCTGTGACGCTACATTGTATGCTTGTATAGCATTATTGTGTCAGAATTGAGAGAAGGACGCCATTAGGCATTGATTTGTAAAGGTGTGAAAGAATTTAATTTGTCTAAATGTTTTGAATAGAGTTACTTAGTGAAAACGTGCATTATTATTTCTAATAAGCTTACCTGCTATTTTATCCCATCCTTTTAAGACATTTTCAGCTATTTAAATACTATTCGTGGAGCAGAGCTGCGCTACGAAGGAATGAACCGCAGTCGTGGCGCATTCAAACTGCATTAAATCATACCGCAAAAAAGCGGACAGGTAATATTGAACTAAAATTATTTCTTTCAGCTTCTGGATTGCAGGGCAGAGCAGCAGATTTTATGATGTGTTTTACAGGTGGACGCTAGTTGCGGATGATGTTGTATTATTAACAGTGCAAGAAGATAATTTACCTTCATGACATAAGGGAAATCCTGCTGTGCGTAGTTCTGGTCTGGCAAACATTATAGTAAAAATATTTTTTCCCTGATAATAGACTCATGTTCTCGTGTTAGTCGTGGTACTTATTGGCGTTTTAATGTTAACAAAAATCAACTGCAAAATTTTGATGTTGAACAAACGTTGCGCACTGTAACATCAGTATTGATAAAATTTTCGGTAACCTTTTCAATAACTGTAAAGTAAGAAAGATATGTTGAAGTTTATAGCGAGTTCCGGTAACGAAACAATGTTCATTTTATAGAAAGTCAGATCCAGAATAATAAGAAGATAATATATTTTGTTTTGTTGAAAATTAATGATCCCAGACAGTCACAGCACAGCATCCCTAAAAGGTATTTCAGGGCTCCTTTCGTAGCAACATATTTTATCTCACCCATTTATCACGAAAGATGGGTCATGGCTCTTAATAAGGTGTGTGATAGCCACGGATGGCACTGAATATGCTCTGAAACGTCATTCACCTGGCTACAAGTTTGGTAATGAGTATTTATGGTACGGTGCTATATTCTTCACAGAGCACTGTCGAAACTGCAGGATAATTGTTGGTGCATGTACGTCTCCACAACGCATTCCAAACGTGCCCGATGGCATTTAAGTAGTGGTAACGGCAGGATCAGTCCCTTCGCCGAATATTCTCTACCCCTAAAGCTCCTCCACAGGCACTCTTCGATACGGACGTGCTTTGTCATCCATAAAAATACTCAAAGGGCCGAATGCACCCCTGAAAATACACACATGAGAAAGAGATACAGTGTAACACTAACGTTAATCGTTGAGTGTACCCTTTCAAAGATTTGGAGGTCAGCATGAGCGAATAAAATTATGTCTCCCCGTGCAATAACACCAAGACAACCAAAAGGATAATGTTCAACAATGTTCTCGGGTGCATTACGTGTTCCCAGGTCTCTCCATATGAGGGCGCGTCCAGCATTGTCGAACAGATAGTTTTAGTAGTCCAGTTGTTCCTTACTGGGGAGACATAATTTTGCATGGGCGTCCTGACCCCCAAATCTCCGAACACGGACCACTAACCGGTCAACGGTATTGTGACACTGTATTCCTTCCCCAAGTGCGTTTCTTCATGATTACAATAGTCTCTGACTTCATTTTTATGGATAGCAATTCGCGACCGCATCAAACACCGCTGATAGAGGAGTTCCGTGAGCGAGAGGATATTCGGCGAACGGACTGACTTGCCCGTTCCTCCGACTTGAAAATCTCATCTAGCAAGTGTGGTATGCGATGGGGAGACGTACTGCGGCATAAATACATGGAACTACTGAGATTTTACCTGTGGTTACTTGAAGCTTAGGTGCCTGGACTAAGTACAGCTCTGTTTAAAAAGGAAAGCTTGATGAAGTCGTAGGTTTGAGCCGCACATGTCTACTTTCATACCCAGAAGCTTTTTCGCTGTTAGCTGTTCGGAATAACATGTAGCTGTGATCCTGCAGTGAAATAGTCTAGGCATTGGATAGAATGCTCGAAGACTTCTTAGGTAATAGAACCCAGTACGTTGTCCTCGATGGTGAGTGTTCAACGGAGGTGAGGGCATCATCTGGAGTGCCCCAGGGAAGTGTGGTAGGTCCACTGTTGTTTTCTATCTACATAAATGATCTTTTGGATAGGGTGGATAGCAATGTGCGGCTGTTTGCTGATGATGATGTGGTGTACGGGAAGGTGTCGTCGTTGAGTGACTGTAGGAGGATACAAGATGACTTGGACAGGATTTGTGATTGGTGTAAAGAATGGCAGCTAACTCTAAATATAGATAAATGTAAATTAATGCAGATGAATAGGAAAAAGAACCCTCTTATGTTTGAATACTCCATTAGTATTGTAGCGCTTGACACAGTCCCGTCGATTAAATATTTGGGCGTAACATTGCAGAGCGATAAGAAGTGGGACAAGCATGTAATGGTAGTTGTTGGGAAGGCGGATGGTCGTCGTCGGTTCATTGGTAGAATTTTGAGAAGATGTGGTTCATCCGTAAAGGAGAGCGCTTATAGAACGCTGGTACGACCTATTCTTGAGTACTGCTCGAGCGTTTGGTTCAAATGGCTCTGAGAGCTATGGGACTCAACTGCTGTGGTCATTAGTCCCCTAGAACTTAGAACTACTTAAACCTAACTAACCTAAGGACATCACACACATCCATGCCCGAGGCAGGATTCGAACCTGCGACCGTAGCAGTCGCACGGCTCCGGACTGCGCGCCTAGAACTGAGTACTGCTCGAGCGTTTGGTTCAAATGGCTCTGAGCACTATGG
Source organism: Schistocerca gregaria (assembly GCF_023897955.1). Classification (NCBI taxonomy): domain Eukaryota; kingdom Metazoa; phylum Arthropoda; class Insecta; order Orthoptera; family Acrididae; genus Schistocerca; species Schistocerca gregaria. Next base: position 567,742,960 of record NC_064923.1, read on the forward strand.
GACTCAACTGCTGTGGTCATTAGTCCCCTAGAACTTAGAACTACTTAAACCTAACTAACCTAAGGACATCACACACATCCATACCCGAGGCAGGATTCGAACCTGCGACCGTAGCGGTCGCACGGCTCCGGACTGCGCGCCTAGAACTGAGTACTGCTCGAGCGTTTGGTTCAAATGGCTCTGAGCACTATGGGACTCAACTGCTGTGGTCATTAGTCCCCTAGAACTTAGAACTACTTAAACCTAACTAACCTAAGGACATCACACACATCCATACCCGAGGCAGGATTCGAACCTGCGACCGTAGCGGTCGCACGGCTCCGGACTGCGCGCCTAGAACTGAGTACTGCTCGAGCGTTTGGTTCAAATGGCTCTGAGCACTATGGGACTCAACTGCTGTGGTCATTAGTCCCCTAGAACTTAGAACTACTTAAACCTAACTAACCTAAGGACATCACACACATCCATACCCGAGGCAGGATTCGAACCTGCGACCGTAGCGGTCGCACGGCTCCGGACTGCGCGCCTAGAACTGAGTACTGCTCGAGCGTTTGGTTCAAATGGCTCTGAGCACTATGGGACTCAACTGCTGTGGTCATTAGTCCCCTAGAACTTAGAACTACTTAAACCTAACTAACCTAAGGACATCACACACATCCATACCCGAGGCAGGATTCGAACCTGCGACCGTAGCGGTCGCACGGCTCCGGACTGCGCGCCTAGAACTGAGTACTGCTCGAGCGTTTGGTTCAAATGGCTCTGAGCACTATGGGACTCAACTGCTGTGGTCATTAGTCCCCTAGAACTTAGAACTACTTAAACCTAACTAACCTAAGGACATCACACACATCCATACCCGAGGCAGGATTCGAACCTGCGACCGTAGCGGTCGCACGGCTCCGGACTGCGCGCCTAGAACTGAGTACTGCTCGAGCGTTTGGTTCAAATGGCTCTGAGCACTATGGGACTCAACTGCTGTGGTCATTAGTCCCCTAGAACTTAGAACTACTTAAACCTAACTAACCTAAGGACATCACACACATCCATACCCGAGGCAGGATTCGAACCTGCGACCGTAGCGGTCGCACGGCTCCGGACTGCGCGCCTAGAACTGAGTACTGCTCGAGCGTTTGGTTCAAATGGCTCTGAGCACTATGGGACTCAACTGCTGTGGTCATTAGTCCCCTAGAACTTAGAACTACTTAAACCTAACTAACCTAAGGACATCACACACATCCATACCCGAGGCAGGATTCGAACCTGCGACCGTAGCGGTCGCACGGCTCCGGACTGCGCGCCTAGAACTGAGTACTGCTCGAGCGTTTGGTTCAAATGGCTCTGAGCACTATGGGACTCAACTGCTGTGGTCATTAGTCCCCTAGAACTTAGAACTACTTAAACCTAACTAACCTAAGGACATCACACACATCCATACCCGAGGCAGGATTCGAACCTGCGACCGTAGCGGTCGCACGGCTCCGGACTGCGCGCCTAGAACTGAGTACTGCTCGAGCGTTTGGTTCAAATGGCTCTGAGCACTATGGGACTCAACTGCTGTGGTCATTAGTCCCCTAGAACTTAGAACTACTTAAACCTAACTAACCTAAGGACATCACACACATCCATACCCGAGGCAGGATTCGAACCTGCGACCGTAGCGGTCGCACGGCTCCGGACTGCGCGCCTAGAACTGAGTACTGCTCGAGCGTTTGGTTCAAATGGCTCTGAGCACTATGGGACTCAACTGCTGTGGTCATTAGTCCCCTAGAACTTAGAACTACTTAAACCTAACTAACCTAAGGACATCACACACATCCATACCCGAGGCAGGATTCGAACCTGCGACCGTAGCGGTCGCACGGCTCCGGACTGCGCGCCTAGAACTGAGTACTGCTCGAGCGTTTGGTTCAAATGGCTCTGAGCACTATGGGACTCAACTGCTGTGGTCATTAGTCCCCTAGAACTTAGAACTACTTAAACCTAACTAACCTAAGGACATCACACACATCCATACCCGAGGCAGGATTCGAACCTGCGACCGTAGCGGTCGCACGGCTCCGGACTGCGCGCCTAGAACCGCGAGACCACCGCGGCCGGCCCGAGCGTTTGGGATCCCTATCAGGTCGGATTGAGGGAGGACATTGAAGCAATTCAAAGACGGGCTGCTAGATTTGTTACTGGTAGGTTTGATCATCACGCGAGTGTTACGGAAATGCTTCAGGAAGTCGGGTGGGAATCTCTAGAGGGAAGGAGGCTTTCTTTTCGTGAAACGCTACTGAGGAAATTTAGAGAACCAGCATTTGAAGCAGACTGCAGTACAATTCTACTGCCGCCAACTTACATTTCGCGGAAAGACCACAAAGATAAGATAAGAGAGATTAGGGCTCGTACTGAGGCATATAGGCAGTCATTTTTCCCTCGTTCTGTTTAGAAGTGGAAAAGGGAGAGAAGATGCTAGTTGTGGTACGAGGTACCCAGCGCCATGCACCGTATGGTGGATTGCGGAGTATGTATTTAGATGTAGATGTAGAATAGTGAATTAATAAAATAATAAAAAAATTAAATATGAGATAAAGGAACACTTAATAAAAAGGGTTCTATTGTAACGTCTGCAATTATTGTAGACGACACTAGAGAATGACCTTGAGTAATGTTTATTCAAGTAAGCCATTTCACACAAACGGTAAGTGGTCCTACGATTACCAATCAAAATACAGTCAAACACGTAGCCTTATTGAAATTCAATAAAGCTGTATTAAGTGCATAAAAAGTATGGTAGCAGAATTCCCGAGCTAAATAGTCTTCAAAGACGCACAAAAAGCATTTTGTGAACCCTATACAAGAAATATTGGCCAGCTCAAAGCAATACAGAGTTCAGCATTATGATTTATCTATCAGAACACGAGAGATGAACATAGACACTGATACTTGTGCAATCTCGCTTCTGTAACGCAAGTGGAAAAGTTAAATTTCTGAAATGGTGGACATTCAGACCTCGCAAAAATTTAAGTCCCTTCAAAAGTTAATGACTTCTAGAGTCCGGAAACCACCCAGATCACCTACATGGCCGAAACTCCTATATTACCCCAGGCAGGTACGCCTTCTTCCAGAATTCGACATAAAGTGTCTTCTCTCGCTCCCTTAATCGCAACCCTCAGAAAGTGGCTACCACAACTTGATTCTAGTAGTGTTCTAAATGGTGTAAATGACTCTGAGCACTATTGGGACTTAACATCTGTGGTCATCAGTCGCCGAGAACTTAGAACTACTTAAACCTAACTAACCTAAGGACAACACACGCATCCATGCCCGAGGAAAGATTCGAACCTGCAACCGAAGCTGTCGCTCGGTTCCAGACGGTAGCGCCTAGAACCGTTCTGCCACCCTGGCCAACCTAGTAGTGTTCTGCCACTGCCTACTTCACCACTGGTTGAAGGCCATACCCTCTAAAAATACTTCGTTTTTGTGTTCTACAGACGTGTTCTGATTCAACTTGACCAATTTCTGCGCTATACTGATATATTATAAGAATCTTTAAGTAAAAAGAACGCCATAAACATTCAGTCACACCCAGACTATCTACAATAACTAAAAATAATAATGTGTTCACAAATAAATAAGCCAGCATACTTGCACACGTGGACTCACTTTAAAATAAACATTTACTTAATCTCTGCTTGACAGAAGCGTCTTTTGGTGCTCTTTTCAGCGATGGTGTCATCTTAAATATGCGACTGACCATGCTTTTTTAGTATAGATTGTATTCATATTTTAGTAAAGGTATTGGCAAAAATAGTAACATTTTCCTTAAATAAGTACACATGTGTGACAAGATATGAAGTATTCACGCAGCATTCACTTGTTGTTTTATTGTGGAGTGTCATATGTTCTGACAAACATTTGCAAAATGAAATGATACAAAAACGTCATAAAATCAATATATAAATTACAGACAGATAAGTAGCTTTCAGGGATGACAGCTGTAGTGCAATGATCATCATCATCATCTTGGACAGTTTACAGCCTCTGGCGTGGTCTGTTTGGAACATAGGTCTCTCCATCGTCTTGTATCTTGCCGTCATCACTCCGTCTCTGCTGTGTTAATGGGGTCGCTGGCATCAATCCACAAAGATTAAACAATTCCTGAAATTCTAATAGCAACTGCTCTGTTGATGTGTTCCTTTCAAGTGCTTTACATTTTCCTGTAACAGGCGAGTTGCTCAAAAAATCATGCTTCTCTAAAATATCAAAATTGGTGACCATCAGACCTTTAAAGAACTCCACAACCATGGTGCCAAAGTGATTTATTGGTACAGGCATTACTTGCTCATGGTATAGTTCTGGTATGTGTTCCACACTCCTGTATATGAAACACCATGCCTTGTTCAACACAAAATTTTCCTTTATTGGCTCTTCAACACACAACACGTTCATCGGTATGATAATTCCTGCGAACACCAATAATGCTTTTCCCATACTTTGCAGTACATTATCACGCAAATTGGTCATTAATGGCTGTGCACGCATTGTATATATTCTCCTCGTAGCAGGGATGAACCCCGTGGCAGTGTAAGCCCTCTGTGCAGTTTCCCTGCTACATTTTACCATGCCCCAATCAAAGTAAGTTTAGCGTGTTGTTTAGTCAAGAACTCCAACCCTAATATTGCGCAGTAGCCACCGTCAGTATGAAACAAAATTTTCACATAAACCCTAAAAATCTTTAACCCAATCCAAAAATATAATATCGAGGAAGGTGGGAAACGAACATCACCTCCACCCACCCTACTTAATCTACGTCATGGTGGTGAATAGACAGCCTCATGGCTGCCGCCATGGAGAAACAGCGAGTGGAGACCAGGGTCAAAGTTGAAGCGCAATATTGAGTTGGCAGGGGTCACGTCAGAGGCCCAGCCTCACATAAGTGCAGGGCACATCTGATGTCGGTTGAGGAATACACGTCCCAAGTGCAAGTGAACTTCAGCTGGACTGAAGGTGCAGGCATAACTGTACAGGAGACGTTTTTGTGACGAATTGCTCCACTTGTTGAGATGTGCACCTGGAAAGCGCAGCCTCAGACGTCGTATGTGGAGCAAGCCATATTGTCGTAGGGCAGCTGGCGGAGTGCAGGCCGCTGAAGTAGCAGTGTTGCAGTGCCTCCAACACATTTTACTAACTAAAGGTGCACTTCTGGTCCGCTCGAGCCGATGCTGCAAGGTTTCCAAACGTTAGACAACGTTTTCTGCGCGATTCATCTACACTATATCATACAAGAACTAATCCAGGCTCAAATACAGCAGAGATTCCATCAGGCCCTTGAAATTTGCTCTGTTTTAGCGATTTCACCTCTGTCTCAATGCCACTGATGCTGCAAGTTTCCATTGGAAGGCCGTACAATCTAGAATCGGTATGCCAGTCAGGCAAAATCATCGTGAGCCATGAGGTAATCATTCTACCTAAGCACCAGGTTGAAGACATCCATTTGGTAAAACACTGTGTCCTGCTGGGTGAAAAAGTCCGTAACTGCTCACTACACGTCCTCATCCGACAGGATCCATCAACCCTTCCATGTCGTTTTTAACGGACTGAAGACATAGTAGTCCCTGAACTGTAGGGCAGGTGTTCGACTGTCTCCTACTTCAGTTGGGTGCCTTCTGCTTTACGAAATTTCCGATATTGGGACGAGCATTATCAACAAGCAGCATGGAACTTGGCACACCATTCCTCAATGGTGGTGGTCAACAGATTTGCAGCCCCATACACATTTTTCTTTCTCTGATGGATTTCTTTCGGTGTATGTACTTCGGCAACCAAGTAAGGACTAACAAGAAGTTCGACTGTTGGGACGCATTTGGTAATAACGTCGCTGTAGTTCACGTTTCTACGTATACCAAGTTCATATCAGAAAGATACACATTCCAAACTAATCCCTTGCCTGCATATTGGAATTTATAAAAGGTGTCTCAAACCTTTTGGGTCAAATTGAGACGTGATAGTGGGTCTACAACCCATTCTATTGTGACTGGGAATCAATAGTCGCAAACTTATATACAGGATGTTACAAAAAGGTACGGCCAAACTTTCAGGAAACATTCCTCACACACAAAGAAAGAAAATATGTTATGTGGACATGTGTCCGGAAACGCTTACTTTCCATGTTAGAGCTCATTTTATTACTTCTCTTCAAATCACATTAATCATGGAATGCAAACACACAGCAACAGAACGTACCAGCGTGACTTCAAACACTTTGTTACAGGAAATGTTCAAAATGTCCTCCGTTAGCGAGGATACATGCATCCACCCTCCGTAGCATGGAAACTCCTAATGCGCTGATGCAGCCCTGGAGAATGGCGTATTGTATCACCCCATAAATGAAAGTCAAGAGGGTTGAGGTCAGGAGAGTGTGGAGCCAATGGAATTGGTCCACCTCTACCAATCCATCGGTCACCGAATCTGTTGTTGAGAAGTGTACGAACACTTCGACTGAAATGTGCAGGAGCTCCATCGTGCATGAACCACATGTTGTGTCGTTGTGAAGGCACATGTTCTAGCAGACAGAGTATCCCGTATGAAATCATGATAACGTGCCCCATTGAGCGTAGGTGGAAGAACATGGGGACCAATCAAGACATCACCAACAATGCCTGCCCAAACGTTCACAGAAAATCTGTGTTGATGACGTGATTGCAAAATTGCGTGCGGATTCTCGTCAGTCCACACATGTTGATTGTGAAAATTTACAATCTGATCACGTTGGACTGGAGCCTCATCCGTAAAGAGAACATTTGCACTGAAATGAGGATTGACTCATTGTTGGATGAACCATTCGCAGAAGTGTACCTGTGGAGGCCAATCAGCTGCTGATAGTGCCTGCACACGCTGTACATGGTACGGAAACAACTAGTTCTCCCGTAGTACTCTCCATACAGTGACGTGGTCAACTTTACCTTGTACATCAGAAACTTCTCTGACGCTGACATTAGGTTTATCGTCAACTGCACGAATGGTTGCCTCGTCCACTGCAGGTGTCCTCGTCGTTCTAGGTCTTAACCAGTTGCGAGTCATAGGCTGGAATGTTCCGTGCTCCCTAGGACGCTGATCAATTGCTTCGAACGTCTTCCTGTCGGGACACCTTCGTTCTAGAAATCTGTCTCGATACAAATGCACCGCACCACGGCTATTTCCCCGTGCTAATCCATACATCAAATGGGCATCTCCCAACTCTGCATTTGTAAACATTGCACTGACTGCAAAACAATGTTCGTGATGAACACTAACCTGTTGATGCTACGTACTGATGTGCTTGATGCTAGTACTGTAGAGCAATGAGTCGCATGTCAACACAAGCTCCGAAGTCAACATAACCTTCCTTCAATTGGGCCAACTGGCGGTGAATCGAGGAAGTGCAGTACATACTGACGAAACTAAAATGAACTCTAACATGGAAATTAAGCTTCCGGACACATGTCCACATAACATCTTTTCTTTACTTGTGAGTGAGGAATGTTTCCTGAAAGTTTCGCCATACCTATTTGTAACAGCCTGTATATTGGGTAATGTACGTAAATAGCTTATACCACATCACATCATCATAGCTCATAATAACTGCTCAAAATGACGAGCACCAGTCTCAATGCATGCATGGTAATGGCGCATGGAGTCCTGCCACCGTGATGTCTGCTGTACGAAGTGACAGGCAGTTTGGACACTAACAAGCCGGTTTCCATCCATTTCTACAAGGGTTTCATGCAACAATATCTTGATGTGACTCCAGAGGCAAAAGTACACAGGTGTGACATCCGGTGTTTATGCACAATGGGGACCAAGACCTCCTCTGCCAGTCCAACGATGAAGGTATGCGTTGTTCACGTGCTTTCGGGGATTAACAAGAATGAGGGCTGGTGCACTGTCATATTTAAACCGATCCTGTAGCTGAGAAGGAGGGGTAGTCCCCAAGAACTGTGGCAGCATATCTCACAGAAACACCAGGTTACGTGGAACAGTCAAAGAAAGAGGCAACAAATAAGATTCTATCAGGTGATCTTGGACAATGCCCACCTGTACACTGACAGAGAATCGTAGATGGTGGTCATTGAGATGGGTGGCATGGTGATTGGCCTGACTCAAGACATGGCTATTGTTTCTCATGGATGAATGAGGCCTCAGCCATGAGTAATAACACTGTATGAAGTTCGGTACTACAGTACTGTGGTGAATAATCTATTGACAGAAGTGAAAACGGGGCTCAAGATCTCTTGATCACAGTGACTGCACACCTAATGCCTGCTCCAAAACTCTCCACACTGTATTCTTCAAAGTGTGCGTTCCACTGGAAATTTAACAGGTGTGAAGTGCAACGAGGTTGGTCACATAATCCGACACTATCTTCTGAAGGTATGGTGATTGGCACGTCTTTGGCTGGAACTATGGTCGGCTCTCTGTGGCATCAACAACACCTTCTCTCATAAGCTAATGTCAGGAGAGATAAACTTCTTCCAGTTAGCTTGTTGAGAAAGAATTCTGTGCACATATGTGCTGATTTGCTGCTTAATGGGCACTACATCCCACAGCACTGCATGTTTGCCAACTCTTGTGATGAGCTTTGTTCCATCTTTGACTGTGCATCACACTCTTCACACAGTACCACACCTCAGTATGGACGCATCCCAGTTGTCTGATGCAACTAATAACCGACACCAGGAATAATAGTGTGCATGAGGTGGAGGTTACTGTGTCAGTGCAATGCATGCAGTTGTCTCGCGAGCCATATGCTATGAGTTAGTCGTGTATAGTGGCCATGGCTGTACGCTGTTTATCACTTGCTGCCTGTTCCAGTGTACAAAAGACGGAATCTTTGTGAGAGAGTGCAGCAGAACTGCATGCACCATTGCAGTACATGCATTGACACTGGCGGTCATCACATTGAACTATGAGCTATGCTGCTGTTACACAGTGTATGCCATGCATGTCCACAACACAGTAAATATACATTTCCGACCTTTGGCTCTGTGTCTCAATATAACCGGTTGTGGTCCCAACACCCTTTGCTTCTATTTGACCCAAAACGTTTGAGACACCCTGTACACCGGAGTCGGAGTTGCGCTATATTGCATTTGCAACGTGCAGCAACATCCTCAAACGGAAACTTTTTGATTGCACATTATAGTAATTGTATCTGTTAAATGCAATGTGCAGCAACATCCTCAAATGGAAACTTTTTGATTGCAGCTTATAGTAATTGTATCTGTTAACATTGTAGTGGTGTGAGGATTAATTTGTAGCGTTTCTTTGTAAAGAAATATTTGAAAAGGGAATTTCGCATTTCTGCTATATGATCATGTGAAATTTTATGTTTGACTTGACAGGCAGATAGCTGATTCTATATTTTGTACTGAGTTTATTTTTAATTACTCAATGTTCCCATCAAGATGAGAGAGTAATTCATATGTATAGTTTTACTTGCTTGTGTACTTTTGGAGAACAAGTATGTGTTTCAATTTGCACATTATCATGACGTGTATTTTTGCATATGTTAGAGGACTTGCTCGTGTTTAGTTCGAATGTAGATTGTAACAATTTTCTTGTAATTTTAGATTTGAGATGGAGTGATTTTTTATTATTCAGTATTCTGGAGGACTTATTAAACATGAATGAAAAATGTAGGTAAGTCATTCATTACAAGGTGAGACGTAAGTGCTTTTTGGTGCAAGTGGGGATGGTGCATGGGGGTTCTTTTTCCTATGTGTTTGTGTAGATTTAACATCCATCTAAAATGTTTTGCTGGCAGTTGGTTCATTTGCATTCTTTTGTGTTGTGGATAGGATTAGTTAGTCCACATTATGATTCACGAAAATAAATAAGTGTGCTAGAAGATGCTGTACTATCTCAGCATTTAATACACATCGAGTTCGATCGTCCTCTAATAACTACACATACGTCTACATCTATAGGAATGGTAGTTCATAAGCCTGCATGTGAGCTTGAAACTATCCATGGTCTTTTCAAGAAATAGAAACGTCCCCTTTGAAAAATTATTACATGACTGTGCTTAAACTGACACACAATAGTTTTAGCGCAACGCAATCTGACTTTCAATAATCCCTACAAGAGAATGGCCCTGACTAACATTAACCTATATGTTTCAGAAATCACTTACCTCACAAAAATCTTCGTTACTTGAACTACCGCAATACAGCGAGCGCCACTACTGCCAGCTAACTAAAAGATTCAAACTACGGAAGTCACTAACTACTGATAGGCACAATTAGCAAATGAAAGATTTTAATAGAGAACAAACAATGTATTTACCTTTATAGTCATAATACACTCCTGGAAATGGAAAAAAGAACACATTGACACCGGTGTGTCAGACCCACCATACTTGCTCCGGACACTGTGAGAGGGCTGTATAAGCAATGATCAAACGCAAGGCACAGCGGACACACCAAGAACCACGGTGTTGGCCGTCGAATGGCGCTAGCTGCGCAGCATTTGTGCACCGCCGCCGTCAGTATCAGCCAGTTTGCCATGGCATACGGAGCTCTATCGCAGTCTTTAACACTGGTAGCATGCCGCGACAGCGTGGACGTGAACCGTATGTGCAGTTGACGGACTTTGAGCGAGGGCGTATAGTGGGCATGCGGGAGGCCGGGTGGACTTACCGCCGAATCGCTCAACACGTGGGGCGTGAGGTCTCCACAGTACATCGATGTTGTCGCCAGTGGTCGGCGGAAGGTGCACGTGCCCGTCGACCTGGGACCGGACCGCAGCGACGCACGGATGCACGCCAAGACCGTAGGATCCTACGCAGTGCCGTAGGGGACCGCACCGCCACTTCCCAGCAAATTAGGGACACTGTTGCTCCTGGGGTATCGGCGAGGACCATTCGCAACCGTCTCCATGAAGCTGGGCTACGGTCCCGCACACCGTTAGGCCGTCTTCCGCTCACGCCCCAACATCGTGCAGCCCACTTCCAGTGGTGTCGCGACAGGCGTGAACGGAGGGACGAATGGAGACGTGTCGTCTTCAGCGATGAGAGTCGCTTCTGCCTTGGTGCCAATGATGGTCGTATGCGTGTTTGGCGCCGTGCAGGTGAGTGCCACAATCAGGACTGCATACGACCGAGGCACACAGGGCCAACACCCGGCATCATGGTGTGGGGAGCGATCTCCTACACTGGCCGTACACATCTGGTGATCGTTGAGGGGACACTGAATAGTGCACGGTACATCCAAACCGTCATCGAACCCAACGTTCTACCATTCCTAGACCGGCAAGGGAAGTTGCTGTTCCAACAGGACAATGCACGTCCGCATGTATCCCGTGCCACCCAACGTGCTCTAGAAGGTGTAAGTCAACTACCCTGGCCAGCAAGATCTCCGGATCTGTCCAAAATTGAGCATGTTTGGGACTGGATGAAGTGTCGTCTCATGCGGTCTGCAAGTCCAGCACGAACGCTGGTCGAACTGAGGCGCCAGGTGGAAATGGCATGGCAAGCCGTTCCACAGGACTACATCCAGCATCTCTACGATCGTCTCCATGGGAGAATAGCAGCCTGCATTGCTGCGAAAGGTGGATATACACTGTACTAGAGCCGATATTGTGCATGCTCTGTTGCTTGTGTCTATGTGCCTGTGGTTCTGTCAGTGTGATCATGTGATGTATCTGACCCCAGGAATGTGTCAATAAAGTTTCCCCTTCCTGGGACAATGAATTCACGGTGTTCTTATTTCAATTTCCAGGAGTGTATATATATCATTTCATGACACCAATTGTTACAAATTTCAAAACTCCGCCATCTGTCTCCCCACGTCCACCACTGCTGGTGGCTCACCTCCAACTGCACAACGCTACACGCTGTTAACATCCAGCTGCCGGTGCCCAACACTACAATGGCAGACAACAATGCAAACCAGCCACAGACTGCACACAGCACAGTCAGTGATTTTCTTACAGAGCGCTACGTGGCATTGGCGTTACCAATAAAAAAACCTAAACATCCTACTTACATAGCCCCCATGCTCCCCACAGAAAATTTTTACAAATTGTTTTGGGCAGTGGCCAAAAAAGATTTTTCATAATTACTATAACAAAGAAATGAAATGCACACACTTATCGATACTATGTTGGTCAAAAGCTAAAATTTTCTCACAGTCCATAAAGACAGTCCTGATCATTCATCAAAGTAAAATTGCATTGTTTTTTCTCAAAGTCTCAGTAGTAAAAGAAAATGCACATGGACGTAGTGGATTTCCATGCAGTCTTGAAGAAGTAGTGTTGTCCTTCCAAAGGAAAGACACTGCTGACTCTTGACATGCAGACAGGTAAGGGACCACAACAGAGCAAACCCACAGCAGAGCCAGTCGAAGTTTTGAAGAATATTGGTAGGTAGGTCAACACAGAGTAGACCCCTTGTAGTCATTGTAGAGATGGCCAGCAGCCATCTGTTTGACTGTGCAGGCGCACAATCACCATTGAAGAGTCTTGTGGATAATATGGCAAGTCCATAACCACCACTTGTGCACTCACAAAAATTGTTTTTGAAATGTCCTTAGAACCAGCAATGCTGTTATCCAGTCCCTTACTGAATTATTAACACACAAGCAAACACTATCAGTCCCTACTTCTCACATATTGTCCATATACTATGACCAACAGAAACATGTGCAGTGAAATGTAATTTACAAGTTACTTAATTTGATGAACTGGTGTCAATTACAATTTTATAACATAAGAATACAATAACAAAGGTACAAAATACATCTTTAAAAAACATAACAATACAGATAACATTTGCAGTAGTACAGGCTTTACAAAAGAATCGAAATAGCAAATACATCAGTGTTACAAAAATTATAAGTACATACATAAAAGATCAGAATAACTTTTGAAACATCAACTTCACACATGAGCATTAGAACAAAACAGAATAAATAATGTGTAAACATCTTTACAAAGTAAATAACAAGTTATTAATGCAAATTATATTTGAGGATAACAGTATTCCTCATCATAGTGAATGAAGCTTAGTGTTAGAAAAATTCTGCAGCATAAGTCTTATCAGATAAACATATAAAAACTGGTAGGACATAAATACACAAGGGTACACAAACACATAGTGGGATAACAGAAGGAACGGACAGGGTTTGTTTTCAGTGTCACATTTGGTACTTCAGTCCAACCCAAAACTTCATTCTGTAGATCTTTCGTCATATCTCAACATTTGTTGCCGCCAAAAATATCCTATCAAAGCATGCTTTCTGTATTTTGTTCACATCCTCTTTCAAAAGTAGTTTTTATCCACTGTACACTACTTTTTTGGCCAAACCATTTTCTTATAGCTTCTCAATGCTTTTCTTCCAATTCATCATAGTTAATTTCTTATATAGTCTACCCCCTCTTAAGCTAACTTAAACCTACTGAGCTCAGATGCTAAACTAAGGGACGAGGCAATGCAGCAGCACAAAACAATTAATACAAACAGCAATGACAAAAAAGTGCAAGTAACCAAAGCAAGCAGCAATAAATGTAATAACTGATACCTAAACATGATAAACCCACAAGCAGAAAAAATAGTACACTAAAGACAACAATGCAGATAAGGGAAAGTTATAATCACATCTTAATGTCTATGTAATTAAAGTGGTGCACCACAAAAACTAATGCTACAACAAATTACCAAGTACTTGAAAAGAAAATTATATATACAGTTACTGTTATTAGTCGCTTCTTATTGCTCTTTTCATTCCAAGTGCTCCTTTTTCGAAAAATATGGATCATAAAATTATTATTTAATAGATCTGTTGGCAGAAAGTGTTCACATTAGCAAATGCATTTAATTTATTTTTATAAAATAAATGATGCAACATAGCTGGAAAACAGATATTAAATGAAATAAGCAACCATGAAAAGCAAAGCACAAAAAGTCATGTGACATTTCATAAGTTAATAGAAATTCTCTCAATTCTCATAGAAAGACGCTTGTCATAATCAGGTGTGCAGATGTAAGAACGTTTCCAAGTAATGAGCGGGTCGCATTTGCAATGCTTTCTACAAAGGAATGTCAATACCGAGGATAATGCCTTTTTTTTCACCTAATGGCTTTCTTTTGTCAGACGACTACCTCTCAGCTGGGCGCCCAAAACGCATTATGTCAAGGTCACTTACCTTTCTTACTGAAATATTTACGACAGCAGTTTCCGCTACAGTGGCAGTCTCATATAAAAATATTTCACAGGTCAAGAATTTGCGTTACACACCTCTAGAAACAAAATCCTATTGACATTACAGTGTCCAAAAAATTTTCGTCGGCATTGTAATACATTCACGCATTTACATACATTTCATAACTCTCGAAGTACGATTCTTGGTTTCCATCAACCTTTTTCACAAACCAGAGTCCCTAACCACTACTCATTATTCCTTACCTTATTCGTCGACACTTCTTCAATATTTCATCATAACAGATATGTAGCATATGCAAATAACTCATATAGCATCAGCTTATTGATCATAAACATACTGCAACAGCATAATACACATAGTTATCGTAATAATAACATCATAACACCTCAGTCAACTCTCAAAATCGTCGTAGCTTCCTCCAATAATTTCAAAACCTAAAAAAAATTCTCTGGTCATGTCAAAAGTGTCATCTGCCTCAATCCCATACCAAATACATCATTCAAAGCTCTCATAGTATCACAATGGTTCCGAAAAAGTATGAACAGTTCACAAAGTACAGACAAAATACAATTTCGTAAGTGTGAAGTTATCCAACTGTGTAATGACATAAACATCTGTCACTGATGTAGTATAATAAATGTTTGTTTCTCTCAGTTAAATGATCAGATAGCTGTGTAATTAATGTGTTAGAGAAATATGGTACCGATGTGTAAAGTTGTATAAGCAAATACCATATTAGCTAGAGCTCCTTGTGCTTGCCAAACACATGGTACACAAAGTAGGCGTGTACCCCCCTGAGGATTAATGTAATTATATCCTCAGATGTTACAGATTACAGCAATGGAATGAAATGTATCACGGAAAACCTTTGTATCATTGTATTTCAAATATCTTTAAAAATAAAAGTTTTAAGTACAAAATTAGGCACTTAAATACGCGTACTGTAGCGCTAAACTGTGCGTCGGGTCGCCATGTGAAACGTCCCCTATGAAAAATTATTACATGACTGTGCTTAAACTGACACACAATAGTTTTTAGCGCAACGCAATCTGACTTTCAATAATCCCTACAAGAGAATGGCCCTGACTGACATTAACCTATATGCTTCACAAATCACTTACCTCACAAAAATCTTCGTTACTTGAACTACTGCAATACAGCGAGCGCCACTACTGCCAGCTAACTAAAAGATTCAAACTACGGAAGTCACTAACTACTGATAGGCACAGTTAGCAAATGAAAGATTTTAATAGAGAACAAACAATGTATTTACCTTTATAGTCATAATATATATATCATTTCATGACACCAATTGTTACAAATTTCAAAACTCCGCCATCTCTCACCCCACGTCCACCACTGCTGGCGGCTCACCTCCAACTGCGCAACGCTACGCGCTGTTAACATCCAGCTGCCGGTGCCCAACACTACAATGGCAGACAACAATGCAAACCAGCCACAGACTGCACACGGCACAGCCAGTGATTTTCTTACAGAGCGCTATGTGGCGTTGGCGTTACCAATAAAAAAACCTAAACATCCTACTTACAAAATATAATTAAGAGGAAGCAATATACTGGTTGACTCTTGTAGGAAAATATACTTTTGGAACTTTAAAGTATACCATGATGTAGAATGCCTCTCTTGCAGCGTATGCCACTGATGTTGGCTGCACATCTCTGTGATGCTTCTGCACTTGCTTAATGACACTGTAACGAAATGTGCTATTCCTGTCTGGATCTTCTCTATCTCTTCAATCCGTCCCACTTGGTATGGATCTCAGGCTGACGACCAGTATTGAACTATCGGTGGAACAAGGGTGTCGTAAGCTACCACCCTTGTCAGTGGACTTGCTGTCATGAGCGTTCTTCCAATAAAACTCTGTCTACCTTAGCTGCGATTATTTTTATATGGTTGTCCCACTTTAAATAATTCCACACACATAATCCTAGATTTTTATGGATGTGACTGTTCCAATGATTGTTTTGAAATCGTGTAATCACACAATAATGGGTCATTCTGTATGTTTATACCCAGATGGCTACATTTGTTAATGCTGAGGGTGAACGGCCAATCCCTACTCCAAGTATTGACCCTCTGCAGGTCTTCTTGCATTCGCTACACTATCCTGTAGTTGCAGTTGCTATGTGAAAATCGCCATCAATCTTCTGTCGTTATGTACTAGGTCATTTGTACACATTGGTATGCAAAACGTAAGAGCGAAAGCAACTTTCGCGTTATGTATCACTGACAAATAACATAGTTCTACTAATCTTGGACCATACATGGAAATAACTGCTATTGTTTAGTACAGATGGTATATGAGGGTAACATGTAGTGAGATGTACAAAAATGACACTTTTATTCAAAGGTTATACTTACACTGAAGACAGCACGAATGATGACGGTCGCCTGGAAATGACAGAAGACGGGACATTGTTCTTAATAGGAAGTGAGATCACCACAGACCACAATGCATGCATTGCAAATTGCTCCAGAGCCAAAGACAAGGCTGGTCAGAAGTTTTTGTGGTAGGGGATTCCTTTCCTCCAGCAATGCGGTTGACAACTCCTGGAGAGTCGTTGTGTAATGTACCCATATGGAGACCAGTTATTCGGCCATACAGAGTTAATATGAGGTGAGGTGAATTTGTTTGTTTGTTTGGATGGGCGCTGATTGGCGGGCCCAGGGAGCAGGATGTGGCCTGGTCAGCCAAGCTGCAGCCACCAGTGCAGATCAGCGCATCAGCCCAAATACAAATATGAGCAGCACATGGCTGGAAACGAGTAAATCTCAAAGCAGGGACGATATGGACGGCAGTTCCTTGCATTGCTAGATTGCAAGAGATGTTCCTGAAATGGCTGAGTTTAAGGCTGTGTGAAATATGGCTACCTAGAATTACAATTTCAGTAATAAACCACAACTGCATAGTAAAGGAAATATGAAAACATTTGTGATCTCAGAAAAATGAGGAACATCCAATGAAACAATAATATTTGCAATAACTAAAAAATTACAAATGAAATTTCAGATGGCATCATTGTACTACATGAGCTAAGTGTAGAGATGGTGAGAGGAGCAGGAGAGGTAGCTATACAGTGGCTATATCGAGTAATGAAAATTGTGTGGTGACAGAAGATGATTGCAGAAGACTGGAAGAAGGGAATAACTGTCCCGATCTTTAAGAAGGGAAATAGAAAAAACTGCAAGAACTATCAGGAGAAAACATTGATGAGTCACTGGGCAAAGACTTTTGATAAAATTTTGGAAGCAAGAATTCGGGCAAAATGAGAAGGAAGAATGAGAGAAGAGCAACATGGCTTCAGATCACGAAGACCCACGGTGGATCTAATCTTTGCTGTAAGACAACTGCAAGAACAGCACTATGAATACGGAATTGATCTACTAATGACTTTTCTGGACATTGAAAAAGCGTATGATAGTGTATGTAGAAAGAAAGTGTGGAAAGCCCTGGGGAACAGAGAAGTAGCCAAACAGATTATTTGGAGGATACGGGAAATGTATCATGGAAATGTGAGCTGTGTGAAAGTGGGAAGAGAGCGAGCAGTTTGGATTGAACAGAGGAATGGCTTGAGACAGGGAAGTGCACTTTAACTATTACTCTTCATTGTAGTGATGGATGATATAATGAGTACAGTAGCACAAGTAATTGGTGAAACGAAGATGAAAGCTATGGTGTTTGCAGATGATCTGATGGTTTGGGGGAATAAGGAGGAGGAAGTACAAGAGCAGTTGGACGTATGGGAACGAACAGTGCAAGAATATGGGATGAAATTTAGTATAAGTAAGAGTAAGATGATTATCACAACAAGAAATAAGGAGAGAGGGACAACAGAAATAACAATTGGTAGGGAACGATTTAGGAGAGTGAAGAGTTTCAAGTACCTAGAAAGCTTGACACAGGAAGATGGAATAAAAGACAGAGAAATAAACGAGAGAGGGAGAAAAACAGAAGCACTTCAGAAGAGTGTCAGAAGCCTGATATGGAGCAAGCATGTACCCCACAATCTGCAGCATTGTCCTCAAAACTGATCATGGCCCCTTGGTTCTGAGTCGAACAGAAGGACTGAATTAGAGACTTCAAGAGTTCTGTGACAAGCTAGGCAGCAACTTGCTCGACTTCGCCAAAGGTTGAGATTTCTAGGGCCCCATTAAATGGGTCAGGTCTGCACTTCACATCAGAAGCTACTACGCAGCTACTAAAAAACAGTGAAGCTCACATAATACTACGTACAGAAAAGTGCTCGACACCTGAAACCGAATGCTGTGAGATTTTTGGGCAAAATTTAAGTGTACATCGAAAGGATAGGCAAAGGGAAGCAGTGGTGGTGTATTTGTCATAGCAGAGAAGACACACAAACTCACTGAGATAGAAATTGAAGCTGGTTTGAAATTGTTGGGACAAGACTCAGAATCATTGGTGGGCATAAAATGGTAACTTGATCTTTCTACCGCCCATTAGACTCACTTCCTGATGTTACTTAAAACTTAAGATGAAACCTCACTTCACATGAACGTAAGTTCTCCAATCATACTATAATCATCAATGGAGACTTTAATCATCCAACAATCAATTGCGAAAATTACAGTTTTGTTAGTAGTGGGCGTGACGAGACATCCTGTGAAACATTTTAATGCCTTCCCTTAAAATTAGCTGTAACAAATAGTTCGGAACCCAACTCGTGATGGAAATGTATTAGATCTAGTGGTACGAAATAAACCTGACTCCTTGGACGATGTCCACATCAAAACTGATGTCAGTGACCATGAGACGGTTTTGTCAACAGTGATTACCAAATTACAAAGGGTAGCTAAAACAAAATCCTTACCAAAATCAAGTCACACAAATCTTCAGTTCAATCTCGGTGGATTTGAGTTCCTTGTCTTCTGTGACACATATATTACCTCCATTTCTCGTTTCGCTATCCTTTCGGTATACGCTTAAAATGTCCTGAAACATCTCACTACTGTAAACTTTAAGTTTTTAACCACCTTTTGTACCTAGTATTATGCGAACTTAAGTGCTTTTTAGGAGCACTGCAAACTCTGGCACTTTGTTACGAATACTTCGGCAGTATACACTTGGTTTTAAATGCTCTCATCTGCGTGAGGCACTTCTTTGGATACTCCTGGACTTCCTACAGCTATCGTTATGTTTATTGGGTAGAGATATGCCTAATCTGAAAAAACCCTGTGTGCACCCCACACACAGACAACTTGTTGAGTAGCTGCCTATGATTTGTAGTGCATGCCTGACCCATTGAGGAGGATAGTACAGCTCTCAATTCAATGACGCAAGTCTAGGATACCATATCCCGAATTGTGACAGAACTATCACAGTCTTTGGTTCAAGCCTTCCAGTCGACTCAAAAGCAAGGATCCACAATCTACTCTGGAAACAATCAGCAGACTGTGAACATAGCTATTTAATAGCATGATCCATAGACGATTTGAAAAATTTGTAACCTCCCCACAAAATAAAATAATATGAATAATATTCTCATTTAGTGTAACCTCAAAACAGAAAATTCCTAAACCTCTCAACAGTTAAAAAAATATAATTATGTCGTTCACATTCAGTATAACCTACCAACAGGAAAATTGCGTAACGTATCAATAAAAAAATGTGACTAATCTCTCAATAAAAAATGTGGGTCACTTATAACCTTTCAATAATTGACAGTCAATTTAACCTGGTAAATTTTGGATGTCAGCAATGCTGCGTCATGGCCCTGATACATCATTCTGAATAAACTGAAAAATCCTACCTTAATTAGATCGCCGGATAACGCGTATATATCTGCTAGTATAAGAAATTTTCCTGGCGCAGCTAAGTGCAATGCTGGCCGATAGATTTGTCTTATGTAAAAGGAAAGAACTGATTTTTCTTTTCAATAATCGGGATACCAAGGATTGGAGGAATTAGTGAATTCTTTAAATTGAGATGAATGTCAAAAGTTACTTTTTATGAGAAAGATTATTATTAACAGATTTTTTTTAAAAAACATTTACATGGGACTTCATGTAACAATACTACATATGCGCGAGGCTGCTTTTACCTTATCCTACAACGCTCTGGCTCCGCCATCGCTGGACACGACTGGCCCAGCCAACACGATACACCAGACACGACTGCTCGCTAGCAACAACTTACTCCTACTACTACACAATTTAATACTGCAGTCAATACTGCTCTGTGGCCTCAGATTCTCTTACAGCTTACATATCGCAGGCAGCACGTGAGCAATTCATCGAAATAACATCAGCTGGAGTGCGCTAGCAACAAATTCTTTAATTATGGACCTCTTACATAACCCTCCACTGGGGGGGCAAAAATTTGGCAGCGATGGTGAGTCAACTGGACTTGCCATGAGCAACAAATTTTTCTATAACCTATTTAGCTACTTTGTCTACAGTCACAGAGTATATACATCATAGATAAGTGCAGAACATATTAAGAAATTAAATAGAGTGCACATGCACTGAGTACAAAACATATTCAGAAATCACAAAGTATATACGCAATGAGTACAAAATATATTAACAAATGACATAAAGTGCTCACGTACTGCATGAGTGTTTAGCATTTTTACATGAACTGATCACATTAACAAATGAAATAAAGAGAACACACACTATAAAAGTCTTTGAAATTTTGTAAGTATTCAAACAAATTGAGAAATGAAATAAAGTGCACACTCACTGTATAAGTCTTTAGCATTTTTACAACAAATAAATATATCAAGGAGTGAAATAAAGTGCACACGGTCTGTAGAGCATATTTAGGACAACTGATCTTGTTAACAAATGAAATGAAGTGCACACGCACTGTATAACTCTCTATCGTTTTACAAAATTTTAAACGCACTGTATAAGTCTTTACCATTTTATAAAAACTAGGAAAGGAATGGGAAGGATTGCATCATGGTTGTAGCACAATAGGTTCCACATAGCTGCACTGAAAGTCCATATCTTTCTACAGAAGCACAACACCAAGTGAGACAATCTGAAGTTCTCTTCCCTGAAGTATTTATCAGTGTAGCCAAGACACTGAAATGTTGTATTAATATTCAATGTTATCATTTTGGTAGTACATTAGGTACACCAAACAGTAGGACCATAATAACATCTCCATCGTTCAAGGCGGTGGACAGCTTGATATGTCAACACCATATTCTTGTAGAATCCATACTCTTACAGCAACGTAGAATTAGTGCAAAAACCAATATAGTGCTCCATGATCATGAGGATGGACAGGATAAATGGATATTGCAGTAATTGCTGGTAATTAGGTCAGAAGGTGAAGGATACATTACGTCTTATGCTAGTCATCATAGAATTACACTAGTGTAACAACCGATATGAACAATTATTGGCACTCATTGGCTAGTTACTAAAGATGTAAGTATTGAGTATTACAAAACACTATTCATAACTCATCTGATTGAATCAGTGGCATTCATTGGCCAGTTACTAAACATGTAAGAAGTATTGAGTATTACAAAACACTATTCATAACTCATCTGATTGAATAAGTGTCATTCATTGGCCAGTTACAAAGTGTTCACACATGGTTACAAAACATTATTCAGTGTTAATCACAAGTCATCATTTAAAACGGGAGCTATTGAGTGTAGCATCAAGCTACTGGTGTTAATATATGATATCATGTAAGTGACATAAGACATATTTAAAACGTAAGACATTGGAACTATTACTTAAGGTCGGTAGTCCAATAATATATAGACATAATGGAATCAATATACAGAAAATTTGCATTATCTTTAGGACTAAAAATATATCTTAAATTGGTAGCATTATTTAGTTGTATACTGGTAATAGTTAGGACTAGTAATAATATTTTTTTTTTCTAGCAATGCATTGCACTGGGATCGATAATTAATTGCTGGGGCATGAAAATATTTGCTTTTGACTTATTACTGGAAATTATTAACGTCATTCATCATGAGTCAGCTGTAGCAAGGTTATGAAACAAGTACAGTATATGTGATAACATTCATAAATGATAGACACAACTGAGTAAAAAAATGCAAGTACTAGAACAGGTTTAATAACTAACTACTTATAGCATATTATGTCATGAAAAGCTTCTCCTGGAAAAAATACAAAATGGATTATTGAGCTGAAAGAAGAAATGCATATTATGCTGAAAAATAGTTAACTTCGAATTAACAGGTAATGAAACGTGTACTTAATATGTATGTACTCTAGCTGTCTTTTCCAAAACATTCAGTCATTATACTATGCGACATAAGACATGCTGTCAAAAGGAACTGCAACAAATACTTAAATAACTACATAGCATTTCTTAACTAACAGTAAATATATAAATGTCATCATTATCTTCATCTGCAAAGAAAAACTTCATTATTCATATTAGCATATTCTTCATATAACTATTCATCATCATTTATTATCATCTGCAAAAAAATTGACACTTCATTATGCATATTCATATTACCATTTACTTCATACAACTATTCATTATCATTCATTACTTCATATAGTATAGAGTTTCTTACTTCTAGCATATTTCATCACTAAAATTAACATCTGTAGTTCTGTCTGACAGTCTGCATCAATCGCCTTGTATTCTGAAAGAAAAATAATTAGTCAAGACTGCTATCATACGATGTGTACAGTATATTCTGGTTAATGCTTGTTAATTCTGATCCATTTACTCTTCATGACAATATATTGCATTTTCTTTCCTTCATTCTGATGGTACAATTTCCATTTCATAGTAAACCACCGTGGTTGTTTAATTCATTTCTTTTACACGGTATTGCTTTCTGAAAAATGATGAATATGGATTAATATCTTGCATTTAATTCATATACCCATTAAATAAAAACTTGTTTCTAGTAATATAATTAAGCATACAGCATAGCATGACAGAAAACATATTAGATCAAAAACATAGACAATTTTCAAGTGCAAAAATTGTATACACAGTATCATAATGTAGTAGCAAAAAATGTAAAATAGTCAAGATGTTGAGATATCATAATGCAAAATGTCAATATCAACTGGTGTTTGTTACATCTTAAACATTTCATAGTGCATACAGACAAAAATTCTACTTTCGATAGGAAAACAATCATACATACACAAAAAATCGAAAATGTGTACGGTCTGATATATAACGACAAGATAAGCGACCTGCTAACCTTACCTTGCCGGGCACTTGCCAGGAAAAAATATGATAATCATCGGTAAGTGTTCATATCAATAACTGGAAAAGGCATTACAATGTGATAAATCATAAAGTATGTTCATTCAATAACGGGTTTAATATTGAAGATATGGCGACTCCTTTGCTTTTTCTGGTTCTCAAAGTTTCAACATGTACCACATTGGGATGAGGAATGCTGCGAATTCTGTATGGACCTGCGTATAGAAGTTCAAATTTACTACATCTACTCTTTCCTCTGTTGGATAAATAGTGCTTGGCAGAAGTTGGTTGCGATGTCTTGCTGATTGTTGCAGAGAGAACGGGATAGTGCGTCTGCTACAATATTTTGTGTACCGGGAATGTGAACAATTGTAAAATTAAATTCCTGTAAATAAAGTTTCCATCTGCTTAATCTGTCATGTGTAAATTTAGCGGAAAGTAAAAACTGGATAGCTCTGTGGTCTGTGTAAACGGTAGTATGTCTTCCATAAAGAAAATGCCTAAATCGGGTAAATGCCCATACAACACATAATGTTTCAAGTTCTGTAACAGAATAATTGCGTTCAGCAGGTCACAGAATGCGACTTGCAAAGGCGATGTTTTTAATTACTGTATTACCGTCTTCTTCAATTTCCTGAAAAATGTGTACGCCTAAAGTTGTGTTAGAGCTGTCGGTGCCAATGGAAAAATTGCTAGTAAGATCTGGGTGCGACAAAAGTGGTGCGTTCATCAAAGCTTGTTTCAGATTGACAAATTCAGACTGTGCTTGGCTATCCCAGGACCAAATAGTGTTTTTACCCGTCAGTTGGCATAATCTAGGGCTGTCTAAAGCAGAGTAATGAATAAATTTACGACAAAAGTTAATCAAACCCAGAAAGCTGCGTAATTGTTTCTTTGTCGTTGGAACAGTAATGTCACGTAATGCTTGAAGTTTTTCCGGGTCAGGCGCTATGCCTTCTGCTGAAATTACATGTCCAAGAAATTTTATAGAAGTTTTGCCAGAGTGTGATTTGCTAAGATTAACTGTCAGTCCTCGTGCACGAAAAGTTTGCAACAGTTGTTCCAGAATCAAATTGTGTTCAGACCAGTTAGCTTCTGCAATAAGAATGTCGTCTACATACGTTGTGATTCTGTCTTTAAGTTCTGTCGGAAGTATAGTATTCAAACCGCGAATAAATGCTGCTGAAGAAATTGTTAAACCGAACGGTAATTTACAAAATTGATAACCGTCACCAAAACAGAAAAATGCTGTGTACTTTCTGCAGTTTGGATGGAGCTGAATTTGCCAAAATCCCGATTTCAAATCTGATGTAGAATAAATAGGAGTACCATGAAATTTCTGTAGAAGTTCTTCTAGTGTTTGTGGGCGATCTGTTTCATTAATAATAATAATCTCATTGATGTGACGCAAATCAAATACGAGCCGAAGTGAGCCATCCTTTTTCTTAACAATACGGAGTGGGTTTATGTAGGCACTAACTGCCGGTTCAATAATACCTTGGTCAAGCAGAGCTTGCAATTCTTTCTTAACCTGTTCTCTGTGAACATATGGAATGGGATAATGTTTGGCTTTAAATGTATCGTGCTGTTTAACTTGAAATTCATACACGAAACCGGACATAGTACCAGGGACGTTGTCAAAAACTGGAGCTTGCTGTAAAAGAATATTGCGTAGCTGAGTACGTTCGACGTCTGTATTTGACCTGCTTTGTTTTACTTTATCACAAATCATCTGCATAACGTCATAGTCAGCCTCGTCTGGTGTATTATAATTGTGTACGTACGTATCGGTGAACAATGTCGAATGACAGTCTATGTTACGCGATGTAGAAATGACCTCTGTTCGATTAATTGCCTGTTCGTCTGCAGATAAAGCGTGCTGAAATTCTAATGCCAATTGTACATTTCCATCCTTTAACATTAAATAGGACTTTTGAAAGTCAATAATTGCGTCGTGTTGTACCAAAAAATTCGTACCTAAAATAACGTCTGTTGTCAATAAGGGAACAATCCAAAAATTTGAGTGGAACGTGACCTGCAATACAAAATGATAAGAGTGTCTGTAATTTTACATCTACTCCTTTACCAGATACTGCTCCTTTTACTTTAGTTTTGCCTAGTGGTAACGTAGGATAAATATTCTCTTCGTTATATTCGTTGAAAGTTTCCTCATTTATAACTGACATAGGTGATCCAGAGTCGATTACTGTTGAAAATGTGGATGATCCAGTCTTTACTTCAATGATAGGGTGGGAAATGGTTTTTTGAATAACTGGTTTTTCATGCAAAAGAGTGTCTCGGATGTCGTCAAAAGTAAAAACATTCTCGTGAATAACATTTTGCGTGTCAAAAGTAGCGCTTTCGTTGTTGGAAGATGCAACCTGTACTGTATCTAGTCAAATTCTTTCTGACGTGCTGTAATTTGTGGGAGGATGCTGTGGCATCTCGACCACTTGTACTGTTCTGTTACTTCTCCCTGGCGTATTAGGTTCGGGATGATACCAACCGTCTGGCTCATTCATGATTATCTGTTGTTGCCGATGATTCTGCTGCTGGTAAGACCGACTGCTACGCTGAAAACTGAGCTCATTACTTTTACGTCTGTCATAATAATCGTTACTATACGGCGCATTGCGATATGAGTTGAAATGGTGTGTTTTCTGTACGTAGTGATTTCCTTGTTGCTGTGCGTTACTATTTATTTGGTGGAGCCGACGCTATACGTGTAGGCGGCGAAACATTAAAGCTTGGTTGACCTTGCAGACTACATTGTTGGTTAGGTATGCTAACCGACTGGTTTTGTTGATGTTGTGGGGAAAAGCCTCTATTGTTGCCAACATGTGTTTGCGATAGCTGAAAATTTTGTACATACTGATGGTTAAAATTTTATCTGTTTTTAAAATTGTGCTCGTATTTCTTGTCATTTGGGAAGTGTCTAATGAAAACTGACACTTTCGGTAAAACCTGCCATAAAATGTTTTCTTTACTCATTTCTAATTCTAGATAGATCAATAAAGGATAGTAGAAGAGAATGCAGCAGTGCAGAAAACTAAAGAGGAAATAGCACTACTACGGCTTGGGGCCCTGTGCACGCTACGGCACATATTCATCGAAGTGTAATGAATCCCCTGAGGTCTATTACGCGCTGCAAATAATTTTTAGTTTTTGCATTACAGGCAATGCCGGTGAAAATTCAAAAGCAAATTGTTGTATCCTGTGTCCTGTCATTCTTAAATACTTTAAATTTCCTAACGGATAGAAAGTGCTTGTAATCAAAATTTTCGTCTTTGAATGTCTGAACAGGTTCAGGATTGTATGAGAATCTATTTGTCTGTGTCTGCCCGCAATCCAAGTCACACTGGCTGTGTGAGTGTGACAAATTTTTCATCTCCGTCACTTCTTGCTGTAAAGACGACACTTTTCTACGCAATGCATTATTGGACGAACCTATCTCACTAATTGTCTGCTGTAAGTTTTGGAATTCGGGTGTTTCATTGAAAGAAATTGGTGACGTATCGTCTGATTTGGTGTCATTGTTATTTTCGATAACGTCAATACGACTGGCCAATTCATCAAATTTTTCAGTCAATGCTTTAACCTGATCATCATTTTTAGTGTCACAAGCATTAATTTGTTTTTGGATTTTACGGGTAGTTTTGTTCAATTTCCTAACGTCTACTTTAATGGCATCGGGATCCTGTATTAATTCTAATTGTTCAAGTCTGTTGGTCACTGTCTGAAAGTCTACTGTGTGTGTGTCTGTTTTTGTTTTAAGATCGGAGATTTCATCAAGCAATTCGGTGTTCAACTGTTTAATAGTATTGATTTCGTCTGATACTGTAGCAATGTTATTGTCTACGTATGTTTTTGCTTTCGTAAATAATTTACGCTTATCTTCCTGTCTCTGTGCAGTAATTGTTTCCATGACTTGTTTCTTTACTTTGTTCCTGTATGAATTTACGGTAATGCGTTTCACTGTTTTGTAGGTGGTGATTAAAACGTTCGTCAATTTGGCTGTTTTGTTGTTCAAATTTCGTGTCTACTTTCGCACCCAGTGTGCGTGAAAGTTCTGATGACATTAATTTAAACTCGTCGCGTAAATGTGTTGCGTTTTCAGAACATTGTTTAGCAACTGCACTAATTTCATCTCTAAGTAATTTAGTTGTGGCTGCATGTGTATTACTTAATTCTTGTGCAACGGGTCTAATTTCCTCACTACTATTCCTAGCACAAGCCTTAATTTCCTCACTTAATTGTTCTTTAGTATCATGACATTGCACAGCAACGGCTGCAATCTGTTCATTAATCTGTTTAAAGTTCTCATTAATTTGTTTGATCGACCTGTCGTATTTTTCATTCGACTGTTTGAAACTTTCATTAAGTTGTTTGAAATTGTTGTCTTGTTTTTCATAAGACTGTTTGGAATGGTTGTCTAGTTTTTCATTAAGTTGTAGCAATAATGCCATAACTCGATCCATGCCAAAATTAGCAGCTGTATTCTCTGTGCTGTGTGATGGTGTATCTGCATGTGTCACGTTTTGTATAACCATTTGGTCATTGTCTGATTCACAAAAAGGTTTGCTAATCCGATGTGCTCTGTTGGTCACTACAGCGGAATCAAATAAATCTGGCGTGCTTTGTGTATATTGGTCACCTTCGTTAGAAACAATTATCTGTTCGCTACGTAAATTTTGCAAATCAGCCGTGTCGAACTGGAAAGCGTTCATTGCAACGGAAAGTGCCGCGTCATCAATTGTCGTTAAATTTACAGTGGATACAATTGAACTTGTTTGCTCATCATTTAGATTATAATCATTACTGGTGGTCGGTACGCACTGATTGTCTGTAACTGGAGGATTATCATCAAGACACTGAGTGTCGCTAGTATTATTAGTCAAATTATTAAAGTCGGCTTTTTCACCCATTACGACTCGCGATGTACTGTTAGCAGTTTTTCGCGGCATTTTCACAACTCAAAGTTAAAGCAAAAATGTTTTTCGCGGCATTTTCACAACTCAAAGTTAAAGCAAAAATGGAACAAATACAGTTACAACAAAGAGCAATAAATTGCCGATGATCTGTGAAAGAAAAAGTGACAAATTAGTAAATGTGTTGCGCCAGATGCAAACTACTTTTAATATTAAGTAAATAAGAGCAGATATATAACTGACTACTTCTCAGAAATTCACAAAAATACGATCCTGGCCGGTTGTCGACAAGTGTAACCTCCCCACAAAATAAAATAATATGAATAATATTCTCATTTAGTGTAACCTCAAAACAGAAAATTCCTAAACCTCTCAACAGTTAAAAAAATATAATTATGTCGTTCACATTCAGTATAACCTACCAACAGGAAAATTGCGTAACGTATCAATAAAA
Organism: Schistocerca gregaria; assembly: GCF_023897955.1. Lineage (NCBI taxonomy): Eukaryota > Metazoa > Arthropoda > Insecta > Orthoptera > Acrididae > Schistocerca > Schistocerca gregaria. The sequence goes on from NC_064923.1 coordinate 567,771,743, forward strand.
AAATATGGATCACTTATAACCTTTCAATAATTGACAGTCAATTTAACCTGGTAAATTTTGGACGTCAACAATGCTGCGTCATGGCCCTGATACATCATTCTTAATAAACTGAAAAATCTTACCTTAATTAAATCGCCGAATAACGCGTATATATCTGCTCTTATAAGAAATTTTCCTGGTGCAGCTAAGTGCAATGCTGGCCGATAGATTTGTCTTATATAAAAGGAAAGAACTGTTTTTTCTTTTCACTAATCGGGATGGCCAAGGATTGGAGAAATTAGTGAATTCTTTAAATTGAGATGAATGTCAAAAGTTACTTTTTATGAGAAAGATTATTATTAACAGATTTTTTTTAAACATTTACATGGGACTTCATGTAACAATACTACATATGCGCGAGGCTGCTTTTACCTTATCCTACAACGCTCAGGCTCCGCCATCGCTGCACACAACCGGCCCAGCCAACACGATACACCAGACACGACTGCTCGCTAGCAACAACTTACTCCTACTATTACACAAGTTCCTACTGCAGTCAATACTGCTCTTTGGTCTCAGGTTCTCTTACAGCCTACATATCGCAGGCAGCACGTGAGCAATCCATCGAAATTACATCAGCTCGAGTGCGCTAGCAACAAATTCTTCAATTATGGACCTCTTACAGATTCTTTTATAGAATGTATGAGGAACGAGTCAGTTTACAGGATATGTATATGTAATTAGTGTTAACAGTAATGAGCATATATTTTTAGTCCTACTCATGCAACTACATTTAAAAATAAGTGCTTTTAATTTTCATTTATTTTTTATTTGGATATCAGTTTTTAAGAAGAAATTCATTAATGGAATAGAAGGAATCGTCCAAGAAAAGTGATTGTAAGTTATATTTAAAACTTTCTTTGTTATCTGTCAGACTTTTATGTTATTGGGAAAACGATCAAATTTTTTGTTGCTACGTATTGAATCCTTCCTGAGTCTCTAACTTCTTTAACTATGAGTGATTGGTCATTTTCCCTCTAGTATGCAGGTATGGACATCACTGTTCATCTCAAGTCTTAATATTTATGACAAACTTCATTAGCGAATATATGTTTCGTCATGCCTTAGTTAAAGTGCCTAGCTTCTTCAAATGGTACCTGTATGTCATACGTAGATGAACACCACATATAATTCTTACTGCTTGCTTTTGTGCAGTGATGAGCTACGCCTGAAATTTTTTGTACCAAGGTTTTCTGAATGCATTTATGTGACCCACGTGATTCTACACGAAGACAAACGAAATTTCAGGAGTCAGCTCATATATGTAAACTTCAGTACATTAATGTGCGCGTTGCACCGATGATACTTCTTAAGTGATGTTACGTCCACTTTTACTCCTGCGTGTCAAAGATTAACAATGCAGCATCAGCACATCTCACAGAAACAGTATTAAATGTGGAGCACAACAACCGCATGGGGTTCCTCTACTAGGGTATAAGGCCATCTGACAGAGACGTTTGGAATAACGTAATACGGTAATATCTATATTTAACGGTACTGTGGAAAGTAACGTACTTAAGTGATACATACTGCAAACCCGCAATCTGCTTGACACGATTTTGACGACTGTGAAGGGCAATTAGGGGTCTGTAAATCATACGTGTACATTCCGCCAATCAGCCTGCGTCTGTTTCGTACACACAGTATTACTTACACCTCCAAACATATACTTGTGGAGGATAGCACATGCACAAAATAGTGCAATTGGGTTACGTGTTTACAATTGGATAAAGTCAGTTCCTCGAACATTAATTTCATCTGTAGCATACATCTTGGATCTTTAGAGTACATACGAAACTCTGACAGCAGCAGTTGATCCGTTTTCGGTGTTGTTAACACGCAATAAAGTGAGAATGGGTGTTGCCATTGTTAACTGGTGAAGAGCGAGGTTTTGTAAGGTTCACTAAGCATAAAGCTTTATTTAAGACAGCTAACTAATGAAACGCACTCCACCTCCACCACAATCCACGTGTTTTAGTGTACGTAAGAGTTGGCTCTGTCGGTGTTTATGGAAGTTATTCTGGGCAGTAAGGATGACGTCACATATCTGTACTTCAATCGGGGCAGATCTAAACATTTTGGGCACATTCTGTCATGAACAAAGAGATATAAATGCTGATGGAAACACTTTGTAGATTCCCTGGCTGGGTGAGGGTATCGGAATCAATGTTGGATGCTGAAGAAACCGAACCATGCCAGGTAGGGTCTGAATAAGAATAAATAATTTCTAGTACAAACACTCTTATTAAATGTGTTGAAATTCCAGGTACGAATGAGGGATACAGAATATCAGCCTTCACTGTATGTATTACTAGAAAGTGGTCACATGGTGGTGTACCTGCAGAAAAATGGTGGATTCGTGGGTGTTTACTACCTTATGGGGTATAAGCAAAAATGTTTATAAACCTCAACTCCATAGGTCTCAAAAAAAAAAAAACAATGTATCGGATAGACTAGAGCTGATCATTTTTAAAGAAATTATTTCTTAAAAGAGGTGGAAACGGAATAGAAAAGAGCTTATGTATCTGGCGAAAACAGTTTCCCGGAGGAAACTTGAAAAAAAACAGATCACTAACAACGTGTAGGCAGGGCTTACAAGTTACTTTAAACAGGTTATATGGAGAAAAAAATCTGGATGTGACCAGGGAATACAGAGTATCGTCCTACGGTAGACTTAGCAATATATATATATATATATATATATATATATATATATATATATATATATATATATATATATATATATATATATGCTGTATAGTTATTATACACCCCAAGGATACATCTGATTTGGTTAGAGTGATTTGCGCTGCACCTCAGTATTATATACAGAGACAGATAAAACATAGACAGGTTAATTCTTAATTTTGTGACTACGATCACACCATGACCTTAATAGTTCTTCCAGAAATACTGGCCAGCATTAATGAATCGTGATTTTATTGTCAGAACATACAACTAGTAGACAGTACCACTGTTTGTCGATCTAGACAATCTTCCATAGGGATAGAAACACTATTTTATTCCCTGCAGAGTACTACTGTTAAGACTTGTACGAAACAGTTCGATATCATCCAGTAAATAAGTAACAAGAGGTTTTAAAAGTGTACACTCCACTACGCTAACAGCAACTCAATGGTGTATTGTAGTGTGTTGCATAGAAAAATGTCTGATTCTGTCACCACAAAAACCACCTGTAACGTATCAATTACAATTCATTGCCTACACTCACAGGCAATACTACTTTAGGAATATTACACCGAAATTTCATGTCACTTAGAGAAAACGAGGTAACCAGAATTTGTGGCAGGAGCTACGGGTTTTTTAATGTAAGCACTAGATATAGGAGAAGGATGACGTCACATATCTGTACTTCAATCGGGGCAGATCTAAACATTTTGGGCACATTCTGTCATGAAATTACCATTCTCCTACGCTCGAGCGATGCTGCAGTAGCAAGAGACTTATTGGGGGGGGGGGGGGGGGGGGAATTGTGAGGAACCTTGGGGTACCATTTTGTGGAAATACAAGGTGTTCCATTTATATGATTACCGCATGCACGTCGCAATAGACGGCGGGCAGCGAACGCTCCGTTGCCCAACAAATCAGATGCTGTGTTGACAGTTCCAAGTTTCGGGTATATGCAAATAAGTTTTGCACTCGTCCATGGCGCGATGCTGGAACTGCCTGTCTTCGTTTTCCACACATTTCTGGCATCTACTCAAGAAACTATCATTACACAATGTAACTCTCTTAGAGAAATTTAATTGAGCCTTGGATATTATCCTTGAGTTCCTGTAATATGTGCAGATTTATTGTGTACACTTTATCCTTTAGAGTTCTACACAGATAGATATTGCACGGGGTTAAATTGAGTTTCCGAGTCGGCCTGATATTGTCGCTAGTGACACTGTCAAGGAACACGTCATGAATTGCATGGGAAAAGAAAGTTGGCTGTATGAGCTCTTGCCGATTGCTTTTTAGAAAACGCGAAGCTTCGTTCTTTTTCACTTATTTTATTAAAAAACTGTTGAGAAATTGTCTGCACTTGTCTTTCGGTGTTAACCCTGCCATTTAAAAAAATTATGCCTATTATTCTGTCACCACTGACTGAGCACCACACTCCTATTTTCTGATCGTGAAGGGCTTCCTCGTGAAGCAGGATAGATTATCGGTGCTCAATTTCAAACGGTTTTGGGAGTTAACATACCAGTGTACATGGAACCAAGCCTCACTTGAAAACACAATGAGGTAAGGATATATTTCACGGCCATAAACTTGTTTCAGAACCCATTCACAAAACGAAACCCTGTATGTTGGATCATCAGATTTAATTTCTTGCACTACTGTTACCTTATAGAGCCTTAGCCCAGGTAACCCAGAAGCTCATTGTACAAAGGGTACAAGAAATTTACTTTTCTGTGAAAGACGTCTGACAGACGTTTTAGGGGCATTTTCAAGGCTGTGCGTAATTTCCTCGAGATCAGCTCTGTAAGTCGTTGTTTACGCTTATTGTCGTGAATACTTTCCGTTTGGCGAAATTTATTCACTAATTTGTGAATTGCATCACGTTTGGAATTCGAACATCTGGAAATTTCTATTCAAACAATCTCTGGACAACACGAGCGGACTCTGTATGCACATACGAGTCGTAACGAAACACTCGTTGTGGAATGGAATAATTCGATTTAGCCATTCTTGTGTTCGCAGATCTGTTTCACTGTTCGAATGAGACCAGCCAAAGTGACGCGTACTGCGGCATTAACAGGACACATGCGAATGTCCTGTACTCTTCTGGTGTGGCTGGGAAACACAATCCCATGCGTGCAGTCATCACATAAATGGAACTCCCTGTAAAACTACGATTTATGATTATGGAATGGGCTACTCGTGTTTGATCGTTTGGAGGACTAGCTAAATGTATTTCGTAATAGCAATACGGAAGTATTGTCCTCCACAATACCATTAAATATAGAATTATTACCGAATTAGCGTTGACTGCTACAAACGATTTTTTCTTCGGGGCTAAAGAAAAAGAAATAATGTGCTGGACGGACTCAAACCATTCCCTGTTAAAGAGGCATATGTAACACTACTGTTGTAATCTGCTCTGCACCAGTAGAAAAGTATATATGGTTCACATATTGCCACTACTGGGTTAATGGGTGCACACAGTGGTACTATTGTGATACACATGATTTTGAATTATACTTCGCACACCCATTGAGATTTATAATGAGGTAACTCCCTTATTAAGTACCCAGATATATCTCTCCCTGACTACAGAGCATGGTATTAAGCGGTGATTTATAACTATATGGTTGTACTATTTATAGCAGGTAGTTTATTGTAATCCATAAGTATGACTGTAGATCTCTTATTATGAACCAAAAATTCATTTGGTCTTTGTACCTGATTAACCTACACCAGAACACAGATCGATGATACCAAAACCCCACATAGCATGCCTGCCTTCCATAACATCCGAGTAAGCACATCATCAAGCACGCTTAAAGATAGCAGGCGGAAACTGTGTAAGCAGCTGACTAACTTCTTAAGTGCAGAAGAAAAAGTTTTAGGTGAACGACCTCCAGGTTTATCCCCTAGCGTGATGTCCCACAATCATTTTTCCAGCACCTTATATTAACGAGGGTGAGGTCACCGTCACACTGACAGTTGCATAGGTCACACATAATGTTCACTTCGAAATGATATCTCACACTATAAAGACATTGAGACTTTAATTAAAATACATTGTTAACATTCCTCCCTCAGTGTGAGTTTGGGAGGTGTAAAGTATTAGCCAGCGTACATAGAAAACACAGGTGGATTTTCATAATACACACATATGATTTAAAATTCTTTATCATGGATCACCATCGTCAAAAACGTCGAAAATAGACCGCGGGTTTACAGCACATACCGCTTTAGGACTTTATTTTTCACAATACAGTTAAATATAGCTATTACCGAATTATGACTGGTTCTCACAAACAATTTTATTCCACAGGTATTATGAAATGAATCAGTCTGTCAGACGGACTTAAGTCATTCCCTATTAAAGAAAATGCTCCTTTAAGTGGAATTAACGTATTACGAGTACTCAAAAGAAGACTGGAAATGGAGGTGAGAACAAAAACTGGAGTATACAGCGAAAACAATTACCATAATGGACGAAAATAAACAGCGACTGTAAGAAAAGGACAGACCAGCTACATACTAAGCAACATATAATTAGACGTACAGCAACAAGGCACATTTGATCATTACTCTGGAGAACTATGGATCAATCTCTGCTTAAGGAATGCTCCATTAACGTTACAGCTGGAGTATTGCTCGAGAAATGCTATTGGGTACATTGAAAGGAAAAGCATTCAATGTTGTGTATGTCTCGATTAAGTCATTACCGTCGTGTACCTGACGAAGGGACCGTAAGAATAAGAGAAGAGGGATTAGGACATGTACAGAAGCATATATACAACCACTTTTTCTTTGATTCGTCCGTGAAAGTGAGAAGAAAAAAAATTATGTAATTATTACGATGTTGTCATGATGTATTCTTCATCATACACTGCACAGCGGCTTGTAGACTATGTGAAGAATGCGAATTGTTCACTGATATTTCTATAGGAGACTTTCAATACCATTACGCTGTAGCGAAAGACACGAAGAAGAACTATTGTCAACCGGTGTAAACTTCTAACTAAGAGTTATTCTACTGATCTCAGAAAAAAAGCGCCCAAACTACTACTGTTCCCACAAATACTATTATCTGCAGCTCTTAAGAAAATGGTGCAATATATTGAACACTCGGATGGGTCTCCATTAAAGAAATTACTTCTAAGTTCCTGCAACAGGTACATTTGATCATATAACGAATGCACAGTGCATAAAATATGGTCATCTACATCACTGCAGGAATATTGGTTAATCCTCCTGTTTTAATGTCTGTGATAAAACATACATATTAAACGAATAAATCAGGACACTATCAAATGACACATAAAATTCCGCAAAGTAATAAATTTTGCTTGTAAAGGGAAACTAAGCAGTCCTTTCTGTTGACAAGGGGCATCGCACTAAAGACGTGATTAGCTGCATCTATTTTTACTGACATCAGTTACAAATTGCAAAACGGAAATGAAAATGTCTGCTGAAACCCATGAGAAAATGGACCTGACAACTGTTACAATGGATATGTTGTATCTTCAATCGATAAGATAGTGGTAGCATTACTAGGAGATTTGTGGACATCTTTTAACATACGCCATATGCAGAGTATAAATTGCACATCGCTAAGAGTGTTCCAGCATAACTCGAATAAGTTTCGTTATTGGACTAGTGGTTAGCACTAAGAGGAATGACATATATTCTGCTCCACACTGTGTCCAGCTTGCTGCGCTGTGCTTTATTTGGCTGAGTGGGTGGGTGGACTAGAGGGACGTAGTAAAAGGCTTCACCTCTCATTGTGGTGTGGTGCGATCAAAGGTGGTGGCGGCTGTTGAGGTACACCTATGGCAAATGTGTTGCTGGTGACGCCTCCAGCACGTGTGGTCAATGGCTTCTGTGACTGTCTCCTAATAAAATCATCGTAACATATCCATTCCTGCCATATACTATTACACCTGGTGGTTGAGCATGATTTCGTAACCACAAGCATTAATTTTAACTGGGGGCTTGCAATGTAATTTTAGTTGTGTCTCATGAATGACTTGCATTTCAATTGTTCTGTGCCGAGAATGTACTTGATATGCTATGTAGATTTATACGACCAGCTGGAGCGCCGTTTTTGATATAATATTGGTATGTACAAAGTGTGATCGTTAAGTGGCAAGAGTGTACTTGATATATTACTCACAGGTTTGTTGTTTGTGGACTGTGTGGAGTGGAATTCTAGCCCTTTTTGCACTGTATTCATGCCCACTGTAACAATAATGCAACAGTAATTGTTTTATATTACGTACAAATAACAGTAAATTAAGTAATAACCAGTAGGACAATGTTCTAACTATATTTTTATTTAATTTTCCATTATTTATTCTTCTATCTTTGGACTGGTTCTGGGGTAAAAGCAGCACTTCTTTACACACCAGCACAGTGTAATTCAAGCTATGTTCTGCGGTGTGTCTGTGGCAACTGTTAAATATGGAACAAGTATAATTAGTTTATGCATCTCCACAATAACTGAGTAATAACTTGGATAATAAATTATAGCAGAGTATCCGCTATAGCAATAAGTAGAGGGATAATGTCCAAACCCATTTTTTCCTAATTCTGCCTAGGGACAATGGCACTTCACAATCCTTCCACTATGGGTACAGATCGTGAGTGTTGAATGATGGTTAGCACGCTGAATAAGACTTGCAGATAAAGCAACTGAGTGTCATCTACTGCTTACCCATTATTTTTGTAGTAAGTAATGATAAAAAATAGGTAGCTCACTAATTACAGTAATTTGGTAGTATTAAACAGATTACACTAATTGGACAACAAATTAATGCAACAACATGCAAGATCTTAATAAAAGAAATAGAGATAAGGAAGCTAGACCAGGAGGCTGACTTGTTTACATAAGAGGATAATGCACTTTTTGTTCAGAATAGGAGGATAAATATGGCAACCAAGCAGGCTGTCCTAATTTCCCACCCAATACAATCACACATTTCAAAACTTCTCTCCATATTTAAACCAGACAAATGGCCTACATCAAGAGGGGAGGGGACAGGAGAGAGGGAGGGAAGATCTTGACCCTTGAGCTTTTGGGAGATCTGGCAATAATGCAGACTCTCTGTATAATGGCTTTGTCCCACTACTCCAGAGAATAAGCTAAGAGAGATTAGCGCATGTACACAGATGTACACACAGACATTTTTGCATCACTCAGTACAGGGATGGATCAAGAAACAAAATCGATAGTATTGGAACTAAGCAGCCTTGCATAATACTTTTATGAAATGAGACTTCAGTGTAGCCTAACAAAAACAGAAGTCAGCAATTTCGGCCTATCAAACAGACTATCCAATGACAAAGTGAAAAAACGTCTTGAAAAAACTTTTCTGTCATACAATGAACCCAGACGTATCTAGGGTTAGCACTGGGCAGAGTGAAGAGTGCCACGAAACTTCAGACCATGATCATCCTTCTGCAAAATCTCAGTAGTATCATGTGGGGACGCTCGACCTCTACCCTCTGAATATCAGCACTGAGTCTGGCGTGTTTTGCTGCAGTGTAGGCTGCACCAGAGTGGCTCAGAAGTGGCCACGTAAAGGAGGTAGTCGTAAAACTGAGAGACACCATGTGGATGAAATCTAGGAAAATAAGCTCTTCACGTGCCTACTGGCTCGATATTCTCACAAGAGCTCATCCATCCCAAACACGAGAGAACCATGCCCTTGTCAGTACATATATTAAAATATGAAGTAATCCTTTGACGCACTTTGTCAGCTGTCTCGTGGGGTGGATAGTCACAGAGTGAGCTGCAGAGTCTCTCCGTCCATGGAAACCAAGAAACTGCACTACTGACCATTAAAATTGCTACACCAAGAAGAAATGCAGATGATAAACGGGTATTCGTTGGACCAATGTATTATACTAGAACTGACATGTGATTACATTTTCACGCAATTTGGATGCATAGATCCTGAGAAACCAGTAACCAGAACAACCACTTCTGGCCATAATAACGGCCTTGATACGCCTGGGCATTGAGTCAAACAGAGCTTGGATGGCGTGTAGAGGTACAGCTGCCCATGCAGCTTCAACACGATACCACAGTTCATCAAGAGTAGTGACTGGCGTATTGTGACGAGCCAGTTGCTCGGCCACCATTGACGAGACGTTTTCAAGTGGTGAGAGATCTGGAGAATGTGCTGCCCAGGGCAGCAGACGAACATTTTCGGTATCCAGAAAGGCCCGTACAGGACCTGCAACATGCGGTAGTGCATTATCCTGCTGAAATGTAGGGTTTCGAAGGGATCGAATGAACGGTAGAGTCACGGGTCGTAACACATCTGAAATGTAACGTCCACTGTTCAAAGTGTCGTCAATGCGAACAAGAGGTGACCGAGACGTGTAACCAACGGCACCCCATACCATCACGCCGGGTGATACGCCAGTATGGCGATGACGAATACACGCTTCCAATGTGCGTTCAGTGCGATGTCGCCAGACACGGATGCGACCATCATGATGCTGTAAACAGAACCTAGATTCATCCGAAGAAATGACGTTTTGCAATTCGTGCACCCAGGTTCGTCATTGAGTACACCATCGCAGGTGCTCCTGCCTGTGATGCAGCGTCAAGGGTAACCGCAGCCATGGTCTCCGAGCTGATAATCCATGCTGCTGCAAACGTTGGCGAACTGTTCGTGCAGATGGTTGTTGTCTTGCAAACGTCTCAATCTGTTTACTCAGGGATCGAGACGTGGCTGCACGATCCGGCACAGCCATGAGGGTAAGATGCCTGTCATCTCGACTGTTAGTGATACGAAGCCGTTGGGATCCAGCACGGCATTCCGTATTACCCTCCTGAATCCACCGATTCCGTATTCTGCTGACAGTCATTGGATACCGACCAATTCGGGCAGCAATGCCGCGATACGATAAACCGCAATCTCGATAGGCTACAATGCGACCTTTATCAAAGTCGGAAACGTGATGGTAAGCATCCTCCTTACACGAGGCATCACAACAACGTTTCACCAGGCAACGCCGGTCAACTGCTGTTTGTGTATGAGAAATCGGCTGGAGTCTTTCCTCATGTCAGCACGTTGTAGGTGTCGCCACCGGCACCAAACTTGTGTGAATGCTCCGAAAAGCTAATCATTTGCATATCACAGCAACTTCTTCCTGTCGGATAAATTTCGCGTCTGTAGCACGTCATCTTCGTGGTGTAGCAATTTTAATGGTCAGTAGTATACTTGTTGGCGAGACCAGTATCACTGAAGCGTGGGGCGAGTCCATAATGTTCCAACGATTTTCGCTATACCACAGAAAAATTCACCAGATCCAATTTACACCGGATAACATGGGCCGTCCTCAACAGACTAAGTACAAACTACGGTAGATATTAGGACTCTTTCTACTGTTGGGAAACGGTGGTTTCGCCTGTATTTCAGTGATGGGGCAGCAGACTAGCTATTTACCACATTACAGCGGAGTGTCCTTGAGTCTCACTCTGGTCAGCGTTTCGACTTCTCTCACTGTGACCCAAGAAGCATCTGAACAAATAAAAACATATCTGTTTGTTTGTGACTGTTCTGAGTCACGTACGTTCTTTTATCGAACTTTTACACCTGATTAAGTTTTCAGATTATTGTTTTGATCTATAATACCGCGAGAGGTGGTGCAAGGGTTAGCACGATGGACTCGAATTTGGAGGACGCCGGTTCAAATCCGCGTCCGACCATTCTCTAAACCGTTCCAGGCATACGGCGGGATAGTTTGTTTGAAAGGGCGCGGTCGATTGCCTTCCCATATAATGTTCCATGCTTGTGCTCCGGTTGTAATGTACTCGATGTCGACCGACGTTAAACACTAATCATCCTTCCTTCCTTTCTTTTATCTGTATTTGTATATGATCATAAGTGATTTGCTATGACAGACGCTAAACAATAACAAATATTCTCTTGCATTCACTGTATAGTGGTTAATGGAGTACGTACAGGAGTTGGACAGAACTATGGAAACACAACACATTACTACGGCTTATATGGTGTAGGAAATCTGTTAGCATTCAAAACAGTTTCAAGTCGTCTCTTAATGGATCATTACAGGTCCTACGTGGTTTTCAAGAGAATCTTGTATCATTCTTCGTGTAAAATAGCGGCAAATGTAGGTAACGGTGATGGAGGTGGATACGGATCACGCGCCGTTCTCACCAATGTCGGCCAAAAAAGCTCAAAAATATTGAAAACAGGTCACTGTTGTGCCCAGGGGAGATGCGACGTGTCCACGAAACCAGTCCTGGTCGATGCGAGCAGTGTAAACAGGGACCCCGTCTGCTGAGAACACAGCCTCACCATTGGGCAGCAAACGTTATAGCACGGGATCGACCTGATCAGGCAGAATGGTCACATAATCCTCGGAATTAATGCGACTTTGCAGAATAATTACGGTACTCTTGCAATACCACAGTATGACTGCCTACATCGTAACCGACCCGCCGCCATGTTTCACTCATGGGACGTTAACTTGGCCAGGAGTCAGTCTTAACAATACTGATCCGACCAAATAACTGTCTTTCATAGTTCCATTGGCCAGGATTCATCGCTTGGGCACCTTTTATTAATGTTACGGGCGCTGGAGCAGTCGTGAGTGGTTCTGGAATTCCAGCTTACCGTGCTCGTGGAACTGCCTCTGTGTTGGTTTTGTCCTGAGAGTGTTCGCGAGTGTGACATTCAGCTGTGTAGTGACTTTTGCAGCCGTCTTTCTCTTATTTTTCATCACAAACCACTTCACTGACCGTCTCTCACGATCACTCAACCTACACTTTCATTCGCATTGTCACTTAGTACATGATGTTTCACCGCTTTATACGGTATGAATCTTCGACACAATGGCACTTGAAACACCAAACACTTCGGCTTAATTGGCTACAGAACCACGTAACGTACAGGTACCAACATACTGCCCTCGTTCGAATTCACTTAGCTTTGAAATAATGCACCTGTAACCAAACAGAACACGGTTCTGACCGCTACTGAAACTTGCAACATGCTGAGGACATTGCACAGGCGCCTAGTTTGGGGAAATACTATCGAGCAACCTGCAGGCATGGGTAATATCTGCATTTCTCGCCGTGTTTCCATATTTTAGTTCAGCCTTACTGTGTAGGTGCAGATTTTTGTAGTATGCTTCAACCAATAACATTATCGTTTGTATTATGTTTTACTTGCATATGTGACGCTGAGTTATGAATTTTAATATCAAATATACATTCTTACACATCAAAAAATATACAATAAAGGAGGACTCTGAACAACAGTAATGTATTCCTCTCCTAAGAACTATCAAAAGCGCCTAATAAAGAGTACTGCTGCACATTTTTTCTTGTGTGAATTTAGACTTTCCCTACGTATATTGTTCATGAAAAGCTCTCGGGTTTCCAGCTGGGTGGCAGTGTTAAAGTACAGCGGATTTTCGAAAAGTTTCATATTCAGCATCTTCTGACTGAGGAGATGATGACAATGGCTTTTCGAAACGCCGTTGAACTTTAACACTGCCACCCGCTAGGGAAACCAAGAGCTTTTCATAAACTGTTTCCCTTAATTATAAACGCAGTTGGTTTTTCGTATTGCAATACAAGGAAGACTCCAGCAATTAAGGTTACAACTAAATACTAGCAGAATTCGAAGCCATTCTGACTATTTTTGGCCGCCCAGAGTAGCCGAGCGGTTCTAGGCGCCACAGTCTAGAACCGCGCGTCCGATACGGTCGCAGGTTCGAATCCTGCCTTGGGCATGGATGTTTGTGATGTCCTTAGGTTAGTTAGGTTTAAGTAGTTCTAAGTTCTTGGGGACTGATGACCTCAGAAGTTAAGTCCCTTAGTGCTCAGAGCCATTTGAATCATTTGACTATTTTTCGACTATCTCAAGAAATATGTAAAGATTTTTTTTAAAATTACCGCCACAAGATCTTGTCCACTGCACTACAGAACTGTTTGTAATCGTCTTTCCAAGTTACTGCTATGTTAGTGACAATTTGTGAACAGTGACCACGAGAGGCACGGAAATGGAGGCACCCTAGCGCATCACTACGAGACTGCCACGCCTAAAGAAAAAAGAAAACCACAGCATTTACGAAAAGACTATGTAACATCAGTATGGCCTTATTTTAAACTTGTTTTTGTAATGCTGTTCAGCCTGAAGATAAGGTTTACCTCGAAACATGTCGCTAAATAAATAAGTAATACAATAGTTGACAAAATGTGTGACGGGTAGCGGTAATTTAAAAAAAAACCTTTACATAAATACTAGCAACTTCGGTCACTTGCCGACTTGCACCGTATTTGAATGATGAGAAGTGCACTTCCTACACTCCTGGAAATGGAAAAAAGAACACATTGACACCGATGTGTCAGACCCACCATACTTGCTCCGGACACTGCGAGAGGGCTGTAAAAGCAATGATCACACGAACGGCACAGCGGACACACCAGGAACCGCGGTGTTGGCCGTCGAATGGCGCTAGCTGCGCAGCATTTGTGCACCGCCGCCGTCAGTGTCAGCCAGTTTGCCGTGGCATACGGAGCTCCATCGCAGTCTTTAACACTGGTAGCATGCCGCGACAGCGTGGACGTGAACCGTATGTGTAGTTGACGGACTTTGAGCGAGGGCGTATAGTGGGCATGCGGGAGGCCGGGTGGACGTACCGCCGAATTGCTCAACACGTGGGGCGTGAGGTCTCCACAGTACATCGATGTTGTCGCCAGTGGTCGGCGGAAGGTGCACGTGCCTGTCGACCTGGGACCGGACCGCAGCGACGCACGGATGCACGCCAAGACCGTAGGATCCTACGCAGTGCGGTAGGGGAACGCACCGCCACTTCCCAGCAAATTAGGGACACTGTTGCTCCTGGGGTATCGGCGAGGACCATTCGCAACCGTCTCCATGAAGCTGGGATATGGTCCCGCACACCGTTAGGCCGTCTTCCGCTCACGCCCCAACATCGTGCAACTCGCCTCCAGTGCTGTCGTGACAGGCGTGAATGGAGGGACGAATGGAGACGTGTCGTCTTCAGCGATGAGAGTCTCTTCTGCCTGGATGAAGCGTCGTCTCACGCGGTCTGCACGCCCAGCACGAACGCTGGTCCAACTGAGGCGCCAGGTGGAAATGGCATGGCAAGCCGTTTCACAGGACTACATACAGCATCTCTACGATAGTCTCCATGGGAGAATAGCAGCCTGCATTGCTGCGAAAGGTGGATATACTCTGTACTAGTGCCGACATTGTGCATGCTCTGTTGCCTGTCTCTATGTGCCTGTGGTTCTGTCAGTGTGATCATGTGATGTATGTGACCCCAGGAATGTGTCAATAAAGTTTCCCCTTCCTGGGACAATGAATTCACGGTGTTCTTATTTCAATTTCCAGGAGTGTATATGCACGTTATCTCAAAACTCGATACAACTGCGTCAAAAAGTAACACCTATCATGTTATCACATCCGCATTTTTGTCGTCGAGTTTGTTAAGAGACCCAAAAAAAAATACACAACCAAATAGTTTGTCATAAGAGATTAGTTGCAAGCTTTACACGTACATTACTAGATACATCTTCGTTCTATCTAATGAGATATAGATTTAGTAATCTTGAAGCTGCGCACAACTGGAACTTGGTTCAGTCCTTTGTCTTTCGTGGCCGGTGCTGCGATGTCAAAAGTAACTTCGCCTCACAACATGATCGAAAAGCTTGAGCGGCAGCAGATGGATACCTAGATTAAGGAACATTTTAGGTGAAGAGGATGAATAGTTTCTTAACTATGCATTTCTTTATTTGAGATGCATTTTTGTGATAATGTGTTGGATTTTATTTTTACATATTTATTCGACTGTCCTTCTGGTTACAGACTTGAGAGTCGTGCCTGATCGACCGCCGTATCAGCCATCAGCATAACCGATATATGGCATGGAGGGGCGTGGTTTTGCCATACAGCTCTCTAAGTCATTGTAGCGTTACTTGACCTGGTGGCACTGCTAATCGGTCAAGCAGCTCCTCAGCTGGCCTGACAAGGCTGAGTGCATTCCATAGAGTTCTCCCACCGAAGAAAATTGGCGGTCATGTCCGGGAATCGAACCCACCTCCCCTGAGTGGCAGGAGGCTGCGTTGACCACTCAGCTACTTAAGCGGACGTAATGTTTTTTGTTTTTATGTATGTATGTTTTTTTCTCGTGTGGGTCGCGCGAATTAAGTGCCATTTTAGCGGCTGTTTCTTCACGTTCGCGATGTCCTACGAGGAGACGGCCATCGAACCGGTTCCTTAAGACAGTCAGCGACCGCGAGAAGGTAGAATATTTCTTGTCGACACACTCTGCTCAGATTAATAATAATAATTATTATAGGTCGATTCAAAAGTATATATCACTAGGGAAAAGACAGGTACAGCCTATAGGAAAATTAAAGAGGTCTTTGGAGAAAAGAGAAGCAGTTGTAGGAACATCATGAGCTCAGATGGAAAACAATCCCAAGTGAAGAAGTGAAAGCAGGTAGTTGGAAGAAGTATGTAGGGGGTCTATGCAAGAGAGATGAATTTGAAGGAAATACTATAGAACCGGAAAAGGACGTAGATAAAGGTGATATGGGGAATATGATATTGCGAGAAGAATTCGACAGAGCAGTGGAAGACATGAGTCCAAACAAGGCCCCAGAAGTAGACGACATCCCGTCAGAACTACTGATAGCCTCGGGAGATCCAGCCATGACAGATCTCATACACCTGATTTGCAAGATTTATGAGAAAGGCAAAATACCCTCAGACTTCAAGAAGAGTATAATAATATCAGTTCCAAAGAAAGCAGGTGCTGACAGGCGTGGATATAACCGAATTATCAGTTTAATATGCCACGATTGCAAAATACTAACACGAATCTTTTACAGAAGAAAGGAAAAACTGGTAGAAGCCGATCTCGGGGAACATCAGTCAGGATATCGGAGAAATTTAGGGACACGCGAGACAATACTGACCCTACGACTTCTCTTAGAAGATAGGTTCAGGAAAGGCAAACCTACGTTTATAGCATTTGTAAACTTAGAGAAAGCTTTTGACTATGGCGACTGGAGTACTCATTTTGTAATTCTGAAGATGACAGGGGTAAAATACAGGGAGAGAAAGACTATTTACAACATGTACAGGAACCAGACAACAATCATAAGACTCGATGGGCATGAAAGGGAAGCAGTAGTTGAGAAGAGAGTGAGACAGGGTTGTAGCCTATTCCCGATGTTATTAAATTTTTGTATTGAGCAAGCAGTAACGGAAACCAAAGAAAAATGTAGGGTATGAATTAAAGTTCAGAGAGAAGAAATAAAACCTTTGAGGTTTGCTGCTGAGGTGTTGACTTTGTCAGAAACAGCAAAGAACTTGGAAGAGCAGTTGAATGGAATGTACAGTGTCTTGAAAGGAGGATGTAAAGTGAACATCAACAAAAGTAAAACTAGGATAATAGAATAATAGAACATCAACAAAAGTAAAACTAGGATAATAGAATAAACTCGAATTAAATCAGTTGGTCCTGAGGGAATTATATTAGCAAAAGAGAGACTTAGCAGATGAGATTTGTTATCAGGACAGCAAAAAAACTGTGATGGCAGAAGCAGACAGGATATAAAATAAATGTAGACTGACAATGGCAAGAAAAATGTTTCTGAAGAAAAGTTTGTTACCATGGAATACAAATTTAAGTGTTAGGAAGTGTTTTTTGGAAGTATCTGTATTGTGAGTAGCCATGTACGAAAGTGAAAATGGACGATAAACAGTTTAGACAAGAAGACAATAGAAACTTTTGAAATGTGGTGCTACAGAAGAATGCTGAAAATTAGACTGGTAGATCACGTAACTAATGAGGAGGTACTAAAAAGAACAAGGGAGAATAGAACTTTTTGGTGTAACCTAACTAGAAGAGTGGATCGGTAGGTAGGAGACATTCTGAGCTATCGAAGAATCACCAATTTAGTATTGAGAAGTGGCGTGGCGAGAGTGGATTCAAATCGTTAAGTGGGACTAGGAGATGAACGCAGTAAGTAAAATCAAAAGGATTTAGGTGTGTGGCATGGAGAACTGTATTAAATCAGACTTGGGACCATATACGGGGGTTGCCCAGAAAGTAATGCCCTGTTTGGTTCCTGATCGATTTACTTCTTTTCCTGACTCTTCTACTGATACCCAGCATCCAACATTTCGCCATTTCTAATTGAACCATCGCATGTTTTTTTTTAATCTATTTTTTTCTATCATTATAATAAGTCTTCCGAAAAATGATTATATATATCAAGAGTAAAAAGTGTTGATTAAACTCATAAAATAAAGTGTTGAATCAGGAAGTGATTTCCAATACTTACACCAGATGAACAAATTTTGCATCGTTACAGTCTCTTATTTCAACATAACTAGATGCGGTTTCAGACTTTACGTCCAATAAACGTTAGCGTGCCACAACGAAGAGGGACTTTACATGCTGATGATAAGTGTGTACGTAATATTTTGCGGAAAGGAGATATTACATTCAGAAATACAGAGTTCTGATACTGCGTAAGTTGGACGTGCTGGATATGACAGAACACCGCAAAACATTAAAGTGTGGCTGTTTGGAGAAGACCAAGAGAAGAAACGTAAACTAAAAAAGTAAAATAGCCATACTGCCAAATGCTGGAGCTATTTACGCTACCCTCAACAGTGTACTGGTTTTCCAGAACTTTTCTCTTACCCTTTCAAATTTTGCAGAGGATCGCCTCATACATAAGTTGCTAGACTAGCACTCCTAGGTCAAAAAAACATAAGGCAGAAAATCGCCTACTCATGGGTTAACAGTTAATTAAGATTCGGTCATGGAATAAACATTGGCTCATACAGAACATGAATGCATGCACAGTTAGTAAAAAAGAACAATATTTATATCTAAGTTCATATCCACAGTATGCAAAAGCACTGTTAAGTGCAAGGTAGGGGTTACTTCCTACTGTACAAATTATTTGGGTTTATAGTCACTACAATCGTGAATGGAATGAGGGAGAAATATTCTTCTTCTTCTTGGTTTTGATAGATCATTTGGAATGGTTAATCTGAGGGATGAGATGTTGCTCTTCTTCTAGCTGTCCCGTAATACCTCCCTCCCCTTCCTCAGCGCCCAGGGAGGAAGACGTGTATCACAGACTGTCTGCGTGTAGTATTATCCATGTGAAAGTGAGCGAAATGTTTGTGAATCGTGTAACTGTTGTGAGACTTGGGCACCAGCCACGTATTCACCTATCCAGATGTGGGAATCCGACTAAAAACCATATCCAGACTGGCCTGTACAGCGGCCCAAGTCTTTAATTTGCCGGGCGAATTCAATCCGGGGCCCCGCATCTACCCCTATTGCAGAAGCGGCGAGCTAACTAGTGCGGCTATATGGGTGGGTCGAGCGCGGAACGAAGGACTGCTTAACAGTTGTGGGCTCGCTGGAATTAGTCTGATCATCTCTTCACAGCCTGTACGGTAGCGATGCGTTGGGGTGTAGTGCATTCCGAACTTCTTCACTTAATACTGGTCCTGATTATGCTTTTGCGGGTTGGCAACTATCTTGAAGCGTCTAGTAGTTCGGGTTTTCGCAGTCTGCGTCGCTTTCCCCAGAGTGAAAAAGACTTGCGATTACTTTTCCTTCGCTTTTCTGTATACACCGGTTCCCGTGAGATCACCGAGGCTAAGCGCTGTCAGGCGTGGTCGGCGCTTGGATGGGTGACCATCCAGGCCGCCATGCGCTGTTGCCGTTTTTCGGGGTGCACTTAGCCTCGTGATGCCAATTGAGGAGCTACTCGACCGAATAGTAGGGGCTTCGGTCAAGAATACCATCATAACGACTGGGAGAGCGGTGTGCTGACCCCATGCCCTTCCTGTCCGCATCCTCCACTGAGGATGACATGGCGGTCGGATGGTCCCGGTAGGCCACTCTTGGCCTGAAGACAGAGTGCTTTTTTCTGTATACATTCAGTGACATGTGTTAATCCTGTTTGCATGGAACAATATTCTAGGAAAGATCATACGAACATTTTGTAAGAAATCTCCTTTGTAGACCTAACGTAGTGTCGGTATGGTAACACACTGGACGCCTATTCGCGAGAAGTTTCAGATTCCGATCTGGCCATTCTGAATCATGTTTACCGTGGTTTCGCGCAATTCTACGATGGCTTTTTTCTGGGAGGGTCAATATCCTTCCACAATCCAAACTTCTGCTCCGTTTCAAGTGACCACGTTGGTGACGGACGTTAGACCGTACAACGTTGTAGGCAGATCGAATTTTCCCAGTATCCTAGCGATGAAAGGAAGTCTACCTCCCGCTTTATGTATGAAGAGCACATGGCATCATTCCATTTGCGATCCAGACAAATCTTTTTAAGTTTTCCTCTTGTGTTCATATGCTGCTATAATGTCACACGAATAAGTAGTGTATTAGACTATAAGCCCACTGCACAGAACCGACGTAAGATGTAAGAAATGTATCAGAAAAGTAATGAGACTGGCAATACTGAGAGCGATCTACTTGTGTAAAATGACGTATTCATCCCTTTCAGATGCGCAGTCCGAGTCTCAGCTCCGTACAGCCATCACGTAATTTTTGAGAGTGTCATCACTGCAGTTGTGTTTTTTGTTGTGTGTTACGAAAATGGAACAGCGGAATTTAGAGCAACGTTATGCCATCAAGTTTTGTGTTAAACTGGGGGAATCCGCGAGTGTGACCTTTGAAAAGTTGAAATATTGCTTGCTAAGACCACAATTTTTCGGGATACCGAAAACAGTTTGAAGATGAACGTCGATAAGGGAGATCTTCAACTTCAAAACACGATGAAGACGTCGAACGTGTTCATGCTCTTATGTGATCAAACTGACGTTTAACAATAAGCACGATGAGTGAGCTGTTGAAATCTTTCACTGTACACCAAATTTTGAACGTAGGTTTGCACATGCGGAAGGTTTTTGCCAAAATAATGTAGAAAAGCTCACAACGGAGCAGACGGACTATCGAAGAAACCTTTGCGTTGATTGTTTTCAGAGAATTGCCAATAACCATTAGTGGTTCAGTCGTGTGATCACAGGTGATGAATCCTGTTTTTTTTATTACGATCCTGAGATAAAGCGGCAAAGTAAGGAAACAAATAACCAAGTGTTTTCCAAAGATATCCTTGAAAAGCTCAGGAAAAGTTTGAATCGAGTGACACCAAATACTGCGCACAAGTGAATTTTTAACCATGGCAACGCCACATATCATGCGGCCTCTTTCACCACGGAATTTTTGACCTCAAAAAGCATTCCTGTTGTTCCTGAAATTGAAAAATGCCGCAAAAGGACGGCTCTTTGGAAATCTGGAGAACTCTCAAAAGAATCTGACCGACATGTTAAAAGCCCTACCGGGTGATGTCTTTTAACGCTGCTACCAAAACTGAGAACAACGGTCACGCTAGTGTTTATCTGCTGAAGGAACTACATTTGAAAGGAACATTATTGTTATTTGAAAAAATAAGCACCTTGGAAGACATAAGTGAATATCATTACATTCGTCCAACGCCTCGTTTGCTATGCATCGGGAGAGGCTAGAGCCGCATGTTCCAGCTGCAGTGGTGGACCTAGCAGGTTGACCCAGTGTTGCAGTCACTGATCTCGTGCTCGGAAGCAGTGGGAGTCACAGCTCTGTCCCGTCCCTGTTCCCAATGCTCCGCCGTATTTTACGAAGTTAGTTTCAAACGAGAACGTCGATGCTGCGTACTGCCAACCGCTGCGACCAGTTTCTCAGCGCTACAGCCAACAGGTGGCGCTCGTCTTTCTCTGACGTCGGCTAATCAAACTCGCGAGCACAGACGCCTCGCATTTCACGCAAACAGCATTCGTCTCTCAGTCGCGACTGACCGTTGGCTGCTGTGTTACAGATGGATCGTTCTGTGTTCCCAGGTAGCATTGTTTGGTATTATGATACGGCTAGTTGCTTAAAAACTGTTGTCGTAACACATTGCCAGGTACGGTGTTAATTATTTTCCTCATTAGCTGTGGATGTAGTGAAACAGGCCGTTGAGTTTAAAAACAGCAGTGTCTGTCAAACGGTTTCGCAGTTTTACTTACAACTTTCCTCTGAGATTTCCGTTACTCGAGGTTTTTCCTTAAGCGAGCCCACTTTAGTGTGACAGCCGCAGAAGTGTACGTAAGTAATAGTTGCTTTAGTACGTAAACTACGGTTGTATAAGGGAATTCTTGTTCACCAAGCAGTTACCGAAATTTGTTTGTATATCGGTTTCAGTGTGTTTCATCTATATTCTCAGTATAAAAATTCATGTTATTAATTTATGGTTGTACTAACTCGGTGTTAGGGCGTTGGCCGACGGCAATGGTGTAGTACAAGCACCGCTGGAAACAGTCTAGTGTCGAGCAAGCACGCACAAGAATGGCTATGGAAAACTGAAATATTGATGGTCGCATCAAAACATTAAAAAAGTATATAGGTGAAGCACTCGTATTTTGTTGACCTCGTAACAAGACATGTACGTGTCTTGTCACCATGATCAATAAAAATATGTAATCGCTGTTTTACCTTGTCATTATCATTCTCAGATGTGCATGACATCTGCCAAAACTCAGCGCTGCACATTTTTTTTCATTGGCGACTGTTAATCTAGCATGGTGCAATATAACACTAAATTAATTAAATTATTGCATATAAACTAGTTATAATATTCGGAAATCAGAAAACAAGCAGTTTTTGATAACGGTTTATGGGGAAAGAATATGGGAAAGTCTGAAGTTAAGCTACTGTTGCGGCTTTCCCTGTGACCTTTTAATTAACTGCAAACAGTTTTAATGTAAGGGTCTGAACTATTTTCGGCAGTATATCACAGAACTCGCAACGTCGTGCCGCATTAGCCTGGGAGAAATGTATGTGATTCGTCTCACTGTTGTTTTCCGATGTTATTTGGTGGACGCAATACATAATACTGTCCAGAATACGATACAGGCCCATCACAAGCGCATTCTGCAACCAAACTTAAACCGTGGAGGCTGCTGTGCGTATTAAGAAACTCTCAACAAAGACGAGTCAGGCGTATAGTTTCACTTCAGTGTCAACATAGAGAATGCAGTCGAAAGAACTAGTTTGTAGACTCACACATCAGACTTTCATTACAGCAATCAGTGTGTATGTTAGCCACAGCTCCGTGAGGAAGTCTTACTCCAAGTCACATTTCGTAGCTAGTGTCTTTGCCTTGCCAGTAACCAACACCATATTGCATCCAACCGTGCTGATACATAAAACAAATATTATTGCTTCCCATTGGTTTCAAAGATGAAAATTAAGTAGATCCTGTTACTAACACAACTTGTATTCTCTAAACAATTAAAACCTAATTGCATCTCTAGTGTCGTGTCCAAAAGTGGTGGTGGTGGTGGTGGTGGTGGTGGTGGTGATGGTGTCACTGTCGTAAGGAAACTCACGACCATTGAATCAGTAGCAGATTTTATTTTGCAGTCTCACATCTGTCTATTAAGTTACCATTTGTTTCGTGTTACAAGCAACCGATCTTCCGACTTCTTAAAAGAAAAACGGAAAAAGACGGATATACCGAGGTCAATACAAGCCCCCAGCTTTGAAAGTGATATTAACAACCAGTATGGCTATGTGACATTGTACCATCACCAGTGATTATTTTTATGCGGAGGTACTCTCCTTATCAATACTTTGAAAGACATTGAAAATTAGGAAATACTTGACGACTGTGGGATAAATAGGGCATTTTCATCTGGTAAGAACATAAAACTACGGCATGAACAGTGTGTATAGAAGACTACCATGACCCATTTGGTGGCTACGTCAGCTCTAAACCAGGCTACGGCATTCCAACCTAACCTAGACGTCGGCCTACGCTAGAACTCTCTCTCGCCATAGCATCCATATTGTTATTTACTGTTATTGTTTTGCCGATGGTGCCATCATTCATCTGAACAGAACGGTAGTACCGCGATCATGAATGCACGCTATAGACACTAAAGTGCACAGAGTTATTTGGTTGCTTTTGCGAAGAACTTGGACGTTCTTGACGATTTTCTGTATAAAAGAACAAAACTGAGATTCCAAACAGCTAAATAAGAACAGTTCGGTTTCTGTAGTGGTTATTGTTGCTCGATGTTTTCCGGATATCTTGTGTTTAATTCCCAAATTTTTCCTCCGCGGAAAGTTGTGGTCAGCTGCTGGAGTAAACAGTGAAGTTAACCCACGAGCCACCGAAGCGGCGCCACGTTGAAAGGCTTTCACCAGGCCAGTCAACATATTCATATTAATTTAAAACTCCAATACACAGCATTACCAGTGCATGCCTTCTGAAATCAGGATACTGGCAAAATTGCTATAGAAGTGTCTCATAAATACTAACGGCCAATAGCGCCGACAAGGGGATGTCCCAGACCAACCGATCCCTCTCATATTTAGTAGGCAAAATGAAAGACACTATGGCTCCCCCAACCAGACACCCTGTGCCCCATCCCTGGTTTGAGAGAACTGCCCATAAGATACATAATCCACCATGACTCAAAATTGATGGGACCGATATATAACCGAAAACTTTTTAAACCACACATGTCGGTCTGCAAACGGTTTTCCTAGAAATAGAGGGAAGAAACGTTTCGGTTGCTGCTTATGTTCCCATAACGTAAACGCTATTCATCGAAAGCACCGCTGGCATAGAGACCAACAAATGTGTAGTTCATTTTTCATTTTTTTTTTTCATTTCGAGACGGGTAAGAATATCAGGATTAATAAAGTAAATAAATAAGGAATAATACCAGCGTAGGTAAGTAAATTTCTCAAATGTCTTCGATGGATAAAGAATTAAAAATTTAATCCTCGTCTCTTTGCTCACTCTTTTATAAGTCCTCCATTTCTTTCTAACAGCTAGACAGATGGTACTTGTCGTGTAAACACTACACGGAAATATACTCGCGGCACCAAAAACATCCAGTGAATGCAATCTTCGCGCACCAACGGCCATCTACGCCCTTCGAAAGGTTTGTAGGAAAAAGATTTCGTTTAAAATTTTCTTTCTCGGGAATGAATTTTGATACTTGCTACGAATACGATTACAATGCCTAAACCGGTGCTGAAAATTGACCATGAATGATGCTGTGAATCGTTATTACAACCACGTTATTGTACAGTTTCCGCTGACTTTCTAGAAACACATTATGTAGGTGGCACACAGGGATGCAGTTTGGCGGTATTACTTCTTCAGCAAGTAGGTTGACACTCGTCTATAAGCATACTACCATAAATGGCGTTACTGGTTTTTCCACCCCTGGAATAAAGCGTCACACTCATGTACCTGCAAAGGATGGTTTTAAAACGTTTACAAGATATTTTTGTAAATTTATTACTATACCGGATTCGGAGTAAGTGAAGTAAACTTTGACACGGTTAAACGATTGACCTCTCCTATACCCCGAGGACCAAATTAAAGATTATTTCTTACAACCATGGGAAAAATTTAGGCAACAATTTTCTAGATTCTGTGATGGAATATTGCGCCGTGTAAGACTGCCTTATTTTGTGTTAGTTACCAACTGCAATAAAGGTTAGTATTTCTTCCGAATGCTCATCTTCGCAGCAGACTTATTCGGAATATTTTCATTCAATGAGGATAAAAAATATTAATTTTTCCCTAATCCAAATACTGACAAATTTATTTGCCCCTCTATTTACGAGGGTCATTCAAAAATTAAAGGGACAAATTGGTCTGGAGAAAAAAACTTATTTTTACAAAACTTCTTTTTCTGCTTTTCAACATAATACCCTTGAACATTTATGCCCGTGTTCCAACGGGCTACAACCTTTTTCACTATCTTTACGTTTCAACCAATTTCCCAGAAACTATTAAAGTCCTCGTTCCCTGGAATCTCTTCGCAATTAGTGCCTCCTTCAGTGCACCAAACAAATTTATGCGGATCGTTTCCCAAACAGACGACATCCAAGTGAAAACATTATTCGAAATTGCACTCGACGAGCTCGAAATGGATACATGCACCTTCCAACTCGTCATCGCGAATACAGTGAAAATGATGCACTTATCCTTACCGTTCTCGCCTGTGTTCAACTGGATCCCGAAATGAGTGGTCATGTGATTCAGAGACAAACTGGAATTCCGAAATCAAATGTTTGGAGACTTTTGAAGGCACAGCTATTAACGCCGAAAGATATGCAAAAACGCGTGCATTTCTGCCAATGGGCCTTGGAAATGAGGGGCGACAATGATTTTTTAGATACGTTATGTTCACCGATGAAGCCACATCCAAAAACAATGGCAAATTAAATCGTCATGATTGTCATTGGTCCCCTGTCAATCCACACTGGCACAGACCCGTTGATAACCAACACAAATGGTCGTTAATGGTTTGGCGTGTAATTTTAAACGGTATTTTTTTACCAACATGTTACTGAGGAATATCATTTACAACTTCTCCGCGATGATTTGTTGGAGGTAATGGAAGATGTTTATTTAGTAACTAAACAACTAATGTGGTTCCAACAGGACGGAGCAGCTCTCCGTTATGCTAAAAATGCGCGGAATGTTTTAAATTTTACGATACCCTGGTCGGTGCATAGGACGCGGCAGACCAATTCAGTGGCCTCCACGTTCACCAGACCTAAAATCTCCTGATTTTTTGTGGGGTTATTTAAAAAATATTGTTTATGAAACAGTCCATAACCCGAAACTAAATGGAGCAACGTATTTGAAGAGCGTGTGCAGTCATACCACGGGATGTGCTGCTCATGTTTTGAAGAAAATGGGGATAATTTTTGCACCCCAACATGGGAGAGACAAGGGTCTCACTAACAAAGCGCCCCATGGGAACATCATTCTACTATGTCCATGTCGTTGTTCCTGGGTAACGCTAAAAGTAGAATACAGTACATTTTGCACAAAAAATAGGTTCATTTGGCGTAACGAAAGAATTTGTGCGCATTTTTTGTCGATTTGATGACTTTCTTGGATAATTCTAAGTAAATCAGTTCTTCCCC
The DNA here is from genome assembly GCF_023897955.1 of Schistocerca gregaria. NCBI lineage: Eukaryota > Metazoa > Arthropoda > Insecta > Orthoptera > Acrididae > Schistocerca > Schistocerca gregaria. Next base: position 567,798,518 of record NC_064923.1, read on the forward strand.
AGTTTTACTTTTTTCTCGATTTCAGCGCCATCTGTCAATGGCTTAAAAATGTTTAAGACAAAACTTACTTTTTATGGAGATTCCGAGTCTGCAATAAAAAATGGGTTTCCATTGAAGGTTCATAAGTTGCCACTCACCCCCACCCAAGGGGATGGTGGCTGGAGGTCACGTGTAGTATCATTTGATGTCCCCCTTTGAGATTATGAACTTGTCTTACTATTTTTACCCGATTTAGAGTTTCCGAGCTAATATCATTCGAAACTAACATTACATATAAAAATAGATATTGAGAGAAAGTGATGCACTCACAAGAATTTAATACATTATTCTGATGTTGACATATTGCAGCATTGAAAGTAGCAATTGTCCTATACTACTGAATTACAATGTACTTCATGTGTGACTTAATATCCACAAGTGACACAGACATAATTTTCTTTGCAGAAAATGGCACACCAGACATCCGTCACTGTCCACTGCAGTTCAACGCGCCAAGGGTGGTAAGATACGAGTAAATCTTTGTTCTCGTGCTGATAAAACAGCTCTTATTTCAAGAAACTAAATCAGTTATCCAGTTTCTTTTAACATCTTTCAGAGGGTAAGCAAAGAGCTTCCGTTACCACAAAGCTTGGTCTTAACATACGCTGGCAGTAGTGTAGAGAGCAGAGATGGCTAATCCACTTGTGAAACTCAGTTAACGATCGATATACAGCCTGCAAAGCACACTAATTCCTTGGAAAAATAGTTTATAGGTTGACATCCTTTCCCGCTCCCAACAGTATCTTAACTTGTAATTTATGCCGTCACTAAACTCTCAAAGTACCGAGAGATTTCAAGGGGGGGGGGGGGAGGAGAATTACTTAACGTCTATTTTTTTAAACTAATCTCGTCAGTTTCTTTATATTTCAAAATTTTGAAATACTAAGTTTCAAATTTTTGAGTTGAACTTGGTCCAAAATTTAAGTGTCCGTGGCAGACGTCACATTTCCTAATAGGAAACTGAAATACTCAGTCATACTGACACGATTATAACACTGTGCTTAGCTGAGTAATGATGCGAAAGGTTTAGGATTGTCACTAGAGCATTCATTAGTAATGAACTGTTACTTTTCTCCGCAGAAATTGTTGATTACCAAAAGCAGCTAAGGACACAACCCTGTTTTTCATAATTGTTGTAACAAAATCTGAAATCAGTACTGGCTACTAGTGAACCTCAAAGGTAAAACGAGGGAGCCAGCAGTCTGGTTGGAGCAATAAGTTAACCCTAGGGACTCAGTCATGAGAACCCGTTTGCTAGTTATAATATGTAGTCTGTCACTGCTATTAAATTAGGTGTAGTTAAGTCGTTGTTTCTTGACCAATTTCATAGCTTTAACAAAGCGACGACAAGAATGTTTGAACGGACTGAAAAATATCACAAGTCACATCCACTAAAACTAAAGCATTGAGACTTAACCCATAACACAACTTTACTAGATCACGTAGTTCTATTGGTAGCACAATATGTACCATACACAAGGTTAAATTTTAATGAGCCAAGATGAAAGTGTTGAGTATTGTCATAGGTATGCGGCTGACACGTGAATTTTTGGTTTATAGAACCCAGTACGTTATGGCGGACGGATAATTTAAATCAGAAATGGAAATATCATAAAGCTAGTTATTGGTAACAGAAATAAGTGATGAGAAATGGGACGAACACGCAAAGTCGGTATCAGACACACCTAATGAGACTCGGATTTTCATAAAAGCGTTCAGTTAAGTGCAGTGAATTTCTTAAAGAGATTGGACCCAAATGCTAATGTGAAACATTTTAGAGTACTGCCTTCCAGCGTTTTGTAAGCCTTGTGTAGGAGTGACAGCTAACGTAGAATGGTTTCCGAGAAACGCTACTAGCACCGTAAAAGGTCGATATAACCTAAACGAAAGTAAAACAAATACCCGTGGGAACTCAAATAGAAATTCTTGGAAGGAGGGTGGTGGTCATCTCAAAACGACATTGGGAACTTATATCGGATACTGAGTGACAGTTGTATCACCATCGTATTTATCTGGTGCGCATCATGAGAATAAGATATGATGAGACGAGATAAAGACACAACAGGCTAGCCATTGTTGCTTCGCTCAGTTCGCTAGACGAACAAGAAAGAAAAATCTCAGCTGTCGGTACGTAATGTACAGTGGCTTACTGAGAACCCATGTTGACGTAGAATGACCGTACCTGAAACAATCTGGCCAGCCTGGGAAGCTATAGTGTCAGGAAATTGTCGGTGACAGTTTTCACACTGAAATCGTTAGCCAAAGGTATGAGCAAGCTGTTTTACCATTTGTATGTTAAAATGTGCCTTTGTAGTAAGACTACCAAAATATTTTTTTCTCTTTTCATGTAATAACACTTAAGGGAGAAAATGGGTGTGCTATCTCTGAAGACAAACTGCGCCGAACGCTATTGTACCTCAGAGCAACGTACAGATACTCGTATTGTCCGTTTTCTCCTCGAAATGTTTACATAGCTTTTGCGTCTTAGATTGTTGAGAATGGATTTGAGGTTCTGAATGTGAGGTTATTGCGCCTTTACTGGCTTATCTTCGAAAAGAATAAATAGTTAAAATGTAGAGAGCGAATGTACCCCTGATGTACTGATGTGTTTAAATAAGGAAGACTGTTTTGATAGTCACATTTTTTTCTTTGCGAGGTGCAAAGTCTGAGAACGACTTTAGTACACAATTTTAAACAAAGACAAGTTGGCATACATACCTACGTATCTTCCCCCTTCTCATGCTGCGAAAAGCCAAACCTGCAAACAAAGAGAAATTTATGTTCAATCAACGACGAACCTACATTTACAAAACCAGCCTGGGGTTGCGAAGACGTAGACCATGAGGAATTCAGCTTGGTCTCTTAGCTGGTATCAGGTGCATACAGTGTTTGTCGATTTTAGTAGTTCTTTTAATTCAATACTTTCTTTTCTCTCTCTCTCTCTCTCTCTCTCCTCTCTCTCTCTCTCTCTCTCTCTCCTCTCTCTCTCCTCTCTCTCTCTCTCTCTCTCTCTCTCTCCCTCTTCTCTCTCTCTCCTCTTCTCTCTCTCTCCTCTTCTCTCTCTCTCTCCTCTTCTCTCTCTCTCTCCTCTTCTCTCTCTCTCTCCTCTTCTCTCTCTCTCTCCTCTTCTCTCTCTCTCTCCTCTTCTCTCTCTCTCTCCTCTTCTCTCTCTCTCTCCAACACGCGATCTAGTGT